>NC_090371.1:156242651-156885151 GCF_036365525.1 Heterodontus francisci
TTTCTCCCTCCACCCCTCTACTTCTCCCTCCACCCCTCTACCCCTCCCTCCACCCCTCTACCCCTCCCTCCACCCCTCCACCCTCTACTTCTCCTCCCTCCCTCCACCCCTCTACTTCCTCCTCCCTCCCTCTACTTCTCCCTCCCTCCTCTACTTCTCCCTCCCTCCTCTACTTCTCCTCCCTCCCTCTACTTCTCCCTCCCTCCCTCCACCCCTCTACTTCTCCACCCCTCCCTCCACCCCTCTACTTCTCCCTCCCTCCACCCCTCTACTTCTCCCTCCTCCACCCTCTACTTCTCCCTCCCTCCCTCCACCCCTCTACTTCTCCCTCCCTCCCTCCACCCCTCTACTTCTCCCTCCCTCCCTCCACCCCTCTACTTCTCCTCCCTCCCTCCACCCTCTACTTCTCCCTCCCTCCTCCACCCCTCTACTTCTCCCTCCCTCCCTCCACCCCTCTACTTCTCCCTCCCTCCCTCCACCCCTCTACTTCTCCCTCCCTCCCTCCACCCTCTACTTCTCCCTCCACCCCTCTACTTCTCCCTCCCTCCCTCCACCCCTCTACTTCTCCCTCCCTCCACCCCTCTACTTCTCCCTCCCTCCACTTCTCCCTCCACCCCTCTATTTCTCCCTCCCTTACCTCTCTCTCTCTCTCCACCGTTGCTAAGCAGCCTCTGGCTCGCTCTCTCCGGAAGCCGCTGGTTTCTACCGGAAACACTCAATCGGAATTGCCAGTTCCGCTAAGTGTTTGTGGGAGTTTGTGTCGCGGTTGTGGCTTTTTGGTGTCATTTAAATATCAGAGGAGAATCTCCAGCTACATACATGTGCCTGCAATATTGTATTTTTTTTTTTGCTGTGTTATGTTTCGAGCGTTTTGTAAATATCTTCTGTGTTCATATTGAAGGATTGACTTTTCTCGCTGTGCTGCCAGGGTGAAGCTCTTGCTCCTCTCACTCCCATCGACACTTACACCCAGTTTGGTCACATTTCTCCCACTCATTGCACTGACTGTGGGGTCAACGTTGGGGATTTGGCTTTGTCTCATCTTCTGCAACCAACATCAAGAGCTATTTACATAACAACTTTAATGTCCCAAGGCATTTCACAGGAATTATAAAGCAACATTTGACGCCGAGCCACATAAGGCGATATTTGGACAAATAACCAAAAGTTTGGTCAAAGTAGTAGTTTTATAGGAGTGCCTTAACAGAGGAAAGTGACGTAGACAGGCAGTGATGTTCAGGGAAGGAATTCCAGAGTTTAGATCCTTTGCTGAAAGTACAGTAACCAGTGGTGGAGCAATTAAATTTGGAAATGCCCAAGAGGCCAGAATTAGATGAATACAGAGGCCTTGGAGGGTTGTGGAGCTGGAGATTGCAGAGATCGAAAGAAAGAATGACTTGCATTTATATAGTGCCTTTCACAACCAGCAAGTGACCTAAAACACTTTACTGCCAATGAAGAACTTTTGAACTGCAATCACTGTTATAATGTAGGAAATACGACAACTAATTTGCACACAAGAAACAGCAATATAATAATGTTAAGATAATTTGACATTTATGATATTGATTGAGGGATAAATATTGGCCAGGACACTCAGGATAACTCCACTGCTCTTTTTCAAAATAGTGCCAAGGGACTGTTTACATCCACCTGAGAGGGCAGAGGCAGGCTCAGTTTAACATCTCGTCTGAAAGATAGCACTGCTGACAGTGCAGCCCTCCCTCAGTACTGCACTGGAGTGTCAGCCTAGATTGTTGTGCTCAAGGGGAACATGAGCCCACAACCTTCTGACTCAAAGGCAAGACTTCTACCAACGGAGCCACAGCATAGCAAGACAGTTAAAGGGCTTGAAAACAAGGATGAGAGTTTTAAAATCAAAGCATTGCTTAACCAGGAGCCAATGTAAGTTACTGAGCACGGAGGAGATGGGTGAACAGGACTTTGTGCGAGGAAGGACACGGGCTGCAGAGTTTTGTACAGCCTCAAGTTTACGGAGGGTAGAATGTGGAAGGCCGGCCAGGAGTGCATTAGAATAATCAAGTCTGGGGGGGTCAAAGGCATGGATAAGGGTTTCAGCAGCAGATGAGCTGAGGCAGGGGTGCAGTCAGGCAATGTTACGCAGGTGGGAATAAGCGGTCTTGGTGGTTGCATGGATATGTATTTGGAAAACATAGAAAAAATAAGAGTAGGCCATTTGGCCCTTCGAGCCAGCACCACCATTCAATACGATCATGGCTGATCATCCAAACTCAGTACCCTGTTCCTGCTTTTTCTCCGTATCTCTTGATCCCTTTAGCCCTAAGAACTATATCTAACTCTTTCTTGAATGTATTTAATGATTTCGCCTCAACTGCTTTCTGTGGTAGGGAATTCCACAGGTTCACCACTCTCTGAGTGAAGAAATCCCTCCTCATCTCAGTCCTAAATGGCATACCCCTTATCCTTAGACTCCTGATCCTGGACACCCCCGCCATCGGTCTGTCCAGTCCTGTCAGAATTTTGTAGGTTTCTATGAGATCCCCTTTCATTCTTCTAAACTCTAGCGAATACAAGCCTAATCGACCCAATCTCTCTTCATACGTCAGTCCTGCCATCCCAGGAATCAGTCTGGTGAACCTTTGTTGCACTCCCTCCATAGCAAGAACACCCTTCCACAGATAAGGAGACCAAAACTGCACACAATACTCCAGATGTGGTCTCACCAAGGCCTTGTATACTTGCAGCAAGACATTCTTGCTCCTGTACTTGAATCCTCTCGCTATGAAGGCCAACATACCATTTGCCTTCTTAACTGCCTGCTGCACCTGGAGGGACATTTGCATACTGGCATACAGTGTTTGGAGAGACAAAGGACTATTCCCTGGTCCACTTAACCCAGGATGGACTTTGATCGCCAGACATTGAGGGTGGGGAAGGTCGTATTCTGGGATGGCTGCTGGGATTGCGGAATCCACGGACGGAGGTGGTCGGACCAGCTGGTCACGTGACTGGCCTGCTGGCCAACCTGGGATTATTTGAATTGTACCACAGGGGAAGACTGAAAAGGCAGTTGAAACTGAAGAAGGAAGCCTCTCTCTGTCGCTTTCTCCCAAGCCACCGGACCCATGGAAGACATGTAAACTTCAAGAGAAGAAAGACTCATAACACAGTTAAAGTCTTCAGCATACCACCCACAGACACATGAAGCTTTAAATCGATACTGTCATGAATATCCCATGATTGGGATAAAGGGCTTGAATTCCTTTAGTTTGCCACTAGGGCTTCACCTAATGAGTCTACTGGTTTTAGTCCTTTTGAATTAGCTTATGGAAATGAGATAAAGAGGCTCTCGAAAACTAATAAGTGGTTTTTAGAAGAGAGGGACAGATTGTCTGCTAGATTACATATCCGTGCTCCGGGAGCGGCTCACGAGAGCCTGCAAAGTGGCTCAGGAACACTTGAAAGTGGTTAGCACCGCAGCCTCACAGCTCCAGCGACCCGGGTTCAATTCTGGGTACTGCCTGTGTGGAGTTTGCAAGTTCTCCCTGTGTCTGCGTGGGTTTCCTCTGGGTGCTCCGGTTTCCTCCCACATGCCAAAGACTTGCAGGTTGATAGGTTAATTGGCCATTATAAATTGTCACTAGTATAGGTAGGTGGTAGGGAAATATAGGGACAGGTGGGGATGTGGTAGGAATATGGGATTAGTGTAGGATTAGTATAAATGGGTGGTTGATGGTCGGCACAGACTCGGTGGGCCAAAGGGCCTGTTTCAGTGCTGTATCTCTAAACTAAACTAAACTAAACCTGCATACTTACTTCCAGCGACTGGTGCACAAGGACACCCAGGTCTCGCTGCACCTCCCCCTTTCCCAATCTATTGCCATTCAGATAATAATCTGTCTTTCTGTTTTTGCCACCAAAGTGGATAACCTCACATTTAACCACATTATACTGCATCTGCCATACATTTGCCCACTCACCCAACCTGTCCAAATCACACTAGAGCTTCTCTGAATCCTCCTCACAGCTTACACTCCCACCCAGCTTTGTGCCGTCTGCAGACTTGGATATATTACATTTAATTCCCTCATCTATATTATTAATATGTATTGTGAATAGCTGGGGTCCTAGCACTGATCCCTACGGTATCCCACTAGTCACTGCCTGTCTCTCGGAAAAAGACCCATTTATTCCTACTCTTTGTTTACTGTCTGCCCACCAGTTCTCTATCCATATCAGTACCTCACCCCCAATTCCATGTGCTTTAATTTTGCATGCTAATCTTTTATGTGGGACCTTAGCGAAAGCCTTCTGAAAGTCCAAATACACCACATCCACTGGTTCTCCCTTATCCATTCTACTAGTTACATCATCAAAAAATTCCAGTAGATTTGTCAAGCATGATTTCTCTTTTGTAAATCCATGGTGACTTTGTCCGATCCTGTCATTGTTTTCCAAGTGCTCTGCTATTACATCTCTTATAATGGACTCAAGCATTTTCCCCACTACTGATGTCAGGCTAACTGTTCTGTAATTCCCTGTTTTCTCTCTACCTCCTTTTTTAAATAGTGGGGTTACATTAGCTACCCTCCAATCCGTTGGAACTGTTCCAGAGTCTATAGAACTTTGAAAAATGACCAGCAATGCATTTACTATTTATAGGGCCACGTCCTTAAGTACTCTAGGATGTGGATTATCAGGCCTTGGGGATTTATCGGCCTTCAATCCCATCAATTTCCCTAACACCATTTTGCTACCAATATTGATTTCATACAGTTCCTCCTTCTCACTAGACCCTATGTTCCCCAACATTTCTGGGAGGTAATTTGTGTCCTCCTTTGTGAAGACAGAACCAAAGTATGTATTTAATTGGTCTACGATTTCTTTGTTCCCCATTATAAATTCCCCCATTTCTGACTGTAAGGGACCCACATTTGTCTTCACTATTTTTTTTCTCTTCAGTGATGACATAGGCATCCACCCAACAATGTGGAAAATTGTCCAGGTATGTCCTGTCCATAAAAAGCAGGACAAATCCAATCTGGCCATACTGCCCTGTCAGTCTACTCTCAATCATAAGCAAAGTGATGGAAGGTGTCGTCAACATTGCTATCAAGCAGCACTTACTCAGCTAAAAAAACAGACAGATTTTGTGACTGCACAGAGTGGAGATGAGGAGGACTGGGTGCGATGAGAAATGACTGCTAACTTGGGAATTTGGTGCAAGTGGCAATTCGGTGCAGAGGAAGAAGGAGGTGCTAAGTTTTACAGCTTTTTTACTGCCTCCAGTAGCTTGTGAGTGTTCAAAGGCATAAATTAAGTGAGCAGGTAGGTGATTGGTTGGTGAGTTTAAGATTTTATCCCTCTAAATGGAGGCAATAGCTTATATTGGTACTAGGGAGATATTGCGTTAAATATGTAGCTTAACTAGTTAAACTACTAAATATAACTACAGATAACAGTTGAGTGATATTTCTAAAGCTGAAACCTAATTAGTTAAATAAAACACAATAAAGATGGCAGGGCAGGTGATCTGTTGCAGCTGTAGCATTTGGGAGCTGGTGGACACCAGTGTGATCCACGGCAACCAGATCTGAGTATGGCATCAAGGAACCCGAGCAAAACTGGAGTCAATGGGAATCAGGAGGAAAACTCTCCACTTATTGGGGTCATGCCTAGCACGGGGGAGGATGGTTGTGGTTGTTGGAGGTCAATTATCTCGGTTCCGGGACATCGGTGCGGGAGTTGCTCGGGGTAGTGTCCTAGGCCCAGCCATCTTCGGCTGCTTCACCTTCCTTCAGTCGTGGTGTCAGAGGTGGGGATGTTCGCTGATGATTGCACAGTGTTCTGTACCATTCGCAACTCCTTAGATACTGAGACAGCCCGTGTCCAGATGCAGGAAGACCTGGACAACATCCAGGCTTGAGCTGTTAAGTAGCAAGTAACATTCGCGCCACACAGGTGTCAGGCAATGACCATCTCAGGTTGGGGGGAGTCTGGCCATCTCCCCTTGATATTCAATGGCATTGCCATCACTGAATCCCCCACTATCAGCATCCTGAACCAGACGCTGAACTGGACCAGCCACATAAATACCGTGGCTACAAGAGCAGGTCGGGGGCTGGGAGTTCTGCGGCGGGTGGCTTACCTCCTGATTTCCCGATGCCTGTCCACCGTCTACAAGGCACAAGTCAGGAGTGTGATGGAGTACTCTCCTCTTGCCTGCATGGGTGCGGCTCCAGCATCACTCAGGAGGCTCGACACCATTCAGGACGGAGCAGCCCGCTTGATTGGCACCCCATCTAGCACTTTCAACCTATTCCTCTTAAGAAGGGTCACTGACCCGAAACGTTAACTCTGCTTCTCTTTCCACAGATGCTGCCAGACCTGCTGAGTGTTTCCAGCATTTCTTGTTTTTGTTTCAGATTTCCAGCATCCGCAGTATTTTGCTTTTATATTACCATGATGCAGGGGGCCATTCAAATGGTGGGGAGCGGGGGGGGGCGGGAGTAGAAAGGAATAAAGTGGTATTATAGGACAGTATAGTTGGGGGTGGGGGGGGGTGGGTAGATACTGTTCTCTGCAGTTCAGAGCATGAGTCTCGAAGGCTGTGTTGTCTGCCCAGTGCCAGTGTTAAGGACATCTCCTCAGCCTGGAGAAGAACTTGGAGTGGGCGGTGAAGGATCCAGTTGTCATGGTGCACTTGGGTACCAACAACATAGGTGCGACTAAGAAAGAGGTTCTGCTGAGGGAGTATGAGCAGCTAGGGGCTAAATTAAAAAGCAGAACCACAAAGGTAATAATCTCTGGATTACTACCTGAGCCAGAGAAAATTGGCATAGGGTAAATTTGATCAGACAGTTGAATGTGTGGCTGAAGGATTAGTGTGAGAGAAGTGGGTTTCGATTCATGGGGCACTGGCACCAGTACTGGGGAAAGAGGGAGCTGTACCATTGGGATGGTCTTCACCTGAACCACGCTGGGACCAGTGTCCTGGTGAGTCGTATAACAAGGGCTGTAGAGAGGGCTTTAAACTAAATAGTGGAGGGGGAAGGTTGATGTCAGTGGAGATTTGGAAAGTTAAAGAGAATGGACAAGGCAATATTGCAGGGTAGTGAAACGGGTAATGGTAACCAGAGTGTGACAGGAAGTGACGGAGCATATAAACATAAGAGTGCACCAGCAAATATGGTCAGAGTCGGGAAAACTGGCTTTACACTAACAGAGGGGAAGGAGGGTTCGGGTGAAGGGAGACTTAGAAATCCAAAGATAAAAGTAGAGGCAATAGAAAAGTATATCAATGTGGGTAAAGACAAGCTGACTGGGACAGGAAGGGACAGAGAGTTTAACGGTAATAGTGTATCAGATAGTAAGATCCATGCAGGGAATTGTAGTAAAAAAATTGAAGTCACTTTATTTGAATGTGCAAAGCATCTGCAATAAGATAGATGAACCAATGGCACAAAAAGAGATAAATGCTTTAGATCTAATCACCATTACAGAGACATGGTTACAAGGTGACGAAAACAGGGAATTACATATTCCAGGATACGCAATATTTCAAACAGACAGGCAGAATGTAACAGGAGGAGGGGTAGCCCTGATATTAAAGGATGACATAAGGACGTTAGAGAGAAAGGATCTTAACTCAGAAAATCAGGAAGTAGAATCAGTATGTGTGGAGATTAGCAATAGCAAGGGTCAGAAAACACTGGTGGGAGTAGTTTATAGGCCCCCTTACAGTAGTTATCCCGTTGGACAGAGCAGTAACAAGAAATTATTGGAGTTTGTACCAAAGGCAATGTAACAGAATAGTTGGGGGACTTTTATCTCCATATAGACTAGACAAATCAAATTGGCAAAGGTAGTCTGGAAGATGAGTTTGCAGAATGATTTCATGACAGTTTCCTGGAGCAAAATGTTGTGCAACCAATTAGGGATAAAAATATTTTTGATCTAGTATTGTGCAATGAGGCAGTTAATTAGTAATGTTATTGTAAAAGATCCACTGGCAAATAGTGATCATCATACAAGTGAATTCCACATTAAGTTTGAAAATGGCACACTCCAAACACAAACAAGAATCTTAAACTTAAAAGTAGGTATGAGGAGAGAAGTGGTTAAGGTTGATTGGATAAATAGACTGAAAGGTATGGTGGTAAATAAACAGCGGGAAACATTTCAAGACACAGGTTCTCCCTGTGTCTGTGTGGGTTTCCTCCGGGTGCTCCGGTTTCCTCCCACAGCCAAAAGACTTGCAGGTTGATAGGTAAATTGGCCATTATAAGTTGCCCCTAGTATAGGTAGACGGTAGGGGAATATAGGGACAGGTGAGGATGTGGTAGGAATATGGGATTAGTGTAGGATTAGTATAAATGGGTGGTTAATGGTCGGCACTGACTCGGTGGGCCGAAGGGCCTGTTTCAATGCTGTATCTCTAAATCAAATCTATAGAAGCTTTTACAGTCAGTTTTTATGTTCTCTGCAAGCTTACTCTCATACTCTATTATCCTCTTCTTAATCAATCCCTTTGCCCTCCTTTGCTGAATTCTAAACTGCTCCCAATCCTCAGGTTTGCTGCTTGTTCTGGCCATTTTATATTTCTCCTCCTTGGATCTAATACTATCCCTAATTTCTTTTGTAAGCCACCTTTGAGCCACCCTTCCTGTTTTATTTTTGCACCAGACAGGAATGAACAATTGTTGTAATTCATCCATGTGCTCTTTAAATGCTAGCCATTGCCTATCCATTGTCAACCCTTTAAGTAGCGTTCCCCAATCTATCATAGCCAACTCATGCCTCATACCTTCATGGTTTCCTTTATTTAGATTCAGGACCCTAGTCTCGGAATCAACTCTCTCACTCTCCATCTTAATGAAGAATTCTATCATGCTATGGTCGCTCTTCCCCAAGGGATCCCGCATAACAAGATTGTTAACTAATCCTTTCTCATTACACAATACCCAGTCTAAGATGGCCTGTTCTCCAGTTGGTTCCTCAACGTATTGGTCCAAAAAACCAGCATGTATGCACTCCAAGAATTCCTCCTCTACAGTATTATTGCTAATTTGCTTTTCCCAATCTATATGTAGATTAAGGTCACCCATAATTACAGATGTACCCTTATTGCATGCGTCCCTAATTGCCTGTTTAATGCCATCCTCTACATCACCACTGCTGTTTGGGGGTCTATATACAACGCCCACCAATATTTTCTGCCTTTTGGTGTTTCTTAGCTCCACCCATACAGATTCCACATCAGGATTCTCTGAGCTAATATCCTTTCTCACTATTGTATTGATTTTCTCTTTTACTAACAATGCTACTCCACCTCCTTACCCTTTTTGCCTGTCCTTCCTAAATATTGAATACCCTTGGATGTTCAGTTCCCATCCTTGGTCACCCTGCAGCCATGTCTCTGTCATCGCAACTATATTGTATCCATTTACACCTATTTGTGCGGTTAATTCACCTACCTTATTGCGAATATTCCACGCATTGAGACACAATGCCTTTAGGCTTGTCTTTTTAACATTCTTAGTCATCATAGCATTATTTCGGACTATGGCCCTCTTTGTTTCTTGCCCATCTCAGGGTCATATGACATGAAGGATGCAAACAGTCTGGTTCAGCCTCAGACAGTTGCCAGGGTGAGAAATGGAGTCAGTAGCTAGGGAACAGGCGGGGGCCTAAGACAATGTTGGACATGCAGTCTGATAATTTAGCAACAGTGGAGAAGTCGAAAGGGGTGGTAGTGAGGCAGAGCTGAGTGTCATCAGTGTACATGTGACAACTATCGCTGTGTTTTTGGATGATGTCACCCAGGGGAAGCATGTAAATGAGAAGTAGGAGGGGGCCAAGGATAGATCCTTAGGGGACACCAGAGGTAACCATGCTGGAGCAGGAAGAGAAGCCATTGTAGTGATATTGTGGCATCCATTATATAGATAAGAATGGAATCAGGTGATGGAGGCCCCACCTAGCTGTACAAAGGAGACTGGAGAGGCTTTGGAGGAGGATGGTATGGCTAACCGTGCCAAAGGCTGCAAACAGTCAAGAAGGACGAGGAGGAATACTTTACCTTTGTCACAGTTATATAGGATGCCGTTTGTGAATTTGATAAGAGTCATTTCGATATTGTGGCAGCAGAGGAAACCTCATTGGAGGGATTCAAAACATGGAGATGAGCACGGATTTGGGAGATGGCAGCATATTCAAGAACTTTGGAGAGGACAGGGAGATTTGAGATGGGGCAGTAGTTTGTAAGGACAGTGGAGTCAATGGTTAGTTTTTTGTGAAGGGTGATGACAGTACATTTATCGGAGAGACAGTACCTAAAGAGAGAGAACCATTAATGATATCAGCTAACATGGGGACCAGGAGGGGAAGTTGGGTGGTCAGCAGTTTGGTGGGAATAAGATTGAGGGAGTTGACGTTGAGTCTCATGGACAAGATGAACTTGGAGAGGGCATAAGGGGAGAATAGGAGAGAAACTAGAGAAAGATGTGAATTTAGGGCAAGGGCAGGAGGAAACCTAAGAGGAAGTTTGACTCGGTAGCATAGTGGAAGGAGGGAAGCAGCAGAGGCAGCTGATTGGATGGTCTCAATTATAGTGGCAAGCTCATGAGCTCTTATTGTTGAAGGTGTGGGTGGAGGAGATGAGGAGAGGAGTTTGGGAAGATGGTTTTCAGTAGAGAAAATAAACCAGGGGCTATCTTTGCATTCCAGGATGATCCTGGAATAGTCAGCAGCTTTAGCGGAGGAGAGCAGGACTCAATACTGCGTTATATGGTCCAGCTAGATCTAGCAGTGAATGGCTAAACCAGTTGTCTGCCATATCCATTCAAGTCATAGAGTCATCACAGCGTGGAAGGAAACCATTCAGCCCATCGAGTCCATGACAGCTCCAGTAGAGTACCTTGGTGAGCCCTTCAGAAGATGCCAAGAGAGGCACAGACGGAAGCTGTAGGTTTATCTAAGAGGGATTCAAGCCTGGGATGGCAGCAAGAAAACAGGAGGGTTGAGAAGTGCTGAATAATTGGGGCAAGAATTTGGAAGGGCAGAGTACCTGAAAGGGGAGCGGTGAATGGAGGCATGATGATAGGAGAGTGGGGTCTAGGAGGGGTGAAGAGAAAAGTTTAAAAAATTGGAATTAGGAAAATATCAATATACTTAAAATATGACTTTAATAGCCAAGCTAACACTTTGCAAACCCAGTTAAACAAAAGGAAAAGTGTTCACTTATAACAGTGAAGCGCATCAAATTAGATGGAAATTTTAAGCAATACTGTGTCGGGATTGTAATTTTTAGCAAGTGGCTTGCCTTTCACCAGCATTGTTCAACCTTTTCAGGTGGTGGGTCACGTTACAATTTTTGTCTTACATGGGAAGCCAACGGGACAATTTCGGAAAGATAAAGGCATCAAAATTTATCTTACTATTAATCAAAACAGCAACAAATGTTCATTTTGGTGAAGAAGCTTTAAATGAGAAGACTAATTTATTGACCTACTTTCTCTTCACTATGTTAGATCCTGATTAAGTGAGAAACCTGGCGCTTTTTTTGCTTTCCCAAGTAGTCAATGTTTGCCCGCACACTTGCAGCGATGCGGAGTATTCTAGATAGATGTCATTCTGTCAGGAGTGATCTTGACAACTCTCTCTCCCTCTCTCTCTGCCCCTCTCTCTCTCTGTTCCCCCCTCTCTGTCCCCTCTCTTTCTGTCTGTCCCATTTCTCTCTCTCTCTGTCCCCCTTTTTCTCTCTCTCTGTCCCCTTTTCTCTGTCTGAACCCTTTTCTGTCCCTCTGTCCCCCTGTCCCCCTTTCTCTCTCTGTCCCCCTTTCTCTCTCTCCCCCTTTCTCTTTCTCTCTCTGTCTCCCCCTCTCTTTCTGCCCCCTTTCTCTCTCTGTACCCCTCTTTTTCTCTCTGCCCCCCTTTCTCTCTCTCCCCCCTTTGTCTCAGTCTGTCTCCCTTTCTCTCTATATATCCCCCTTTCTCACCCTGTCCCCATTCCCCCCCCCCTCTCTTTTTCCCCCTTTCTGTATCTCTCTAATAGTGGCAGAGAGCGGAAATGCTCAACAGATAGTTGATCAGTTATTTTAAATCTCAAATCCATTTCACAGCTGACAGTTGCTGACATCGGGAACAGCCATTTCCTGTCCGAAGTTGGGAAAGCGCTATTCCCGATGTCAGCAACTGTCAGCTGTGAAACTGATAGTGATTTTTTTTTTTAAATAGCCGGTCTGCAAGAAGAAGTCAGTGGGAGATTTCTCATGTCCAGTCACGGAGCCCTAGTCAGGATGAGGAACGGCCCCGGGTACAGTTTATATCCGCGGGCTGGATAGAAACCTTAATGGTAGGCCGTATGTTGGACAACCCTGCCTTTCACCAAGTAACTGGAGGAACATGGCAATGAGGTACATGTGCAGGGTGTGCAGTGACTGTGTTCCATGCCAACTACATACATGCAATTTACACATCTAGTCAATAAGTGATGAAAGAAATGTGTCTAAGTGTTACTATTGCATCTAATACATCAGGGATGAAAAAATTACAGGACCAAAATGCAACTCTGCTTCATTTTTTTGTCAATTGTACTATGTTCGCTGCTTGGTTACTTAGTGAAAATGAAAGCTCTTGCCTGACATAGCTGTTCTTTCCCTTTATTTGATTTGACAGTTTAGAATTTTTGTGCTGATCAACATAAGGGATATCAGAATTAGCAACGCAACAATCTTCTATTTTACACATGAAGTTTTGAGTTTCAAATACTTCCTCTGTTAGCTTTTTATAGCAAAATCATAAATGTGTGCTTTATACTTACAGTTGCACCTTTTCTACAAATAACGAACACCACAGATCTTCAGAGAAGTTTGTAAGTTATTGGGAAAAGCTGGTTGTAATTGTAAATATGGTAGATAAATCATAGAAAAGACCAAAAGAATGTTATGATTTTTAAATCGAGGTACCGGGTACCAGAGGAAAGAGATCAGTTTTGTTCAAAACATTGGTTGGACACAGTTAAAACAGTTTTGACACCCCATTAAAGAAGGACCATTACAATGTAGATTTAGTAGAATGATGCCAAATATGGAAAACTACGATTATGAGGAGAGGTTTGAGATACTGCAGCTTTTTCCATTGGAGCAGTGAATGGAAAATGGATGTAAAACAAAGGCGATTAAATGGAATTGAGGTACAGATCATTCTAATTGAATGGCAGAGCAGGTTTGAGGGACTGAATGGTCTACTCCTGTTTCTAACAAACGAGCTAGTTGGATCAATGTGTTATTTCAGCAATATTGCATACTACTTTCTAAAATATCTTTATTAGCTATATTTGCATACTCAATCATCAAAATGCATTTGTGCAAGAAATTACACCATCCACTGAAAAACACTGCAGCAAATTTAAATGTTGTGCTCAGCAAGAGAAAAGCCTGTGAATTTAATTACTCTGATGTTTTGGCTTCATTTCTACTATTGCTGGTGCTTTAAACAATTCTACTGGAAGGAATTCCCAACCTCTACAAGAACATTTTTGTTTCTTTCCCCTCTGTAGTATTTCAATAGCTTACATAGAGCCTCCCAAGCTGGATCTGGAAATGTGTGTTCCCCACAGTGACAAGTTGAGGCCATGCATTCATGCATAGTGAAAATCAGGAGGCTCTGCTGGAATCCACCTTATGTAATCCAACAAAGCAAGTTTAAATTTTTCAACTACTTGCTCATCTTGGTCTCAAAACTGTTTAACTTGGCTTATATCATTTTATTTAGAAACCAAACGCTTTCAGCCAAATAATTATCATTGGAGGCAGCCAAGTCAGAACTAAGTTCTTTCACCAAATCCAACTAAAGTAAATTATGCCATATATTCAAGTATAAGATGAACCACCCCTAAGAAGACCCGTCGTTCAAAGTTTCACCCAATAAAACAAAAGAAAATCCCTTAGTTTAAGTTTCTATTTCTTAAGCTTTTATCCACCAAAATTCTCACCTCCATGCCTTCTGCCATCCGTTGATACATTTTCTCTCTGTTACTGTTAGCTCTTATTCCACTCGGCTGCTCCAACACTGATATTGAAATATCATCTCATCCTTATACCCGCAATCCAAAATTCAGATGCTAATTTGGTGCTGAATTGATTCAAGTTGGCTCCTGGGTTGTCAGCTCCCGAGGAAGTACCTTACTCTGCACCTCTGTCCTTGAGCATCTACTGCCAGCCTTTTCCCTTACTCCTCCAATCCCCTTTCTTTCACTGTTTAAGTTCCCTTGGTTCTAATAACGGATGCATTCTAGCCTTAACTACAAGTTGACTGCCAGTTTAAATTGCCACTGCCCATCCTCTGATCATGCCTGCTCTTTTGTCAGTGAGTAATTGGATCTTTTCTCAAATTTGGCTTCCAAATTCCTGTACTTCTCTGGACATTAAGACTGCACTTCTGCACTGGACAATACTGTAAGACTCAGACACTATGTCTTTGATCGGCTTAAATTTTTAAGTAACTTTGATCTGCCTGCAGCCCTGTTCCACTGCAGCTGTTCTCTATTGAGCCTGCGACTGGCCTATTGGTTCTGACAAAATGCCATCGACTGAAACGTTAACATTGTTTCTCTCCCCATAGATTCTGCCACACCTGTTGAGTATTTCCTGTATTTTCTGTTTTTATTTCAGATTTCCAGCATCTGCTGTTTTTGCTTTTCTACTGGTTGTACTGGTGTTTCAGTTTTAGCTACAGTCTGGTTCCAGGCTAGAGTTTCACACTGCTGGGCCCCGAAGTACATTTCTCTGCTGCTTCTGGAATTTATGGTGACCTCCAACTTCACCACCAAGTTTTCTACTTTTCTCTTAGCTCTCCTAAACCTCTCTCCCCTTTCTCCTGCCATTATGTTTCCTTTCATTCCCTCCCCCCCCCACCCCACCTCGGGTACATTGCCCTCCGAAATCCCTACCCCAACCCTTCAGCATTCCTTTACCTTCTTACTCTCCTACCACCTTCCCAGGCTTGTCTCCCTCTTAGATAAGTCTACAGCTTCCCTCTGTACCTCTCAGCAGTCTCCAAAGGGGCCATCGAAGCACTCTTTGCTGCTTCCTTACAATCAGCAACCCCAATTGCACCATTCTGCTCTCTAGCTGACCTTCCCACCCAGTGCGTCCACTGGAGATTAATCTTGCCAATCTCCTCCCCGTCCAACTCATCCCTCCCAGTGCTGACACTGTGGACTCTGCCAGCAGATCAGCTATCACCAGCCCCTCTGCATCATTTTCCTGAGTGCCCATTCATGATTTGGACAAGTTGAGTGAGTGGGCAAATGCATGGCAGATGCAGTGTAATGTGGATAAATGTGAGGTTATCCACTTTGGTAGCAAAAACAGTAAGGCAGATTATCATCTGAATGGCTATAAACTGAGAGAGGGGAATATGCAACAAGATCTGGGTGTTCTCGTACACCAGTCGCTGAAGGTAAGCATGCAGGTGCAACAGGTGGTAAAAAAAGGCAAATGGTACGTTGGCCTTCATAGCAAGAGGATTCGAGTACAGGAGCAGGGATGTCTTGCTGCAATTATACAGGGTCTTGATGAGGTCACACCTGGAATATTGTGTGCAGTTTTGGTCTCCTTATCTGAGGAAGGATGTTCTTGCTATGGAGGGAGTGCAGCGAAGGTTTACCAGACTGATTCTTGGGATGGCGTGACTGACGTATGAAGAGAGATTGATTCGGTGAGGATTATATTCGCTGGAGTTCAGAAGGGTGAGCGGGGGAGTCTCATAGAAACCTATAAAATTCTAACAGGACTTGACAGGGTAGATGCAGGAAGGATGTTCCCAATGGTAGGGGAGTCCAGAACCAGGGGTCATAGTCTAAGGAATCGGGGTAAACCTTTCAGGACTGAGATGAGGAGAAATTTCTTTACCCAGAGAGTGGTGAGCTGTGGAATTCACGACCACAGAAATCAGTTGAGGCCAAAACATTGTATGTTTTCAAGAAGGAGTTAGATATAGCTCTTGGGGCAAAAGGGATCAAAGGATATGGGGGGAAAGCGGGAACAGGTTACTGAGTTGGATGATCAACCATGATCATAATGAATGGCGGAGCAAGTTTGAAGGGCTGAATGGCCTCCACCTGCTCCTATTTTCTATGTTTCTATGAATAAAAGGGACGGTGGCAATATGGATACAGAATTGGCTGAGTGACAGGAAACAAAGAGTAGTAGTTAATGGATGTTTTTCGGGGTGGAGGAAGGTTTGTCGTGGAGTTCCCCAGGGGCCAGTGTTGGGACCCTTGCATTTCCTGATATATATTAATGACCTAGACCTTGGTGTACAGGGCACAATTTCAAAGTTTGCGGATGATACAAAACTTGGAAGCATTGTGAACTGTGAGGAGGATAGTGTAGAACTGCAAAAGGACATAGACAAGTTGGTGGAATGGGCGGATAGGTGGTAGATGAAGTTCAATGCAAAGAAATGTGAAGTGATTCATTTTGGTAGGAGAGACTATATAAATAAAGGGTACAATTCTAATGGGGGTGCAGGAGCATCGGGACCTGGATATATATGTGCCTAAGTCATTGAAGGTGACAGGACAGGCTGGCAGCATGATTAATAAAGTATACAGTATTCTGGGCTTTATTCATAGGGGCATAGAGTACAAGAGCAAAGAAGTTATGCTGAACTTATATAAGACACTAGTTTGGCCTCAGCCAGAATATTGTGTCCAGTTCTGGGCGCCACACTTTAGGAAAGATGTGAGGGCATTGGAGAGAGTACAGGAAAGATTCACCAGATTGGTTCTAGGGATGAGGAACTTCAGTTATGAAGATAAATTGGAGAAGTTGGAACTGTTTTCCTTGAAGAAAAGGCTGAGAGGAGATTTGATTGAGGTATTCAAAATCATGAGGGATCTTGGCAGAGTAGATAGAGAGAAATTGTTCCCACTCATGAACAAATCGAGAACGAGAGGGCACAGATTTAAAGTATTTGGTAAGAGAAGCAAAAGCGACATGAGGAAAAACGTTTTCACGCCGCGAGTGGTTAAGGTCTGGAATGCGCTATCTGAGAACCTGGTGGAGGCAGGTTCAATTGAAGCATTCAAAAGGGAATTAGACTGTTATCTGAAAACGAAGAATGTGCAGGGTTACTGGGAGAAGGTGAGGGAATGGCACTAAGTCAGTTGCTCTTTCGGAGAGCCAATACAGACACAATGGGCCAAATGGTCTCCTTTGGCACTGTAACAATTCTGTGATTCTGTGATTTATAAAGCTTGGGATCCTGTATGCCTTTTTAACCATCTTCCCAGCCTGCACTGCTATCTTCAATAATTCATGCACATATAGCCCCAGGTCTCTCTGTTCCTGCACCCATTTTAAAATTGTACCCTTTATTTTATATTGCCTCCCCTTGCTGTTCCTAACAAAATGTATCACTTAACACTTCTCTGCATTAAATTGCATCTGCCACCTGTCCACCTATTCCATCAGCCTTTCTATGTGCTGTTGAAGTCTACCACTGTCCTCCTCACAGTTCACCATACTTGTAAGTTTTGTGTCATTTGCAAATTTTGAAATTGTGCCCTGTAAACTCAAGTCTAGGTCATTGATACACATTAAGAAATGTCGTGGTCTTAGTACCAATCCTTGGGGAACACCACTGTATATCTTCCTCCAGTCTGAAAAACAATCATTCACCACTACTCTCTGCTTCCTATCACTCAGGCAACTTCATATCCATACTGCCACTGTCCCTTTTATTCCATGGGTTTCAACTTTTCTGGCAAGCCTATTTATTATGTGGCACTTTATCATATGTTTTTTGGAAGTCTTTTAAACCACCGCATTACCCTCATCAACCCTCTCTGTTACCTCATTAAAATCAAAAAACTCAAGCAAGTTAGTTTGCCTTTAACAATTTGTGTTGGCTTTACTTAATTAATACAGTTTTGTCCAAGTGACTGTTAATTTTGTCCCGAATTATTGTTTCTAAAAGCATTCCCACCACTGAAGTTAAACTGATTGGCCTGTAGTTGCTGGGTTTATCTTTAAACTCTTTTTTGAACAAGGGTGTAACATTTGCACTTCTCCAGTCCTCTGGCAATGCCCCTGTATCTAGGGAGGATTGGAAGATTATGGCCAGAGTCTCTGCAGTTTTCACACTTATTTCCCTCTGCATCTTTGGATGCATCCCATCTGGTCCTGGTGACTTGTCAATTTTAACTGCAGTTAGCCTTTCTAATAGCTCCTGTTTATCAATTTTTAGCCCATCCAGTGTCTCAAACACCTCCTGTTTAACTATGACTTTGCATCATCATCTGTCTTGGCAAAGACATGCAAAGTACCCATTTAATAACTTAGCCATTCCCTCTGTCACCATGCATAAATCACCTTTTTGGTCCCTACTTGGTCCCACCCCCACCTCTCTGTCATTTTTAATTCTCTGTGTACATTAATTTCATCCTATTTTTGCATTTCAGGCATATCAGTCAATGAAGCAGCCTAACTCCATGGGCTGCATTTTAACTGTTCGACACACAGGCAGCAGGGGGAGCTTAGTAGCACTTGGGGAATCCAGAAATGTCATCAGTGTGTTTGTCAGTGGCTTTTTAACACTGTCACTACATTTGCATCTGACTTCCTGGTTTCCTGTCCAATTAGCACGAGCGGTCATGATGAAGACCCACATGAGTCTATTTCAGCTGAAGTATTTAAAGGGACACTGCTAAGATAAAAGTTGAAAAATCATCCAGGTGTTTCAACAGAGGAAGTAACTGCAGCAATGGATTCACAACGCTGCAAGGCAGTACCTTGCTTCACTGATGCCTCCCTGGTGCTGTGCTGTGGTCTAAGAGCCCACAGGGAGATTCTCTTCCCTACTGATTAGAGGAGGAAGCCTCCTAGGGTAGGCGGTGGCGTAGTGGTATTATCACTGGACTAGTAACCCAGAGACCCAGGGTATTTTTCTGGGGACATGGATTCGAATCCCACCACAGCAGAAGGTGGAATTTGAATTTAATGAACAGATCTGGAATTAAAAACTAGTCTAATGATGGCCATGAAACCATTGTCGATTGTTGTAAAAACCCATCTGGTTCACTAATGTCCTTAGGGAAGGAAATCTGCTGTCCTTACCTGGTCTGGCCTACATGTGACTCCAGACCCACAGCAATGTGGTTGACTCTGACATGCCCTCTGAAATGGCCTAGCAAGCCACTCAGTTGTACCTACCGCTACGAAGTCAATAAAAAGGAATAAAACCCGACGGACCACCCGGCATCGACCTAGGCACCGGAAACGACAATGGCAAACCCAGCCCTGTCGACCCTACAGGTATGTCCTGGACACAAAAAGCAGGACAAATCCAACCCGGCCAATTACTGCCCCATCAGCCTACTCTCTATCATCAGTCAAGTGATGGAAGGTGTCATCAACAGTGCCATCAAGCGGCACTTGCTTATCAATAACCTGCTCAGTGACGCTCAGTTTGGGTTCCGCCAGGGCCACTCAGCTCCTGACCTCATTACAGCCTTGGTTCAAACATGGACAAAAGGGCTGAACTCAAGAGGTGATGTGAGAGCGACTGCCCTTGACATCAAGGCAGCATTTGACTGAGTATGGCATCAAGGAGCCCTAGCAAAACACAGGTCAATGGGAATCAGGGGGAAAACCCTCCGCTGACTGGAGTCATATCTAGCGCAAAGGAAGATGGTTGTGGTGGTTGGAGGTCAATCATCTGAGCTCCAGGACATCACTGCAGGAGTTCCTCAGGGTACTGTCCTAGGCCCAACCATCTTCAGCTGCTTCATCAATGACCTTCCTTCAATCATAAGGTCAGAAGTGGGGATGTTTGCGGATGATTGCACAACGTTCAGCACCATTCGTGACTCCTCAGATACTGAAGCAGTCCGTGTAGAAATCCAGCAAGACCTGGACAATATCCAGGCTTGGGCTGATAAGTGGCAAGTAACATTCGCACCACGCAAGTGCCAGGCAATGACCATCTCCAACAAGAGAGAATCTAACCATCTCCCCATGACATTCAACAGCATTACCATCGCTGAATCCCCCACTATCAACATCCTAGGGGCTACCATTGACCAGAAACTGAACTGGAGTAGCCATATAAATATCGTGGCTACAAGAGCAGGTCAGAGGCTAGGAATCCTGAGGGGAGTAACTCACCTCCTGACTCCCCAAAGCCTGTCCACCATCTACAAGGCACAAGTCAGGAGTGTGATGGAATACTCTCCACTTGCCTGGATGGGTGCAGCTCCAACAACACTCAAGAAGCTCGACACCATCCAGGACAAAGCAGCCCGCTGGATTGGCACCCCATTAACAAACATTCACTCCCTCCACCTCCGGCGCACAGTGGCAGCAGTGTGTATCATCTACAAGATGCACTACAGCAATGCACCAAGGCTCCTTAGACAGCACCTTCCAAACCCGCGATGTCAAATACATGGGAACACCACCACCTGCAAGTTCCCCTCCAAGTCACACACCATCCTGATTTGGAACTATATCGCCGTTCCTTCACTGTCACTGGGTCAAAATCCTTCTACTCCCTTCCTAACAGCACTGTGGGTATACCTACCCCAAATGGACTGCAGCGGTTCAAGAAGGCAGCTCACCACCACCTTCTCAAGGGCAATTAGGAATGGGCAATAAATGCTGGCCTGGCCAGCGACGCCCACATCCCATGAATGAATAAAAAAAAGCCTGCCTCAGATAACAAGGAGGTGTGGCTGAAAGCAAGTCTGGATATAGTGCCAGAAAAGGTTTAATGACCGAAACAGGTCAGGAAAGGTGAATGCAATAGCACTTTCAAGAATATGCTGATGTGCATCTAACTCCAGCCATCCACCACTGCCCCCACCTCCCCCCCTCCCCGGTCACTCTGCTTTCCCGAGTTTACTCCAGCATATCACTCTTCATGGTAACTTAGCTTGCAGATGCTCCCATCCCTCTCTCTCTATGTGCCTCCTCATGTCTCCGTCTGACCATCCACCACTGACACTCACCCTCATCTTAATACAATTTCACACCTATCCCTCACAGTGACTTTCAACAACTGTTGTCCATCCATCCACTCAACACATTCAATTACTCAAATAGAACACCAGGGAGAGACAGAGAACTGAAGGTGACCCTCCAAACATCTCCTTTGCCATAAATCCAAACCAGTTGTAACTGGTCCACTTGAACCACTTGATCATGGAAAATGGGACAGCTGGACCAGTTGTACTGGTTCCAGTTAACCATTAATACTTGTTCCATTTGAACATTATATTGGCTCCAGTTGAGACCAGTGAAGCTAGTTCCAGTTGAAAATTATATTGCTTACATTTGTGACCAGTTAGACTGGTTTCTGGCTCAACTTGTTCCATTTGGCATCAGAATATTAACTTGCAAAAAGTATTCATATAAGTACCACTAACAAGTGAAAATTGCTGATGTGGTGTGTGCTGTGGTCATGCATTGAAGCTAAAAATACTCTTGACTGCGCTGTTTGTTTCAAATTTTATTGTGAAGTAGAAAAACACAAAACACAATTAAATACAACCAAGGCGGGAGTAATGCACTGTCAATTCAGTCCTGATACTCCACAAGTCACAACATATTATTAAAGTTTTCCCACCTACTGGAAATTAGCCAAATTAAACACTTTATTAACCCCCAGAATAAAATACAGCAAACCAGGTATCTTTCGATAACAATAAATTAGCTAAACTAAATCTTAACACCATTAAGGTAAACCTATGTCTAAAGACCTTATAACTTCTCATTTAACCTAGGCCTCCTCATACACATGTACAAATATTCAAAACTAACAATGGTTAACCGGTTTTTAAAAATAGTATTTCTTAGGAATAAAATAAGGAGCTGGGTTGTAAGTCCTGGTGAGTTACATTCCTGGTTGGTGAGGTGTCCCAGATTAGAACAATCAGATGCCACTCAAAGTCTCCAGGCAAATTTGACAATCTATAACGGATAGGCATTCAAAGCACTTCGGCTTCAGCAGGCGTCACATAGTTCTTTTAACAAGGAGTCTAACCACAGTTCTATTTGGATTCTAAAATTGGTAGGTTTCCAGTAGAAACTTTACTGAGAATTCCAGCAAAAACAAATAAATGGCAGAGAGTCCCTCTTGAAGGCAAATGTTCTTTTTTTCCAGGTTTCTTCTCTCCTTAGGCAATAAGACAGCCAGTAACTCAATGTAGTTTTTCTGCTAAGAGAAATAGGCAGCTTCTTCCTTCAGAGCATGCTTCACTGGACTAGTTCAGACCGATTGAAGCCAGTCTTTACCCACAGTTAAAAGTTACAGTACACCATGTGAGCTTCTCTCTCTCCTGCTTTGGCATAGGAACCAGGTGCAGCTGCTGGCACACTATGCTCAGTCTTAAAGTCATACTGTTTTTAAACAGAGTCTTAAAGGCACACTGTTTTAAACAGATGTGAAAAAACAGTTCCGTGACACCTCCGCCCTTGGTGAAATGAACCGCCATTCTTAAAATGCGTTTCATTACAATGCAAAAGGTAGAAACTGAAAAAAAAACACTCCAAACATTTTTTCACAATCATGATCCCATTCACTCTATTGATAATTTACAGAATATTCTTTGTACCATCATCATTCATGTAACTTAACATGGTTAAATTTGTGACAAAGCGTAGGCGATAACATTGTTTTTCCCTGAAATATGTACAATTTTCAAATGATAAGGCTGTAACAACAAACTCTATCTAAATATTCTAACATTTCAGTTTTTAACTTTTTCCACAAACATTAATGGGTTATGGTCAATGTATATTAATGTTTCTTTATAGTCTTGGTGGACATATTCTTTGAAATGCTTGAGAGCCAGCAAAAGTCCGAATGCTTCTTTTCCCACAGGGGAATACATTTTTTTGATGTCAATTTAGTTTTCTTGAGAAGTACCCTACTGGCTTCTCAATGCCCGATTCGTCATCCCGCAATAGGACTGCACCAACCCCCAGGTCACTTGCATCAATTGCTATTTCAAAGGGTTTAGCAAAATTTGGAGCAGCCAACACTGCTTCATTAGTTAAGATTGCATTAGCTTTCCAAAACCTGCCTGGCATTCATCTGACCATACGACTTTGTTTTTTTTTTTAGCAAATTGGTTAATGGAGCAGCCACAGTACTAAAATTCCCTATAAAAACCACACATTCCTAAAAACTTCATTATCCCACATTTAGATTTAGGGATAGGGAACTCCATTAAGGCTTGTACCTTTGCCATTTTTGGCAATATCTGTTGTTGCCCCACTATGTGTCCGAGGTAAGTTACTCTTGCTTTTCCGAATTTGCTTTTTTCCGATTTATCAGTAAGTCCAATGCTTGTAGTTATTTAAACAGTATTTTTGGCTGGTTTAAGTGTTTTTGCCAAGTGTTATTGTATATTAGTACATCATCCAGATACACTACACAGTTGGGAACACTGGCTACCACCTGATTCATTAATCTTTGAAAAGTAGCTGGGGCATTTTTTAGCCCGAATGGCATCACCCGACACTGATAAAGACAGTCAGGTCTTACAAAAGCTGATATCTCTGGCTCAAGGAGTCAAAGGAACTTGCCAGTATCCCTTAAACAAGTTGATCTTGGTAAGAAATCTAGCACTGCCCACTCTGTCGATACAGACTTCTAAATGAAGAATTGGGTAGGAGTCTGCCTTCGTTACTGCATTGACTTTTCTGTAGTTTATAGAAAACTGGGTTGACCCATCAAGTTTAGGTATTAGAACCATTGGTGAACTCCAACTGCTTTGACTAGGTTCAATCAATTTGTTTTCCAGCAATGTATTGGATTTCTGCTTTTACTTGGGCATGTTTGTCTAGATTTAAGCATTAAGGATGTTGCTTTAAAGGAACCATTTCTTCTATATCCACATCATGTGTGGCTAAGGATGCACATTGTGGCTGATCCCTACAGACTCTTTTAAATGTTGTGAAAAGCCTGGTTTGGTCTTCACATTGTTTTGCTTCTCAGTGCAAAAGCATGTTGTCCAATTTTCCTAGCTATCCTAGCTAATCTGATAGTTAGAGGTTCAATCTGAAAATTGTGCAGGTCGCCTTCTGCCTCATCCTCACTATCATTTTCCTTCGCAACAATCCTGATTACCTGACATACCTGTGCTGGCTTATCCTCCTCTCTGTGATAATATTGTTTTAACATATTGATGTGACACAACCGGTTCTTCTTCCAGCAATCGGGGTATCAATCAAGTAATCTACCTTACCCACTCTTTTCCTCACTTTTTATGGGCCACTGAACTGTATTTTTAATGGTTCCCCTGTAATGGTAACAACACCAATACATAATCCCCTGGTTGAAAATTGCGGGTCTTTGCATTCTTGTCTGCCCATTTTTTCATATTGGCTTGGGATTCTTTAAGATATTCCTGAGCCACACAAAACTGCTTCACATCCTTTGTAAGGTCTGGCCAGTAATAATGTTGACTTACACGTGATTTAGTCTTCCGAATCCCCCATGTCCTACAGAAAGAATGTCATGTGCTAACCTTCATAATCCCTGCCAATAGTTAGGTGGTACCACTATCTGTTCAACAACTGTCCAGTCTTCATTCGCAGGTTGATGAGGCGGTCTCCATTTCTTCCTCAAAACCCCATTTTCCCATATAATAGCCTTCTGGAACTCCTTTCACCTCAGCTTCTGTCAGTGCCATTCTGTATAACTCTGGATCAGCTTGCTGTGCTGCAATCATAGACGATCTGTTAAACATCTCATTTGGGGATTATCTAAATCCCCAAATAAGGTTTCAGATAATTGACCATCTGTTTGTGATGCCATTTTTACCTCCGACAATGGATCCTGTTTAGCCATTACTCGGGTGACTACACACGCAGGAAATATTCATGGAACTTGTTCCTGTAATTGTTCTATTTGTTTAACTTCTCTTGGTTCCTCTGTAATTATAGGAGAAACTGATACTTTTGATCCGGCCAAATCATTTCCTAGGAGTATATCAATTCCCTCTCTTGGCAAACTGTGGACAACTCATATAGTTGCCATCCCAGATGTTAAGTCACTCTCTCGGCATACATTATATAAAGGTACGGGTATATACTCCCCGCCAATTCCATTAACTAAAACTTTAGCGTTCAAGGCACTATCTGGTGGAAACATTATATCTCTGCCCAGCAAGAGTGTTTGGATTGCTCCTGTATCCCTGTGTATAATGATAGGATTTCCTGCCTCACTTAAAGGACATGGAGTTACTTTTCCCTTTGACAAGAATTCATTATAACTTTCGTGTATCTTATTCTTAACTTATACACTCACTTTAGTTTTTATATCTGGTTTTACAGCTGCCGCTAAAGCTACAGCCTGGTTTGCAGTACTCTCAGTTAGAGTTACTTTCTTTGCGTTAGCTTTGTGTACCCCAAAAAGTCCTGTGCATTTACCTCACAACTTCCAGCATTCTGAATGAAGATGACCCATTTTGTGGCAATAATAATACTTTGGCTTGCGAACCTCACTTCTACCCTCAGCACCTTCCTTGCTGGCCTGAGGAGGTGATCCTGGGACATTCCCAGCGATTCCTTCTTGTCGCCGGCTACTTGCCTTCATTTCACTCTCCCACTTTCTATCCTTCTCAGGTTTATGGGGATGATGGACAAAAGGTTTTGGCTTATTCACAAGCTCAATATCATCAACAATTTCTGCTGCTTGCCTAGTTTTCAAAACTTTCAGGTTATGTACATGAGTTCTCACTACTGAAGGAATGGAATTTTTAAACTCTTCCAAGAGAATCAATTTCCGAAGGTTCTCATATGTGGTTTCCATCTTTAATGCCCGTATCCAACGGTCAAAATTAATTTGCTTCACCTTCTCAAATTCTACATACGTCTGTCCAGCCAATCTCCATAAGTTCCGAAACTTCTGACGGTAAGCTTCAGGGACTAACTCATGTGCAACGAGAATAGCCTTTTTGCCATCTCATAATCTGCAGAAGGCTCTTCAGGAAGCATGGCATAAACTTCATGAGCTCTGTCTATCAACCTGCTTTACATAAGCAGTGTCCAGCTTTCCTTTGGCCATTTCATTTGTTTGGCTATTTTTTCAAAAGATATGAAAAATGCCTCTATGTTCCTTTCCTCAAACCTAGGAAGAGCTTGTATAAATTTAAATAGCTTTTCGTTGGGTCCTGGGCTGAATTCAGATTTTTCCTGACCAGAACTTTCCCTGGATTCAAGACTACCTCTTTGTCTTAGTTCCATCTCTTTTAACCTAAATTCCCTCTCTTCTCTTTCGCTTTCTCAAGTTCAAGTTTTCTTAATGCTATTGCTGTTTCTTTTTCTTGTTCAAGTTTTCTTAATTCTTTTTCAGCCTCAAGTTTTTTTTTGTTTCTAACTGAATTCTAGCCAATTCCACTGCATCACTCTCTGATTTACTATCTTCTCCTTCCAATTCCAGATGTTAGGTTATTATATCAGTTATCATTGATTTTTTGGCACCTGATTTCAACTCTAACCCCAATTTCCCTGTCAATTCTTTTAGTTTATTCTTAGTTAAAGTTGTCAGCTCACTGAAGGACACATTCTCCTTTCCCAGAAACACTGCTGTAACTGCTAACGCCATTCCGATAATACTGGTTACTTTTATTTTTTCTCTTTCACATTACTACTCCCCTTATAAATAACGTAATTGGCATTGGATTTGGATTGGATCCTGGACAATCAAGCAATTAATATGATCCCAGACTCGAGAGCAATAAATATGATCCCAGACACAAGAGCAATTAATATGATCCCAAACGCAAGAGCAATTAATATGATCCTGGACGAGCCCTCAATTAATATGTTATGACTAAGGCGGGAGTAATGCACTGTCAATTTAGTCCCAATAGTCCACAGGTCACAGCATATTATTGAAGTTTTCCCACCCACCAGAAATTAGCCAATTTAACACTTTATTAACCCCCAGAATAAAATACACCAAACCAGGTATCTTTAGACAACAACAAATTAACTATTTCTCAATAAACTAAATCTTAACACTATTAAGATAAAACTATGTCTAAAGACCTAATAACTTCTTATTTAACCTAAGCCTCCCCATGCAAACACATATACATTCAAAACTAACAATGGTTAACCAGTTTTTAAAAATAAAATTTGTCATGCTAGGCCCCTACCTGCCAAGAATGAGGCACATTAATTTTGTCATGAACATTGATTTTAAACCGTTACTGGAGTGAAGAACTGACTTGTTAAACAGATCAGCCATGGCTGGAAAAGACATTTGCATATTAACAGATGGTGCTTGGAAGGACAAAAGACCATTCCATGACACATTCAACCCACGATGGACCTTGATCACCAGGTATTGTGTGTCAGAGGAGCATTCCAGAGACTGCTAAGATGATACAATCCAAGACGTGGTCAGACCAGTTAGTCACATAATTAACCTGCTTGGCAACCTGGGTTTTTCTGAATTGTACAAACAGTTTGAAATCAGAGTGTCTGTTTACTCCTGGACTGAGTAGATCTTTCCTGTCTGCTCCCCATCTCTTTCTCCCAAGCCTCTGAATCCACTGAAGACACATGAACCCCAAGAGAGAAAAGTCTCCTGTAGCGAACAAGGTTTAAGAAGAATACTGGGCCCCAACGAAAAGCAAGAACTATCTACCACCAAGGACTCTACAGTGAGCTCGAAAAACCGTAGCAAAAGCTCTTCAGATATTGCCTCAAACATTTCCACTTTAGTTTTCTTCTGGTCTTTTCTGTCTCTATTTGCATGTGTGTATCGCATATGCATGCTAGCGTGGGCGGGTCGTGCATCCATAGGCGTCAACCAAATTAGAGTTTAAGTTTAATAAATTTTAACTTTTCCTCTTTAAACCTAAGAAAACCTGTTTGTGTTGGTTTCTTTGCCTTATAGAAACATAGAAAATAGGAGCAGGAGTAGGCCATTCGGTCCTTTGGGCATGCTCCACCATTCAAAAAAAGATCATGGCTGATCATCTAATTCAGTACCCTGTTCCCGCTTTCTCCCCATATCCCTTGATCCCTTTGGAACTAAGAAGTATATCTATCTCCTTCTTGAATATATTTAATGGCTTGACCTCCACTGCCTTGTGCGGTAGAGAATTCCATGGCTTCATCACCCTCAGAGTGAAGAATTTCTCCTCATCTCAGTTCTAAATGGCATACCCCATATCCTGAGACTGTGACCCCTGGTTCTGGATTCCCCAGCCATCAGGAACATCCTCCCTGCATCTAGCCTGTCTAGTCCTGTTAGAATTTTACAGGTTACTATGAGATCCCCCTAGTCGACCTAATCTCTCCTCATACGTCAATCCTGCTATCCCAGGAATCAACCTAGTAAATCTTTTTTGCACTGCCTCCAAGGCAAGAACATCCTTCCTAAGATAAGGAGAACAAAACTGCACACAATACTCCAGATGTGGTCTCACCAAGGCCCTGTATGACTGCAGTAAGACATCCTTGCTCCTGTACTCAACTTATAATTGGAAAGTGGTGAACAAGGATTCACCAAGGAGGAGCTAAAAACATGGTGTTTTTAAAATTAAACCCTGTTACGGTAAGACCAGGTGAAGGCTGAAAGGGAACACCAGTCATCTTTCTCAGCTGGTCGTAACTGCATTTCTTAGGAATAAAATAAGTAGCTGGGTTGTAAGTCCTGGTGAGTTACATTCCTGGTTGGTGAGGTGTCCCAGATTAGAACAATCAGATGCCACTCAAAGTCTCCAGACAAATTTGACAATCTATAACGGATAGGCGTTCAAAGCACTTCGGTTGCAGCAGGCGTCACATAGTTCTTTAACAAGGAGTATAACCACAGTTCTATTTGGATTCTAAAATTGGTAGTTTTTCAGTAGAAACTTTACTGAGAATTCCAGCAAACACAGGCAAATGACACAGAGTCCCTCTTGAAGGCAAATGTTCTTTTTTTCCAGGTTTCTTCTCTCCTTAGGCAATAAGACAGCCAGTAACTCAATGTAGCTTTTCTGCTAAAAAGAAATAGGCAGCTTCTTCCTTTACAGCATGCTTCACTGGACTCTAGTTCAGACTGGTTAAAGCCAGTCTTTACCCACAGTTAAAAGTTACAGTACACCGTGTGCCCTTCTCTCTCCTGCTGTGGCCTAGGAAACAGGTGCAACTGCTGGCACACTGTGCTCAGTCTTAAAGGCACACTGTTTTAAGCAGAGTCTTAAAGGCACATTGTTTTAAACAGAGGAGAAAAAACAGTTCTGTGACACTGAAAATTCATTCAATGATGTTCATTGTGACTTAATGAATGATCTCATTAATTAGATAAGACGTTTAGCTGTCTGCTCTCTCAGGTGGATGGAAAAGTTCCCATGACACTATTTCAAAGAAGAGCAGGGAAGTTATCCTTGGTCGCCTGGCCAATATTTATCCTTCAATCAACATTTCAAAAATAGACTATCTGATCATTATCAAATTGCTGTTTGTGAGGCCTTGTGGTGTGCAATTTGGCTGCGCGTTGCTTTCATTACAACAGTGGGTACATTTCAAAAGTATTTTATTGGCTGTAAAATGCTTTAGGATATCTTGAGATCTTTCTTGTTTCTTTATATAGACAAAGAATAGCATCCAGAATAGTTTAAAATCCAGTATTAGAATGAAAATATTATGTTTTTGATTTTACTGCTAAAGGATTTTAAGGAAACATGCTGATGTGCTCTCTATAGCTGGATACAAATTGGTTTTCGGGACTAAATGAAGGCATTGGAATCATCATGTGGAGCCTGAAATAAGTCAGCAGTAAGATGGCTAATGCCACTTTCACTGCTTCTGCTGAGGTTATGCTCATAACAGCATGTCATTTCTAAATTCCCATGCTGACATACAAATGTACAAAATTGATGGACATGAAAAAACCAACTGGTCCGTAAAGCCTACCCCACACCACGATGGCCGGACCATCATGACTAAATACCTCTTCCCTCCCTACACCTCCCACACACCCCTACATCCATGTTGTCTCTTAGAAGAGGCAAATAACCAGGGACAATAGAGAATAGAAACTGGAACATTCCTCTCCATTCTTCTCAGGCAATCAAAACCAGTCCAGGAGATCACCTGGGCCAAGTGTTATCTGTAAAGACACTTACCTTCTGTATGATGCAGTCTGGCATAATGATTTCTGATGCACCACTTTTCCCTTAGAATGCTGAAATACTTGAAGGCCGAATAAGTTCTGTTTGTGGGTTCTACTCCAGGGTTCAACACCATTCCATATGGGTACAGTAAATGTATTGCTATGTTGACTACAATCTCCCAGGGAAAGTGTCCAGATAGCAATCTTTACAGAGCTTCAGAACTCACAATGGTTCAAAGTTGATCTAAATCCTGCCACGTATTGACATTATAATTCATCAATTTCCATGATGCAGTGATAAAAAATGCTGCATTTATATAGCTCTGATTAAAGATTATCGACCTGAAAAGTTCATTCTGTTTCTCTCTCCACAGATGCTGTGAGCCCCGTTGAGTATTTCCAGCATTTTCTGTTTATATTTCAAATTTCCAGTGTCGGCAGCATTTTGCTGTTGCATTTGTAATAGCATCTGAACACATTGTAAATATCCCAAAATGTCTAATGAATTCATTTGTGCAGTTGCTGTCCTTAGGTGGGTAAATATGGTAACTATTTTGTGCATAGCAACTGCCCACAAATTGAGCTGAATCTGTTTCTGGTGCTGTTGGTTGAAGAAGGCACGTTAACTATGATGCCAGCATAATCATCAGCTTTCCTTTGAATAGTGACCTGGAAAATTATATGCTATTTAGCATATTACCCTTCTGACAAGATTTTTAATAGTATTTAACCATTTAGGATTGCATGAAAATCAATCCCACTGGTGTGGATTTTACCTTTCACCACCATTGCAGTAAACTCAATGCTGCAGATCCCTCCCACCCCCACATTGTACACCCAGGGCTGAATTTTACGCTGCCCCAGAGGGTCGGATGGTGGCGTGGGGATGGTGTAAAATTGAGCGAGAGGCTCCGGGAGGCCTACCTGCCCCTCTTCCGCCTCCGGCCAAGTTTACGGCGTCGGGCGGGGGGTGGGAAACGGCTTGCTCAGCCGAGGCCAATCAAGGCCCTTAAGTATTTTACCCGTGGCAAGTGGGCCTGCTGGGGATGTGAGAGGCCGCTCAGCGATGGCTGCCGGCCTTTCCATGCCCCGGGGGAGGGGACATGGCAATCAGGCACTAGGTGCCCGATTGAGAGCCGCCCCCGCCTCCCAACCCAACCCCGGGACCCAAGACGCCCCCCCCCCGCTCCCCCCCAAGCGACCACTCCAGCCGCACCAGGAAAGGACTGGTCCCCCGGTGAGGCAACCCCTACTTACCTTCTGTCCTGGATCCATGGCTTCGGCTGGGCTGCAGTCCCAGCAGTGGCCTCTGCTCCCGGTGGCGCTGCTGGGACTAAAAGCTGCCGGCCCGCTGATTGGCCGGCAGCTTTTTGAGGCGGGACCTCCTCCCTCAAGTGGGTGGAAGTCCCACCTCGGGACAATTAAAGCCCGGGGACCCGTAAAATGCGGGATGGATCCCCGGGCTAGGCGGAAACGGGTTTGCCACCGATTTTCACGCCGGTGGCAAATTCCCATCCGCCTACGGTAAAATCCAGCCTCTTGTCTGACTTTCATTTGCAAACTTGAAAACCCCTATGAGTGAAAAAATAGTGAATTCTCATATGTTCAGGTATGGTAGTGGAAACAAGTGACACATCAACACAGCTAACAGTATACAGTCTGCAACTACTGAAGAGAAAATTTAAACCTGTCGTTTTTCAGAACATTTTACCTAAAACATGTCAACAGATTTTTTTCAGTATTTGCTCTCAGGCAGTTAGGATTGCCACTGTAACAGGAGATCGGTGAACCAGGGTGTGGGCCAGACTGGCAAGCCCATTTTTATTCTGCATCCCCAATTGCCCTGATAAGGTAGTGATGGGCCTTCACATTAACGGTTGCATTCCTTGTGATGATAGTGCTCCCACATTGTGTTAGGTAGGGAATTTCTGGAATTTGACCCAGCAATAATGACAGAACAAATATATATGTCCAAGTCTCGATGCTGTGTGACTTGCTGCTTTATTTTTTTCAGCAACAACACATTTTTCAAAAAGTTTTAATCCATTCGTTAAAAAATACTTGGCAAAATACTGATGTTGGTAGTGTTTGTTTCATTAGCGTTGTGTTGAAGATGGAGTTTAATTCTATTGTTCAATTGCGTTACAGCTTGCAACATGGTGAAGTAATCTCCCATAGTTATGTGAGTAATAATATACATGAGCTAACTCACATTACTATGTAATGATAAAGTTAAAGTTAGTACTGCTAGGCTTTTCACTCAGCCATAAATTTTCCAATGTATTGTAAAGAGAGGAAAAAAATAAAATCCAGTTTAAAAATATATTTTGCTATCTTAGTCTTTAGCAATACTATAGCAATATTCATCGTATACCATGGTAATACTTCAGCAATGTTTATCAGGATATCATGATAATACTATATCAACGTTCATCTGACACCATGGCACTACTATAGCTGTATTCATCAGATACAATGGTAATATTATAGTAATGCTCATCAGACATATGATGCTCTTGTACTTTATCATTCCACAGGCAAAAGATAATATCCCCTGCTGTACAGTATATCAAATCCACATGATGGCGCTCAGATCATTACATTTCAGTGCACCCACATCTTGTTTATGCTAGATTACAGAATGCTTCTTATCATTTTAAATGACCTGGGACACTGATTCTGCGTCAGTATTCAGCTTCCATGCACTTCAGTAAATAAAGTAATTGGGCTAAAAATTTGCCTGCCCCAATTTTTGAGCAGGGGGTTCATGATTCTCAACATGCCCACATAGTTCTGATGAAGGTGGGGAGCATGCAAAATTGGTGCTCCCACTTCATTACCATAATTGTAATATGGGGCTAAGTAGGTTCCTTGCAGCTGGCTGCCTCTGCGCCACTGCTGGCTGCCTCCAAGCTCAGCAAGGGACAAACAACATTGTGTTGAGAGCACATTGTGCAACCAGCCTGCTCTTCTTAAAGATAGGCTGTTCCTTTTAAAGGGAAGGTGTATTGAATAATGTTCCTTGAATTTAAAACATAGAAAATGGAACACTAGGGCAGAGAGAGGGTTCCAGGGTGACGGATGCAGCGCTGGAGGCATTAGTGGTGGAGGTGGCTGGAGAAGAGATGCCATTGTTCTGTGAGGGGGAAGAGGCCCTCAAGGTCCACTGTCAGAAAGGAATGGAAGCAAGTGGCCAGTAAAGTCAACTTCCGAGTCTCACTCCAAGGACCTGGCAGCAGTGCCACAAGAAATCTAATGACCTCACACAAGTGGTCAAGTTCAGTGAATGCGTCTTCACATGACATCTCCATACCACACCATCGACCTCCCTGGCTGCTCAATACACCACACCCCCATCACTCACCCAGCAGCACGCCCTTGTACTCAGGACTCATGTCTAACATCCAGATACTCTACCTCACCCTCACATACCTACCAATACTGCCAGCCTCACATCTACCTTTCACTGCCTCCACATACCTCCAGCTGTGCACCTGTGGCAGGCATATCACACAAACACATCACAACACGATCACTGACATTCTTCCCTCTCTCTTGCAGGACAAGTTGGCACACAGTAGAAGAGAGCAGAGCAGAACCAGTGGGGATGAGGATGCCTGCATCTCCTGAGCCCTATAGAGGAGATGGCTCTCCTCATATTGCAGCCAGCTGTGACAGAGCCTGTGGTATCTGGTGTCGTTGAAACATTGTGTATAATGGTATGTTCCTGCCTTATGCTTCTTTTAAACTCCCACCTCACCCTCATCCTGCTGTCTGGCATGATGTGCAAGCTATAATGGTGTGACTATGGACCTCTTGGTTCCCGCCTCTCCCCCCCCCCCCCCCACCCCCCACTCCCGCTTCCCCACCCCAACCTTCCCCTCATGATTTCCTGCTTTCAGACACCCAAAAACTGCCATCTGTTCAGTCACAGCAGCCAAGGAGGAAGAGAGCTAGCAACAGCACAGCATTAATGAAGAGGCCCTGTCACTTGATCTGACACTTGCAGCTACCAACTGAGTTACTGCCACTGCATGTACTTTGGAGGTTAGTTTGGAGTTGGAATTAGCATGTGGTGAGTCATCTGAGCACAAGTGGGCAGTAGGCAGGCCAGAGAGAAAAAATGGTTCATTTGCCAATTCACTGGAGGGTGAGATCACAGACAAGCTCTACAGAGGACTCTGATGAGGACCTCGATGGGGTGGCATATGGAAAAATGCTGATAGATAGGCACACCAAGATGCTGGGTGCATTGGCTGGAATGCCAGCCAGCTTCCTGTCACTGTCAAAGAGCATGGAAAAGTACAACTCCAATTTGGCAGAGAGCGTGGTGCAGAGCTTGTCCTCTCAGCAGTCTTTGCTCCATCTCCCTGTTATCCTGCAGACCCAGAGGCACTGCAACTGCAGGCCCCACACCTGTTGCAACCTTTGTGTGGAGAGGTCACCTACTCTTCTCATCCCCATAAGGATACAGCAACACTTGCTGGTAAATCCAGGAACACACCACAACACCTCCAAAAACAGTCCAGCGTACTTCCAAAAGTACAGAAATTCCTAAAAACTACCTTATCTGCAATTAAGGTGCCTGGCCCTTTAAGGAAAGTTAGTGCAGGACTCGCCTTGCAGCATAACCCTTGTTGTTTGAAGAATGACATGCAAATTCGTTGCCTGTACCTGTGTGGTCCAAATTTGGTATCCTGGCATTGCATCGGCCAGTTGGGATGCGTGACACTGGGATAACACAGCTTCACAGCCGCGCTATGGAGATTAACTTTTTAAAATTCTTTCATGGCATGTGGGTGTCACTGGAAATGCCGGCATTTATTACCCATCCCTAATTGTCCTTGAGAAGGTGGTGATGAGCTGCCTTCTTGAACCACTGCAGTCCATCTGCTGCAGGTACACCAACAGTGCTGTTAGGGAGGGAGTTCCAGGATTTTGAACAAGCGGACAGTGAAGGAACGGCATTATAGTTCCAAGTCAGGATGGTGTATGACTTGAAGGGGAACTTGCAGATGGTGGTGTTCCCATGCCTCTGCTGTCCTTGTCCTTCTAGGTATAAGAGGTTGCGGTTTGGAAAGTGCTGTCAAAGGAGGTGTGGTGTGTTGCTGCAGTACAACTTTGATATGGTACACATTGCTGCCACTGTGAGTGGTGGATGAGGTGCTGATCAAGTGGGCTGCTTTTTCCTGGATGGTGTCAAGCTTCTTGAGTGTTCACTCATCCAGGCAGGTGGAGAGTATTTCATCACACTCCTGACTTGTGCCTTGCAGATGGTGGACAGGCTTTGGGGAGTCAGGAGGTGGATTACTTGCTGCAGAATTCCCAGTCTCTGACCTGCCCTTGTAGCCACAATATTTATATGGCTGCTCGAGTTCAGTTTCTGGTCAATGGTAACCCCCAGGATGTTGATAGTGGGGGTTCAGCGATCCTAATGAAGTTGAATGTTAAGGGGAGATGGTTAGATTCTCTATTATTGGAGATGGTCATTGCCTGGCACTTGTGTGGCATGAATTATACTTGCCACTGATCAACCCAAGTCTGAATGTTGTCCAAGTCTTACTGCATATGGACATGGACTACTTCGGTATCTGAGGAGTTGCGAATGGTACAAAACATCATACAATCATCAGTGAACATCCCCACTTCTGACCTTTTGACGGAGGGAAAGTCCATTGTACTTTAATATCCATTTATAATTCCACTGTGACAGTACTCTGTGTAACACATATACAAAAAGCCACTCTACCAGCGATTTTGATAATCAAATAAAATAAGAAGTTTGATGTTTGACAAACAAGATTTGCTAGCTCCCAAATATTGTTCTGATGCTTCAGGAACATTTTACTGTTGGAAGAAGCAACAGAATCCTAATAATCCTCTGTCCCCTCCAAAAAGATCACTCTTTTGTGATCCAATTGATAAGTGTGGTATAACCAGAATGTAAGTTGTGTCTTAAAATACAGCTTAAATTAGATTTTAATTATTTGCTATTATAAATAGTAATAAAGCTGCAATCCTATTTATATTTTTAAAAAATTAAACGAGACATCACTGGCTGCAGTAAGAAGGTCATTAATTGGGCCATTCATCATGTTTGACAGACTGTACAGACTGTACAAACCTGCTTGCTCAACATCTGTGAGCAGCAGATTTTTTTTCTGGTTAATACATCAAGTTACCTCCGAGTTAAGCAAATTATCTATTTTTTTGAAATCCTCTGTAGCATTTTGCATCAGCCAATGTCTCACATGGAAGAGAAGATTAGCAATAAAGGATTAGAAGTTAGAAATGAGGTATGGATAACTGTGCTGCGTGCGCCCATGGTACGTCCTGGCAGTCAAATGTTTATCTGTCATATCTAAAATCAGAGTGACGGCATATGTAGAAGAATAGATAGGAAATTGGCTACAAAGCAGAAAACAGAGTTGTGTTCAAGGTTACTTACTTAGGGCTGAATTTTCTGGGAACGATGTGAATGGGAACAGAGGCGTGGAGGAACAAAAAAATCAGGATGGGACATGTCAGATAGGAAGTCTGATGTCATGAGGTCCCATCCCGATTTTATTGATGGCGGCAAAGATGGAGGGCGGAGTTCTAATGGCAATGCAGTGGGAAGATAATTAAGAGGCCAACTGAAAGTGATTTGAAGGTCGGGATTGCATTTTACAAATGGCGCACAGGTTTCATGGGCTTCAGAGGCTCACCTCCTTCAAGGAGGCAACATAGAGTGACTGGCAGGATGACCAAGGGAGGGCATCACGCATTGCTTAAGAAGTGAGGGGAAGGTTATTTGAACTGTAGGGGGACCATTATAAGGTGGGGGGACAACAGGCAAGTAACATCTGGGCAAAGCTGACAAGAGGGGAAAAGAAGTGGGGTGCCGCTGCACTTGGAAGCACTTGCATTCAGGGAGAGGCCACCTATCATGGGGTTCATTCATTCAGGCTTTGGGACTCTGTTGAAGATGAGATGCAGCAGAGTGGGAGGGAGGGCCAGGCACCTGCAGTGGCACCATAACGACCTGTGAGCGCACAGGAGCGTCAGTAACGGCCTCCAGATGGTGGAGAAGGGTGCAGAGGAGAGAGAGAGAGAGGGAGCTGCTCCACACAGAAGCAGGTACCCTCCATGGAGGGTCTACAGGTTGAGGCTGAACTAGCTGCAGGTGTCCGAGAGGTAGAGCCATTGATAGCTCCACCTCTCCAGGGAGGCCATCACTGACCTATGCTCTATGATGCAGGACAAGCTGAGCCCCAAGGGACTTGGTGGAAATCCAATGCCAGTAGCACTGAAGATCACCGTGCTGCTAAACTTCTAGACCTCTGGATCACTCCAGGGATCAACAGCAGATGTGTGTTAGACCTAACAGTCAGCTGCTCATTGGTGCATCAAGGATGTCACTAATGCCCTGTTCGGGAGGGCCAGTGACTATGTGCACTTCCACATGGATTCAACTCTCAGGCTGAGAAGGCCATTGGGTTCAGGGCCATCACTGGATTCTCCCAGGTGCACAGTATCATCGACTGTACGCATGGGGCCATCAAGGCTCCTGAACACCAGCCAGTGGCCTTCATCAACAAGAAGGGGTTCCACTCCCTCAAAGTACATTCTGGTCTGCGACCACCATAAACAGAATCTGCAAGTCTGTGCACGCTTCCCGGGAAGTTGTCGCTATGCCTACATTTTGAGGCAGTCCCAGGTGTCAGGGCTTTTCCGGCCTCCCTCCTGCCTTCAGGGATGAATCCTTGGAGACAAATGCTACCCACTGAGGACTTGGCCACTGACACCTGTGAGGAACCCATACAGATGTAAAGGAGAGGTACAACACTATGGGATAATGCAAGTGACCATAGTGCAGGACATTGGTCAGCTCAAGATGAGATTCAGGTGCCCTGATCAGTCCAGTGTAGCCCTTCAGTATGCCCCAGTGAGGGTCTCACGTATTGTCATGGACTGTTGTGCACTGCACAACCTGACCCTGCAGAGCAGGGAACTGATGAGCAATGAGGAAAGCGAGGAGCGGACTGCGTCCTTGGACGATGAGGATGCGGGGGGGTGGTGGGTAAGATGGGTAAGCCAGACCAGATGAAGAACCCCAGGGTCAACAGGAGAATAGCCATGAGATACATGCAAGGGAGGCTTGCGATGCCCTTTTACGTCTCGTTTCCTTTGATCTTTACTGCCAGTTGTAGTGTGACCAATAAAGACCTACCTTTATGCAGCCATGTTGTCGCCTTTTACTTAAGGATGCACTAGCTGATGAGCATTCGCGCAGCTCAGAGCTGGTCAGGTTCCAGAGTTGACCCCTCCCAGGATGTTGTTTCACCTCCAGCCGCTTCACAGAGACTGGGATGCAGCAAAGGGCCAAAGGCCTGACGGAAGAGAAAGGGAGGTAGTCCGGGCTTTAAAGAAATGATTTATTTACATTCACAACAGACCCTAGTCTTTGTATGGGAAAGATCGAATCATCCATGATAACCCCATGATTCTATGTGCACCTCTTTGTTCTCTGAACTCCTATGAAGTGCTCCCCCTGCACTGTCAGCTGAGGTGAAGGCAGGCTGCTGACCTTGCAGCCCCTTGGCTTGGGATGACCTTGGCGGTTGTCCTCTAGATGCCTTATGCCTGGAGGGCCGTGGCATTCTAAGGGCCTCCGGCACAAATGCAGTACCACCCTTCATCGGCAGGAATGAAGAAGGATCTGGCGACACTGGCAGGGAGGCAGAGGAGCAGCTGCCACCAGGAACATCCTGCGAGGAGCCCTCAGCTGCAGGAAGCAGCTGCTCCTCCTTCCTAGCAAGAGAGACCTGCCTCCCTGCTGATCTGAGAGTGAAGAGGACCTGGGGGTGACTCCATCTCCCCTGTCCCCTTCTCACCTTTCCACTGCTGCCTTGCACCCATGGTCAAGATGAGGGTATGCAGGTCTGCATGAATGTCCTGCAGACACTGAGTGCTTTGCTGGATATGGCTCTCTATCAGAGCCACCAATCTCTCAATGGAGATGCCACTTATACACCAGTCAGAGACAATGCTAAGCTTAAGGATGGACTCCTCCACTGTCTGCACTTGGATGCATATGACCTCTGGCATCTCTGCCAGATGTTGCCTGACCTCTGGCTGCAGCTGCAGCATCTCTGTAATGCTGCCAACACCAGAGGCATGTCATGAGCTTCTCCTCCCACGTACCATCCTACTTTGCCAGATGCAAGGCCCAAAAGGATGAAGGCATTAAATGTACTCATTTTCGCAGCCTGGATGAGGTCGTTGAGTCGTTTGGGGCACTGATCCATGTTCATGGCGTGACCCCAAGGATGCTGACCTTCTCAGCAATCTGGAGCTATGCCTGCTTGGTTTGGCTCCCAGGTCTTCTCTTCCCATCCCTCAGCAACAAAATGTGCCTCCTCTCCCTTGCAGCCTGGAGAAGCACCTGGAGGCAAACATCAGGGAAGCGTCTCCTCTCAGCCGTCTTTTATGTTTCTCCTACACCTCCTCCTCTCCCAGGCCTTCACAATGAATGCAGAGTTTAAGGGAGGGCTTGCAGCCCTTTAAAATGGCGGCAGCACCTGTCAAGGCATCACCTGATGCCACACTCCCTGCCTGTGCACTTGTTCGGGAGTTAAGGCTGGCTGCTTGTGCTTCCGATGTGCCTTGCGCCTGGTTCTGGTCCCAAAGTCAGGACCGACGTCTAAAACATTAGGTATTAACTTCAACCCGCTGAATAAGAAGAAGTCCATAACATTAACATTTTAAATTGAAGAAGGGAAGTCTTGCTACAACTCTACAGGATGGTGGTGAGACCGCACCTGGAGTACTGCGTACAGGTTTGGTCTCCTTATTTAAGGAGGGATATACTTGCATTGGAGGAAGCTAAGAGAAGGTTCACTTGGCTGATTCCTGAAATGAATGAGTTGTCTTATGAGGAAAGGTTGAGCAGGTTGGACCTATGTTCATTGGAGTTTAGACGAATGAGAGGTGATCATATTGAAACATAAAAGATTCTGAGGGGGCTTGACAGGGTAGATGCTGAGAGGATGTTTCCCCTTGTGGGGGAATCTAGATCTAGGGGAGCACAGTTTCAAAGTAAGGGGTCTCCCATTTAAGACAGAGATAAAGAGGAATTTCTTCTCTAAGAGGGTCATTAATCTTTGGAATTCCCTTCCCCAGAGAGCAGTGGAGGTTGGGTCATTTGATATATTCAAGGCTGAGGTAGACAGATTTTTGATCTACAAAGGAGTCAAGGGTTATGGGTCGCGGGCAGGTAAATGGAGTTAAGGCCACAATCAGATCAGCCATGATCTTATTGAATGGCGGGGCAGGCTTGAGAGGCTGAATGGCCTATTCCTGCTCCTATTTCTTGTGTTCCTAAGTATCAAACAGTTGATATACTAAGATGTGCACAATAATGAGGTAGTTTTTTGACTTCACGGCCTGGGCAGTAATCCACTGCAGTAGATGTTAATAGCATTATAATCAGACGGGTTCTATAAAGGATGTGCAATCCATTTTGCCAGATTACTACCCAGGAGGTGAAAAACGAAAATGTAGTTTCATGCACCTGTCATCGTAGTTGTAGGAACTAAAGCTTTCTTTCCTAATTCCCCTAACAACATCACTTTCTCAACAATCTTACTATGCATCTTACTTTCTTAGCTGGTTTAAATTTCTGACTACATTTTTAATATCTTATAATAATTAAAGAACAAAGGAGCTGTGATGTCACTGCTGCACTTCCGTATCTCACAGCTCAGTGGAGGTCCTTCTGTGCGCAGTGATAGCTGCACCTACATACAGCCCTGCACTGAGCTCTGTGAAACTGACTGAGCTGTTAGGTTTTTTTGGTAGACTGCAAATCTGGAAAAATAAAACTTTATCATATTTTGCAAACTACAGAGTGGGGGGTGGTGTACAATGAGTCACAGCCTTTAAAATTAAATTAGCTGTGTATCAAACAAGTAATGTATCAACTTATTGTACAACTATTTGATATTTAATGTTTAACTTTACCTTTGTGCTGGAGATATTCAAGGTGACAGCTAATTAATTCTGGACTGTTATTTGAGGCAGATAGTGTATGGTGACGGATTATATCAAAGCCCTCATATGCGCATTGTGGCCGCACAAACCATTGGAGCACAAGCATGCTGCATCACAGTAGGAGTTTGCACCTCTGGATCCCCTACATAACAAGTTTGCAACCTCAGCTTTACTGCTAGGTGATGACAGAAGGTGGTAAGCAGCTTCACTCTTTAATATAGTTGGGTGCTGATTTTCCCTGGGGTTTTTCTGATGTCCTGCCATTACTTCATGGCATTCCACCCCTAAGAAAACTCCAGGTCTGCTTTATGGGTGACAGAAATATTTCAACATTAAGTTGCTGGTCACCGATGATGGATTCAAACATGGTCAAGTACCCTATAATCAACCATTATACTGCATCATTGTATATTCTCTAATTTGTGTAAATATTTCTTCTGTGTTCTCTTATATTCACAACATCCAAAAGAGGGAGCTGTTATACCACAGAATGGATGTTATCCATTTCTTTATATAGTTCATTTTAATGGGAGGAAATTTGGGTATGCTGTCTAATGAACATGCTATCCTCCTCCTGTCGAATAGTCATCTTATCCCTCTCCTGTCGAATGGACATGCTAACCTCCTCCTGTTGAATGGACATCCTCTCCCCCTCCTGTCAAATGAACATGCTATCCCATTCCCGTCGAATGGACATCCTATCCCCCTCCTGTCCAATAGATATCCTAACCCCCTCCTGTTGAATGTACATGCTATCCACCTCCTATCTAATGGACATGCTATCCCCCTCTTGTCTAATAGATAGCCCCTTGTTATGGTCATGTCAGGAGGGGTCGAAGGGCATCCATCTATTCCCTCACCTTGTTTGACCACAACAGGTTTAATTCTTTCTAAATGGATGTAATGACCAATTCAGTAGGTTCTTGGTTATTTATTGCTATGATCATAACAACAACCAATACCTACGAACATACGATCATACGAACATACGACTTAGGAGCAGAAGTAGGCCATTCGGCCCCTTGAGACTTGTCCACCATTTAATAAGATCATGGCTGATCTGTTTCTGTTTCAAATTCCTCACTCCCATCTACACCCGATAACCTTTGATTTCCTTGCCCAACAAGAATCTATCTAGCTCCGCCTTAAAAATGTTCACCTCCACCACCTTCTGAGGCAGAGAATTCCAAAGTCACACAACCCTCTGAGAGAAAAAAATTCTCCTCATCTCTGTCCTAAAAGGGCGACTCTTTATTTTAAAATAGTGCCCCCCATTTCTGGACTCACCCACAAGAGGAAACATCCTTTCCACATCCACCTTGTCAAGACCATTCAGGATCTTATAAACTTCAATCACGTCTCCCCTCACTCTTCTAAACTTCAGTGAAAACAAGTCCAACCTTTCCTCATAAGACAATCCTCTCATTCCAGGTATCAATATAGTAAACCTCCTCTGAACCATCTCCAATGCATTAACATCCTTCCTTAAATAAGGAGACCAAAACTGCACACAGTATTTGAGATGTGGTCTCACCAATGCCCTGGATAACTGAAGCATAACATCCTTACTTTTATTTTCAATTCCTCTCATAATAAAGGGTAGCATTCCATTAGCCTTCTTTATGACTTGCTGTACCTGCATACTAACTTTTCGTGATTCCTGCTCTAGAACACTTAGATCCCTTTGCACCTCAGAAGTCTGCAGTCATTCTCCGTTTGAGTAATACTCTGATTTTTTATTCTTCCCGACAAAGTGAACAACTTCACACTTTCCCACATTATACTCCATCTGCCAGATTTTTGCCCAATCACTCAACCTATCTATATTGGTCTGTAACCTCCTTATGTCCTCTTCACAACATACTTTCCTACCTATCTTTGTCTCATCTGCAAATTTAGCTACCATGCCATCGCTTCCCTCATCTAACTCATTGATATAAATTGTAAAAAGTTGAGGCCTCAGCACAGACCCCTATGGGACTCCACTTGTCAATTCTGCCAATCAGAAAAGGATCCATTTATGCATACTCTCCATTTTCTGTCAGCCAATCAAGCTTCTATCCATGCCAATATGTTACTCCCTACACCATGAGCTCCCACTTTGCGCAATAACCTTTTATGTGGCACCTTGTCAAATGCCTTCTTGAAATCCAAGTACAGTACGTCAACAGGCTCCCCTTTATCCACAGCACATGTCACTCCTTCAAAGAACTCCATTGGTTAAACATGATTTCCCTTTCACAAAACCATGCTGAATATTCCTGTTTACATTGGGTTTTTCTAAGTGCCCAGCTACAACCTCCCTAATGATCAATTCTAACACCTTCCTCATGACAGACATCAAGTTAACTCACCCCTTCTTGAACAATGTTTGGGTTATATTTGCGACATTCTGGTCTGATGGAACCTTTCCAGAATCTAGCGAATTTTGAAAAATTAACACCAATGCATCTACTACCTCATTAGCCACCTCTTTTAAGACCCTAGGATGAAGTCCACCAGGATCTGGGGTCTTGTCAGCCCGCAGGTCCATCAGTTTGGTCAGCACCACTTTGCTGGTGATTGTAATTTCACCAAGTTCCTCTCTTCCTTCCACCTCCTGATTTGCAGCTATTGCCGGAATGTTTTTTATTCTATAGTGAAGACAGAAGCAAAATATTTGTTCATTTCTTCTGCCATTTATTTATTATCGACTATGAGCTCCCCATTCTCACTTGGACAGGTTTTAACACAGAAAGAGGTTAACTTTATTGTACCTAAACTGAACTAGTGAAAATAATAAACTACGCGCCAACTTTCACTCACACAAACTAAAGGCTTAAACACACACAAATAGGTTACAGAGTCGGCAAAGGTAGACTGGTTGAGTAAGAGTCCATAGAAAAAAAGGGGGTACACAGTCTCTGGGTTTGATGATTCAGCTGGCTTATAGCTGAATTTGGTGGTCCTGAGGCTTTTAGTTTGAAGAGGTAGATGACTGGTGGGTCTCTTGGAGACAGAGATGCAGATGATTTCCTCCAACGGGGTTTCTAATTATAGCCAGAGATTGCAAAGGTTGTCAGTCAACAGGCAGAGTTTGAAGCTTGTAAACTGAAATGGAGAGAGAGAGACCCCCACTTGGGTCTACACGTGTCAGAGTCCAGATGCTACTCCTTGCTGCTGCAGAGAAACACAAGCTTAAAACCACAAATGGGGAGGGGCTTGGCACATGACAGTCACCCAGTGATTCAAACATAGTAGCAGTGTTTCTCTTTTTGTTAAAAAGAACAGGCAGTTCCCTTAAACTTCCTGGGTCTTAGTTCTTGCTGGGATGAGCAGCCATTTCATCTCCAACTCACAGGCCTTGCAATCTAGGATACAGTGTTGAAAATTAGGTGGCCATCTTAAGCTGCTAGCAAAGTCATCTTTTATCTGTTCCTTTTTTTAAATTTCTTTTGAAAATATAAATTCAGATCTCCAGCCAGTTAATTAAAGAAAATTATCATTCAACAAAGCAAGTTGGTATGACACCTCCCCATCACGCAAAATGAAATATGATGACAGGGCATTTCATTATGAGGTCGCAAATTAAAAAGAAACTGTACACACACACTCATCAGTCTCACTGTCATAGCCATGCTCTGGTTCCGTTTTTTAATATATTTGGGATGGTTCCGTGCTGAGCTAAACCCTAGATAAAGCGTCAGCTATCATATTGTTTTTCACAGAAACATAGAAAATAGGAGCAGGAGTAGGCCATTTGGCCCTTCGGGCCTGCTCCGCCATTCAAAAAAGATCATGGTTGATCGTCAGTACCCTTCTCCCACTTTCTCACCAAATCCCTTTGGCATTAAGAAATATATCTATCCCCTTCTTGAATATATTTATTGACTTGGCCTCCACTGCCTTCTGCGGTAAAGAATTCCACAGGTTGACCACCATCTGAGTGAAGAAATTTCTTCTCATCTCGGTTATAAATGGCATACCCCATATCCTGAGGCTGTGACACCTGGTTCTGGACTCCCCAGCCATCGGGAACCTCTAACCTGTCTAGTCCTGTTATAATTTTATAGGTTTCTATGAGATCCCCTCTCATTCTTCTAATCTGTAGTGAATATAGGCCTAGTCGACTCAATTTCTCCTAATATGTCAATCCTGCCATCCCAGGAATCAGCCTAATAAATCTTCTTTACACTCCCTCCATGGCAAGAACATCCTTCCTCAGATAAGGAGACCAAAACTGCATATAATACTCCAGATGTGGTCTCACCAAGGCCCTGTCTAACTGCAGTAAGACATCCTTGCTCCTGTACTCAAATCATCTTACAATGAAGGCCAACATACCATTCATCTTCCTAATTGCTTGCTGTACCTGAATGCTTGCTTTCAGCTACTGATGTACAAGGACTCCCAAGTCTCGTTGCACCTCCCCCTTTCCCAATCTATCACCATTCAGATAATAATCTGCCTTTCTGTTTTTACAACCAAAGTGGATATCCTCACATTTATCCACGTTATACTGCATCTGCCATGCATTTTCCCACTCACCCAACTTGTCCAAATCACATTGGAGCCTCTTTGCATCCTCCTCACAGCTTACATTCCCCCCTCCAGCTTAGTGTCATTTGCAAATTTGGAAATGTTACATTTAATTCCCTCACCCAAATCATTAATATATATTGTGAATAGCTGGGGCTCAAGCACTGATTCCTGCAGTACCCCACTAGTCACTGCCTGCCACCCGTTTATTCCTACTCTCTGTTTCCTGTCTGCCAGCCCATTCTCAATCCATGCCAGTATATTACCCCCAATCCCATGTGCTTTAATTTTGCACACTAACCTCTTATGTGGGACCTTATCAAATGCCTTCTGGAAATCCAAATACAGCACATCCACTGCTTCTCCCTTATCTATTCTATTAGTTACATCCTCAACAAACTCCAGTAGATTTGTTAAGCATGATTTCCCTTTTATAAACCCATGCTGACTTTGCCCAATCCCATTTAAGCTCTCCAGTTGTTCTGCTATCACATCCTTTATAATAGACTCAAGCATTTTTCTCCACTACTGATGTAAGGCTAACTGGTCTGTAGTTCCCTGTTTTTTTCTCACCCACCTTTTTTAAATAGTGGGGTTACATTTGCCACCCTCCAATCTGTAGGAATTGCTCCAGAGTCTATAGAATTTTGGAAGATGTCTACCAATGCATCCATTATTTCCAGGGCCACTTCCTTTAGTACTCTGGGATGTAGATTATCAAGCCCTGGGGATTTGTCAGCCTTTACCCTCATTAATTTCCCCAGTACTTTTTTTTTGCTAATACTGATTTCCTTCAGTTCCTCCCTCTCATTAGACCCTTGGTTCCCTAACTTTTCTCGGAGGCTATTTGTGTCCTCGTTTGTGAAGACAGAACCAAAGTATGTGTTTAATTGGTCTGCCATTTCTTTGTTCCCCATTATAATTTTCCCCATTTCTTACTGTAAGGGACCTATATTTGTCTTCACTAATATTTCTCTCTTCACATATTTATAGAAGCTTTTACAGTCAATTTTTATGTTCCCCGCAAGTTTACTCTCATACTCTATTTTCCCTCACTTAATCAACCTCTTTGTCCTCCTTTGCTGAATTCTAAACTGCTCCCAATCCTCAGACTTGCTGGTTTTTCTTCCAATTTTACATCCCTTCTCTTTGGATCTAATACTATCCCTAATTTATTTTGTAAGCCACGGTTGAGCCACCTTTCTGGTTTTATTTTTGTGCCAGACAGAAATTAATAATTGTTGTAAATCATGCACACGTTCTTTAAATATTATCCATTGCCTATCCACCGTCAACCCTTTTAGTAAAGTTCCCCAATCTACCATAGCCAACTCGTGCCTCATACCTTCATAGTTTCCTTTATTTAGATTCAGGACCCTAGTTTCAGAATCAACCACTTCACTCTCCAAATTAATGAAGAATTCTATCATGTGATGGTCGCTCCTCCCCAAGAGACCCCGCACAACAAGGTTGTTAATTAATCCTTTCTCATTGTGCAATACCCAATCTAGGATAGCCTGTTCTCTAGTTGGTTCCTTAACGTATTGGTCTAAACAACCATCACGTACACACTCCACGAAATCCTCCTCCACAGTATTATTGCTAATTTGGTTTGACCAATCTATATGTAGATTAAAGTCACCCATGATTACATTTCCTTGCAATGTGGATATTCTTTAGCTGGTATGGCTGCAGAAGCAGGCTCCAGCAAAAAAACCTTGCATTCTGGGTTTTGAATTTCTCTACAAAGGTCAAAAGATTGTGGTCGGTATAAGCTACAGTCTCTCTATATCCATTTTGGACATATACCTCAAAATATTTGAGAGCCAGCAGCAGTCCCAGGACTTCCTTCTCCACAGGAGAGTATCTCCTTTGCTTTTTGTTTAATTTTTTGGAGAAATATCCAACTGGTCTCTTAATGCCGAACTCATCATCTTGGAGCAGGATGGCACCTACCTCTAGATCACTAGCATCCACTGCCACTTTAAATAGTTCGTTAAAGTTTAGAGCTGCCAGTACCAGTTCATTGATTAAGATGGCTTTCAGCCTCTCGAAAGCTGTTTGGCACCTCCCTGACCACACTAACATTGCTTTTTCCTGTAATAAATCTGTTAGTGGGGCAGCCTTTGTGCTGAAGTTTGGGACAAACCTGCGGTAAAACCCACACATCCGCAAAAATCGCTATATTTCCTGTTTGGTGTGGGGCAGGAAAATCGATCAGCACCTGTAACTTTGCTTCTCTGGGCACCCTTGACCCACAATGTGCCCTAGGTAGGTGACTTGAGCTTTAGCAAGCTTGCTCTTTGCAAGATTTACCATGAGGTCAGCTGACTGTAACCTTCGGAAGAGAGCTTCTAACTGGTCTAGGTGGTCCCCACAGGTGTCACTGTACACTAATAAATCATCCAGGTACACTACACAGTTGGCCAGGCCAGCTACTACCTGGTTCATCAGCCTTTGGAAAGTGGCTGGGGCATTTCTTAATCCAAAGGGCATCGCCCAGCAATGGAATACGCCATCTAGGGTGACAAAAGCTGAGATCTCTTTAGCTCAGGTGGTTAAGGGAACCTGCCAGTACCCTGGCAACAAGTCTATTTTGGTTATCTAGGTGGCATTTCCTACTCTATCTATACAGTTTTCCAGGCAGGGAATTGGGTAGGAATCAACACTGGTTACTGCATTAATCTTTCTTTGTTGAGCTATCGGGTTTGGTTACAGCACAACTGGGGAACTCCAACTGCTCTGACTGGGCTCAATCAGCTTGTACTCCAGCATATACTGAATTTCCTCCCGAACCTTGGGTTAGTTTCCTGGGACCTAGGTGATAGGGATTTTGTTTTATGGGAGGGGTCCCTCATACATTCACATGGCGTAGGGTTAGGGTTGTGCGCCCTGGTTTGTCCCTGCAGATCCTTTTAAATGCTATGAGTAGCCTGGTTCAGTCTTTTCTCTGTTCTGCATTTAAATTGGAGAGTATGGTGTCGAATGTCTAACATTTCAGTGTTAGCTAACCAGATGGTAGAGGGTTCGATTTGGGAATCCTCCTGACCTCCCTCTAACATGTCCTCACTGTCCCTTTCACCCTCCTCTTTCCTGACTGCCTGACAAACCTGTGCTTGTTTGTCCCGGCTGTGATACCGTTTTAACATATTGATGTGGCACAACCTTTGCTTTTTCCTACAATCTGGGATGTCAGTTCTATAATTCACCTGGCTAATTCTCTTTACTACTCTGTACAGGCCACTGAACCGGGTTTTCAATAGTTCTCCCTGTATTGGTAATAGCAGTAACACATGGTTTCCGGGCTCAAATGTTCTGGCAGTGATATGTTTATCCGCCTGTCTTTTCATAGCTGTCTGGGAGGCTTTTAGGTGTTCCTGAGCCACCACACAGGCTCTTGTGAGCCGTTCTCAGAACATGGAGATGTAGTCTAACGGGAAAGGTTCGTCCCTATGTCCCAAAAACTTTCCTTGATTAGTTTTAGAGGACCTCTCACCTTGGAACATTATAACAATATTAGGCAGGAATTGAAGAATTTAGATTGGGGGCGGCTGTTTGAGGGTAAATCAACATCTGACATGTGGGAATCTCTCAAACGTCAGTTGATTAGAATCCAGGACCAGCATGTTCCCGTGAGGAAGAAGGATAACTTTGGCAAGTTTCGAGAACCTTGGATAACGCGGGATATTGTGAGCCTCGTCAAAAAGAAAAAGGAAGCATTCGTAAGGGCTGGAAGGCTAGGAACAGACGAATCCCTTGAGGAATATAAAGACAGTAGGAAGGAACTTAAGCAAGGAGTCATGAGGGCTAAAAGGGGTTATGAGAAGTCATTGGCAAACAGGATTAAGGAAAATTCCAAGGCTTTTTATACGTATATAAAGAGCAAGAGGGTAACCAGGGAAAGGGTTGGCCCACTCAAGGACAGAGAAGGGAATCTATGTGTGGAGTCAGAGGAAATGGGCGAGGTACTAAATGAGTACTTTGCATCAGTATTCACCAAGGAGAAGGACTTGGTGGATGATGAGCCTAGGGAGGGGAGTGTAGATAGTCTCAGTCATCTCATTATCAAAAAGGAGGTGGTGTTGGGTGTCTTGCAAAGCATTAAGGTAGATATGTCCCCAGGGCCTGATGGGATCTACCCCAGAATACTGAGGAGGCAAGGGAAGAAATTGCTGGGGCCTTGACTGAAATCTTTGCATCCTCATTGGCTACAGGTGAGGTCCCAGAGGACTGGAGAATAGCCAATGTTGTTCCTTTGTTTAAGAAGAGTAGCAAGGATAATCCAGGAAATTATAGGCCGGTGAGCCTTACGTCAGTGGTAGGGAAATTATTAGAGAGGATTCTTCGGTACAGGATTTACTCCCATTTGGAAACAAATGGACTTATTAGCGAGAGGCAGCATGGTTTTGTGAAGGGGAGGTCGTGTCTCACTAATTTGATTGAGTTTTTTGAGGAAGTGACAAAGATGATTGATGAAGGAAGGGCAGTGGATGTTATCTATATGGACTTTAGTAAAGCGTTTGACAAGGTCCCTCATGGCAGACTGATACAAAAGGTGAAATCACAAGGGATCAATGGGGAGCTGGCAAGATGGATACAGAACTGGCTCGGTCATAGAAGACAGAGGGTAGCAGTGGAAGGGTGCTTTTCTGAATGGAGGGATGTGACGAGTGGTGTTCCGCAGGGATCAGTGCTGGGACCTTTGCTGTTTGTAGTATATATAAATGATTTGGAGGAAAATGTAGCTGGTCTGATTAGTAAGTTTGCGGACGACACAAAGGTTGGTGGAGTTGCGGACAGTGATGAGGATTGTCAGAGGATACTGCAGGATATAGATTGATTGGAGATTTGGGCGGAGAAATGGCAGATGGAGTTTAATTCGTACAAATGTGAGGTAATGCATTTTGGAAGGTCTAATGCAGGTGGGAAGTATACAGTAAATGGCAGAACCCTTAGGAGTATTGACAGGCAGAGAGATCTGGGCGTACAGGTCCACAGGTCACTGAAAGTGGCAACACAGGTGGATAAGGTAGTCAAGAAGGCATACGGCATGCTTACCGTCATCGGTCGGGGCATAGAGTATAAAAATAGGCAAGTCATGCTGCAGCTGTACAGAACTTTAGTTAGGCCACACTTAGAATATTGTGTGCAATTCTGGTTGCCACATTACCAGAAAGACGTGGAGAAGAGGTTTACCAGGATGTTGCCTGGTCTGGAGGGCATTAGCTATGAGGAGAGGTTGGATTGTTTTCACTGGAACGACGGAGGTGGAGGGGCGACATGATAGAGGTTTACAAAGTTATAAGCGGCATGGACAGAGTGGATAGTCAGAAGTTTTTTCCCAGGGTGGAAGAGTCAGTTACTAGGGGACATAGATTTAAGATGAGAGGGGCAAAGTTTAGAGGGGATGTGCGAGGCAAGTTCTTTACACAGAGGGTGGTGAGTCCCTGGAACTTGTTGCCGGGGGAGGTGGTGGAAGCAGGTACCATAGAGACATTTAAGCAGCATCTTGACAAATACATGAATAGGATGGGAATAGAGGGATACGGACCCCGGAAGTGCAGAAGGTTTTAGTTTAGGCAGGCATCAAGATCGACGCAGGCTTGGAGGGCCGAATTGCCTGTTCCTGTGCTGTACTGTTCTTTGTTCTTTGTGTCCGTAAACTAATTCAAAGGGACTCAAGCTAGTGGACCCCTTGGGTGAATCTCTGGTCACAAACAGAAGTAATCACAGCCCTTTGTCCCTGTCATTGGAGTACTCATAGCAGTATGCCCTGATCATTTTCTTTAGGGTCTGGTGGTACTGCTCCAAGGCCCCTTGTGACTGTGGGTGGTAGGCTGAAGACTTTAGCTGGGTTATGCCCAGATTACCCCTGACCTTTTGAAAAATACTGGACATAAAATTTGTGCCCTGATCCGACTGGATCTCAGCAGGCAGCCCATATCAGATGAAGAATTGGGTTCGCCCCTCCACCACTACATTGGCAAAAATAGTTCTTACAGGGATAGCCCCTGGAAATCGGGTACGACACCCATAATGGTGGGAAGTTACTGGCAGCTGCCTTTTGTTTTCAGCAGGGCCCCACACAATCTACCAACACTCTACTGAGTGGTTCCCCAAAAGCCGACTTACCTGGCAGGGGAGAGACCATGATCAGGAAGAGAGGTCCTCCTGCCATAGTGAACTGAGGGGCTGGAACCTATGTAAAACCTCGGGCTATATGCACCAAAACATGGTTTTGTTGTGTAATGCAAATGTACGTTGCATGTAAAAGGGAATGGAAGGGTTGTGAGACAACTCACATACTGTATTGAAGGAAACTGATTTCTTTTGCACTTTCTGGAATGACAACTTGGAATTGTTTTGAACTGTTTTGTAATGCATTTTTTACAGATTTTTATGAATAAAGTATATTTTTGGGGGGAGAAAAAAGAAAAAGAAGCTGGTATGGGAATTAGGGTGCAGGTTTTAGTGTAGTTTAGTGATACAGCACTGAAACAGGCCCTTCGGCCCACCGAGTCTGTGCCAACCATCAACCACCCATTTATACTAATCCTACACTAATTCCATATTCCTACCACATCCCCACCTGTCCCTATATTTCCCTACCACCTACCTATACTAGGGGCAATTGCTACTGACCAATTTACCTATCAACCTGCAAGTCTTTGGCATGTGGGAGGAAACTGGAGCACCCGGAGGAAACCCACGCAGACACAGGGAGAACTTGCAAACTCCACACAGGCAGTACCCAGAATTGAACCCGGGTTGCTGGAGCTGTGAGGCTGCGGTGCTAACCACTGCGCCACTGTGCCGCCCCTTCCCCACAATCTGGCATGTGTGGTAAATCTAACAAAATTCCTGTCATGTAGGCCCCAACCTGCCAAGAATGAGGCACATTAATTTTGCTACATGGACATTAAATTTCAAATTGTTGCTGGGAAGAAGAGAAGGCCTATTGCAAGAATTACATATTAACAGACAGTGCTTGCAGACAAAGGAGCAATTCCCTGCTCCAATTCAATCCACAAACAGACGTGGTCAGCCAAGGTGGTCACATGACTAACTGGCTGTTGCAGAGTTTGAACTGAGAGCCTGCAGAAGGCAGAATGCTCCTGGACTGAAGAAGACCTCCTGCCTGTCTGTCTGCTCCCATCTCTTTCTCACAGAACTCCAAAATGCACTGAAGACACATGAACCCCAAGAGAGAAAAGTCTCCCACAGCGAACAAGGTTTAAGAAGAATACTGGGCCCCAACGAAAAGCAAGATCTACCTACAATCAAGGACTCTACAGTGAGTTCGAAGAACCATAACAACAACTCTTCAGATATTGCCTCAAACCTTTCCACTTTATTTCTACTGTTTTCTTTCTGTCTCTATCTGCATTCGTGTATCGCGTATGCCTGCTAGTGTGGGCGCATTGTGTATCCGTAAACATTAACCGAATTGGAGTTTAAGTTTAATAAATTTCAACTTTTCTTCTTTAAACCTGAGAAAGCCTGTTTGTGCTGGTTTCTTTGTGTTATAATTGGAAAGTAGTGAACAAGGATTCACCAAGGGGGAGCTAAAAACACGGTGTGTTTAAAGTTAAATTCTGTTACAGTAAGAGCAGGTGAAGGCTGAAAGGGAACCCTAGACCTCGTTCTCACTTGGTCGCAACTCAAATTTGGGTGCTAGCGTCCGGAATTGACCCACAGACAAATGGCAGAAATTGGAAGTGGGAAGTCAAATTGTTCCCAAACAAAAAAAAAGAGCAAGATTAATACAGATTTTCTTGTGGTTGTGTGTGATTGAATACTAACATGTCTGCAACTGAAGCTAGTAGCTCTCCAAGCCAGGGTGAAGTAACTTTGGATAAGTTAAAAGCACTGTCTATGGAGGAGTTGAGAAAAATGGCTGAGCAGTGTGGGATCACTACGTGGCAAGGCTAGGAAGTCTGAACTCCGAAGACTAGTGGCCGACCAGAGAGAGAAAGAGACAGAAAATAGATAGGGAGCAGAGCTTTAAAAAGCACGCCAGAAGGAAAAGAGTCAGAGACCAGAGGGAGACAGAGAAAATACAGCGGGAGCAGAGCTTTAAAAAGCACGCCAGAAGGAACAGAGTCAGAGATCAGAGAGAGAGAGAGAGAAAACAGAAGCGGCGGTGGCGAGAGCGGGAACAGTGGACCTGCTTGACCAATAAAAATCGAAGTGCGACGTCACAGGAGAGCTGGTAAGTGATTGGTGGGTATTTCTTCCGTGTCTCATTTTTGTTTTGGCCAAGTGATTTAAACCAGGAGATGCCATTACAGGTTAAGAGTACACTTAAATAATTCATTTTTTTAAATACTGAGATACAAATTAATTAATTAAATAGAATAGAGATGGCTGGGCAGGCAATGTGTTGCAACTGTAGTATGCAGGAGCTGGTGGAAACTGGTGCGATCCATGGTGACCACATCTGCAGCAAGTGTTGGCTGCTCAAGGAGTTGATGAGCTGGATGTCCGAGCTACGGACACTGCGCTGCCTCAGGGAGGGGGAGAGTTACTTGGACAGGTTTTCAGGAGACAGTCACACCCCTTAGATTAATTACATCAAATTTGGACCGTGGTCAGGGACAGAAGGGTGTGACTGCGAGTAAGGCAGGTATGGGGATCCAGAATTTAGCTTTGGAGGAGCCTCAGCCAGTGCCCTTATCCAATAGGTACAAGGTTCTTGCTCCCAGTGTGGACAAGGGCACAGACTGCAGGGAGGATGAGCGAACTGACCACAGCACCGTGATTCAGAGTGGCATTCAAGTGGGGGGGGGAGAAAAGAGAAATGCAGTAGTAATAGGGGATAGCATAGTTAGGGGAATAGATACTGTTCACTGCAGCAAAGATAGAGAGTCCTGAAGGCTGTGTTGCTTACCTGGTGCCAAGGTTAAGGACATCTCTTCTGGGCTAGAGAGAACTTGGAGTGGGAGGGGAAAGATCCAGTTGTCGTGGTCCACGTAGGCACCAACGACATAGGTAAGACTAGGAAAGAGGTTCTGCTAAGGGACCATGAGCAGCTCGGGACTAAATTAAAAAACAAAACCACAAAGGTAATAATCTCTGGATGATTACCTGCGCCACGTGCAAATGGTGTAGGGTAAATAAGATTAGAGAGGTAAATGCATGACTCAAAGATTGGTGTGGGAGAAATGGGTTCTGATTCATGGGACACTGGCACCAGTACTGAGGAAAGAGAGAGCTGTTCCGTTGGGGTGGGCTTCACTTGAACCATGCTGGGACCAGTGTCCTGGTGAATCGTAAAACTCTCTTTCTCTTTGGCCTCTTTGTCTCGAGAGACAATGGGTAAGCGCCTGGAGGTAGTCAGTGGTTTGTGAAGCAGCACCTGAAGTGGCTATAAAGGCCAATTCTAGAGTGACAGACTCTTCCACAGGTGCTGCAGATACTATTGGTTGTCGGGGCTGTTACACAGTTGGCTCTCTCCTTGCGTTTCTGTCTTTTTTCCTGCCAACTGCTAAGTTTCTTCGACTCGCCACGCTTTAGCCCCGCCTTTATGGTTGCCCGCCAGCTCTGGCGATCGCTGGCAACTGACTCCCACGACTTGTGATCAATGTCACGGCACTCATGTCGCGTTTGCAGACATCTTTAAAGTGGAGACATGGACGGCCGGTGGGTCTGATACCAGTGGTGAGCTCGCTGTACAATGTGTCCTTGGGGATCCTGCCATCTTCCATGCGGCTCACATTGCCAAGCCATCTCAGACGCCGCTGGCTTAGTAGGGTGTATATGCTGGGGATGTTGGCCACCTCGAGGACTTCTGTGTTGGAGATACGGTCCTGCCACCTGATGCCAAGGATTCTCTGGAGGCAGCGAAGATGGAATGAATTGAGATGTCGCTCTTGGCTGACGTACGTTGTCCAGGCCTCGCTGCCGTAGAGCAAGGTACTGAGGACACAGGTTTGATACACTTGGACTTTTGTGTTCCGTGTTAGTGCGCCATTTTCCCACACTCTCTTGGCCAGTCTGGACATAGCAGTGGAAGCCTTTCCAATGTGCTTGTTGAATTCTGCATTGAGAGACAGGTTACTGGTGATAGTTGATCCTAGGTAGGTAAACTCTTGAACCACTTCCAGAGTGTGGTCGCCAATATTGATGGATGGGGCATTTCTGATGTCCTGTCCCATGATGTTCATTTTCTTGAGGCTGATGGTTAGGCCAAATTTGGTGCAGGCAGCCGCAATCCTGTCGATAAGTCTCTGCGGACACTCTTCAGTGTGAGATGTTAATGCAGCATCGTCAGCAAAGAGGAGTTCCCTGATGAGGACTTTCTGTAATTTAGTCTTCGCTCTTAGACGGGCAAGGTTGAACAACCTGCCACCTGATCTTGTGTGGAGGAAAATTCCTTCTTCTGAAGACTTGAACGCATGTGAAAGCAGCAGGGAGAAGAAAATCCCAAACAGTGTAGGTGCGAGAACACAGTCCTGTTTCATGCCACTCAGGATAGGAAAGGGGTCTGATGAGGCGCCGCTGTGCTGAATTGTGCCTTTCATATTGTCATGGAATGAGGTGATGATACTTAGTAGCTTTGGGCATCCAATCTTTTCTAGTAGTCTGAAGAGACCACGTCTGCTGACGAGGTCAAAGGCTTTGGTGAGATCAATGAAAGCAACATAGAGGGGCATCTGTTGTTCACGGCATTTCTCCTGTAACTGGCGAAGGGAGAACAGCATGTTCAGCATGAACAGCAGGTGGATCTTTCTGCTCGAAAGCCACACTGTGCCTCAGGGTAGACACGCTCGGCCAGCTTCTGGAGCCTGTTTAAAGTGACTTGAGTGAAGACTTTCCCCACTATGCTGAGCAGGGAGTTTCCACGGTAGTTGTTGCAGTCACCGTGGTCACACTTGTTCTTATAGAGGGTGATGATATTGGCATCGTGCATGTCCTGTGGTGCTGCCCCCTCGTCCCAGCACAGGCAAAGCAGTTCGTACAGTGCTGAAAGTATAGCAGGCTTGGCACTCTTGATGATTTCAGAGGTAATGCTGTCCTTCCCAGGGGTTTTTCCGCTGGCTAGAGAATCAATGGCATCACTGAGTTCCGATTTTGTTGGCTGTACGTCCAGCTCATCCATGACTGGCAGAGACTGGGCTGCATTGAGGGCGGTCTCAGTGACAACATTTTCCCTGGAGTACAGTTCTACGTAGTGTTCCACCCTGCGGTCCATTTGCTTGTGTTGGTCAGTGATTGTTTCCCCTGATTTAGATTTGAGGGGGGCAATCTTCTTGATGGTTGGCCCAAAAGCTCTCTTAATTCCATCATACATTCCTCTGATATTTCCGGTGTCAGAGGCCAGCTGAATATGACTGCATCGGTGTTGCCAGTAGTCATTTGCGCAGTGCCTGGCTGATCTTTGTGCAGCGCTTCTGGCTGCTTTAAGTGCTATGGATGTTAACTCGCTGGGGGCTTTCTTGTAGTTCAGCAGTGCAATGCGCTTAGCGGCTTTGACAGGTTCCAGCTCTTCAATGTGAGATTGAAACCAGTCTGCATTCCGCTTCACACGTTTGCCATAGGTGCTCATTGCTGAGCCATAGATGGCGTCTCTGATGTGGGCCCACTTGGTCTCTGCATCCCCTGTGGGAGAGTTTTGAAGGGCTTTTTCAAGTGAATTTAGAAACTTACATAACAGCTGTGGATGAGAAATTCTGCTTGTGTTGATGCGCGGGTGGCCCTTCTGCTTGGAGTGATGCAACTTCTTTGGTTTGAGGCGAACCTTGCTGCACACTAGGGAGTGGTCGGTGTCGCAGTCCGCACTGTGGAAGCTGCGTGTGATTTGAACGCTGTTTAAAGAGGCGACGATGAGGTCCAGCTGGAGCCAACGACGTGATCTTGGGTGCCTCCAAGAAACCTGGTGACAGGATTTAGTGTGAAAGAATGAGTTGGTGATGCAGAGGTTATGATAGGTACACAACTCAAGCAGTCTCTGTCCATTCTCATTCAAAGAACAAAGAACAAAGAACAGTACAGCACAGGAACAGGCCATTCGGCCCTCCAAGCCTGCGCCGATCTTGATGCCTGCCGAAACTAACACCTTCTGCACTTCCGGGGCCCATATCCCTCTATTCCCTTCCTATTCATATATTTGTCAAGATGTCTCTTAAACGTCACTATCGTATCGGCTTCCACCACCTCCCCTGGCAGCAATGTCCAGGCACTCACCACCCTCTGTGTAAAAAACTTGCCTCGCACATCCCCTCTAAACTTAAAGTCCGCCAGCAGGAATAGGTGTTCGGTGTTGGGGATGCTGCTAATGATATTATGGAGTTCTTCGTAGAACTGGTCTTTAGCTTCATGTGGGGAGCAGAGTGTTGGTGCATAGATGCTGAGTAGGTGTACTAGACCAGACGCGGTGAACAGTCGGATGGACAGTATGCGTTCCGAGCCATTTCAAGGTGGCTCTATCATGCTAAGCATAGAGTTTCTGATGGTGAAGCCCACTCCATGCTGTCAAGGTTCTGCAGGATCCCTACCCTGCCAGAAGAAGGTGTAGTCTTGCTCTCTTAGAGATCCGCTCACATGGAGGCGTGTCTCCTGAAGTGCTGCAATGTCCACATTGAGTCTACTGAGCTCGTTGTTAATGATGGCAGTCTTTCGAGAATCGTTGATTTGTGTAAGGTCTTCCAACAGGCCAGGACACATAGTTCTGACGTTCCAGCTTGCCACACCTGGAGTACTGCGTACAGTTTTGGTCCCTGTATTTAAGGAAGGATATACTAGCATTGGAGGCAGTTCAGAAAAGGTTCACTAGGCTGATTCCTGGGATGAAGGGATTGTCTTATCAAGAACTAAACAGGTTAGGCCTTTATTCATTGGAGTTTAGAAGAATGAGAGGTGATCTTATTGAAACATATAAGATTCTAAGGGGGCTTGACAGGGTAGATGTTGAGAATATGTCTCCACTGGTGGGGGAATCTCAATCTAGGGGACATAGTTACAGAATAAGGGGACACTCATTTAAAACTGAGATGCAAAGGAATTTCTTCTCTCCGAGGGTGGTGAATCTCTGGAATTCTCTACCTCAGAGAATCGTGGAGGCTAGGTCACTAATTGTATTTAGGGAGGAGGTAGATAGATTTTTGAAATCTCAGGGAGTCGAGGGTTATGCGGAGCAGGCCCGAAAGAGGAGTTGAGGCCTGGAACAGATCAGCCATGATCTTATTGAATGGCGGGGCAGGCTTGAGAGGCTGAATGGCCTACTCGTGCTCCTATTTCTTATGTTCTTATATAATCATTTTTCCCTTGAATCTGAAGAAGCAGAAACAGGGTTAGAAGCAGACCCAGACAGGGTACTGCTAGCAAAGATACAATTGAATAAAGGAAACATGAATTAGAAGAAAGAGAAAAAGAAATACTGGAGAGGGAGAAAGAAAGAGCCTTCCAGATGGAATGTGAAGAAAATGAAAGGCAAGAGAGACAGAGAAAGAATATTCCAGAAAAATGCGAAAAAAGAGAGTTGAAGCGGCTTGAGTTAACTAGGGGGCGACAGAGTAACCCTAGTGAAAGCATGGTCAATATGGAGGAGCATAATTCAGAGTACAAGGCAGCTAAAATGGCCAGCTGCAACCTGGTCTCTTTTACTACAAAGCAAGCTAACTGGAAAAGTCCATGAGGTTTATTCCCTGTTGCCAGATGAGAATTCATCAAATTATGAACTGACCAAAAATGCTATCCTCGGGGCATATGAATTAGTACCCGAACCTACTGCCAAAAGTTTAGAACCCTCAAAAAGCAAGCTAATCAAACTTATCTAGAGCTTGAAATAAACAGCTGGCTTTTGAGCAGTCGCTGTGGGCTCTTAAAGTACAGCTCAGCTATGAGAATCTCAAGGAAGTAGTTCAGAACTCAGACCGGAGCAGCGGCAGTCGGCGGCAGACCAGGGAGGAGGTTTATCCGGAGCGGGACCTGGAGAAAAAGAGAGCATGGCTCGAGGCCTTTACCTACTGCAGACCGGAGCCACGGCAGTTGGCGGCAGGCTCTGTGTGTGTCGGTGCACGCTGGGTTTCAAAAGAGGAAAAAAACTCACAGTGACATCACAGGAAATCTGTAATCTGATTAGTTGGTAAGTAATAGCTGCTATTACCTGTAAATAGCTTTAAAAAATCAGGGAAAAAAAGTCCTTTTTTTTAAACCCTCAAATAGCGACCTTGTAAGTGATAAGGTTAGATAAGGGAGTTGCCCTGGGGGTCCTCAACATTGACTCCGGACCCCATGAAGTCTCATCTAGAAGCTTACAGGGTAAGTAAAAGCAGAAAAAGAAAGCTTATGATGATCACAAAAATCTTAATACTTTAGAAAGCCTAAAGGAGTATAGAAAGTCCAGGGGTGAAGTAAAAAAGGAAATTAGAAAAGCAAAGAGAGGACATGCAAAATTATTGGCAGGTAAAATCAAGGAAAACCCAAAGATGTTTTATCAATACATTAAGAGCAAAAGGATAACTAAGGAAAGGGTAAGGCCTATCAGAGATGTACAAGGAAACTTATGCGTGGATACAGAAGATGTGGGCAGGGTTCTTAATGAGTTTTTTGTCTTTGTCTTCACAAAGGAGAGGGTTGATGTAGATTGTAGTTAAAGAGGGTGAAATATTGGATACGATAAGCATAATGAGAGAGGAAGTACTAGAGGGTCTGACATCCTTGAAAGTGGATAAATCACCAGGGCTGGATAGATTGCATCCCAGGTTGTTAAAGGAAGTCAGGAAGGAAGTAGCAGATGTGCTGAGGATCATCTTCAAATCTTCACTAGATGCAGGAGAGGTACCAGAGGATTGGAGGTCTGCAAGCGTTGTACCATTGTTTAAAAAGGCTGCGAGGGATAGGCCAAATACTTATAGGCTATTCAGTCTGACCTCAGTGACGGGTAAATTGTTAGAATCTATTCTGAGGGACAGGATAAACTGCCACTTAGAAAGGCACGGATTAATCAGGGATAGTCAGCATGGATTTGTTCAGGCAAGGTCATGTCTTACTAACTTAATTGAGTTTTTTGAGGAAGTAACAAGAAGGATTGATGAGGGTAGTGCAGTGTATGTGGTCTACATGGATTTTAGTAAGGCATTTGACAAGGTCCCACATGGCAGACTGGTCAGTAAAATGAAAGCCCATGGGATACAGGGGAATGTGGCAGACTGGATCCAGAATTGGCTCAGTGCAGGAAACAAAGGGTAGTAGTCGACGGATGTTTTTGTAAATGGAAAGCTGCTTCTGGTGGCGTTGCACAGGGCTCAGTGTTGGGTCCCTTGCTGTTTGTGGTATATATTAATGATTTGGACTTAAATGTGGGAAGCATGATTGGGAAATTTGCTGATGACACAAAAATTGGCCGTGTAGTTGATAATGAAGACGATAGCCATAGACTCCAGAAATATATCAATGGTTTGGTTCTGTGGGTGGAAAAGTGGCAAATGGCATTCAATCCAGAGAAGTGTGAGGTAATGCATTTGGGGAAGGCAAATAAATCAAGGGAATACATAATAAACAAGAGGATATTGAGAGGGTTAGAAGAAGTGAAAGATCTTGGCGTGCATATCCACAGGTCCCTGAAGGTGGCAGGACAGGTAGGTAGAGTGGTGAAGAAGGCATATGGAATGCCTTCCTTTATTGGCCGAGGTATAGAATACAAAAGCAGGGATGTAATGCTGGAACTGTATAAAATGCTGGTTAGGCCACAGTTGGAGCATTGCGAACAGTTCTGGTCACCACATTGCAGAAAGGACATAATTGCTTTGGAGCGAGTACAGAGGAGATGTACAAGAATGTTACCAGGGCTCGAAAGTTGCATCTATGAGGAAGGATTGGATAGGCCAGGGTTGTTTCCCTTAGAACAGAGAAGGCTGAGGGGTGACTTAATAGAGGTGTAACATTATGAGGGGCCAAGATAGAGTAGACAGGAAGGACCTGTTTTGCCGAACGGAGAGGTCAATTACCAGGGGGCACAGATTTAAGGTGATTGGTAGAAGGATTAGAGGGGACACGAGGAAAACTTTTTCACCCAGAGGGTGGTGGGTATCTGGAATTCATGGCCAGGAATGGTGATGGAGGCAGAAACCCTCAGTTCTTTTAAAAGGTACCTGGACATGAACCTGAAGTGCTGTAACTGGCAAGGCTATGGACCATATGCTGGAAGGTGGGATTAGATTATGCGGCTAGTTTTTTCAGCCGGCATGGATATGACGGGATGAAAGGCCTCCTTCTGTGCCATAATTTTTCTATGATTCTATGGATCTGTTACAGGAATTCTCCCACTCTCCATCAAGACCCATGTCGAGGAGCAGCGGGTTCAGACAGCCTGGCAAGTGGCCGTTCTAGCTGATGAGTTTGCTTTAATTTATAAGTCGGTTTCCCGGGGCGAACCTTTCCTTATCACCACCATAAATCCGAAAAGGACAAAGGGTGGGAAGGTGATAGATGCGCAAGCAGTCCTGGGAGAGAAAGGAAAGCAGGAGATACAGGTAGTCCTCCTCCAGCCAAAAAGGAAGGTGCTGTGAGCAAGAGTGAGACCCAGAGTCCTGTGTGCTTCCATTGTAATAAAGCAGGGCATTTAAAAGCTGACTGCTCGAAACTAAAGGAAAAACATGTAGGGTTAATCAGGGCATACCCGCTCAGTGAAGAAAGGAACCTGATGGAAAGCACAGCAGAACAAGCTGTGGCTTTAATGATATAAGCGTGAGACTCAGGAAGCTTACAGCTGCAAGTGCAGGAAAAGCTAATGGGATTCCCAAAGGTTATCAGGGTTTGTGTCTGAATGTAAAGTAACCCCATACCCCTCGAGTGGGGCAAGCAAGCCCATTGTAATTCTTAGGGACACAGGGGCCACTAGATCACTTTTACTGGGAAAAGGCCTGACCTTTCCCCCAGAGAGCGCAGTGAACACCAGAATGGTGGTGAGTGGTATTGGAGGGCAGTGTATGCCTGTACCTGTACACCGGGTGCACCTAGAGTGCCACCTAGTTTCGGGACCGGTGACGATAGGGATTGTCTCTAGTTTGCCTGTAGATGGGGTTGACCTGCTTCTAGGTAATGAACTGGTGGGGGTGAAGGTAGTAGCCCCCCCCTCCCAGTAGTGAAAGTGAGACCCGCAGGAGATCAGAGAGACAGGGCCATGGCAGGAGACGGATCCCTGCTGCTTCCCTGAATGTATAGTGAATCAGGTCACGATCAAACCAGCTCTTGCCAGAGGAGACTGCAGGCAGATGACCATGAGGTCTGCCTGCCCGAGACTTTCTTTGGAAAATTAGGAGACCAGGGAATGAATTAAATGGATTTTCCCGAGGTGAAGCTCAGTGAGTGGATCCAGTATTTCGAGAGTTAGCACAGGCTGCCCAGTCTGAGGGCTGGTGAACTGTAAGGGACCCCCGCCGACAACAAAAGGGGACAGGCAGGCACAAGGCTGGCAAAAGTTTAGAAAGGGAAGGGGAAAAAGTGACCAAGTGCGCAGGTTAAAGGAAGTCCGGGAGGAATCCTGAATGAAAACCCCTACTGTCTGGCCAGCCAACCCCGAAAAATTTGAAAACTTAGACCCCACATCCTCCTACAAAAATGCAGACTCTAGAAGCACCCCACCAGAGTTGCTAACAGCATTTACAGGAACCTGCAGAGACAAAGAAAGACCGATAGGAGGCAGGAAAACCGTGAGGGTGATGCCTCACCCGGTCGAAGTACCACAGGGGAGTTCAGTAGAGTCTGCACAAGTACCTGCTGGTATGAGTGTCCCAGAGAACAAAGGAGAGATTAACAAAGAATCTTCCCCCACAGTCAGAACCAAAGAGAAACCACCCATTCCCCTTTTCAGACCACAACAGGAACAAAGACCCTAGGTAGCCATGGAAACGGGCAAACTGAAGAAAAACGTCTGCAAGGAATCACATGTTTACTGGGATGCCAAAAAGGGGAAATTAAAGCAGCACTGGCACCAAGAAAAGACAGTTTTATTAAGTTTTAGAATTCATGAATGAATGGAAATGAATGAGAGAAATGCATGTTTTTTTCTGTATCTTACATTTTTCTCGATCCTTTTAATGAAATGTGCCTTTTCTCAAATTGCATTTCATTCCCCTGGGTGTGGACGTGGCATGCAGGCCCCCACCCGCCAAGAATGAAGCACATTAATTTCACTACTTGGACATTAAATTTCAAATTGTTGCTGAGAAGAAGGGAAGGCCTGTTAGAAGAATTGCCAGACCTTGGCTGAAAAAAAACATTTACATATTAACAGATAGTGCTTGTAGACAAAGGAGCTATTCCCTGCTCCAATTCGATCCGCAAACAGATGTGGTCAGACCAGTTAGTCACATGACTAACTGGCTGTTGTAGAGTTTGAACTGAGAGCCTGCAGAAAGCAGAATGCACCAGGACTGAAGAAGACCTCCTGCCTGTCTGCCTGCTCTTTTTCATGAAACTCCGAAACCCACTGAAGACACATGAACCCCAAGAGAGAAAAGTTTCCGACAGCGAACAAGGTTTAAGAAGAATACCAGGCCCCAACGAAAAGCAAGATCTACATACAATCAAGGACTCGACAGTGAACCCGAAGAACAGTAACAAAAACTCTTCAGATATTGTCTCAAACCTTTCCACTTTATTTCTTCTGTTTTCTTTCTGTCTCTATCTGCATGTGTGCATCGCATATGCTTGCGAGTGTGGGCAAGTTGTGTATCCGTAGGTGTTAACTGAATTAGATTTTAAGTTTAAGTTTAATAAATTTCAACTTTTCTTTAAACCTGAGAAAGCCTGTTTGTGCTGGTTTCTTTGCTTTATAATTGGAAAGCGGTGAACAAGGATTCACCAAGGGGGAGCTAAAAACACGGTGTTTAAAATAAATCCCTGTTATAGTAAGACCAGGTGAAGGCTGAAAGGGAACCCTAGATCCCATTCATACCTGGTCGTAACAACCCCACTATCCTTGTGGGGTTGTGTCCAGTGAAAATGCTGTCTTATGTGAGCTTGGGTTTTTCTGATACCAAGATGTCCAGCCATTGGAATCTCATGGACTATTCTCAGTATTTCCCTACAGTACCTCAGCAACACCAATACCTGGTGAACCACTGTCCACTCTTCATCTGCAGGTCTCATTCTTTTAATAGTAGCACTCTGGAGCTACCTCTGCTTCAGCTTCAGTTTGGGCAGTCTATGCTAACTTTTTAAATCCTGGGTTGGCTTGCAAAGCCTCGAATAAGGAAGACCTGTTTAACCCATTCTTTGGGTCCTCTAACGTCACAAAAGGTTTCAGATAACCAGCCCGTAGGGTCATCTGTCTGCAGTGACATTTCAGCCTCCTCTGACGGAGCTTGCTTGGCCATGGACTGGGCCACCACACAGTAAGGAAAAATACCATGGACCTTTTCCTGTAACTGCTCTGTCTCCCTGACCTCTTTTGGTCTCTCTAAAACCACTGGGGAAGCTACCACCTTCACCCCCATCAGATCCATACCCAGGAGCAGGTTGACCCTATCTACAAGTAAACGAGGCACAATCCCCACAGTTACTGGTCCTGAAACAAGGTCGCAATCCAGCCTGGTCTGCTGTGCTTTCCATCAGGGACTCTTTTCCTGCACTGATCTGGTGTACCCTGGCTAAAATTATAAGTGTTCGCCCTAACTTCCAGCAGTCAGCTCGAAGGTGACCTGCCTTGTTACAATGGAAACTTACAGGCTTTCGGGTATCACTCTGTTCTCAGCACCTTCCTTTCTGGCCCAAGGAGGGCCCGCTGTGTTTCCAGATCTCCCATCTCGCCCTTGGCTGTTCATTCTCCTATCCATCCTCCATAGAAAAAAAGGAGGGTATACAGTCTGTGGGGTTTAGTGATTCGGCTGGCTTCTAGCTGAATTCGGTTGTATTGAGGCTTTTTGTTTGAAGAGGTAGATGACTGGTTCGGTGGGTCTCTTGGAGACAGCGATGCGGATGATTTCCTCCAATGGGGTTTCTGATTGTAGCCGGACTATGCAAAACTGTTCAGCCAACAGGCAGAGCTTGAATTTTGTAAGCTGAAATGGAGAGAGAGGACCACCACTTGAGTCTGCACGTGTCAGAGTCCAGTTGCTTCTCCTTGCTGCTGCAGTGAAACACAAACCCAAAACCACAGATAGGGAGGGACTTGTCACATGACAGTCACCTAGTGATTCAAACATGTTAGCAGTGTTTCTCTTCTTGCTAAAAAGGCCCTTAAACTTCCTGGGTCTTGCTTCGTGCTGGGATGAGCAGCCATTTCAACTCCACCTCACAGCCTTGCAATGTAAGATACAGCTTTGCAAATTAGGTGGCAATCTTAAGCTGCCAGTAAAATCATCTTTTGTCTGTTCCTTTTTAAAAATTTCTGACCAAAATATAAATTCAAATCTCCAGTCAGTAGATGAAAGAAAATTAACATTTAACAAAGCAAGTTAGCTTGACACCCTCCTGTCCAAGAGGAATGCTATCCTCCTCCAGTCTAAACAAGTCACAGAGAGATACAGCACTGAAACAGGCCCTTCAGCCCACCGAGTCTGTGTTGACCAACAACCACCCATTTATACTATTCCCACCTTCCCCTAACACCTACCTAGACTAGGGGCAATTTACAATGGCCAATTTAACTAGCAACCTGCAAGTCTTTGGCTGTGGGAGGAAACGGAAGCACCCAGCAGAAACCCATGCAGTCAACGGGAGAAATTGCAAACTCCGCACAGGCAATGCCCAGAAGCAAAGCCGGGTTGCTGGAGCAGGGAGGTTGCAGTGCCAACCATTGCGCTACTGTGCTTCCCCTAATCATGCTGTCCCCCTCCTGCCAAATGAACATGCTATCCTCCTCCTGCCGAATAGACATACTAATCCCCTCCTGTCTAATGGTAATGATATCCCCCTCCTGTCTAACAGACATACTATCCCCCTCCTGTCTAATGGTAATGATATCCCCCTCCTGTCTAACAGACATATAATCCCCTCCTGTCTAATTGTCATACAATCCCCCTCGTGTCTAATGCTCATATTATCCCCCTCCTGTCTAACAGACATACTATCCCCCTTCTGTCTAATGGTCATACTATCCCCCTCCTGTCTCATGCTCATACTATCACCCTCCTGTCTAACAGACATACTATCCCCCTTCTGTCTAATGGTCATACTATCCCCCTCCTGTCTCATGCTCATACTATCCCCCTCCTGTCTAACAGACATACTATCCCCCTTCTGTCTAATGACCATTCTATCCCCCTCCTGTCTAATGATCATACTATCCTCCTCCTGTCTAATGATCATACTATCCCCCTCCTGTCTAATGATCATATTATACCCCTCCTGTCTAATGATCGTATTATCCCCCTCCTGTCTAATGATCATATTATCCCCCTCCTGTCTAATGATCATATTATCCCCCTCCAGTCTAATGATCATACTATCCCCCTCCTGTCTAATGATCATATTATACCCCTCCTGTCTAATGATCGTATTATCCCCCTCCTGTCTAATGATCATATTATCCCCCTCCTGTCTAATGATCATATTATCCCCCTCCTGTCTAATGATCATACTATCCCCCTCCTGTCTAATGATCATACTATCCCCCTCCTGTCTAATGATCATATTATCCCCCTCCTGTCTAATGATCATATTATCCTCCACCTGTCTAATGATCATTCTATCCCCCTCCTGTCTAATGATCATACTATCCCCCTCCTGTCTAATGATCATACTATCCCCCTCCTGTCTAATGATCATACTATCCCCCTCCTGTCTAATGATCATATTATCCTCCACCTGTCTAATGATCATTCTATCCCCCTCCTGTCTAATGATCATACTATCCCCCTCCTGTCTAATGATCATACTATCCCCCTCCTGTCTAATGATCATACTATCCCCCTCCTGTCTAATGATCATATTATCCCCCTCCTGTCTAATGATCATATTATCCTCCACCTGTCTAATGATCATTCTATCCCCCTCCTGTCTAATGATCATACTATCCCCCTCCTGTCTAATGATCATACTATCCCCCTCCTGTCTAATGATCATACTATCCCCCTCCTGTCTAATGATCACATTATCCCCCTCCTGTCTAATGATCATACTATCCCCCTCCTATCTAATGATCATACTATCCCCCTCCTGTCTAATGATCATATTATCCTCCACCTGTCTAATGATCCTGCGATCCTCCTCCTGTCTAATAGACTTGCTAGCCTCCTCCTGTTTAATGATCATGCTATCCTCCTCCTGTCTAATGATCCTGCTATTCTCCTCCTGTCTAATAGACTTGCTATCCTCCTCCTGTCTAATAATCATGCTATCCTCCTTCTGTCTAACAGACATGCTATCCCCCTCCTGTCGAATGATCATGCTATCCCCCTCCTGTCTAACAGACATGCTATCCTCCTCCTGTCTAATGATCATGCTATCCCCCTCCTGTCTAACAGACATGCTCTCCTCCTCCTGTCTAACAGACATGCTATCCTCCTCCTGTCTAATGATCATGCTATCCGCCTCCTGTCTAAGATCCTGCTATCCCCCTCCTGTCTAACAGACATGCTATCCTCCTCCTGTCCAATGATCATGCTCTCCTCCTCCTGTCGAACAGACATGCTATCCTCCTCCTGTCCAATGATCATGCTCTCCTCCTGTCTAAAAGACATACTATCCCCCTCCTGTCTAATGATCATTCTATCCCCCTCCTGTCTAATGATCATTCTATCCCCCTCCTGTCTAATGATCATATTATCCCCCTCCTGTCTAACAGACATGCTATCCTCCTGCTGTCCAATGATCATGCTCTCCTCCTCCTGTCTAACAGACATGCTATCCTCCTCCTGTCCAATGATCATGCTCTCCTCCTCATGTCTAACAGACATACTATCCCCCTCTTGTCTAATGATCATTCTATCCCCCTCCTGTCTAATGATCATATTATCCCCCTCCTGTCTAATGATCATATTATCCTCCACCTGTCTAATGATCCTGCTATCCTCCTCCCGTCGACAGACATGCTATCCTCCACCTGTCTAATGATCATGCTATCCTCCACCTGTCTAATGATCCTGCTATCCTCCTTCTGTCCAACAGACATGCTATCCTACACCTGTCTAATGATCATGCTATCCTCCACCTGTCTAATGATCATGCTATCCTCCTCCTGTCTAATAGACTTGCTATCCTCCACCTGTCTAATGATCCTGCTATTCTCCACCTGTCTAATAGACATGCTATCCTCCTCCTGACTAACAGACATGCTATCCGCCTCCTGTCTAATGATCATGCAATCCCCCTGCTGTCTAACAGACATGCTATCCTCCTCCTGTCTAATGATCATGCTATCCCCCTCCTGTCTAACAGACATGCTATCCTCCTCCTGTCTAATGATCATGCTATCCCTCTCCTGTCTAACAGACATGCTATCCGCCTCCTGTCTAATGATCATGCTATCCCCGTCCTGTCTAACAGACATGCTATCCTCCTCCTGTCCAATGATCATGCTATCCTCCTCCTGTCCAATGATCATGCTATCCCCCTCCTGTCTAACAGACATGCTATCCTCCTCCTGTCTAATGATCATGCTATCCCTCTCCTGTCTAACAGACATGCTATCCGCCTCCTGTCTAATGATCATGCTATCCCTCTCCTGTCTAACAGACATGCTATCCTCCTCCTGTCCAATGATCATGCTATCCTCCTCCTGTCCAATGATCATGCTCTCCTCCTCCTGTCTAACAGACATGCTATCCTCCTCCTGTCCAATGATCATGCTCTCCTCCTCCTGTCTAACAGACATGCTATCCCCCTCCTGTCTAATGATCATACTATCCCCCTCCTGTCTAATGATCATATTATCCCCCTCCTGTCTAATGATCATTCTATCCCCCTCCTGTCTAATGATCATACTATCCTCCTCCTGTCTAATGATCATTCTATCCCCCTCCTGTCTAATGATCATACTATCCCCCTCCTGTCTAATGATCATATTATCCCCCTCCTGTCGAATGATCATACTATCCCCCTCCTGTCTAATGATCATATTATCCCCCTCCTGTCTAATGATCATTCTATCCCCCTCCTGTCTAATGATCATACTATCCCCCTCCTGTCTAATGATCATACTATCCCCCTCCTGTCTAATGATCATATTATCCCCCTCCTGTCTAATGATCATACTATCCCCCTCCTGTCTAATGATCATATTATCCCCCTCCTGTCTAATGTTCATACTATCCCCCTCCTGTCTAATGATCATATTATCCCCCTCCTGTCTAATGTTCATACTATCCCCCTCCTGTCTAATGATCATATTATCCCCCTCCTGTCTAATGTTCATACTATCCCCCTCCTGTCTAATGATCATATTATCCCCCTCCTGTCTAATGTTCATACTATCCCCCTCCTGTCTAATGATCATATTATCCCCCTCCTGTCTAATGTTCATACTATCCCCCTCCTGTCTAATGATCATTCTATCCCCCTCCTGTCTAATGATCATACTATCCTCCTCCTGTCTAATGATCATTCTATCCCCCTCCTGTCTAATGATCATACTATCCCCCTCCTGTCTAATGATCATATTATCCCCCTCCTGTCTAATGATCATATTATCCCCCTCCTGTCTAATGATCGTATTATCCTCCTCCTGTCTAATGATCATATTATCCCCCTCCTGTCTAATGATCGTATTATCCTCCTCCTGTCTAATGATCATACTATCCCCCTCCTGTCTAATGATCATACTATCCCCCTCCTGTCTAATGATCATATTATCCCCCTCCTGTCTAATGATCACATTATCCCCCTCCTGTCTAATGATCATACTATCCCCCTCCTGTCTAATGATCATACTATCCTCCTCCTGCCTAATGATCATATTATCCCCCTCCTGTCTAATGATCACATTATCCCCCTCCTGTCTAATGATCATACTATCCCCCTCCTGTCTAATGATCATACTATCCTCCTCCTGCCTAATGATCATATTATCCCCCTCCTGTCTAATGATCATACTATCCTCCTCCTGCCTAATGATCATATTATCCCCCTCCTGTCTAATGATCATACTATCCCCCTCCTGTCTAATGATCATATTATCCCCCTCCTGTCTAATGATCATACTATCCCCCTCCTGTCTAATGATCATACTATCCCCCTCCTGTCTAATGATCATACTATCCTCCTCCTGCCTAATGATCATATTATCCCCCTCCTGTCTAATGATCATACTATCCCCCTCCTGTCTAATGATCATACTATCCCCCTCCTGTCTAATGATCATACTATCCCCCTCCTGTCTAATGATCGTATTATCCCCCTCCTGTCTAATGATCATACTATCCTCCTCCTGCCTAATGATCATATTATCCCCCTCCTGTCTAATGATCATACTATCCCCCTCCTGTCTAATGATCATACTATCCCCCTCCTGTCTAATGATCATACTATCCCCCTCCTGTCTAATGATCATACTATCCCCCTCCTGTCTAATGATCATATTATCCTCCTCCTGTCTAATGATCATACTATCCTCCTCCTGTCTAATGATCATGCTATCCTCCTCCTGTCTAATAATCATACTATCCCCCTCCTGTCTAATGATCATACTATCCCCCTCCTGTCTAATGATCATATTATCCTCCTCCTGTCTAATGATCATACTATCCTCCTCCTGTCTAATGATCATGCTATCCTCCTCCTGTCTAATAATCATACTATCCCCCTCCTGTCTAATGATCATACTATCCTCCTCCTGTCTAATAATCATACTATCCCCCTCCTGTCTAATGATCATACTATCCCCCTCCTGTCTAATGATCATATTATCCTCCTCCTGTCTAATGATCATACTATCCTCCTCCTGTCTAATGATCATGCTATCCTCCTCCTGTCTAATAATCATACTATCCCCCTCCTGTCTAATGATCATACTATCCTCCTCCTGTCTAATGATCATGCTATCCTCCTCCTGTCTAATAATCATACTATCCCCCTCTTGTCTAATGATCATGCTATCCTCCTCCTGTCTAATAATCATACTATCCCCCTCCTGTCTAATGATCATACTATCCCCCTCCTGTCTAATGATCATATTATCCTCCTCCTGTCTAATGATCATACTATCCTCCTCCTGTCGAATAATCATACTATCCCCCTCCTGTCTAATGATCATACTATCCCCCTCTTGTCTAATGATCATACTATCCCCCTCCTGTCTAATGATCATATTATCCTCCTCCTGTCTAATGATCATGCTATCCTCCTCCTGTCTAATAATCATACTATCCCCCTCCTGTCTAATGATCATGCTATCCTCCTCCTGTCTAATAATCATACTATCCCCCTCCTGTCTAATGATCATACTATCCCCCTCCTGTCTAATGATCATATTATCCTCCTCCTGTCTAATGATCATGCTATCCTCCTCCTGTCTAATAATCATACTATCCCCCTCCTGTCTAATGATCATATTATCCTCCTCCTGTCTAATGATCATGCTATCCTCCTCCTGTCTAATAATCATACTATCCCCCTCCTGTCTAATGATCATGCTATCCTCCTCCTGTCTAATAATCATGCTATCCTCCTCCTGTCTAATAATCATACTATCCCCCTCCTGTCTAATGATCATATTATCCTCCTCCTGTCTAATGATCATGCTATCCTCCTCCTGTCTAATAATCATACTATCCCCCTCCTGTCTAATGATCATGCTATCCTCCTCCTGTCTAATAATCATGCTATCCTCCTCCTGTCTAATGATCATACTATCCCCCTCTTGTCTAATGATCATACTATCCCCCTCCTGTCTAATGATCATATTATCCTCCTCCTGTCTAATGATCATGCTATCCTCCTCCTGTCTAATAATCATACTATCCCCCTCCTGTCTAATGATCATATTATCCTCCTCCTGTCTAATGATCATGCTATCCTCCTCCTGTCTAATAATCATACTATCCCCCTCCTGTCTAATGATCATGCTATCCTCCTCCTGTCTAATAATCATACTATCCCCCTCCTGTCTAATGATCATGCTATCCTCCTCCTGTCTAATAATCATACTATCCCCCTCTTGTCTAATGATCATACTATCCCCCTCCTGTCTAATGATCATACTATCCTCCTCCTGTCTAATGATCATGCTATCCTCCTCCTGTCTAATAATCATACTATCCCCCTCCTGTCTAATGATCATGCTATCCTCCTCCTGTCTAATAATCATACTATCCCCCTCCTGTCTAATGATCATACTATCCCCCTCTTGTCTAATGATCATACTATCCTCCTCCTGTCTAATAATCATACTATCCCCCTCCTGTCTAATGATCATACTATCCCCCTCTTGTCTAATGATCATACTATCCCCCTCCTGTCTAATGATCATATTATCCTCCTCCTGTCTAATGATCATACTATCCCCCTCCTGTCTAATGATCATACTATCCTCCTCCTGTCTAATGATCATGCTATCCTCCTCCTGTCTAATAATCATACTATCCCCCTCCTGTCTAATGATCATATTATCCTCCTCCTGTCTAATGATCATACTATCCCCCTCCTGTCTAATGATCATACTATCCTCCTCCTGTCTAATGATCATGCTATCCTCCTCCTGTCTAATAATCATACTATCCCCCTCCTGTCTAATGATCATACTATCCCCCTCTTGTCTAATGATCATACTATCCCCCTCCTGTCTAATGATCATACTATCCCCCTCCTGTCTAATGATCATACTATCCCCCTCCTGTCTAATGATCATACTATCCCCCTCCTGTCTAATGATCATACTATCCCCCTCCTGTCTAATGATCATATTATCCTCCTCCTGTCTAATGATCATACTATCCTCCTCCTGTCTAATGATCATGCTATCCTCCTCCTGTCTAATAATCATACTATCCCCCTCCTGTCTAATGATCATACTATCCCCCTCTTGTCTAATGATCATACTATCCCCCTCCTGTCTAATGATCATACTATCCCCCTCTTGTCTAATGATCATACTATCCCCCTCCTGTCTAATGATCATACTATCCCCCTCTTGTCTAATGATCATACTATCCTCCTCCTGTCTAATGATCATGCTATCCTCCTCCTGTCTAATAATCATACTAGCCCCCTCCTGTCTAATGATCATATTATCCCCCTCCTGTCTAATGATCATACTATCCCCCTCCTGTCTAATGATCATACTATCCCCCTCCTGTCTAATGATCATATTATCCCCCTCCTGTCTAATGATCATATTATCCCCCTCCTGTCTAATGATCATACTATCCCCCTCCTGTCTAATGATCATATTATCCCCCTCCTGTCTAATGATCATACTATCCTCCTCCTGTCTAATGATCATACTATCCCCCTCCTGTCTAATGATCATATTATCCCCCTCCTGTCTAATGATCATACTATCCTCCTCCTGTCTAATGATCATACTATCCCCCTCCTGTCTAATGATCATATTATCCCCCTCCTGTCTAATGATCATACTATCCTCCTCCTGTCTAATGATCATACTATCCTCCTCCTGTCTAATGATCATATTATCCCCCTCCTGTCTAATGATCATACTATCCTCCTCCTGTCTAATGATCATACTATCCCCCTCCTGTCTAATGATCATATTATCCCCCTCCTGTCTAACAGACATACTATCCCCCTCCTGTCTAATGATCATATTATCCCCCTCCTGTCTAATGATCATACTATCCAGCTCCTGTCTAATGATCATACTATCCCCCTCCTGTCTAATGATCGTATTATCCCCCTCCTGTCTAATGATCGTATTATCCCCCTCCTGTCTAATGATCATATTATCCCCCTCCTGTCTAATGTTCATACTATCCCCCTCCTGTCTAATGTTCATATTATCCCCCTCCTGTCTAATGATCATATTATCCCCTTCCTGTCTAATGATCATACTATCCCCCTCCTGTCTAATGATCATACTATCCCCCTCCTGTCTAATGATCATATTATCCCCTTCCTGTCTAATGATCATATTATCCCCTTCCTGTCTAATGATCATACTATCCCCCTCCTGTCTAATGATCATATTATCCCCCTCCTGTCTAATAGACTTGCTATCCCCCTCCTGTCTAATGATCATATTATCCCCCTCCTGTCTAATGATCATATTATCCCCTTCCTGTCTAATGATCATATTATCCCCCTCCTGTCTAATGATCATATTATCCCCCTCCTGTCTAATGATCATATTATCCCCTTCCTGTCTAATGATCATATTATCCCCCTCCTGTCTAATAGACTTGCTATCCCCCTCCTGTCTAATGATCATATTATCCCCCTCCTGTCTAATGATCATATTATCCCCTTCCTGTCTAATGATCATACTATCCCCCTCCTGTCTAATGATCATATTATCCCCTTCCTGTCTAATGATCATACTATCCCCCTCCTGTCTAATGATCATATTATCCCCCTCCTGTCTAATGTTCATACTATCCCCCTCCTGTCTAATGATCATACTATCCCCCTCCTGTCTAATGATCATTTATCCCCCTCCTGTCTAATGATCATACTATCCTCCTCCTGTCTAATGATCATACTATCCTCCTCCTGTCTAATGATCATACTATCCCCCTCCTGTCTAATGATCATATTATCCCCCTCCTGTCTAACAGACATACTATCCCCCTCCTGTCTAATGATCATATTATCCCCCTCCTGTCTAATGATCATACTATCCAGCTCCTGTCTAATGATCATACTATCCCCCTCCTGTCTAATGATCGTATTATCCCCCTCCTGTCTAATGATCGTATTATCCCCCTCCTGTCTAATGATCATATTATCCCCCTCCTGTCTAATGTTCATACTATCCCCCTCCTGTCTAATGTTCATATTATCCCCCTCCTGTCTAATGATCATATTATCCCCTTCCTGTCTAATGATCATACTATCCCCCTCCTGTCTAATGATCATACTATCCCCCTCCTGTCTAATGATCATATTATCCCCTTCCTGTCTAATGATCATATTATCCCCTTCCTGTCTAATGATCATACTATCCCCCTCCTGTCTAATGATCATATTATCCCCCTCCTGTCTAATAGACTTGCTATCCCCCTCCTGTCTAATGATCATATTATCCCCCTCCTGTCTAATGATCATATTATCCCCTTCCTGTCTAATGATCATATTATCCCCCTCCTGTCTAATGATCATATTATCCCCCTCCTGTCTAATGATCATATTATCCCCTTCCTGTCTAATGATCATATTATCCCCCTCCTGTCTAATAGACTTGCTATCCCCCTCCTGTCTAATGATCATATTATCCCCCTCCTGTCTAATGATCATATTATCCCCTTCCTGTCTAATGATCATACTATCCCCCTCCTGTCTAATGATCATATTATCCCCTTCCTGTCTAATGATCATACTATCCCCCTCCTGTCTAATGATCATATTATCCCCCTCCTGTCTAATGTTCATACTATCCCCCTCCTGTCTAATGATCATACTATCCCCCTCCTGTCTAATGATCATATTATCCCCTTCCTGTCTAATGATCATATTATCCCCCTCCTGTCTAATGATCATATTATCCCCCTCCTGTCTAATGATCATATTATCCCCCTCCTGTCTAATGTTCATACTATCCCCCTCCTGTCTAATGATCATACTATCCCCCTCCTGTCTAATGATCATATTATCCCCCTCCTGTCTAATGATCATATTATCCCCCTCCTGTCTAATGTTCATACTATCCCCCTCCTGTCTAATGATCATACTATCCCCTTCCTGTCTAATGATCATATTATCCCCCTCCTGTCTAATGATCATATTATCCCCTTCCTGTCTAATGATCATATTATCCCCCTCCTGTCTAATGATCATATTATCCCCCTCCTGTCTAATGATCATATTATCCCCCTCCTGTCTAATGTTCATACTATCCCCCTCCTGTCTAATGATCATACTATCCCGCTCCTGTCTAATGATCATATTATCCCCCTCCTGTCTAATGATCATATTATCCCCCTCCTGTCTAATGTTCATACTATCCCCCTCCTGTCTAATGATCATATTATCCCCTTCCTGTCTAATGTTCATACTATCCCCCTCCTGTCTAATGATCATACTATCCCCCTCCTGTCTAATGATCATACTATCCCCCTCCTGTCTAATGTTCATACTATCCCCCTCCTGTCTAATGTTCATACTATCCCCCTCCTGTCTAATGTTCATATTATCCTCCTCCTGTCTAATAGACTTGCTATCCCCCTCCTGTCTAATGATCATATTATCCCCCTCCTGTCCAATGATCATACTATCCCCCTCCTGTCTAATGATCATATTATCCCCTTCCTGTCTAATGATCGTATTATCCCCCTCCTGTCTAATGATCATATTATCCCCCTCCTGTCTAATGTTCATACTATCCCCCTCCTGTCTAACAGACATACTATCCCCCTCCTGTCTAATGATCATATTATCCCCTTCCTGTCTAATGTTCATACTATCCCCCTCCTGTCTAATGATCATACTATCCCCCTCCTGTCTAATGATCATACTATCCCCCTCCTGTCTAATGTTCATACTATCCCCCTCCTGTCTAATGTTCATACTATCCCCCTCCTGTCTAATGTTCATATTATCCTCCTCCTGTCTAATAGACTTGCTATCCCCCTCCTGTCTAATGATCATATTATCCCCCTCCTGTCCAATGATCATACTATCCCCCTCCTGTCTAATGATCATATTATCCCCTTCCTGTCTAATGATCGTATTATCCCCCTCCTGTCTAATGATCATATTATCCCCCTCCTGTCTAATGATCATACTATCCCCCTCCTGTCTAATGATCATACTATCCCCCTCCTGTCTAATGATCATACTATCCCCCTCCTGTCTAATGATCATACTATCCTCCTCCTGCCTAATGATCATATTATCCCCCTCCTGTCTAATGATCACATTATCCCCCTCCTGTCTAATGATCATATTATCCCCCTCCTGTCTAATGATCATACTATCCCCCTCCTGTCTAATGATCATACTATCCTCCTCCTGCCTAATGATCATATTATCCCCCTCCTGTCTAATGATCACATTATCCCCCTCCTGTCTAATGATCATACTATCCCCCTCCTGTCTAATGATCATACTATCCCCCTCCTGTCTAATGATCATACTATCCCCCTCCTGTCTAATGATCATACTATCCCCCTCCTGTCTAATGATCACATTATCCCCCTCCTGTCTAATGATCATACTATCCCCCTCCTGTCTAATGATCATATTATCCCCCTCCTGTCTAATGATCATACTATCCCCCTCCTGTCTAATGATCATATTATCCCCCTCCTGTCTAATGATCATACTATCCTCCTCCTGCCTAATGATCATATTATCCCCCTCCTGTCTAATGATCATACTATCCCCCTCCTGTCTAATGATCATACTATCCCCCTCCTGTCTAATGATCATACTATCCCCCTCCTGTCTAATGATCATACTATCCCCCTCCTGTCTAATGATCGTATTATCCCCCTCCTGTCTAATGATCATACTATCCTCCTCCTGCCTAATGATCATATTATCCCCCTCCTGTCTAATGATCATACTATCCCCCTCCTGTCTAATGATCATACTATCCCCCTCCTGTCTAATGATCACATTATCCCCCTCCTGTCTAATGTTCATACTATCCTCCTCCTGCCTAATGATCATATTATCCCCCTCCTGTCTAATGATCACATTATCCCCCTCCTGTCTAATGATCATACTATCCCCCTCCTGTCTAATGATCATATTATCCCCCTCCTGTCTAATGATCACATTATCCCCCTCCTGTCTAATGATCATACTATCCCCCTCCTGTCTAATGATCATACTATCCCCCTCCTGTCTAATGATCATATTATCCCCCTCCTGTCTAATGATCACATTATCCCCCTCCTGTCTAATGATCATACTATCCTCCTCCTGCCTAATGATCATATTATCCCCCTCCTGTCTAATGATCACATTATCCCCCTCCTGTCTAATGATCATACTATCCCCCTCCTGTCTAATGATCATACTATCCCCCTCCTGTCTAATGATCATACTATCCTCCTCCTGCCTAATGATCATATTATCCCCCTCCTGTCTAATGATCATACTATCCCCCTCCTGTCTAATGATCATATTATCCCCCTCCTGTCTAATGATCATACTATCCTCCTCCTGCCTAATGATCATATTATCCCCCTCCTGTCTAATGATCATACTATCCCCCTCCTGTCTAATGATCATACTATCCCCCTCCTGTCTAATGATCATATTATCCCCCTCCTGTCTAATGATCATACTATCCCCCTCCTGTCTAATGATCATACTATCCCCCTCCTGTCTAATGATCATACTATCCCCCTCCTGTCTAATGATCATATTATCCCCCTCCTGTCTAATGATCATACTATCCTCCTCCTGCCTAATGATCATATTATCCCCCTCCTGTCTAATGATCATACTATCCCCCTCCTGTCTAATGATCATATTATCCCCCTCCTGTCTAATGATCACATTATCCCCCTCCTGTCTAATGATCATACTATCCCCCTCCTGTCTAATGATCATACTATCCCCCTCCTGTCTAATGATCATACTATCCCCCTCCTGTCTAATGATCGTATTATCCCCCTCCTGTCTAATGATCATACTATCCTCCTCCTGCCTAATGATCATACTATCCCCCTCCTGTCTAATGATCATACTATCCCCCTCCTGTCTAATGATCATACTATCCCCCTCCTGTCTAATGATCATACTATCCCCCTCCTGTCTAATGATCGTATTATCCCCCTCCTGTCTAATGATCATACTATCCTCCTCCTGCCTAATGATCATATTATCCCCCTCCTGTCTAATGATCATACTATCCCCCTCCTGTCTAATGATCATACTATCCCCCTCCTGTCTAATGATCATACTATCCCCCTCCTGTCTAATGATCATACTATCCCCCTCCTGTCTAATGATCATATTATCCTCCTCCTGTCTAATGATCATACTATCCTCCTCCTGTCTAATGATCATACTATCCCCCTCTTGTCTAATGATCATACTATCCTCCTCCTGTCTAATGATCATACTATCCCCCTCCTGTCTAATGATCATATTATCCTCCTCCTGTCTAATGATCATACTATCCCCCTCCTGTCTAATGATCATATTATCCTCCTCCTGTCTAATGATCATACTATCCTCCTCCTGTCTAATGATCATGCTATCCTCCTCCTGTCTAATAATCATACTATCCCCCTCCTGTCTAATGATCATACTATCCCCCTCTTGTCTAATGATCATACTATCCTCCTCCTGTCTAATGATCATACTATCCCCCTCCTGTCTAATGATCATATTATCCTCCTCCTGTCTAATGATCATACTATCCCCCTCCTGTCTAATGATCATATTATCCTCCTCCTGTCTAATGATCATACTATCCCCCTCCTGTCTAATGATCATATTATCCTCCTCCTGTCTAATGATCATACTATCCTCCTCCTGTCTAATGATCATGCTATCCTCCTCCTGTCTAATGATCATGCTATCCTCCTCCTGTCTAATGATCATACTATCCCCCTCTTGTCTAATGATCATACTATCCCCCTCCTGTCTAATGATCATACTATCCCCCTCTTGTCTAATGATCATACTATCCCCCTCCTGTCTAATGATCATACTATCCCCCTCCTGTCTAATGATCATACTATCCCCCTCCTGTCTAATGATCATATTATCCCCCTCCTGTCTAATGATCATACTATCCCCCTCCAGTCTAATGATCATATTATCCTCCTCCTGTCTAATGATCATACTATCCTCCTCCTGTCTAATGATCATACTATCCCCCTCTTGTCTAATGATCATACTATCCTCCTCCTGTCTAATGATCATACTATCCCCCTCCTGTCTAATGATCATATTATCCTCCTCCTGTCTAATGATCATACTATCCCCCTCCTGTCTAATGATCATATTATCCTCCTCCTGTCTAATGATCATACTATCCTCCTCCTGTCTAATGATCATGCTATCCTCCTCCTGTCTAATAATCATACTATCCCCCTCCTGTCTAATGATCATACTATCCCCCTCTTGTCTAATGATCATACTATCCCCCTCCTGTCTAATGATCATACTATCCCCCTCCAGTCTAATGATCATATTATCCTCCTCCTGTCTAATGATCATACTATCCCCCTCCTGTCTAATGATCATACTATCCCCCTCCTGTCTAATGATCATATTATCCTGCTCCTGTCTAATGATCATACTATCCCCCTCCTGTCTAAAGATCATACTATCCCCCTCCTGTCTAATGATCATATTATCCTCCTCCTGTCTAATGATCATACTATCCCCCTCCTGTCTAATGATCATACTATCCCCCTCCTGTCTAATGATCATACTATCCCCCTCCTGTCTAATGATCATACTATCCCCCTCCTGTCTAATGATCTTACTATCCCCCTCCTGTCTAATGATCATATTATCCTCCTCCTGTCTAATGATCATACTATCCCCCTCCTGTCTAATGATCATACTATCCCCCTCCTGTCTAATGATCATACTATCCCCCTCCTGTCTAATGATCATACTATCCCCCTCCTGTCTAATGATCATATTATCCTCCTCCTGTCTAATGATCATACTATCCCCCTCCTGTCTAATGATCATGCTATCCTCCTCCTGTCTAATGATCATACTATCCCCCTCCTGTCTAATGATCATACTATCCTCCTCCTGTCTAATGATCATGCTATCCTCCTCCTGTCTAATAATCATACTATCCCCCTCCTGTCTAATGATCATACTATCCCCCTCTTGTCTAATGATCATACTATCCCCCTCCTGTCTAATGATCATACTATCCCCCTCCTGTCTAATGATCATACTATCCCCCTCTTGTCTAATGATCATACTATCCCCCTCCTGTCTAATGATCATATTATCCCCCTCCTGTCTAATGATCATACTATCCTCCTCCTGTCTAATGATCATGCTATCCTCCTCCTGTCTAATAATCATACTAGCCCCCTCCTGTCTAATGATCATACTATCCCCCTCCTGTCTAATGATCATACTATCCCCCTCTTGTCTAATGATCATACTATCCCCCTCCTGTCTAATGATCATATTATCCCCCTCCTGTCTAATGATCATACTATCCTCCTCCTGTCTAATAATCATGCTATCCTCCTCCTGTCTAATAATCATACTAGCCCCCTCCTGTCTAATGATCATATTATCCCCCTCCTGTCTAATGATCATACTATCCCCCTCCTGTCTAATGATCATACTATCCCCCTCCTGTCTAATGATCATATTATCCCCCTCCTGTCTAATGATCATATTATCCCCCTCCTGTCTAATGATCATATTATCCCCCTCCTGTCTAATGATCATACTATCCCCCTCCTGTCTAATGATCGTATTATCCCCCTCCTGTCTAATGATCATATTATCCCCCTCCTGTCTAATGATCATATTATCCCCCTCCTGTCTAATGATCATATTATCCCCCTCCTGTCTAATGATCATATTATCCCCCTCCTGTCGAATGATCATATTATCCCCCTCCTGTCTAATGATCATATTATCCCCCTCCTGTCTAATGATCATACTATCCCCCTCCTGTCTAATGATCATATTATCCCCCTCCTGTCTAATGATCATATTATCCCCCTCCTGTCTAATGATCATACTATCCCCCTCCTGTCTAATGATCATACTATCCCCCTCCTGTCTAATGATCATATTATCCCCCTCCTGTCTAATGATCATACTATCCTCCTCCTGTCTAATGATCATACTATCCCCCTCCTGTCTAATGATCATATTATCCCCCTCCTGTCTAATGATCATACTATCCTCCTCCTGTCTAATGATCATACTATCCCCCTCCTGTCTAATGATCATATTATCCCCCTCCTGTCTAATGATCATACTATCCTCCTCCTGTCTAATGATCATACTATCCTCCTCCTGTCTAATGATCATATTATCCCCCTCCTGTCTAATGATCATACTATCCTCCTCCTGTCTAATGATCATACTATCCCCCTCCTGTCTAATGATCATATTATCCCCCTCCTGTCTAACAGACATACTATCCCCCTCCTGTCTAATGATCATATTATCCCCCTCCTGTCTAATGATCATACTATCCAGCTCCTGTCTAATGATCATACTATCCCCCTCCTGTCTAATGATCGTATTATCCCCCTCCTGTCTAATGATCGTATTATCCCCCTCCTGTCTAATGATCATATTATCCCCCTCCTGTCTAATGTTCATACTATCCCCCTCCTGTCTAATGTTCATATTATCCCCCTCCTGTCTAATGATCATATTATCCCCTTCCTGTCTAATGATCATACTATCCCCCTCCTGTCTAATGATCATACTATCCCCCTCCTGTCTAATGATCATATTATCCCCTTCCTGTCTAATGATCATATTATCCCCTTCCTGTCTAATGATCATACTATCCCCCTCCTGTCTAATGATCATATTATCCCCCTCCTGTCTAATAGACTTGCTATCCCCCTCCTGTCTAATGATCATATTATCCCCCTCCTGTCTAATGATCATATTATCCCCTTCCTGTCTAATGATCATATTATCCCCCTCCTGTCTAATGATCATATTATCCCCCTCCTGTCTAATGATCATATTATCCCCTTCCTGTCTAATGATCATATTATCCCCCTCCTGTCTAATAGACTTGCTATCCCCCTCCTGTCTAATGATCATATTATCCCCCTCCTGTCTAATGATCATATTATCCCCTTCCTGTCTAATGATCATACTATCCCCCTCCTGTCTAATGATCATATTATCCCCTTCCTGTCTAATGATCATACTATCCCCCTCCTGTCTAATGATCATATTATCCCCCTCCTGTCTAATGTTCATACTATCCCCCTCCTGTCTAATGATCATACTATCGCCTTCCTGTCTAATGATCATATTATCCCCCTCCTGTCTAATGATCATATTATCCCCTTCCTGTCTAATGATCATATTATCCCCCTCCTGTCTAATGATCATATTATCCCCCTCCTGTCTAATGATCATATTATCCCCCTCCTGTCTAATGTTCATACTATCCCCCTCCTGTCTAATGATCATACTATCCCCCTCCTGTCTAATGATCATATTATCCCCCTCCTGTCTAATGATCATATTATCCCCCTCCTGTCTAATGTTCATACTCTCCCCCTCCTGTCTAATGATCATACTATCCCCCTCCTGTCTAATGATCATATTATCCCCTTCCTGTCTAATGTTCATACTATCCCCCTCCTGTCTAATGATCATACTATCCCCCTCCTGTCTAATGATCATACTATCCCCCTCCTGTCTAATGTTCATACTATCCCCCTCCTGTCTAATGTTCATACTATCCCCCTCCTGTCTAATGTTCATATTATCCTCCTCCTGTCTAATAGACTTGCTATCCCCCTCCTGTCTAATGATCATATTATCCCCCTCCTGTCCAATGATCATACTATCCCCCTCCTGTCTAATGATCATATTATCCCCTTCCTGTCTAATGATCATACTATCCCCCTCCTGTCTAATGATCATATTATCTCCCTCCTGTCTAATGATCATTCTATCCCCTTCCTGTCTAATGATCATACTATCCCCATCCTGTCTAATGATCATTCTATCCCCTTCCTGTCTAATGATCATACTATCCCCTTCCTGTCTAATGATCATTCTATCCCCTTCCTGTCTAATGATCATACTATCCCCCTCCTGTCTAATGATCATATTATCTCCCTCCTGTCTAATGATCATTCTATCCCCTTCCTGTCTAATGATCATACTATCCCCTTCCTGTCTAATGATCATTCTATCCCCTTCCTGTCTAATGATCATACTATCCCCTTCCTGTCTAATGATCATTCTATCCCCTTCCTGTCTAATGATCATATTATCCCCCTCCTGTCCTATGATCATACTATCCCCTTCCTGTCTAATGATCATATTATCCCACTCCTGTCCAATGATCATAGTATCCCCCTCCTGTCTAATGATCATACTATCCTCCTCCTGTCCAATGATCATACTATCCCCCTCCTGTCTAATGATCATACTATCCTCCTCCTGTCCAATGATCATACTATCCCCCTCCTGTCTAATGATCATACTATCCTCCTCCTGTCCAATGATCATACTATCCCCCTCCTGTCTAATGATCATACTATCCTCCTCCCGTCCAATGATCATACTATCCTCCTCCTGTCCAATGATCATACTATCCCCCTCCTGTCCAATGATCATACTATCCCCCTCCTGTCTAATGATCATACTATCCTCCTCCTGTCCAATGATCATACTATCCCCCTCCTGTCTAATGATCATATTATCCCCCTCCTGTCTAATGATCATACTATCCTCCTCCTGTCCAATGATCATACTATCCCCCTCCTGTCTAATGATCATACTATCCTCCTCCTGTCCAATGATCATACTATCCCCCTCCTGTCTAATGATCATACTATCCTCCTCCTGTCCAATGATCATACTATCCCCCTCCTGTCTAATGATCATACTATCCTCCTCCTGTCCAATGATCATACTATCCCCCTCCTGTCTAATGATCATATTATCCCCCTCCTGTCTAATGATCATACTATCCCCCTCCTGTCTAATGATCATTCTATCCCCCTCCTGTCTAATGATCATACTATCCCCCTCCTGTCTAATGATCATACTATCCCCCTCCTGTCTAATGATCATACTATCCTCCTCCTGTCCAATGATCATACTATCCCCCTCCTGTCTAATGATCATACTATCCTCCTCCTGTCTAATGATCATACTATCCCCCTCCTGTCTAATGATCATATTATCCCCCTCCTGTCGAATGATCATACTATCCCCCTCCTGTCTAATGATCATATTATCCCCCTCCTGTCGAATGATCATACTATCCCCCTCCTGTCTAATGATCATATTATCCCCCTCCTGTCGAATGATCATACTATCCCCCTCCTGTCTAATGATCATATTATCCTCCTCCTGTCCAATGATCATACTATCCCCCTCCTGTCTAATGATCATACTATCCTCCTCCTGTCTAATGATCATACTATCCCCCTCCTGTCTAATGATCATATTATCCCCCTCCTGTCGAATGATCATACTATCCCCCTCCTGTCTAATGATCATATTATCCCCCTCCTGTCTAATGATCATATTATCCCCCTCCTGTCGATTGATCATTCTATCCCCCTCCTGTCTAATGATCATACTATCCCCCTCCTGTCTAATGATCATACTATCCCCCTCCTGTCTAATGATCATACTATCCCCCTCCTGTCTAATGATCATATTATCCCCCTCCTGTCTAATGATCATACTATCCCCCTCCTGTCTAATGATCATATTATCCCCCTCCTGTCTAATGATCATACTATCCCCCTCCTGTCTAATGATCATATTATCCCCCTCCTGTCTAATGATCATACTATCCCCCTCCTGTCTAATGATCATACTATCCCCCTCCTGTCTAATGATCATATTATCCCCCTCCTGTCTAATGATCATACTATCCCCCTCCTGTCTAATGATCATATTATCCCCCTCCTGTCTAATGATCATACTATCCCCCTCCTGTCTAATGATCATATTATCCCCCTCCTGTCTAATGATCATATTATCCCCCTCCTGTCGAATGATCATATTATCCCCCTCCTGTCTAATGATCATACTATCCCCCTCCTGTCTAATGATCATATTATCCCCCTCCTGTCTAATGATCATACTATCCCCCTCCTGTCTAATGATCATATTATCCCCCTCCTGTCTAATGATCATACTATCCCCCTCCTGTCTAATGATCATATTATCCCCCTCCTGTCTAATGATCATATTATCCCCCTCCTGTCTAATGATCATACTATCCCCCTCCTGTCTAATGATCATATTATCCCCCTCCTGTCTAATGATCATACTATCCTCCTCCTGTCCAATGATCATACTATCCCCCTCCTGTCTAATGATCATACTATCCCCCTCCTGTCTAATGATCATATTATCCCCATCCTGTCTAATGATCATACTATCCCCCTCCTGTCTAATGATCATATTATCCCCCTCCTGTCGAATGATCATACTATCCTCCTCCTGCCTAATGATCATATTATCCCCCTCCTGTCGAATGATCATACTATCCCCCTCCTGTCTAATGATCATACTATCCCCCTCCTGTCTAATGATCATACTATCCCCCTCCTGTCTAATGATCATACTATCCCCCTCCTGTCTAATGATCATACTATCCCCCTCCTGTCTAATGATCATACTATCCCCCTCCTGTCTAATGATCATACTATCCCCTTCCTGTCTAATGATCATACTATCCCCTTCCTGTCTAATGATCATACTATCCCCTTCCTGTCCAATGATCATACTATCCCCCTCCTGTCCAATGATCATATTATCCCCCTCCTGTCTAATGATCATACTATCCCCTTCCTGTCTAATGATCATACTATCCCCTTCCTGTCCAATGATCATACTATCCCCCTCCTGTCCAATGATCATATTATCCCCCTCCTGTCTAATGATCATACTATCCCCTTCCTGTCTAATGATCATACTATCCCCTTCCTGTCTAATGATCATACTATCCCCTTCCTGTCCAATGATCATACTATCCCCCTCCTGTCCAATGATCATATTATCCCCCTCCTGTCTAATGATCATACTATCCCCTTCCTGTCCAATGATCATACTATCCCCCTCCTGTCCAATGATCATATTATCCCCCTCCTGTCTAATGATCATACTATCCCCTTCCTGTCTAATGATCATACTATCCCCCTCCTGTCCAATGATCATATTATCCCCCTCCTGTCTAATGATCATACTATCCCCTTCCTGTCTAATGATCATACTATCCCCCTCCTGTCCAATGATCATATTATCCCCCTCCTGTCCAATGATCATATTATCCTCCTCCTGTCTAATGATCATACTATCCCCTTCCTGTCTAATGATCATACTATCCCCCTCCTGTCCAATGATCATACTATCCCCTTCCTGTCTAATGATCATACTATCCCCCTCCTGTCCAATGATCATATTATCCCCCTCCTGTCTAATGATCATACTATCCCCTTCCTGTCTAATGATCATACTATCCCCCTCCTGTCCAATGATCATATTATCCCCCTCCTGTCCAATGATCATATTATCCTCCTCCTGTCTAATGATCATACTATCCCCTTCCTGTCTAATGATCATACTATCCCCCTCCTGTCCAATGATCATACTATCCCCCTCCTGTCTAATGATCATACTATCCCCCTCCTGTCTAATGATCATATTATCCCCCTCCTGTCGAATGATCATACTATCCCCTTCCTGTCTAATGATCATACTATCCTCCTCCTGTCTAATGATCATATTATCCCCCTCCTGTCGAATGATCATACTATCCCCCTCCTGTCGAATGATCATACTATCCCCCTCCTGTCTAATGATCATATTATCCCCCTCCTGTCGAATGATCATATTATCCCCTTCCTGTCTAATGATCATACTATCCCCCTCCTGTCTAATGATCATATTATCCCCCTCCTGTCGAATGATCATATTATCCCCTTCCTGTCTAATGATCATACTATCCCCTTCCTGTCGAATGATCATACTATCCCCTTCCTGTCTAATGATCATACTATCCTCCTCCTGTCTAATGATCATATTATCCCCCTCCTGTCGAATGATCATACTATCCCCCTCCTGTCGAATGATCATACTATCCCCTTCCTGTCTAATGATCATACTATCCCCTTCCTGTCGAATGATCATACTATCCCCTTCCTGTCTAATGATCATACTATCCTCCTCCTGTCTAATGATCATATTATCCCCCTCCTGTCGAATGATCATACTACCCCCCTCCTGTCGAATGATCATACTATCCCCTTCCTGTCTAATGATCATACTATCCCCTTCCTGTCGAATGATCATACTATCCCCCTCCTGTCTAATGATCATACTATCCCCTTCCTGTCTAATGATCATATTATCCTCCTCCTGTCCAATGATCATACTATCCCCCTCCTGTCTAATGATCATATTATCCCCCTCCTGTCTAATGATCATACTATCCCCTTCCTGTCTAATGATCATACTATCCTCCTCCTGTCCAATGATCATACTATCCCCCTCCTGTCTAATGATCATACTATCCCCTTCCTGTCTAATGATCATACTATCCTCCTCCTGTCCAATGATCATACTATCCCCCTCCTGTCTAATGATCATACTATCCCCTTCCTGTCTAATGATCATATTATCCTCCTCCTGTCCAATGATCATACTATCCCCCTCCTGTCTAATGATCATATTATCCCCCTCCTGTCTAATGATCATATTATCCCCCTCCTGTCTAATGATCATATTATCCCCCTCCTGTCTAATGATCATACTATCCCCCTCCTGTCTAATGATCATACTATCCCCCTCCTGTCTAATGATCATACTATCCCCCTCCTGTCCAATGATCATACTATCCCCCTCCTGTCTAATGATCATACTATCCCCCTCCTGTCTAATGATCATATTATCCCCCTCCTGACGAATGATCATACTATCCCCCTCCTGTCTAATGATCATACTATCCCCTTCCTGTCTAATGATCATACTATCCCCCTCCTGTCTAATGATCATACTATCCCCCTCCTGTCCAATGATCATACTATCCCCCTCCTGTCTAATGATCATACTATCCCCTTCCTGTCTAATGATCATACTATCCCCTTCCTGTCTAATGATCATACTATCCTCCTCCTGTCTAATTATCATATTATCCCCCTCCTGTCGAATGATCATACTATCCCCCTCCTGTCGAATGATCATACTATCCCCCTCCTGTCGAATGATCATACTATCCCCTTCCTGTCTAATGATCATACTATCCCCTTCCTGTCGAATGATCATCCTATCCCCCTCCTGTCGAATGATCATACTATCCCCTTCCTGTCTAATGATCATACTATCCCCTTCCTGTCGAATGATCATACTATCCCCTTCCTGTCTAATGATCATACTATCCCCTTCCTGTCGAATGATCATACTATCCCCTTCCTGTCTAATGATCATACTATCCCCTTCCTGTCTAATGATCATACTATCCTCCTCCTGTCTAATGATCATATTATCCCCCTCCTGTCGAATGATCATACTATCCCCCTCCTGTCGAATGATCATACTATCCCCTTCCTGTCGAATGATCATACTATCCCCTTCCTGTCTAATGATCATACTATCCTCCTCCTGTCCAATGATCATACTATCCCCCTCCTGTCGAATGATCATACTATCCCCTTCCTGTCGAATGATCATACTATCCCCTTCCTGTCTAATGATCATACTATCCTCCTCCTGTCCAATGATCATACTATCCCCCTCCTGTCTAATGATCATACTATCCCCCTCCTGTCTAATGATCATATTATCCCCCTCCTGTCGAATGATCATATTATCCCCCGCCTGTGTAATGATCATTTTATCCCCCTCCTGTCTAATGATCATACTATCCCCCTCCTGTCTAATGATCATACTATCCCCCTCCTGTCTAATGATCATACTATCCCCCTCCTGTCGAATGATCATATTATCCTCCTCCTGTCGAATGATCATACTATCCCCCTCCTGTCGAATGATCATACTATCCCCCTCCTGTCGAATGATCATACTATCCCCCTCCTGTCTAATGATCATACTATCCCCCTCCTGTCTAATGATCATATTACCCTCCTCCTGTCTCATGATCATACTATCCCCCTCCTGTCTAATGATCATATTATCCCCCTCCTGTCTCATGATCATACTATCCCCCTCCTGTCTAATGATCATATTATCCCCTTCCTGTCTAATGATCATACTATCCCCCTCCTGTCTAATGATCATACTATCCACCTCCTGTCTAATGATCATACTATCCCCCTCCTGTCTAATGATCATACTATCCCCTTCCTGTCTAATGATCATACTATCCCCCTCCTGTCTAATGATCATACTATCCCCCTCCTGTCTAATGATCATACTATCCCCCTCCTGTCTAATGATCATACTATCCCCCTCCTGTCTAATGATCATACTATCCCCTTCCTGTCTAATGATCATACTATCCCCCTCCTGTCTAATGATCATATTATCCCCCTCCTGTCTAATGATCATTCTATCCCCTTCCTGTCTAATGATCATATTATCCCCCTCCTGTCTAATGATCATACTATCCCCCTCCTGTCTAATGATCATACTATCCCCCTCCTGTCTAATGATCATATTATCCCCCTCCTGTCTAATGATCATTCTATCCCCTTCCTGTCTAATGATCATATTATCCCCTTCCTGTCTAATGATCATTCTATCCCCTTCCTGTCTAATGATCATACTATCCCCCTCCTGTCTAATGATCATACTATCCCCCTCCTGTCTAATGATCATTCTATCCCTTTCCTGTCTAATGATCATACTATCCCCCTCCTGTCTAATGATCATATTATCCCCCTCCTGTCTAATGATCATATTATCCCCCTCCTGTCTAATGATCATTCTATCCCCTTCCTGTCTAATGATCATACTATCCCCCTCCTGTCTAATGATCATATTATCCCCCTCCTGTCTAATGATCATATTATCCCCCTCCTGTCTAATGATCATTCTATCCCCTTCCTGTCTAATGATCATACTATCCCCCTCCTGTCTAATGATCATACTATCCCCCTCCTGTCTAATGATCATACTATCCCCCTCCTGTCTAATGATCATTCTATCCCCTTCCTGTCTAATGATCATACTATCCCCCTCCTGTCTAATGATCATTCTATCCCCTTCCTGTCTAATGATCATACTATCCCCCTCCTGTCTAATGATCATATTATCCCCCTCCTGTCTAATGATCATATTATCCCCCTCCTGTCTAATGATCATTCTATCCCCTTCCTGTCTAATGATCATACTATCCCCCTCCTGTCTAATGATCATTCTATCCCCTTCCTGTCTAATGATCATACTATCCCCCTCCTGTCTAATGATCATATTATCCCCCTCCTGTCTAATGATCATATTATCCCCCTCCTGTCTAATGATCATTCTATCCCCTTCCTGTCTAATGATCATACTATCCCCCTCCTGTCTAATGATCATATTATCCCCCTCCTGTCTAATGATCATATTATCCCCCTCCTGTCTAATGATCATTCTATCCCCTTCCTGTCTAATGATCATACTATCCCCCTCCTGTCTAATGATCATACTATCCCCCTCCTGTCTAATGATCATACTATCCCCCTCCTGTCTAATGATCATTCTATCCCCTTCCTGTCTAATGATCATACTATCCCCCTCCTGTCTAATGATCATTCTATCCCCTTCCTGTCTAATGATCATACTTTCCCCCTCCTGTCTAATGATCATACTATCCCCCTCCTGTCTAATGATCATACTATCCCCCTCCTGTCTAATGATCATACTTTCCCCCTCCTGTCTAATGATCATACTATCCCCCTCCTGTCTAATGATCATACTATCCCCCTCCTGTCTAATGATCATATTATCCCCTCCTGTCTAATGATCATACTATCCCCCTCCTGTCTAATGATCATATTATCCCCCTCCTGTCTAATGATCATTCTATCCCCTTCCTGTCTAATGATCATACTTTCCCCCTCCTGTCTAATGATCATACTATCCCCCTCCTGTCTAATGATCATACTATCCCCCTCCTGTCTAATGATCATACTTTCCCCCTCCTGTCTAATGATCATACTATCCCCCTCCTGTCTAATGATCATACTATCCCCCTCCTGTCTAATGATCATATTATCCCCTCCTGTCTAATGATCATATTATCCCCCTCCTGTCTAATGATCATACTATCCTCCTCCTGTCTAATGATCATATTATCCCCCTCCTGTCCAATGATCATACTATCCCCCTCCTGTCTAATGATCATGTTATCCCCCTCCTGTCCAATGATCATACTATCCCCCTCCTGTGTAATGATCATATTATCCCCCTCCTGTCCAATGATCATACTATCCCCCTCCTGTCTAATGATCATATTATCCCCCTCCTGTCCATTGATCATACTATCCCCCTCCTGTCCAATGATCATATTATCCCCCTCCTGTCTAATGATCATATTATCCCCCTCCTGTCCAATGATCATACTATCCCCCTCCTGTCTAATGATCATACTATCCCCCTCCTGTCCAATGATCATATTATCCCCCTCCTGTCTAATGATCATATTATCCCCCTCCTGTCCAATGATCATACTATCCCCCTCCTGTCTAATGATCATACTATCCCCCTCCTGTCCAATGATCATATTATCCCCCTCCTGTCCAATGATCATACTATCCCCCTCCTGTCTAATGATCATACTATCCCCCTCCTGTCCAATGATCATATTATCCCCCTCCTGTCTAATGATCATATTATCCCCCTCCTGTCTAATGATCATATTATCCCCCTCCTGTCCAATGATCATATTATCCCCCTCCTGTCCAATGATCATATTATCCCCCTCCTGTCTAATGATCATATTATCCCCCTCCTGTCCAATGATCATATTATCCCCCTCCTGTCTAATGATCATATTATCCCCCTCCTGTCTAATGATCATATTATCCCCCTCCTGTCTAGTGATCATATTATCCCCCTCCTGTCTAATGATCATATTATCCCCCTCCTGTCTAATGATCATATTATCCCCCTCCTGTCCAATGATCATATTATCCCCCTCCTGTCTAATGATCATATTATCCCCCTCCTGTCTAATGATCATATTATCCCCCTCCTGTCCAATGATCATATTATCCCCCTCCTGTCTAATGATCATATTATCCCCCTCCTGTCTAATGATCATATTATCCCCCTCCTGTCTAGTGATCATATTATCCCCTTCCTGTCTAATGATCATTCTATCCCCCTCCTGTCTAATGATCATATTATCCCCCTCCTGTCCAATGATCATATTATCCCCCTCCTGTCTAATGATCATATTATCCCCCTCCTGTCTAATGATCATATTATCCCCCTCCTGTCTAGTGATCATATTATCCCCTTCCTGTCTAATGATCATTCTATCCCCCTCCTGTCTAATGATCATATTATCCCCCTCCTGTCTAATGATCATATTATCCCCCTCCTGTCTAATGATCATACTATCCCCCTCCTGTCTAATGATCATATTATCCCCCTCCTGTCCAATGATCATACTATCCCCCTCCTGTCCAATGATCATACTATCCCCCTCCTGTCTAATGATCATATTATCCCCCTCCTGTCTAATGATCATACTATCCCCCTCCTGTCCAATGATCATACTATCCCCCTCCTGTCTAATGATCATATTATCCCCCTCCTGTCTAATGATCATATTATCCCCCTCCTGTCCAATGATCATACTATCCCCCTCCTGTCTAATGATCATATTATCCCCCTCCTGTCCAATGATCATACTATCCCCCTCCTGTCTAATGATCATATTATCCCCCTCCTGTCCAATGATCATTCTATCCCCCTCCTGTCTAGTGATCATATTATCCCCTTCCTGTCTAATGATCATTCTATCCCCCTCCTGTCTAATGATCATATTATCCCCCTCCTGTCTAATGATCATATTATCCCCCTCCTGTCTAATGATCATACTATCCCCCTCCTGTCCAATGATCATACTATCCCCCTCCTGTCTAATGATCATATTATCCCCCTCCTGTCCAATGATCATACTATCCCCCTCCTGTCTAATGATCATATTATCCCCCTCCTGTCTAATGATCATATTATCCCCCTCCTGTCCAATGATCATACTATCCCCCTCCTGTCTAATGATCATATTATCCCCCTCCTGTCCAATGATCATACTATCCCCCTCCTGTCTAATGATCATATTATCCCCCTCCTGTCCAATGATCATATTATCCCCCTCCTGTCTAATGATCATATTATCCCCCTCCTGTCCAATGATCATACTATCCCCCTCCTGTCTAATGATCATACTATCCCCCTCCTGTCCAATGATCATATTATCCCCCTCCTGTCTAATGATCATACTATCCCCCTCCTGTCTAATGATCATACTATCCCCCTCCTGTCCAATGATCATATTATCCCCCTCCTGTCCAATGATCATATTATCCCCCTCCTGTCTAATGATCATATTATCCCCCTCCTGTCCAATGATCATACTATCCCCCTCCTGTCTAATGATCATACTATCCCCCTCCTGTCCAATGATCATATTATCCCCCTCCTGTCCAATGATCATACTATCCCCCTCCTGTCTAATGATCATACTATCCCCCTCCTGTCCAATGATCATATTATCCCCCTCCTGTCTAATGATCATATTATCCCCCTCCTGTCCAATGATCATACTATCCCCCTCCTGTCTAATGATCATACTATCCCCCTCCTGTCTAATGATCATATTATCCTCCTCCTGTCTAATAATCATGCTATCCCTCTCCTGTCTAACAGACATGCTATCCTCCTCCTGTCCAATGATCATGCTATCCTCCTCCTGTCCAATGATCATGCTCTCTTCCTCCTGTCTAACAGACATGCTATCCTCCTCCTGTCCAATGATCATGCTATCCTCCTCCTGTCCAATGATCATGCTATCCTCCTCCTGTCCAATGATCATACTATCCCCCTCCTGTCTAACAGACATGCTATCCTCCTCCTGCCTAATGATCATGCTGTCCTCCTCCTGTCTAATGATCATGCTATCTCCCTCCTGTCTCACAGACATGCTATCCTCCTGCTGTCTCATGATCATACTTTCCCCCTCCTGTCTAATGATCATATTATCCCCCTCCTGTCTAATGATCATATTATCCTCCTCCTGTCTAATGATCATACTATCCCCCTCCTGTCTAATGATCATATTATCCTCCACCTGTCTAATAGACTTGCTATCCCCCTCCTGTCTAATGATCATATTATCCTCCACCTGTCTAATAGACTTGCTATCCTCCTCCTGTCTAATGATCCTGCTATTCTCCTCCTGTCTAATAGACTTGCTATCCTCCTCCTGTCTAATGATCATGCTATCCCCCTCCTGTCTAATGATCATGCTGTCCTCCTCCTGTCCAATGATCATGCTATCCTCCTCCTGCCTAATGATCATGCTGTCCTCCTCCTGTCTAATAGACTTGCTATCCTCCTCCTGTCTAATGATCATACTATCCCCGTCCTGTCTAATAGACATGCTATCCTCCACCTGTCTCATGATCATACTTTCCCCCTCCTGTCTAATGATCATACTATCCCCCTCCTGTCTAATGATCATACTATCCCCCTCCTGTCCAATGATCATATTATCCCCCTCCTGTCCAATGATCATACTATCCCCCTCCTGTCTAATGATCATATTATCCCCCTCCTGTCTAATGATCATATTATCCCCCTCCTGTCTAATGATCATATTATCCCCCTCCTGTCCAATGATCATACTATCCCCCTCCTGTCTAATGATCATATTATCCCCCTCCTGTCTAATGATCATACTATCCCCCTCCTGTCTAATGATCATATTATCCCCCTCCTGTCTAATGATCATACTATCCTCCTCCTGTCTAATGATCATATTATCCCCCTCCTGTCTAATGATCATACTATCCCCCTCCTGTCTAATGATCATATTATCCCCCTCCTGTCTAATGATCATATTATCCCCCTCCTGTCCAATGATCATACTATCCCCCTCCTGTCTAATGATCATATTATCCCCCTCCTGTCTAATGATCATATTATCCCCCTCCTGTCCAATGATCATACTATCCCCCTCCTGTCCAATGATCATGCTATCCTCCTGCTGTCTCATGATCATACTTTCCCCCTCCTGTCTAATGATCATATTATCCCCCTCCTGTCTAATGATCATATTATCCCCCTCCTGTCTAATGATCATATTATCCCCCTCCTGTCTAATGATCATACTATCCCCCTCCTGTCTAACAGACATGCTATCCTCCTCCTGTCTAATAATCATGCTATCCCTCTCCTGTCTAATGATCATGCTATCCTCCTCCTGCCTAATAATCATGCTCTCCTCCTCCTGTCTAACAGACATGCTATCCTCCTCCTGTCCAATGATCATGCTATCCTCCTCCTGCCTAATAATCATGCTATCCTCCTCGTGTCCAATGATCATGCTATCCTCCTGCTGTCTCATGATCATACTTTCCCCCTCCTGTCTAATGATCATATTATCCCCCTCCTGTCTAATGATCATATTATCCCCCTCCTGTCCAATGATCATACTATCCCCCTCATGTCTAATGATCATACTATCCCCCTCCTGTCTAATGATCATATTATCCCCCTCCTGTCTAATGATCATACTATCCCCCTCCTGTCTAACAGACATGCTATCCCTCTCCTGTCTAATGATCATGCTCTCCTCCTCCTGTCTAACAGACATGCTGTCCTCCTCCTGTCTAATGATCATGCTATCCCCCTCCTGTCTCACAGACATGCTATCCTCCTGCTGTCTCATGATCATACTTTCCCCCTCCTGTCTAATGATCATATTATCCCCCTCCTGTCTAATGATCATACTATCCCCCTCCTGTCTAATGATCATATTATCCCCCTCCTGTCTAATGATCATACTATCCCCCTCCTGTCTAACAGACATGCTATCCTCCTGCTGTCTCATGATCATACTTTCCCCCTCCTGTCTAATGATCATTCTATCCCCCTCCTGTCTAATGATCATACTATCCCCCTCCTGTCTAATGATCATTCTATCCCCCTCCTGTCTCATGATCATACTATCCTCCTCCTGTCCAATGATCATGCTATCCTCCTCCTGTCCAATGATCATGCTCTCCTCCTCCTGTCTAACAGACATGCTATCCTCCTCCTGTCCAATGATCATGCTGTCCTCCTCCTGTCCAATGATCATGCTGTCCTCCTCCTGTCTAATGATCATGCTATCCTCCTCCTGTCCAATGATCATACTATCCCCCTCCTGTCTAATGATCATTCTATCCCCCTCCTGTCTCATGATCATACTATCCTCCTCCTGTCCAATGATCATGCTATCCTCCTCCTGTCCAATGATCATGCTCTCCTCCTCCTGTCTCACAGACATGCTATCCTCCTGCTGTCTCATGATCATACTATCCCCCTCCTGTCCAATGATCATTCTATCCCCCTCCTGTCTAATGATCATATTATCCCCCTCCTGTCTAATGATCATATTATCCCCCTCCTGTCTAATGATCATATTATCCCCCTCCTGTCCAATGATCATACTATCCCCCTCCTGTCTAATGATCATATTATCCCCCTCCTGTCCAATGATCATACTATCCCCCTCCTGTCTAATGATCATATTATCCCCCTCCTGTCCAATGATCATACTATCCCCCTCCTGTCTAATGATCATATTATCCCCCTCCTGTCTAATGATCATATTATCCCCCTCCTGTCTAATGATCATACTATCCCCCTCCTGTCTAATGATCATACTATCCCCCTCCTGTCTAATGATCATATTATCCCCCTCCTGTCTAATGATCATATTATCCCCCTCCTGTCTAATGATCATACTATCCCCCTCCTGTCTAATGATCATATTATCCCCCTCCTGTCTAATGATCATACTATCCCCCTCCTGTCTAATGATCATATTATCCCCCTCCTGTCTAATGATCATTCTATCCCCCTCCTGTCTAATGATCATACTATCCCCCTCCTGTCCAATGATCATACTATCCCCCTCCTGTCTAATGATCATACTATCCCCCTCCTGTCTAATGATCATATTATCCCCCTCCTGTCTAATGATCATACTATCCCCCTCCTGTCTAATGATCATACTATCCCCCTCCTGTCTAACAGACATGCTATCCTCCTGCTGTCTCATGATCATACTTTCCCCCTCCTGTCTAATGATCATTCTATCCCCCTCCTGTCTAATGATCATACTATCCCCCTCCTGTCTAATGATCATTCTATCCCCCTCCTGTCTCATGATCATACTATCCTCCTCCTGTCCAATGATCATGCTATCCTCCTCCTGTCCAATGATCATGCTCTCCTCCTCCTGTCTAACAGACATGCTATCCTCCTCCTGTCCAATGATCATGCTGTCCTCCTCCTGTCTAATGATCATGCTATCCCCCTCCTGTCTCACAGACATGCTATCCTCCTGCTGTCTCATGATCATACTATCCCCCTCCTGTCTAATGATCATACTATCCCCCTCCTGTCTAATGATCATACTATCCTCCTCCTGTCTAATGATCATATTATCCCCCTCCTGTCCAATGATCATACTATCCCCCTCCTGTCTAATGATCATACTATCCCCCTCCTGTCTAATGATCATATTATCCCCCTCCTGTCCAATGATCATACTATCCCCCTCCTGTCTAATGATCATACTATCCCCCTCCTGTCTAATGATCATACTATCCCCCTCCTGTCTAATGATCATACTATCCCCCTCCTGTCTAATGATCATATTATCCTCCTCCTGTCTAATAATCATGCTCTCCCTCTCCTGTCTAACAGACATGCTATCCTCCTCCTGTCCAATGATCATGCTATCCTCCTCCTGTCCAATGATCATGCTCTCTTCCTCCTGTCTAACAGACATGCTATCCTCCTCCTGTCCAATGATCATGCTATCCTCCTCCTGTCCAATGATCATGCTATCCTCCTCCTGTCCAATGATCATACTATCCCCCTCCTGTCTAACAGACATGCTATCCTCCTCCTGCCTAATGATCATGCTGTCCTCCTCCTGTCTAATGATCATGCTATCTCCCTCCTGTCTCACAGACATGCTATCCTCCTGCTGTCTCATGATCATACTTTCCCCCTCCTGTCTAATGATCATATTATCCCCCTCCTGTCTAATGATCATATTATCCTCCTCCTGTCTAATGATCATACTATCCCCCTCCTGTCTAATGATCATATTATCCTCCACCTGTCTAATAGACTTGCTATCCCCCTCCTGTCTAATGATCATATTATCCTCCACCTGTCTAATAGACTTGCTATCCTCCTCCTGTCTAATGATCCTGCTATTATCCTCCTGTCTAATAGACTTGTTATCCTCCTCCTGTCTAATGATCATGCTATCCCCCTCCTGTCTAATGATCATGCTGTCCTCCTCCTGTCCAATGATCATGCTATCCTCCTCCTGCCTAATGATCATGCTGTCCTCCTCCTGTCTAATAGACTTGCTATCCTCCACCTGTCTCATGATCATACTTTCCCCCTCCTGTCTAATGATCATACTATCCCCGTCCTGTCTAATAGACATGCTATCCTCCACCTGTCTCATGATCATACTTTCCCCCTCCTGTCTAATGATCATATTATCCCCCTCCTGTCTAATGATCATATTATCCCCCTCCTGTCCAATGATCATACTATCCCCCTCCTGTCTAATGATCATATTATCCCCCTCCTGTCCAATGATCATACTATCCCCCTCCTGTCTAATGATCATACTATCCTCCTCCTGTCTAATGATCATATTATCCCCCTCCTGTCTAATGATCATACTATCCCCCTCCTGTCTAATGATCATATTATCCCCCTCCTGTCTAATGATCATATTATCCCCCTCCTGTCCAATGATCATACTATCCCCCTCCTGTCTAATGATCATACTATCCCCCTCCTGTCTAATGATCATATTATCCCCCTCCTGTCTAATGATCATATTATCCCCCTCCTGTCTAATGATCATATTATCCCCCTCCTGTCCAATGATCATACTATCCCCCTCCTGTCCAATGATCATGCTATCCTCCTGCTGTCTCATGATCATACTTTCCCCCTCCTGTCTAATGATCATATTATCCCCCTCCTGTCTAATGATCATATTATCCCCCTCCTGTCTAATGATCATACTATCCCCCTCCTGTCTAACAGACATGCTATCCTCCTCCTGTCTAATAATCATGCTATCCCTCTCCTGTCTAATGATCATGCTCTCCTCCTCCTGTCTAACAGACATGCTATCCTCCTCCTGTCCAATGATCATGCTATCCTCCTCCTGCCTAATAATCATGCTATCCTCCGCCTGTCCAATGATCATGCTATCCTCCTGCTGTCTCATGATCATACTTTCCCCCTCCTGTCTAATGATCATATTATCCCCCTCCTGTCTAATGATCATATTATCCCCCTCCTGTCCAATGATCATACTATCCCCCTCCTGTCTAATGATCATACTATCCCCCTCCTGTCTAATGATCATATTATCCCCCTCCTGTCTAATGATCATACTATCCCCCTCCTGTCTAACAGACATGCTATCCCTCTCCTGTCTAATGATCATGCTCTCCTCCTCCTGTCTAACAGACATGCTGTCCTCCTCCTGTCTAATGATCATGCTATCCCCCTCCTGTCTCACAGACATGCTATCCTCCTGCTGTCTCATGATCATACTTTCCCCCTCCTGTCTAATGATCATATTATCCCCCTCCTGTCTAATGATCATACTATCCCCCTCCTGTCTAATGATCATATTATCCCCCTCCTGTCTTATGATCATTCTATCCCCCTCCTGTCTAATGATCATACTATCCCCCTCCTGTCTAATGATCATTCTATCCCCCTCCTGTCTCATGATCATACTATCCTCCTCCTGTCCAATGATCATGCTATCCTCCTCCTGTCCAATGATCATGCTCTCCTCCTCCTGTCTAACAGACATGCTATCCTCCTCCTGTCCAATGATCATGCTGTCCTCCTCCTGTCTAATGATCATGCTATCCCCCTCCTGTCTCACAGACATGCTATCCTCCTGCTGTCTCATGATCATACTATCCCCCTCCTGTCTAATGATCATACTATCCCCCTCCTGTCTAATGATCATATTATCCCCCTCCTGTCCAATGATCATACTATCCCCCTCCTGTCTAATGATCATACTATCCCCCTCCTGTCTAATGATCATATTATCCCCCTCCTGTCTAATGATCATACTATCCCCCTCCTGTCTAATGATCATATTATCCCCCTCCTGTCTAATGATCATATTATCCCCCTCCTGTCTAATGATCATTCTATCCCCCTCCTGTCTAATGATCATATTATCCCCCTCCTGTCTAATGATCATTCTATCCCCCTCCTGTCTAATGATCATATTATCCCCCTCCTGTCTAATGATCATTCTATCCCCCTCCTGTCTAATGATCATATTATCCCCCTCCTGTCTAATGATCATACTATCCCCCTCCTGTCTAATGATCATACTATCCCCCTCCTGTCTAATGATCATATTATCCCACTCCTGTCTAATCATCATATTATCCCCCTCCTGTCTAATGATCATACTATCCCCCTCCTGTCTAATGATCATATTATCCCCCTCCTGTCTAATGATCATACTATCCCCCTCCTGTCTAATGATCATATTATCCCCCTCCTGTCTAATGATCATGCTATCCTCCTCCTGTCCAATGATCATGCTCTCCTCCTCCTGTCTAACAGACATGCTATCCCTCTCCTGTCTAATGATCATGCTCTCCTCCTCCTGTCTAACAGACATGCTGTCCTCCTCCTGTCTAATGATCATGCTATCCCCCTCCTGTCTCACAGACATGCTATCCTCCTGCTGTCTCATGATCATACTTTCCCCCTCCTGTCTAATGATCATATTATCCCCCTCCTGTCTAATGATCATACTATCCCCCTCCTGTCTAACAGACATGCTATCCCTCTCCTGTCTAATGATCATGCTCTCCTCCTCCTGTCTAACAGACATGCTGTCCTCCTCCTGTCTAATGATCATGCTATCCCCCTCCTGTCTCACAGACATGCTATCCTCCTGCTGTCTCATGATCATACTTTCCCCCTCCTGTCTAATGATCATATTATCCCCCTCCTGTCTAATGATCATACTATCCCCCTCCTGTCTAATGATCATATTATCCCCCTCCTGTCTTATGATCATTCTATCCCCCTCCTGTCTAATGATCATACTATCCCCCTCCTGTCTAATGATCATTCTATCCCCCTCCTGTCTCATGATCATACTATCCTCCTCCTGTCCAATGATCATGCTATCCTCCTCCTGTCCAATGATCATGCTCTCCTCCTCCTGTCTAACAGACATGCTATCCTCCTCCTGTCCAATGATCATGCTGTCCTCCTCCTGTCTAATGATCATGCTATCCCCCTCCTGTCTCACAGACATGCTATCCTCCTGCTGTCTCATGATCATACTATCCCCCTCCTGTCTAATGATCATATTATCCCCCTCCTGTCTAATGATCATACTATCCCCCTCCTGTCCAATGATCATACTATCCCCCTCCTGTCTAATGATCATACTATCCCCCTCCTGTCTAATGATCATATTATCCCCCTCCTGTCTAATGATCATACTATCCCCCTCCTGTCTAATGATCATATTATCCCCCTCCTGTCTAATGATCATATTATCCCCCTCCTGTCTAATGATCATTCTATCCCCCTCCTGTCTAATGATCATATTATCCCCCTCCTGTCTAATGATCATTCTATCCCCCTCCTGTCTAATGATCATATTATCCCCCTCCTGTCTAATGATCATTCTATCCCCCTCCTGTCTAATGATCATACTATCCCCCTCCTGTCTAATGATCATATTATCCCCCTCCTGTCTAATGATCATATTATCCCCCTCCTGTCTAATGATCATTCTATCCCCCTCCTGTCTAATGATCATATTATCCCCCTCCTGTCTAGTGATCATATTATCCCCCTCCTGTCCAATGATCATACTATCCCCCTCCTGTCTAATGATCATATTATCCCCCTCCTGTCTAATGATCATACTATCCCCCTCCTGTCTAATGATCATATTATCCCCCTCCTGTCTAATGATCATACTATCCCCCTCCTGTCTAATGATCATATTATCCCCCTCCTGTCTAATGATCATACTATCCCCCTCCTGTCTAATGATCATATTATCCCCCTCCTGTCTAATGATCATACTATCCCCCTCCTGTCTAATGATCATATTATCCCCCTCCTGTCTAATGATCATACTATCCCCCTCCTGTCTAATGATCATATTATCCCCCTCCTGTCTAATGATCATACTATCCCCCTCCTGTCTAATGATCATACTATCCCCCTCCTGTCTAATGATCATACTATCCCCCTCCTGTCTAATGATCATATTATCCCCCTCCTGTCTAATGATCATATTATCCCCCTCCTGTCTAATGATCATACTATCCCCCTCCTGTCTAATGATCATACTATCCCCCTCCTGTCTAATGATCATACTATCCCCCTCCTGTCTAATGATCATACTATCCTCCTCCTGTCCAATGATCATGCTATCCTCCTCCTGTCTAATAATCATGCTATCCTCCTCCTGTCTAATAATCATGCTATCCTCCTCTTGTCCAATGATCATGCTATCCTCCTCCTGTCTAATAATCATGCTATCCTCCTCCTGTCCAATGATCATGCTATCCTCCTCCTGTCTAATAATCATGCTATCCTCCTCCTGTCCAATGATCATACTATCCCCCTCCTGTCTAACAGACATGCTATCCTCCTCCTGTCCAATGATCATGCTATCCTCCTCCTGCCTAATGATCATGCTGTCCTCCTCCTGTCTAATGATCATGCTATCCCCCTCCTGTCTCACAGACATGCTATCCTCCTGCTGTCTAATGATCATGCTATCCCCCTCCTGTCTAACAGACATGCTATCCTCCTCCTCCCTAATGATCATGCTGTCCTCCTCCTGTCTAATGATCATACTATCCCCCTCCTGTCTAATGATCATACTATCCCCCTCCTGTCTAATGATCATATTATCCCCCTCCTGTCTAATGATCATATTATCCCCCTCCTGTCTAATGATCATACTATCCCCCTCCTGTCTAATGATCATACTATCCCCCTCCTGTCTATTGATCATATTATCCCCCTCCTGTCGAATGATCATATTATCCCCCTCCTGTCTAATGATCATACTATCCGCCTCCTGTCTAATGATCATACTATCCCCCTCCTGTCTAACAGACATGCTATCCCTCTCCTGTCTAACAGACATGCTATCCTCCTCCTGTCCAATGATCATGCTCTCCTCCTCCTGTCTAACAGACATGCTATCCTCCTCCTGTCTAATAATCATGCTATCCCTCTCCTGTCTAACAGACATGCTGTCCTCCTCCTGTCTAATGATCATACTATCCCCCTCCTGTCTAATGATCATATTATCCCCCTCCTGTCTAATGATCATATTATCCCCCTCCTGTCTAATGATCATACTATCCCCCTCCTGTCTAATGATCATATTATCCCCCTCCTGTCTAATGATCATACTATCCCCCTCCTGTCTAATGGTCATACTATCCCCCTCCTGTCTAATGATCATACTATCCCCCTCCTGTCTAATGATCATATTATCCCCCTCCTGTCTAATGATCATACTATCCCCCTCCTGTCTAATGGTCATACTATCCCCCTCCTGTCTAATGATCATATTATCCCCCTCCTGTCTAATGATCATACTATCCCTCTCCTGTCCAATGATCATATTATCCCCCTCCTGTCTAATGATCGTATTATCCCCCTCCTGTCTAATGATCATATTATCCCCCTCCTGTCTAATGATCGTATTATCCCCTTCCTGTCTAATAGACATGCTGTCCTCCTCCTGTCTAATGATCATGCTGTCCTCCTCCTGTCTAATGATCATGCTGTCCTCCTCCTGTCTAATGATCATGCTGTCCTCCTCCTGTCTAATGATCATACTATCCCCCTCCTGTCTAATGATCATATTATCCCCCTCCTGTCTAATGATCATATTATCCCCCTCCTGTCTAATGATCATACTATCCCCCTCCTGTCTAATGATCATACTATCCCCCTCCTGTCTAATGATCGTATTATCCCCCTCCTGTCTAATAGACATGCTGTCCACCTCCTGTCTAATGATCATGCTGTCCTCCTCCTGTTTAATTATCATGCTATCCTCCTGCTCTCTCATGATCATGCTTTCCCCCTCCTGTCTAATAGACATGCTATCCCCTCCTGTCTAATGGTCATGCTATCCCCTCCTGTCTCCTGGTCATGCTATCCTCCTCCTGTCGAATGATCCTGCTCTCCTCCTGGTACTGCTCCTTTCTAAATTTTTTTCTCCTAGGGTCGTGAGTCTTTGGAATTTTCTTCCTCAAAATGTGGTGGCAGCAGAGTCTGAATATTTTTTAAGGCAGAGGTCGATAGATTCTTGATATGTAAGGGGGTGGAAGGCTATCGGGTGTAGTTGTAAATGTAGAGTAATCAGTTCAGCCATGAACTTATTGATTGGCAGAGCCGTACCGAAGGCCGAGTGGCCTACTTCTGCACCTAATTCGTATGTTTGTATGTTGGTGTGTAATAGACATGCTATCCTTCCCCTGTTGAATATGCATATTATCCCCCTCCTATCTAATAGATTTTGTTGCGACCTGGTGAGTAAGAGGTTCCCTTTCAGCCTTCACCTAGTCTTCCTATAACAGGGGTTAATTTTAAACACACCGTGTTTTTAACTCCCCTTTGGTGAATCCTTGTTCACCGCTTTCCAAATATAAAGCAAAGAAACCAGCACAACAGGCTTTCTCAGGTTTAATGAAGAAATGTGAATTTTTATTCAACTTAAACTCTAATTTGGTTAATGCCTATGGATGCACAACACGCCCACATTAGTATGCTCACGCGATACACATATGCAGATAGAGGCAGAAAAGAGCAGAAGAAAATAAAGTGGAAAAGTTTGAGGCAACATCTGAAGAGTTTTTGTTACAGTTCTTCGAGCTCACTGTAGAGTCCTTGATTGTAGGTGGATCTTGCTTTTCATTGGGGCCCAGTATTATTCTTAAACCCTGTTCACTATTGGAAACGTTTGTCTGTTGGGTTTCATGTGTCTTCAGTGGGTTTTAGATTTCCATGAAAAAGATATTGGAGCAGACAAGGAAGGTCTTTTCAATCCAGGAGCATTCTGCTTTCTCTGCAGGCTCTCAGTTCAAAACTCTGCAACAGTCAGTTAGTCATGTGACTAACTGGTCAGACCACATCTGTTATAAATTGGAGCAGGGAATAGCTCCTTTGTCTACAAGCAGTCTGTTAATAAGCAAGTATTTCTTCTCAGCCAGGGCCTTGCAACCCCTTGTCACAGGCCTTCTCTTCTTCCTCGCAACAATTTGAAATTTAATGTCCATGTAGTGAAATTAATGTGCCTCATTCTTGGCGGGTGGGGGCCTGCATGACAACATCCTATACCCTTCCTGTCTAAGAACATGCTATCCCCCTCCTGTCTAATGGATATCCCCCCCTCCTGTTTAATAGACATCATATCCTCCTCCTGTCTAATGGACATCATATCCCCTTCCTGTCTAATGAACGATATCCACTATCCCCCTCCTGTGTAATGTACATGCTATCCTCCTCACCTGGAAGTTAAAAAATGTAAAATTACCCTTGAAAACGAGTTTGGTATACTTCCCAAAAAATACATATGGTGTAGTACATAATGTGTAGGAAATATGCATTGGATGAAATGTCCTAATTGGGCTTTGAAGTGAAGATCTGAGGAAGCTTGGACTGACAGAAGATGAAGGAGTCATGGCAGCTGCCAGGAAAGTTAGTGCACACATGGAGGAAGCTCTTGTTGTGGTTGTAGAATCTGGTGGCTGCTGGGTGCCTCGATGGCCACATGGGTGCAATCAATGATGCCCTGCACCTGGAGGAATCCAGCAATGGCGCTAAAACCCACTGCTCTCTGTCCTTCGGGCCCACATCTATCATGATGCAGTGTTGTGCTGCCATTTGGAGAAATGCCACTAAGATCTGCATATGATCATTGGAGGGAGCCAGAGTGAAGATCAAGGCCACTGTGGCTTTGGCAGAGCATGGTGACCAGTACTGTGAGGTAAAGGCCTGCTACCCAACCTGAACCCGACGGGACCCAACGACATGTGTTGGGCTCGGCTCGGGCTGGGTTGGACACGCTCTATCACAGGTAAGTGGCTCCAATGTTAATTTAATTTTTGGAATAAAAAGGCAGTTTTGTTACAGTTATTTTAAGCTTGTGCAGATCAGCAACAAAATGAAAAATGGAAGGTACGTTAACTGATGGTCGAGTCAGGTGGAGCGCGGGAAAAAATGGAAGGACTCGGGCTGGGTCGGGCTCGGGTCGGAGGTGGTTCTGTCGGGCTCGGGTCGGGTTTTTTGTTGCAGACCCGAGCAGGCCTTTACTGTGAGGTGCGAGGTCTTTGGCGATGAGGTCACAGATGTCTGTGACCAACCGTCTGGAGAGTCGCAGTCTCCTGTGGCACTGGATGTTAGTTTTCTCCAGGTAACTCCTGTGTTGAGGGTATAGTCTCTGTTGCCTTCCTGGCCCCCTTTCCTCCCCCATGCCCTCCTGATGCTTGGGGTTCTGCCCTTCCTTCGGAGGATATTACCTCTCATTGTCCAGGGCCCAAAATCTGAGAGCCATGCCCCCATTGCCAGCTGGAGCTTCCCTGTGGACAGGTAGCTGTCCTATTGTGATTGGCACCCTTGCTCCCTGCTCTTCTGCCCCTGCATGCCAGGAGGTGACAACCCCGTTCAATGCCTGAGTACTGACTGCTCACACTCCGCGCGACATTCGCAGCACTAAGGGCACATCCTTCCAAAAGGCCAAGTCGCCCTCTGTGCCACTGAACATTTTATGGTGCTGGGGTAATTCCCTGGGGCAGCCATGACTGGCTCCCCACTCTCTACCCATCTCCCTTCAGCCAGTCAGCCTCAGAAAGTGTGTGCAACCCATTCGCCCCCATGAAAATTTCAATCTCCCCCTTTAACAAACTCATAATAAGCTCATAAACAACTTGAATTGGCCTTAGTTGGGAGGCAGACGGGATTGCTGTCCCGCTACCCTGCTGAACATTGCCTGCGCTGGGAATGGCATCTCAAAACCGACATGCTGTCCATCACCAGTATTTTCAGGCCCCATCTGTATCCGTGCCCGCCCGCAGCGAGGCCCAAAAGTTCAGCCCCAGAAATTTTCTCACCCATTGACCTCTCTAATACCCAGCAAATGGACTCTGGGGCAACCAAGGTGTGCAGGTTGTTGGAGCACTGCGAGTGGGGTGGACCCAGCATTGTCAACCTGGCTGCTTTTGTCTCCCTTCACCCAATTAACTCTGGTTTAATATTTTTATTCTATAAATATGATTTCCAGCTCCTTTAATTTTAGGGATATACATCATGGGATAATGAGAATATATTGGTGTCCCACTTTTGTTTTCAGTAAAGGTCCTTCACAGTCTACCAACACCCTACTAAATGGTTCCCCAAAAACTGGTATGGGAATTAGAGGTGCCGGTTTTATGGCAGGTTGCGGTTTTCCCACAATGGCACGTTTTACAAAACTGTACTACGTCCTTGGAAAGTAAAAATGTCAACCTATACGTGATTAGGTCTTGCGGATCCCCACATGCCCCGCAATAGGAATTTCATGGGCTATCCTTAATATTTCCTGGCAATACTTGGACGGTACCACTATCTGGTGAACAACCATCCATTCTTCATCCACAGGTCTGTGAGGAGGTTTCCATTTCCTCATCAGAATCCCATTTTTAAAAGGAACCTTCCAGAACACCCTTTGCCTCAGCTTCCATTATTGCTGATTGTGCCACTTTATTTAACTCTGGATTGGCTTGTTGAGCCTTGATCAGAGAAGATTTATTGAACATTTCCATCGGATTATCTAAATCTTAAAAGGAAGTTTCAGATATTTGACAATCTGACTGTGGTGCCAATTTTAGTTCCGACAATGGAACTTGTTTAGCCATTGCTCAAGTCACTACACATGAAGGAAAAATTCCTGGAACCTTTTCCTGCAACTGTTTTGTCTCTTTGACTTCACTTGGTCTTTCTGTGACTACTGGAGAAGCAACTACCTTCGCTCTGGCCAAATCATTCCCCAGGAGTAGATCAGCTACGTCTACAGGCAAACTATGGACAACTCCTACAGTTACCATTCCAGACAGTAGGTCACACTCCAGGTACACTTTTTTTTATTCATTCAAGGGATGTGAGCATTGCTGGCTCGGACAGCATTCATTGCCCATCCCTAATTCCCTTGAGAAGGTGGTGGTGAGCCACCTCCTTGAAAGGCTGTAGTCCATGTGGAGTAGGTACACCCACAGTGCTGTTAGGAAGGGAGTTCCAGGATTTTGACCCAGTGACAGTGAAGGAACGGTGTCATAGTTTCAAGTCAGGATGGTATGTGGCTTGGAGGGGAACTTGCAGGTGGTGGCGTTCCCATGCATCTGTTGCCCTTGTCCTTCTAGGTGGTAGAGGTTGTGGGTTTAGAAGGTGCTGTCTAAGGAGCCTTGTTGTGTTGCTGCATCTTGTAGATGGTACACACTGCTGCCATTGTGCCTTCATGGTGGAGGGAGTGAATATTTGTGGATGGGGTGCCAATTAAGAGGGCTGATTTTTCCTGGATGGTGTCGAGTTCCTTGAGTGTTGTTGGAGCTGCACCTATCCCGGCAAGTGGAGAATATTCCATCACACTCCTGATTTGTGCCTTGTTAGATGTTGGACAAGCTTTGGGGAGTAAGGAGGTGAGTTACTTGCCACAGGATTCCTAGCCTCTGACATGCTCTTGCAGCCACGGTATTTATATGGCTACTCCAGTTCAATTTCTGGTCAATAGTAACCCCCAGGATGTTGATAGTGGGGGATTCAGTGATCGTAATGCCATTGAATGTCAAGGGGAGATGATTAGATTCTCTCTTGTTTGAGATAGTTATTGCCTGGCACTTGTGTGGCACGAATGTTACTTGCCACTTATGAGCCCAAGCCTGGATATTGTCCAGATCTTGTTGCATTTCTCTATGGACTGCTTCAGTATCTGAGGAGTTGCGAATGGTGCTGAACATTCATCAGTGAACATCCCCACTTCTGACCTTATGATTGAAGGAAGGTCATTGATGAAGCAGCTGAAGATGATTGGGCCTAGAACAGTAACCTGAGGGACTCCTGCAGTGATGTCCTGGATCTGAGATGATTTACCTTCACCAACCACAGCCATCTTCCTTTGCACTAGGTTCAACTCCAACCAGCGGAGAGTTTTCCCCCTGATTCCCATTGACTCCAGTTTTTCTAGGGCTCCTAGATGTCATACTCGGTCAAATGCTCCCTTGATGTCTAGGGCAGTCAATCTCACCTCACCTGATACAAAGCTACAGGTATATACTCCCCACCAATACCATTCACTAAAACCATGTCATTTAGTGTACTCTCTGGTGGAAAAGTTATGTCTTTTTCCAGCAAAAGAGTTTGGGTGGCTCCTGTATCCCAAAGCATAACTGTAGGTTTACCTGCCGCACTTGAGGGATAAGGAGTTACTTTTCCTTTTGACAAGAATTCCCTGTAACTCTCAGATATCTTAGTCACGTCCCAAGCACTCACAACGGTTTTTGCATTTGGCCTTACAGCTGCAGTCAGAGCTACAGCCTGATCTTTCGTATTCTCGGTTAGGGCGCCTTTCTCTACATTGGCTTTGTGTACCACAATAGGTCCCGTGGGTTTACTCCACAACTTCCAGTATTCTACATGAAGGTGTCCCACTTTGTGACAATGGTAACACTTAGGCTTGCGTACCTTCCACCTTCAGCATCTTCCTTTCTGGTCTGAGGAGGAGATCCTGGGATGTTCCCACCTGTCCCTTCTTGGCCCTGGCTATTTGCCTTCCTTTCACCCTCCCACCTTCTATCCTTCTCGGGTTTGTGGAAGTGACGAACAAAGGGTTTGAGCTTATAAACAAGCTCCTAGTCATCAGCAATTTCCTTTGACTGTCTGGCTGTTGAAACCTTTTGGTTCTCTACATGAGTTCTTACTAACAGAGGGAGTGAATTTTTAAATTCTACCAGGAGAATTAATTCTCTAAGATTTTCATACATGGCCTCTACCTTTAGTGCCTATATCCAACAATCAAAATTAATTTGCTTTACCCTCTCAAATTCTATATAAGTCTGCCCAGGTTGTCTCCGGAGGTTCTGAAATTTCTTCCTGTACGCTTCAGGGACTAACTTATAAGCAGGGAGAATAGCCTTTTTTTGTCATCTCATAATCTGCCTCCTCAGAAAGCATGGCATAAACTTAATGAGCTCTGCCCATCAACCTGCTTTGTAGAAGCAGTGACGAGCTTTCCTTTGACCACGTCATCTGTCTGGCTATCTTTTCCAAAGAAATTAAAAATGCCTCTATGCCCCTTTCCTCAAACCTCAGGAGGGCTTGTACAAATTTAAACAGCTCTCCACTGGGTCCTGGGCTGGAATCAGATCTTTCCTCACCAGAACTTTCACTGGAGTCAAGACCACCCCTTTGTCTTAGTTCCATCTTTTTCAATTCGAATTTCCTTCCTTCTCTTTGAAATTGTAGTTCAAGTTTTTTCATCTCTTTTTCCTGTTCAAGCTTCATCTGTAACTGAATTTTAGCTAATTCAACTTCACTACCATCTGGTTCGCCTTTTTCTTCCAATTTCAAATGGTGTGCTATTACTGCCATTATGTCTGCTTTCTTAGCTCCTGATTTTAACTCTAACAGCAACAATTCTGCCAAATCCTTTAGCCTAACCTTGGTTAAGTTTCTCAAATCACTCAGGGACAATCTTCCTTCCCCAGAAAGGTCTTAGCAACTGACAAAGATATTCTGGTCATGTAAACTTTACTCTAATGTAGAAGAAACCTGTTTTTTATACTTTTCCTCTTTTCAATTATTATTACCCCACTTACAATTGCAGGTTGTCGGGATTGGGTTATCCCGGACTCCAATTATATGTTATGACCGAGGCGGGAGCAGTGCACTGACTTTTCTAGTTCCATTTCTCCACAGGTCACAACATATTTTTTAATGTAAATCCAGTTACCGATGCAGTCAATCATGTACTCTTTATCCCAGAATAAAATACACCAACTAGGTTTCTTCAATAAACAACAAAATTATCAGTTTATTATAAAACAAGACTTAACCAGTAATGAAGCAAAGCATTAACAAACAGAATTAAATATGAAAGTTCCCCTTTTTAAATTCCCCATGCACAAACACACACACACTGAAGAAAAATACAGAAATTCTCTCTGCAGGGGTCTGTTACAAAAAAAAAGACAAAAAAAGAATACTTTGGCCAAATACTTGCTAATTCTTGAAGAAAAAGAGAAGATATGGAAAGATATCAGTTGTCCCTTTTTGGTCTGGTGTCCCAAATACGCGTCATTGGAATATTTTTGGAGCAATTCTTTTCAGGCGACATTGAGGATCAGTTTGGCAGGCTTTCCAGGAGAAACACAGCGTCAGGAGTTTCTGGCAGGATTTTCAGGAGAAATGCAGCATCAGTCTCTCTATTTCTGACATTTGATTCTCAGGAAGCTCTCAAAGAAATGGAAGAGGGTGAGCTGATGATGGGTGCTCTCTTGGATGGTTTTCTCCAACTGTCTTCGAAACAATTCACACCCCAATACACTGTCCAAAGTGAAACCAAAAACAATATCTCAAGCGTGACGCCTCCTGACCCCTATAAATCTTGACCTGTTGCTTCTCTGTAAACATCTTTCCCAGGTCACCAAGGTTTATGTTGTTTATTGCTTAAAGCACATGACTTCCAGCAAGGCTGTTTTTAAACAACATCTCAGTGTCCTTTCAATGAACTGTCAACAACAAAGCAAAGTCCAGCTTCTATGAAATGTTCAGCCTTCCAATGAATCCATCTCCACAATTTAAATTTAAGTCCTCAAAAACATATAGTTAACAAAAAATATAGAATCACTTTTGTAACACAGTGCTCACCCCAAGTGGTCAAGGCAGTGGAACCGTTGTTTGACAAGCCCAGTTACCTGCTTGATGATGTTCTGAGTGGCTCCATGGCTCTCATTGTAGGCCCACTCTGCTTGCATGGTGGGATGGCAGAAGGGGGTCATCAGCCATATGTAGAGGGAGTAGCTCTTGTTTCCAAGTAGCCAGCCTCTGATTCTTCTAAGAGGGTCGAGGATGGTGGGTAGTGTTTAATGTTTGGTTTATCTGCTGCCACCTTAGTATAGTTGGTTAGTCTGGCTTAGAGAGATTACTGAGTATTCAATACTTTCTACGTTAACTCTTTCATTGCATTCTAACTATACACCTTTACACAAGTCTGTATGACTTCTCCGAAGCCATGCTACATCTCCCCTCCAATCTCTCTCACATGTGATCTCTTAGGTGTGATTATGGTGGGAGGTATTCCTTACACTGCCTCAATCATTAACCCTTTCAGACCAATATACTACATTTTCCCCCAAATCTTCATCCATATAATATATATAGATTCATTTATTTTCACATACGACCACATATCACCACCCCCCCCACCCCCCAAGCCTCTGACATCACAGATTCAATCTGCCAGGAGGCATCACAACTCTCCTGATCATGTTGTAGTCAGCTTTCTTTGAACTCATGTTTCTTGACTTGGACAGCCTTCATTGAGGTTTGTAGTATCCAATGCTTTCTGAATTTCAGGTTCAACATCTGGTTCATCCAAATGTATGACTGAATGACATCTTCGATGAATAGGAATAGATTTCTCCTGTTTCTTCTGATAGTACCTTATGAAGTACGTACTAAATAAGATCTCTGTTGATTCTCATCTCTCTGGATGATTACTCCTTCTTTGCCTTGGTCTCATACCCATACCTTTTGTCCTTCTGTCAATTTAGGTAGGTTCCTGGTACAGTATTTCTTGTTATAATGATAGGCTTGTTGCTTTTGGTAAGACTTTTCTCTGTCTTGAACTCTCTGATAACCCTGTACTTCTAGCCCTGGAAGTAACTTTTTGTGTAGGATTGGAAATTGTTTTCTAAGCTTCCTTCCCATCAACAGTTCTGATGGTGTTAATCCACATGGCAATGGAGCAGTTCTGAGTTCAGGAGTGTCATTTGAAAAGATAGTTCTGACTCCTCTGTCAGCTTCACCATTAAATGGTAGATATCCTGGGGAACTTGTAAGATGTACAAATCCACAGTTTTCCACCAAGTGCATGAAGTAGTCATTTGCAAATTGTGGTCCATTATCGGAAACTATCTGGTCAGGTATACTGTTGCATTTATGCTGGTTTGCTGGATATATTCATATATCTGATTTATCTCAGAGCAATGCAGATATCACACTTGTATTAAATCACCAACTAGTTTATTTGCAGTACTTTAAAATATCTCAGCACTTACAAGATCTTAGTACAATGTCTTTCAGAACACAGTTTCTGTTTTACTAGAACATTCCGACTTGGCTCTTTTTTAGTTTCAGCTTCAACTAGGCATAAACAATCAAACACAGTGAACACTGATCAATGGGCAGACTAATACAAACAAACCCAGATCAATCAAACCATTGAACACTACATCCACCCCCCCCCTTTTGACTAAAGACATTGTTTTTGAATTAAAGTATTCAGAACAACAAATGTATATACATCACGTCATTTCTTAGTGTTTAACTTGTTTGTTTTCTCTAAGTACAGAAATAGTCTTTGAGATATGAAGGTCTCTTAGGTCTGCGATTAGATACGCAAATTTGAGGTTGTGGATCTGTTTGATCAACTTGATGAGGCAGATTATCAATATCACTCATAGGAAAAGGAAATGTATCCTCATAACCACTCTCATCAAAATATCCTGGTCTGCTCCCTATCAAACGTTTTGCATTCCGCTTGGTGTTGTCATCCAACAAATAAGCATTGGTACCGAGCAAACGTTTCATCTGCTTTGGACCTGATACTGATGAAGCAATTTTGTGGCTGTGATTTGGCTGTTTGATTCGAACCCAATCTCCAACTTTAAAGTGTGGTTCCCTTGTTCCTGTACATTTGTCAAAGTATGCTTTTGCTTTACCTTGTTGCTTTGCCATTTCATCTGCTTTCGCTCTGACATTCTTGTTAACTGGTATTGATGGCTTTAGAATGGTCGGTGGCATGTGAAAGTTATGACCTACAATAAGTTCGGCTGGTGCTTCTCCGATCAGAGAGTGTGGGGTGGATCGATATGTGCGGAGTAGGATGTGAATGGATAGTTTGAATGTTTTCCTCTCTGACATACTAGCTTTCAGACTTTCCTTTATTAGCCTGTTGAATCGCTCAATGCCACCATTCGATTGTGGGTTGGATTCAGATGGTGATGAATTCCGCAACTTACTAGTAGCTCCGTGAACTGATTTGAAACAAACTGCAGTCCGTTGCCTGTAGTGATAGCCTTCGGCAAACCCCTTTTTGTAACTAACTAACTTGTCCAGAATGTCAATGACTGAAGTGGTTGTAATGGAATTTGTTGTAGCAATTTCCAGCCATTTGCTATGTCGATCATGTTCAACAAGCAAAAAATGTTTTACATTTTGTTGTGTTTATGTCAGTTTGCTGGATATATTCATATATCTGACTTATCTCAGAGCAATATCACACTTGTATCAAACCACAAACAGGTTTATATACAGTACTTTAAAATATCTCAGCACTTACAAGATCTCAGTACCAGGTCTTTTAGAACACAGTTTCTGTTTTACTAGAACATTCCAACTTGGCTCTTTAGTTTCAGTTTCAGTTTCAACTAGGCTTAAACAATCAAACACAGTAAACACTGATCAATGGTGTTATGACCAGGTGAGAAAGGTGTCTAGGGGTCTGTTACTGTATTCACCTGGTCTTATTTTAACAGGGTATTATTTTTAAACACATTGTGTTGTGAACTCCCCCTTTGTGAATCCTTGTTCACGGCTTTCCAATTATAAGGCAAAGGAATGAGCATAAACAGGCTTTCTTCAGTTTATAGAAGGAAAGTGAAATTTATTAAACCTTAAACCTAAATTCTAATATGGTTAATGCCTATGGATATATGACGTGCCCACGCTGGCATACACACGCAATACACACATGAAGAAAGGGACAGAAACAGGAGAAAAAAATATAAGGTGAAAGGTTTGAGGCAGTCTCTGAAGGGGTTTCTGGTTACTGTTTCTGTGGTTCCAGCTTGCTGTAGAGTCTTTGATTGTAGGCAGCTCTCACTTTGAGTTGGGACCCAATATTCTTCTTAAACCCTGTTCAACGTAGAAGACTTTTCTCTCTTTGATGTTCTCATGTCTTCAATAAGATTCAGTTCCATGGGAAAGTGATGGAGTCAGGCAGGGCTGGAGGCTCTGTTCCAACCGGGAGCACAGGGTGTTCTGAGTTCAAATTCTGTCTTTCCAATTTAAAACTCCCGTAGTTGGCCAGCAGGTGGTATTGGGGCAGGGACTCGTTCCTCATTGTTCCAACACTGTCTGCCACTATGCAAATGTCTTTCCAGTCAGGGGCTTGCAATTTAAAGTTTTAATGTTCACGTGGTGAAATAATGTGTGACTCAGTCTTGGTAGGTGGAGGGCTTGCCTGACAATGGACAAACTAATACAATCAAATCCAGATCACTCAAACCATTGAACACTACATATACCATGTGTTGCAAAGATTTCCTGTAATACTTGAATGACTGTCTCCATTGTTGTTGTGTAGAAATATTTGACCTCAATCCACCTTGAAAAATAGTCGATGACAATCAGGTGGGATTTTCCATTAAACATGAATAGATCCATCTCCAGACATTCCCAAGGTCTGGTTGGGAATTGGGTTGAGATGAAGGGTTCCCTCTGATCCTGTCTGTGCACTGTGCATACCTGGCAATTAGAAATCATTTCTTCTATATTTCTCAATATTCCTGGACACCATGTGGATGACTGAGCCTGTGCTCTAGATTTTGTTGTACCTATGTGGCCCTGGTGTATTTTCTCCAAGAGGTCTACCTGGAGTGAGTCTGGAATCACTGGCCTCTTGTCATATGCCAGCAAATCATCCACAATAGCAAAGTGCCTTCTATGTTCACATAAGATTTTCATCCTCTTACCACTGGGACACTGCTGCGTCCAGCCTTGCTTGCAATATTGGCGGATATAGATGCATTCCTGATCTTGCATCTGAACATGATAAATTTCTTGGAGGTTTTTTGAACTTGCCAGCCATTGTGACTCAGTGAACTGAGAATATGATTCAATCTCATTCATAATGTTAGCACCCTGTGTGTAGGATGGTCAACAGTAGCTCGGGACACTGCATCTGCATCATTTGCTGCTTGCCCTCTACATATACCGTTTGGTATGTGAATCTCATTAGCCACAATCGGTATCTCTGGATTCTCTGAGGCATCTTAGTGAGTTCCTTTTCATCAAGTAAAGAAACTAGGGGCTTGTGGTCTGTCTCTATGACAACTTTTAAGCCAATAATTTAATCTGAGAACTTCTCACAAGCCCATATGACTTTGAGAGTTTCTTTCTCGATGATGGCTTACCTCGTCTCAATCACAGATAATGCTCGTGACGCATAATAAACCTTCAACATGCATCTGGCTAATCTTGGAAAAGGACTGCCCCCTATCCCTGTAGATGAGCCATCTGCTGCAATTGTGGTTGACATTGAGGGGTTATAATGCACTAAGATATCCAGCAAAATCAGCATTACCTTGATCCTTTGAAATGCTTGTTCCTGATGTGCATCCCAACACCATGCTTGAGCTTTCTGTAATAGTTGTCATAAAGGCTCAGTAACCTGTGCAAGATTGGGTGAAAATTTTGCCAACTGTTGACCATTCCAAGGAATCGTTGAAGATCTGAGACAGAAGTAGGCAGTGGAAAATCACTCATGGCTCTCGTCTTTTGCAAGTCTACCATTATGCTGTTGCTACTGACAATGTGTCCTAAAAAATGAATAGAACGTTTTCGAAAATTCACACTTCTCATTAAGTGGCAGGCCTTCTTGTAGATGATTCAAAACCACTCTAACTCTCAGGTCTTGTTTTTCAATGGATTCACCATGGACTAAGATGTTGTCTATATGGCATATTACTCCTTTAAGGCTCTGTAGAATGTTCAACATAATTCTTTGGAATACTTCCAATGCTAATGTTATACCGAATGGTAAACAATTAAAACAAAATCTTCCGAACAGAGTAATGAAGCTTGTCTATAACCTTGATTTCTTATCCAGTAGAACTTGCCAAAAGCCACTATTCATGTCAAGCTTCATGAACATGGTACTTTTGGATAACTTTGCCAAGCTCTCATCCACTGAGGACATCGGACGAACTTCTCTTGCCACAGCCTTATTAAGCTGAGTTAAGACTACACAAATCAAAGAGTACCAATAGATATAGGAACTGGAGCCATTCTCAAACACCACCCTGTAGGTTCAATGACAGGAGAAATGACTGCCATCCTGGTCATCACTCCAAGCTGATGTTGGACTTGCTTCATTAGTGGGTGTGGTATCTTCCTAGGTGTGAAAAGACATACTAGTTTAGCATCTTTTCTCAATGTAATGCTGTATTCGGTTTTCAATCTTCCTAGACCAGTAAATAATTTGGAAAGTCTTTTTGGAAATGATTCCTGGATTCTTGTTGCTTAACTTCTTCCTCTTTTCTTATCAGATGAAGGCCAATACAAGCTCTTCTACTTAAGAGTGGGAATTCTTGATTATGTAGAACATACAGTGTTTCTAATATCTGCTTTCCCTTGTACTGGAGTGTTGCCTGTAACTTTCCCTTGACTTTCAGTTCAGTCCCTCCTGGGCCATGTAACTGAGTTTCTGTTGGTTTCAGGTAATGCATTGATAACCATGGTCCGTTGTCTGATAAGACTGTTACACTAGCTCCTGTATCCAATTTATTATTAGTGATATCCATTGGCATATATATATCTGCAGACCAAAATGCCTGATTAGGATCATTGATCTCACCAAGGAAGTTTTCTGATTTCCTTCCTGATGGAGATTGTTCAACTTCATTAACAACTCCATGCTTGAAGACTTTTTCTTTCGAACCTGTGGGAGTAGAGATTTGACCTTGGCACATCTTCCCAAAATGGCCTATTTTCGTACAGTGTAAGCATTCTGCTTTGTTTGCAAGACACTGTTCACACCTGTGGGTCTTTTTGGTGTCACAGCACTGGCAGGGTTTTGTGACATCTTGCACTTGCATGCCCTCCCTCATCCCCAGTGTACCTTCTTTTCAGCTACTTCTTCTACAGCTCTTTGACTAAGGAACTGTACGGTGGCTGGAGGTTTCCTGAACCAAGGCCTTTCTTCACCGCTCAGGTTTTTCCGGACCTCTGCTTCTCTCACCAGCTGAATTGCTTTGTCGAGGGTGAAGTCTTCCTTAGGCTGCAATAAATCTGATAGGGATTTATCAGCAATATCTATGACAATGCAGTCTCTTATTGATTCTGCTTATAGGTCTCCATATTCACATCCTTCAGCTAGTCTTTAAAGGTCATTCTAAAAGCATCACTGTTTTATCTGGTTTCTGGACCTTTCTATTAAAATTTGCCCTTTCCAGAATTTTATTGCTCCTCAGGTTGAAATAGCTATCAAAGGCTTTTAAAACTTCATCAAATTTGTCTGGTGTCTCATTAATGCCTTGTCTCGCAATAACGTCGTCTGCTGTTGCTCCAATGGAATACAGCAATGTGTTAACTTGCTCTGCTTCAGACTGGCTGTCCAATTCAGAAGCAATTCTGTATCTCAAATATTTTCTTCACCAGAGTGACCAATTTTATGATTGATTTGGCCCATCCACGTGTTCAAAACTCTCTGGTATTGTGAATTTAAGATCCAAGGCTTTCTATTTGGTTTACTTTCTTTTCAAAATTTTCCCTCCAGTATTGGAAGTTTCGCACATTTTCAGCCTTGCACTGACTTCTGCTATGGTCACCGTTTCTCCCTGTGAAATCACGTCACTAGATTGGATTTATTTCCTTCTATCTTTACATGCAGTTTTGTAGTGTTTCTGTTATACTCTTTTTACTCCCTTCTCTTAGGGTATTGAGTATTTGCAGCCTCTTTGTTTTGTTTTTTTCACTAGCTCCAGTCGCCACGTGTAATGGCGCCAACCTCAGATCTGCCCTCACTTGGGACTTTTGATTTTCCCAGTGCTGCTTGCCTAGTGCCATTAGGAACAAATATTTTTTACCCTCTTTAAGGGTTGTTCACCAGACCCCCAATTGTTGTTTGGTTCTCCGACTTGAAGCATGCGTTCGCTGGACCGGAATATTTTTATCACAGACTACCCGCCTCTGTAGCACAGCCTGAATGCCACTACAAGCCGATTTCCCCGAGTTCTGCAATTTTGGCATGTTTTTTCAGGTCGGCCTTCTTCAGAGTGTTTCTTCAAATTCTTCTGGGTGTTGCATGGCATGAACCACCACTGTTCACCATATTGTATGTTTGGTTTGTCTGCTGCCACCTTAGTATACTTGATTAGTCTAGTTTAGAGAGATTACTGAGTCTTCAGTACTTTGAACATTAACTCTTTTATTACATTGTAACTATATACAGCTTTACACAAGTCTATGACTTCTCTGAAGGCATGCTGCATCTCCCTCCAGTCTCTCTCACATGTGATCTCTTATATCATCATGGTGGGAGGTATTCCTTCCACTGTCTCAATCATTGACCCTTATACTACAGGTAGGGCTGACGGGCACAGGATAAAGGCATTGTGGCTGCTGCCAGGACACTGGGCATTCACTGAAATGATGGTCTTGGCATGGTTGCACACCAACTGCACATTTATTGAATGGTAGCCCTTGTGTTTCCTGTACTCCCCCCTGTTGACACGGGGTTCCCACAGAGGCATGTGGGTGCAGTCAATGGTGCCCTGCATGACTGGGAATCTTGCTATCGTGGCAAAGCCACGTGCCCTCTTTTCCTGTCTGTCCCTCCTGAGAAAGAGGACCATGAGCTCTCTTCATCTGGCATATATGGCCTCCATCACCTCCCGGATGCTGCAATGGATGGTGTACTGGGAAATGTTGGTAATGTCTCCAGTTCCTGCCTGGAAGGACCGGAGATGAAATGGTTGAGGGTGCCAGTGACTTTGATGGCCAAGATACCACTCAGTAACCACCTCTTTGTTGAACTGGAGTCAGCTCATGCATTGTTCCTGGGTCAGTTGCAGGTAGGAGAAGTGCTATCTGAAAACCCTTGGTGGGTAGGGCTTTCTGTGGAGAGCCCTCCTTCTCCTTCCTCCTTCTCCTCCCTCCTTGCAGAACTTCCCCTCTCTGAAACCTGTGCTCCATGTCCTGGTCACTGTAACAACAGCCCCCATACCTGGGCCAGGTATTTCCCTGCTCCCCCTGACTGTAACCGCCAACTGCCAAAAAGCACCTCCAAAAATCCAGCACAATGCTTCCACAAACTCAGTCTCAGCTTAAGTAAGTCAAAAGAACCTTGCTTGCAACTTGTTGAGTGGCCCTTTAAATAGCCCTGGTTTAGGGTCAAACTTGCAGCAGAATGGCTGATATTTGGTGAGAGGTGTACAAATTTGTTGCCTGGAACTGCATGATCCGAATTAAAAGAATGGGCTGGTAGGCTCACCACCACCTTTTCAAAGGCAATTAGGGATGGGAAATAAATGCTGGCCTAGCCAGCGACACCCACATCCCATGAAAAAATAAATTTTAAAAAAGACTGGATGAGGTCAGGAGATTGCCGATTCCGAACCTTCCGGCATATGCTGGAGATGGCCAAATGGCTGCCTTTTTCATGATGGGAGCATGCTGGAAGTGGGTGCTGGCACAGTGCGCCCATCAATAGGGCACTAGACCTCCATAACACTGCTGGAGTTAGGGTTATGGAGATGAAATTCGCACCTTAGATCTTTCTGCCAAATAATGGTAATTTTAAACATAGCCTATGTGAAATTTTTCTTCTTATGAGATCTAAGATTTTTCCACTCGTTTCTTTTTCAGAATGAATAAATCCATTGTCCCTATTGTGTGGCCTCCCTTATGAAACTTACAGAGAATACTCACATTCAGAAACACTCTTAAATAAGCATTTATATGGGTGTTTCTATGTAGGTGGTTGTCAAACTCACTGATATCTGGTGGATGGACCTTTAACCACTTCCTATTCTTGGAAATTCCTTTGTTAAAATTCTCTCCAATTCTCCACCTCTTTCTCCATCTTTAAAAACCTTCTCAAAGCTATCTCTTCAAAATTGTATTGTATCGCAATTCTGGTGCAGTGCACGCTGCATCTGCCTAGTAAGGCTGGTGGCAGGATCATAGGAAATTGGTCCACATGCCTCATTTGTTTATTGCTGGCGAACTGCAGATGCCAGTAACAGCTCCAGAGACAGCTCAGTGGCCCCAAAATGGATGAAGCTCAGACACTAGATATGTAGAATCCAAAGAGGAAATGAGCAGTGGCTGGCATCAGCCCGTAAATCTAATGAGGGGCCGAGAGAAGTACATTGCATGCTGGTGTCAATGATAAATGAATTTCGTAAAATGGGCCTGAAACATGTGTTAAGCCCTATTTGTATCTGAAAAGAACCTAACACCTGTGTCAGCTGCGAGACTTGGATGGCTGTGCAGTACCCTTTACAAATAAGCAAGTGACACTATGACTGCACAGTATATGCAGTTTGGTCTGCACTGAGAGCTGCTGAGTCTGGTAAGTCTGGTGAGAAGGGGTTTTAAGAGTTAATTTCTATCTAAAGTCAATTTTTTTCTTCAATTTAGCAGTTAACTAAAATTACTTTAAGTTAAGAGAAGTTAAGTTTTATGCCACCCTTAACACAAGCTCATTGGGAGCAGCTGCAGCTAGTTACTTAGGTGGCTGGTGTAAACTGGTTTTCAGAAGCTTGAATCAGTTGTTTTTAAGAAAGTATAAAAGCAGGGCTTCCTCATTGCTGTTTGGTTTGCACTGAGTGATTTTTTAATGTTATGCATAGCAGGTTAGCATGGCCAAGTGGAATGTATATCCTGTGGGAAGTCATGGTATTGGTACCACAGTAGTGGTAGTGTGGGGCATGGTATTAATCAGAAGATAAGAAAAGCATGTAGCCTGGGTAATACAGTAACCATGGGTGACTTCAATCTGCATATAGACTGGGTAAACCTAATGAGCACTAATGTTGTGGAGGATGAGTTTCTGGAGTGTTAGGGATGGTTTTCTAGGGCAGAATGTTGAGGAACCAGCTAGAGAACAGGTTACTAATATTATGTAATGAGAAAGGGTTAATTAATCTTCTTATAAAAGAACATTTAGGGATGAGTGACCATTATATGATAGAATTTTACATTATGTTTGAAAGTGAGGTAGTTCAATCTGAAGCCAGGGTGTTAAATTTGAAGAAAGGAAATTATGAAGGTATGAGGGGCAAATTGGCTGAGGTGGATTGGGAAAATACATTAAAAGTTATGACAGTCCATAGTCTTTAAAGAATTATTATATAGTTTACAGCAACTATACATTCCTTCAAGGCACAAAAACCCAACCAGAAAAGCCACTCAACCGTGGATAACAAAGGAAGTTAAGGATTGTACATCTTTAAAAGAAAAGACCTGTAAAGTTGCCAGAAATAGCAGTAAACCTGAGGATTGGGAGGATTTTAGAATACAGCAAAGGAGGACCAAAAAATTGATAAAGAAAGGGAGAATAGAATATGAATGTAAACTAGCAAAAAACATAAAAATGAACTGTAAAAGCTTCTCTCGGTACGTAAAAAGGAAATGTTTGGCTAAGACAATGTGGGTCCATTTATAGGTAGAGTCAGGAGAATTTAAAATAGGGAATAGAGAAATGGCAGAGAAGCTAAATGATTACTTTGTGTCTGTCTTCACTGAGGAAGATACAATAAATCTCCCAGAATTAGAGATCTAAGGACTAGGGAGAATGAGGAATTGAAGGAAATTAATATTAGTAAGAAGGTTGTATTGGAGAAATTAATGAGGCTAAAGGTTGATAAGTCCCCAGGACCTGATATTCTGCATCCCAGAGTGTTGAAAGAGGTAGCTATGGAGATAGTGCATGCATTGGTAATCATCTTCCAAAATTCTATAGGTTCTGGAAAAGTTCCTGCAGATTGGAAGGTAGCAAATGTCACCCCACTATTTAAGAAGGGAGGGAGAGAGAAAACGGGGAACTACAGACTTGTTAGCCTTACATCAGTAGTAAGTAAAATACTAGAATCTATTCCAAAGGATGTGATAAATGGACACTTGGATAATAATTATCTGACTTGGCATAGTCAACATGGATTTATGAATGGGAAATTATGTTTAATGAATCTGTTGGAGTTTTTTTAGGATGTTACTAATAGAATTGATAAAGGGGAGTTGGTGGGTGTAGTATATTTGGATTTTCAGAAGGCTTTTGATAAAGTCTCCCACAGGATGTTGGTTAGCAAAATTAAAGCACATGGGTTAGGAGGTAATATACTGGCATGGATTAGGATTGGTTAATAGGCAGAAAACAGAGTAGGAATAATTGTGCCATTCTTGCATTAGCAGGCTGTGACTAGTGGGGTAACACAAGGATCAATACTTGGGCTCCAGCTGTTCACAATATATATCAATGATTTGGATGTGGGGACCAAATGTAGTATTTCCAAGTTCGTGGATGACGCAAAACTAGGTGGGAATGTATGTTGTCAGGAAGATGCAAAATTGCTTCAAAGGGATTTGGACAGACTTAGTGAGTGGGCAAGAACATGACCGATGGAATATAATGTGGAAAAATGTGAGGTTATCCACTTTAGTAGGAGGAATAGATGTGCAGAGTATTTCTTAAATGGTAAGAGAGTAGAAAGTGTAGATGTACAAAGGGACCTGGGTGTCCTTGTTAAAAGTCACTGAAAGCTAACATTCAGGTTCACAAGCAATTAGGAAGGCTAATGGTATGTTAACCTTTATTGCAAAAGGATTTAAGTACAGGAGTAGCGAAGTCTTGCTTCAATTATATATAGAACCTTGGTTAGAGCGCACTTGGAGTACTGTGTGCAGTTTTGGTCCCTTTACCTTAGGATGGATATTATTGCAATAGAGGGAGTGCAACAAAAGTTTACCAGACTTGTTCCTGGGATGGTGGGACTATTCTATGAAGAGAGATTGGGGAAACTGGGCCTGTATTCTCGAGTTTCGAAGAAATGGAGGTGATCTCATTGAAACCTACAAAATACTTAAAGGGGTTGACAGGGTAGATGCAGGTAAGGTGTTTCCTCTCGTTGGGGAGTTGAGAACCAGGGGACACAATTTCAAAATAAGGGGGAAGCCACTTAGGACAGAGATGAGGAGAAATTTCTTTACTCAGAGGTTGTGAATCTTTGGAATTCTCTACCCCAGAGGGATGTGGAAGCTCAGTCATTGAGTATGTTTAAAGCAGAGATTGACAGATTTCTAAATACCAATGACACATAAGGATAGTGTGGGGAAAAAGGCATTGAAGTGGCTGATCAGCCATGATTGTATTGAATGGCGGAGCAGGCTCGATGGGCTGAATGGCCTACTCCTGCTCCTATGTTCCTATGTGTACCCGCATAATGCCTACCATTTGGACTTTTAGGTGCCCATTTTATGCCATTAAAACGAGTACCACATCAACACATTTGTAGGCTCTCAAGTGTAGATTCAATCTTACCTCAGTACTTATCAAATGCCTGTAGTCTCTGGGAAAAAAAGGTCAACGTCATTTTAAACACAAAGCTAATTGCAGACCATACAAGAACAAGATTGCTGAAAGAATCAAAAAAAGGTACTGTTTAGTCTATTCTCAAATAAAATTTATCGACATATCTTGTCAATGACTACAGAGATTATAGAACTTAATCTCCTCTCGCAAAGTCTGTTTTTATTCAGTTTGGCTTACTTGCAAATAATTTTACATATCATTGGGTGTTTTTTCTTCATTTTTTTTCCCATGCATATGTACACTGCTTTCATGTTTTATTACCTTTGTCTTTGTTCCAAACTGGTGGTAGACTGACTCAATCATTGCTTGGTAAAGTTATCAGTTGGTCAAAGACCTCCTTCTTCCTCTCTAACATGGGCTACAACAACAACTTATATAAATGAATTTAATGTATTAAACATCCCAAGGGAGAGACAGAGCAAGACAAAGGGATTAAAGAAGAAAGTTCCAGATTGTAGGGTCATGGTTGTTGAAGGCTGCGCTGCAGTTGATATAGAAGGAGGTGATGGGCGTTGTTATTGTTTTCTCTACAAGAACATACCAACCAATATGAAATTGAATGGTAAATTGAATAAAGGGTTCTTTATTACAAAATAACAGACTTGCAGGAAATCTCTAAGATACACCTGCTGACTGTAGACTAACACTATTCCAATTGCTATATCGCATGTTGACTTGCATCACTTCCTGTGATGTATGTTAAACTATTTACATATTCAACATTGAAGCAAAATTACAACATCCTCCTTTCCTTAAGTAAAACTTTCATAAATTATAAGCTATGTACATAATGAAATAGGATAGTTGTGAACAATATTTACACATGTATTGACTCTCATGTTCATTAATCAAGTGTCCCCGAAATCTACCAGTAGTCTACTGGTACGACCTGATCTTGTAACAGTGAAACCTTGTTGAGACTTGGAATTGTCAATTCTTTTCTCTTGACCTGTAGGTTTGAACTGACAATCATCCAGTACTTGGGTGTTGTACGTGTCATTTTTCTTAGCTACATTCTTAGGAGTCGAATGTGAATGTGTTCTTGACGCTACAAGAGTGTCAGGCATGATATTGTTAGATAACTCTCTCAGCTGATGGTGTATTGTGGGTCGTTATCCAAACCTATCTTGTCCAAGGAACCAAAGAGACTAAAGATTGCACTCATTGTGTTTGCTACTGATGCACTTGATGTATCCCTGAATTGACGGATGATAGGGAACTTGGAGAAATAGTCAGTGATCAATAGAAAATCGTTGCCTTCGACATTAAATATGTCAGTGCCTATCCTTGACAATGGTTGTGACGGAACATCATAAGGATGAAGCGGGTCTCTGTGTTGGCTCGGTTGATGTGTTTAGTTTAGAGATACAGCACTGAAACAGGCCCTTCGGCCCACCGAGTCTGTGCCGACCATCAACCACCCATTTATACTAATCCTACACTAATCCCATATTCCTACCACATCCCCACCTGTCCCTATATTTCCCTACCACCTACCTATACTAGGGGCAATTTATAATGGCCAATTAACCTATCAACCTGCAAGTCTTTGGCATGTGGGAGGAAACCGGAGCACCCGGAGGAAACCCACGCAGACACAGGGAGAACTTGCAAACTCCACACAGGCAGTACCCAGAATTGAACCCAGGTCGCTGGAGCTGTGAGGCTGCGGTGCTAACCACTGCGCCACTGTGCCGCCCCTCTTGGCATGCATCGAACATTGTCACTGCTCCCTCTATGTCACAGTTGATTCCTGGCCGATAGACTGTTTCACACGCAAGTCATTTGGACTTTTTAATACCCATGGGACCTTGATGCAATTATGTCAGGATATCTTGATGAAGCATTGTTGGAATTAACACTTGTCTATCTTTAAAAATAATATCACTGGATATTCCTAGCTCATCACAGTATGACTGATGGTTTCTAAGGTCTGAGCCATCCAGTGATAATAAGCTGACATAATGCCTTTAGAACAAGATCTGTTGAAGTCTCTTCTTGGAGCTCTTCACGTTTCCTCTGCCCAAAGCACATCAGGTTGATAATGTATATGTCTTCCAGCTTTACATTGATTTCATCTACTTGGACATCTAGCAGAATGTCTTCTTGTTTCTTGGGGTTGGGTAGTCTGCTCAATGTACCAGTCGTAACCATGAGCTTTCCAGGTTTATATCAAACCTCAGTCATATCTTTGTACCTTAATTAATAGCTTTTGTAGTTGAGGCAGCACGCTGGTGAGTGTTTTTTTGCCAAATTATTGACAATGGCTTGTTATCTGTCTTGACAACAAAGTGTTTCCCAAATGGAAGATAGTGTTTCTCGTTCAATGTTCGAATAATTCACCTCAATAGGTGACAAACTTTTGGATCCAAAAGCAACTGGTCTAGTTTCTTGTTATATACATGCTCCGAGATCCTTTTGCGAAGCATCCATCTCAAGCGGATTTTCTTTTCTCAGGTCATAATACTGCAAACGTGCATCTGTAGAACTGTTTAAGCAAATTGAATATATACTGATGATCTTTGTCCCACAAGAATTGCATATCTTTCTTGAGAAGCTCACAAAGTGATGCTTTCTCAAAACATTGAGATGTATGGTGCAAAAAAATTGAATAAACCCAAACACCTCTGTAGATCTTTGTCTTGAGGAGTAGTGATAGATTGTGTAAGATTTGATAAGATAGGGATGTTTTATACCCCCTTCTAAAGTTAGAACAGACAGTCTCTGTCTGTGTGTCTGTTCTCTTTCTTTCTTTTCTGGCTTTTTCCATTAAGATTCTTGTCATGCTTCTCTTTAGTACTTCCCATGACTTCAATGTCATCTTCTATGCAAACACATCCAGGAACATTTTCAGTGATGCCATCCATATGCTATTGAACCACTTTCTGACTTACTGACAGACCAAATGTTAAGGATAAAAATCAATATCTTCCAAATCGTGTTCTGAAAGTTCTGGTTCCTGTGAATCTTCAGAAAGGTGGACTGACCATTATCTATGTTTTGCATCTAGCATCGAGAAAAACTTGTCTGTCTCAAATCTTGGATTTAACTCTTCCAAAGTAGGAATCGTGTGAGGACATCTTGAGTGCTCAGTTTAACCTTCTAGGATCTAGACTTACACTCAGGGCACTGTCCTTCTTGATCATGGTTGTTTTAGAGCTCCACCAATCAGTATGTTGTTGAACACTGAGTAATCCCTTGTCATTCCATCATGTCCAGATCGGTTTTCAGCATGTCCTTGATGTGGACACTGCATTTCCGTGGTGGATCCATGAAGGGAGCTGAGTCATCTTTCAGATGAAGAACAGCATCTCTTCTAAAACTGCCCACGGTATCAAATCTGTCTGGGTATTTTTATTGCAAATCCTGAATGGACTCAATGGGGTACTGGCACATTACTGATCTTGTGAATCGTCATGATTCAGAGTTCATTCATGTTGGTAGTCCTACTACCACTGGATTGCTGGTGTCAACTACTTAGACTTGTGGTGACCATGCAAAATTTCCATATCTGCACTCCAATATCAGTGCTCCCACACAGCATATTGGTGAACCATTCATTATATGCAATGAGTCTAGATTTTGTTGGTTGTAGCATAGATTCCCATTTTGCCAGGTACATATCCTTTAGTATCTGAAATGGTAAACTGTTGGCACTTGCCCCAGTACCAACTTTTAATTACAGCTTGTGCTTGTCACTCTTATTTGGACATATGATTTTGATTGCGGTGAAGGCTTCTAGCTGTGTCACTGCATCCAAGTGGTGTGCAACTGTCACCATGTGGAAGGCTTGTTCAACTTCAGTGCTTTCTTTGTAGACCATGTCCTTTCCTACATCATGGTCATGCTTGTGTTTAAACTGGTATTTGGTGAACTCTTTTTTTTCCCCATAGGTGTCTGTTTCTTATTGAGCTGTGGGTTCTTACCACTTCTCCATTGCCAGATCAACAACAGTCTTGCCCAGTGCCCCCTTAGACTGCATGCCTTGCAGGCATCCCTGAATGCAGGACAGTTTTATGGCTGGTGTATTAGACCGAATTTGCCACATGCCTTTCCCTGTCAAGATTTTTTGGTTACCTCACCTATGGTGGTTCCTGCTCCAAGCACTTGTAGCACTGCCTGCTTGCAGCTATGGCTTCGTACTTACTTCCTTCCTTAAGAAGACTTTTGGTGTTGTATCCTTTTTCTTTGTCCAACAGGCCTTTGTGGAATGTCTCTATTTGGGGTTGATGCAATCATTAACTCCATTATTCTTTCGAACAATTCCGCATCTGAAAAATCAGGCATTCCCTTTTTCCCAGCATCTGCTTACAATTTGATCAATAGTTTCCTTGGCCTGTATGCCAGCAGCTCAAATTGATGGATCCTCAAATTAACCTTGACCTTCAGTTGGTCTTCTAATATATTTCCACAGTTTCGATGTGTCCATCTGGCTTCTGGCAGTCCAGAAGTGTTGATGCGATGGAGTCTTTCATTACCAGTGGCAATTTTTATCTTTATCACGTGCTTTTTTAAAATACATTCATGGGATGTAGGCATTGCTAACTATACCAGCATTTATTGCTCATCCAGAAATGCCCTTGTGAAGGTGGTGCTGAGCCACCTTCCTGAACCGCTGCAGTCCATGTGGGGTAATTACACCCACAGTGCTGTTAGGAAGGGAGTTCCAGGACTTTGACCCAACAACAGTGAAGGAATGGCGATATAGTTCCAAGTCAGGATGGTGTGTGGCTTGGAGGGGAACTTGCTGGTGGTGTACCCATACCTTGTCCTTCTAGGTGGTAGAGGTGGTAGATTTAGAAGGTGCTGTCTAGGTGTGTTGCTACAGTGCATCTTGTAGATGGTACACACTGCTGCCACTGTGCGTCAGTGGTGGAGGGAGTGAATGTTTGTGGATGGGGTGCCAATCAAGCGGGCTGCTTTGTCCTGGATGGGTGTTGAAATTCTTGAATGTTGTTGGAGCTGCACCCATCCAGGCAAGTGGAGAGTATTCCATCACACTCCTGACTTGTGCCTTGTAGATGGTGGACAGGCTTTGGGGAGTCAGGAGGTAACTAACTTGCTATAGGATTCCTGGCCTCTGACCTGTTCTTGTAGCCACAGTATTTATATGGCTACTCCAGTTCAGTTTCTAGTCAATGGTAAGCCCCCAGGATGTTGATAGTCAGGGTTCAGCGATCATAATGCCATTTAATCTCCAGGGAAGATGGTTAGATTCTCTCTTGTTTGAGATAGTCATTGCCTGGCACTTGTGTGGTGTGACTGTTACTTGTCAAGTTCTGTGACAGCAAGATCCAAAAAGAACAATTACATGCACTATTTGCAGAGTTGGAACTCGTGGAGGAGATCTTGAACTTTCCAGTTCATCACTGGGTATTTTGTGGTCATGGTGCCAAACTTTGTGTGTACAAGAATTCTCTATTCGAGCTTTCCCCTTTTAATTGCTTTCTTTTTAAACGCTTTCCTTGAAAGAAGAAACAGTGCAGGTCTGCCACATCCTGAGCTCTGTGGCTGCAGCATAGGCTTTCAGCCCGTGATTGGGGGACCTCTGCTTACAAAGCTCTTGGCAGGAAAATCACGACGTGTAATGGCTGTGCTGTACCCGCACCTTAACTCAAACTGATTCTTTTACCGTTTTGTGAGCCCAACTTTGCACAATTACTGGCTTTCCTACCCATAATCAATCGAACAAACTGCTCTCTTCTTTTACTCAGACTCTCCTGGAGAGCCAATTTTTTGAGGATTGTCTTCGACTTTTGTTGGGCCACCGCCGCTTCCTCCAATGATCTGCAGTGTTGTCCCAAGCTTTTATGGCTTTCCACGGGAGAAACAGTCATCCTCGATGTCACACTGGTGATCTCTGTTCCGTGTCGAATAATGTTACTGGCATGCTGAGCACCTCTGCATTGCTTCTACTGTGTTCCACAGCCTCCATATTGTTATTGTTTTTCCTACACAAACGTACCAAACAATCTGAAGCTGAAGGGGAAGTTGAATGAAGGGTTCTTTATTACAAAATAACAGATTTACGGGAGAGCTCTACGATACATGTGCTGACTGTACTCTAACACTATTTCAACTGTTATATCACATGTTGGCTTACATCACTTCCTGTGATGTATGTTATACCATTTAGATATTCAACAGTTAAAGTAATATCACAACAATGGGTACAAGATAAATTATGATGCTAAATATTGTATAGGTATGGTGGAGTGAAAAATTAAATAATTTGTATTGGAAATGGAGACTTTTGAAATCAAGGCACTTGGGGCAAGGTGGGGATTGGACGAGCCAGGAGTGATAGATTGAAAGAATTGACAATCAGACCATGAGCTTTCACCTGTATTCTGTTCAGGAGTGTGAAAGGTGTTTGAAGTGCCTTCCCAGATTTGGGCGAAGTATTGAAGTTTTGGGACACCATGTGGGCTTTGAGTTGTTGAGAAAGGAGGCTAAGCTTTTCAGCAGCTTTAGCAATGGGACAGGCGTGGGTGCTTAATTTATGATCAGGGAGGTAACATGGGTGATTGTCTATGGATGAAGACATTTGGAAGGTGAAGGTATCAAAAGTAACTGTTGCTTATTTGAGACAGATGAAGAACCAAGGTTCAAAGGGGTAAAGTCTTGGTCCAAGGGCCTCATTAAGCAGCAAAATACCCATAGATTTCAGGTGAATCAAGAGTTAGCAGTTAGTCAAACTAGAACAAAAGCAAATTTACTGAGGACAAAACAAACAAAAATAATCAGTTAATGAGAACTAGTGTATTGTTACGATCAGGTGAGAAAGGTGTCGAGGGGTCCCTTTCAGCCTTCACCTGGTCTTATTGTAACAGGGTTTAATTTTTAAACAGTGTTTCGAGCTCCCCTTGGTGAATCGTTATTCACTGCTTTCCAATTATAAGGCAAAGAAATGAGCACAAACAGGCTTTTAAATTTAAAGAAGAAAAGTGAAATTTATTAAAACTTAAACTCTAATTTGGTTAACGCCTACAGATACACACCGCACCACACACTAGCATGCACATGCAATCCGCACATGCAACTAGAGATAGAAAAGAGCAGAAGAAAAGATAAGTAGAGGTTTGAGGCAATCTCTGAAGAGGGGTTTTCGTTACTGTTTCGAGCTCACTGTAGTCCCTGCTCATAAGTAGACCTTGCTTTTCGTTGGGGCCCAGTAGTCTTAAACCTTGTTCACTTTAGGAGACTTTTCTCTGTTGGGGTTCATATGTCTTCAATGGGTCTTCAGTTCTGTGAGAACGAGATGAGACCAGACAGGAGAGAGATGTTCTCAGTCCAGGAGCAAAGAGCTTTGAGTTTGAAAACCCTGTGACAAGTTCAAATTCAAAAACTCCCAACAGCCAGTCAGTCATGTGACTAAACTGGTCAGACCACATCTGTTTGTGTATTTGGCCATTTTAGCAGTTAGCCTGCAATGCTAGCTTCTCCACTTTCAATGTCTGGTAATCAAAAGTCCATTCTAGATTAAATTGGAGCAGGATGTGGCCCCTTTGTCCTTTCCAAGTACTGTCTGTTACTATGCAAATGTCTTTCCAGTGAAGGGTCTTTTGTTTTGAAAAACAAGTTCGTTCTTTACTCCAGTAACAGTTTAAAAATCAATGTTCATATGGCGAAATTAATGTGTCTCATTCTTGGCAGATGGGGGCCTGCATGACAGTATGATTCAGGGGTTCGAATTCAATGTTCATAAGAAGGGCCAAATGGCTTCCTCCTGCATTACAATAGCTATTTTTCCAATTCATGCTGCATCAAATCATTTTTATTTGTGCTCATAAACACGGTAAGATTTAAAGCAGGAAGCAGTCAGTTATTGTTTGTAACCATAGTAGCAATGACTAAACTCAAAACACTGCATCAACTTCTAACAAATGCTATTATTAGTTTAGTGTATTTATATTGCTTTTGTGCAATTTCATGCTTTGGTAGGAACACATGCTCATAAATTACAAATAAAGTATGCCTTTTTAATCTTGTTTGGTGTTAAAAGGAAATTTAGAATCATAGAAATTTTTTTTTAATAGAAATTTATTTTATTTATTTCATACAAATGTACAAAACAGAAGGAGGCCTTTCAGCCCTTCGTGTCCACACCAACTGACAAGGAGCCATCCAGCCTAATCCCACTTTCTGGGTCTTGGTCCATAGCCTTGTAGATTACAGCACCATCAAGTGTACAGCAAAGTACTTTCTAAATGTTATAAGGATTTCTGCCTCTACCATCCTTTCAGGCAGATCCCCACCACCCTCTGGGTGAAAAGATTTCCCCTCAAATCCCTTCTAAATTTTCTACCTCATACCCTAAATCTGTGCCCCCTGATTATGAACCTTCAACCAAGGGGAATTGCTTTTTTCTTTTTTTTTTATTCGTTTCATGGGATGTGGGCATCGCTGGCCGGGCTGGCAGTTATTGCCCATCCTTAACTGCCCATGAGAGGGTGGTGGTTAGCTGTCTTCTTGAACTGCTGCAGTCCAGGTGGGGTAGGTACACCCACAGTGCTGTTAGGAAGGGAGTTCCAGGATTTTGACCCAGCGACAATGAAAGAACGGCGATGTAGTTCCAAGTCAGGATGATGTGTGGCTTGGAGGGGAACTTGCAGGTGGTGGTGTTCCCACGCTAATGCTGCCCTTCTCCTTCTAGATGGTAGAGGTCGCGGGTTTGGAAGGTGGTGGAGGGAGTGAATGTTTGTGGATGGGGTGCCAATCAAGCGGGCTACTTTGTCCTGGATGGTGTCAAGCTTCTTGATTGTTGTTGGAGCTACACCCATCCAGGCAAGTGGAGAGTATTACATCACACTCCTGATTTGTGCCTTGTAGATGGTGGACAGGCTTTGGGGAGTCAGGAGGTGAGTTACTCGCCACAGGATTCCTACCCCCTGACCTGTTCTTGTAGCCACGGTATGTATATGGCTACTCCAGTTCAGTTTCTGGTCAATACTAACCACCAGGATGTTGATAATGGGGGATTTAGCGATCTTAATGGAATTGAATGTCAAGGGGAGATGGTTAGATTCTCTTGTTGGGGACGGTTATTGCCTGGCACTTGTGGGGCACGAATCTTGCCACTTGCCACTTATCAGCCCAAGCCTAGATATTGTCCAGGTCTTGCTGCATTTCTACGGGAACTGCTTCAGTAACTGAGTCGTCGCAAATGTTGCTGAACATTGTGCAATCATCAGCCAACATCCCCACTTCTGACCTTATGATTGAAGAAAGGTCATTGATGAAGCAGCCCTAGATGGTTTGGTCTAGGACACTACCCTGAGGAACTCCTGCAGTGATGTCCTGGCGCTGAGATGATTGACCTCCAATGAACACAACCATCTTTGTTTGCGCTAGGTACGATTCCAACCAGTGGAGAGTTTTCCCCTGATTCTCATTGACTCCAGGTTTGCTAGAACTCCTTGATGCCATATTCGGTCAAATGGAGCCTTGCTATCCACTCTATCTAGACCCCTCATAATTTTATCAACTTCAATGAGGTCTCCCCTCAGCCTCCTCTCTTCCAAAGAAAACAATCCCAGTCTTTCCTCATATCTAAAATTCTCCAATCTCGACAACATCCTCATAAATCTATTCTGTACCCTCTCTAGTGCAATCACATATTTCCAATAATGTGGTTACCAGAACTGCACACAATACTCCAGCTACGGCCTAACCAGTGTTTTATACAGTTCCAGTATACCTCCCTGCTCTTACATTCTATGCCTCGACTAATAGAGGAAAATATCCTGTGTGCCTTCTTGACTACCTTATTTACCTGCCCAGCCACTTTCAGGGATAAGTGGGCATGCATTCCAAGGTCCCTCTGTTCCTCTACACTCCTCAGTATCCTACAATTTATTGTGTATTCCCTTGCCTCGTTAGCCTTCCCCAAATGCATTACCTCACACTTCTCCAGATTGAACTCCATTTGCGACTGTTTCACACACCTGATTAGTCCATTGATAACTTCCGGCAGGCTACAGCTTTCTTCTTCTTTATCAACCACACGGCAAATTATTGTATCATCAGAAAACTTCTTAATCATACCCCCTATATTCAAATCCAAATCATTGATATATACAACAAAAATCAAGGGACCTCACACTGAGCCCTGTGGAACCCGACTGGAAACAGCCTCCCAGTCACAAAAACACCCATCGACCATCACCCATTGCTTCCTACCTCTGAGCCAATTTTGAAGCCAATTTGCCACTTTCCCTTGGATCCCATGGGCTTTTACTTTCATGATTATTCTGCCATGTGGGACCTTATCAAAAGCCTTGCTAAAATCCATATAGAGTACATCAAATGCACTACTCTCAACTCTCTTTGTTATCCTCTCAAAAAATTCAATCATGTTAGTCAGACACGACCTTCCACTAAATCTGTGCTGTCTTTGATCAACCTGTGTCTTTCTAAATGAAGATTTATCCTGTCCCTCAACTTTGTCCAATAATTTTCTCAACACCAAGGTTAGGCTGACTATCCTGTCATTACTCGGTCTATCCCTTTTTAAACAATGGTACAACATTAGCTGTCCTCCGGCACCATGCCTGTAGCCAAAGAGGATTGGTAAATGATCAGAGCCTCTGCTATTTCTTCTCTTGCTTCCCTGAACAGCCATGGATACATTTCATCCACTTTTCAAAGATGTTAAGACCTTTGATACTTCATTTCTCACTGTTAATTACATTTAGTATTATACACTCCTCCTCCCTGATTGCAATGTCTGTATCATCTCGCTCTTTTGTGAAAACAGACAAAACACATTCATTAAGAAGCATACCCACGTTGACACCTCCACACACAGATTATCCTTCTGGTCCCTCATAGACCCAACTCTTTCTTTAGTTATCCTCTTGCTCTTTATGTATTTTATAAAAAGTCTTTGGGTTTTTCTTGATTTTATTTGCCAATATTTTTTCATGCCCTCTCTTTGCGTTCCTAATTTCCATTTTAATTTTGCCCCTACACATTTTATACTCCTAGGTTTTATGTAGTATTGAGCCCTCAGTATCTGTCATAAGCTTCACTTTTTTTATTTCCTCTCCTTTAACCCCCTTAATATAAAGAGAACTCTGGATTTGTTAGTCCCACACCTTTTTCTTCAGGGGAACATACTTGCTCTGAAGCCTCACCATCTCTTCCTTGAATGCCTTCCACTGATCTGGTACTGATTTACCTTCAAGTAGCTGTTTCCAGTCCACTTTAGCTAAATCAAATCTCAGCTTAGTAAAATTAGCTTTTTCCCAATTGAGAATTTTTACTCCTGGTCTATCGTTTGCTTTTCTATAACTCACCTAAATCTAACCTAATTATGATCATTTCCACCAAAGTGCTCCCCAATTGACACCTGTTCCACCTGCCCAGCTTAATTCACTAAAACCAAGTCCAGAACCATCCCCTCTCTTGTGGGGCTTGCTACATACTGTCTAAAAAAGTTCTCCTGAATGCATTTTAACAATTCTGCTCCCATTGTGCCTTCATACTAATTCTATTCCAGTTAATATTGCTGCCTGTGCGGAGTTTGCAAGTTCTCCCTGTGACCGTGTGGGTTTTCGCTGGGTGCTCCGGTTTCCTCCCACAGCCAAAGACTTGCAGGTGATAGGTAAATTGGCCATTGTAAATTGCCCCTAATGTTGGTAGGTGGTAGTGAATATGGGATTACTGTAGGGTTAGTATAAATGGGTGGTTGTTGGTCGGCACAGACACGGTGGGCCGAAGGGCCTGTTTCAGTGCTGTATCTAAATAAAAATAAATAAAATATTGGTTGGCATCCTTCCATCTACGAAAGATGACGGACACACAGCAAACAATCCATTTAAGTGGGGTGTCTTCTCATGGGGCACCTTTGCTAATGGCTGAAGGCCATTCCTTGATAATCAGGTTCTGTTACAAGTGCTGCATGTGAAGCTGCCAAGTGATGCTGTGAATTGTTGTTTTTTGACATTGGTGCCTGTTGCCAAGCTGCTGTAATGACTGATCATTGTGGTAGTGTACACCAGTACACAGGCTGTGTCGCCATTTCCCTTTTTCGCCAGCTAGTGACTCCCAGGTGCAATAGTCGACATTTAGGGCCTTCATGTCATGCTTGCAAGCATCCTTGCAGCAGAGCTTTGGGCGCCCCACTGGTCGTCTGGCCCTGGCTACCTCACCATACAGAAGGTCCTTGGGTATGCGACGGTTCCCCATCCTGTGGACATGTCCAATCCACCTAAGCTGCCTCTGTTTGATTACTGCCAACACACTTGGGAGCTCTGCCTTTGAGAGGACTGCTGCATTTGTGATTTTGTCCTGCCAGGATATACCCATAATGCACCACAGACAGCGAAGATGGAAATGATTGAGCTTCTTTTCGTGGTAGCTGTAAGTCGCCCATGTTTCACAGCCATACAGCAAGGTGCTGAGAACACAGCCCTTATAAACCATTAGCTTGGTCCCAAGGGTCAGCTTGGTGTTATCCCAGGTATGTTTCGCAAGGCGGCCAAATGTGGTAGCTGCTTTCCCTATGCGTGTGTCGAGCTCTGCATCAAGGGACAGATTGTCTGTCATTGTGGATCTAAGGTAGCAGAATTTGCTAACCACTTCCAGTGGGATGTTATTTAGTGTGATCAGGGCAGAGATGCAACACCTTGTCTCATGACACGTTTTTTTGGTGCTTATTGTCAAGGAAAACAAGTGCCGGGCATGGAGAGACTATCCATGCTTCTTAATAGCTGAGTTTCTGTGTGAGCGACCATTGCAGCATCGGCAGCATAGAGGAATTCTCTGATCTAGATGCGATGTATCATTGTCATTTCTTTCAGCTTGATAGATTGTAGAGCTTGCCGTCTATCCAAGTGTGCAAGTAGACTCCTTCCGTATCTGCAGGGAAGGTGAAGGTCAGGAGCATGGAAAAGAAGATACCAAATAGAGTGGGGGCTAGGACACAACCCTGTTTCACCCATTCTTCACTCCCAAACTGTCAGAAGTGGAGCCATTAAACTGTACAGTGCAGTGCATGTTGTCATGGAAGGAGCGGATGAGACTGAGGAGCTTCAGTGTACAGCCAATTTTTCCCAAAATCTTGTAAAGCCCTGCTCTGCTGATGTTGAATGCCTTCGTGAGATTTATGAAAGTAAGGTAAAGGGGTATACTCTGTTCCCTACACTTCTCTTGTAGCTGACGTATGGAGAAGATCACATCAACAGTAGATCTGCCAGCACTGTGCTTCCGGGTGCTTCCGGGTACACTCAGTCTGCAAGTAAATTGAGTGTTTTAAGTATGACCCTAGCAAAGGCCTTCATGATGCTAAGCAGTGAGATACCTCTGTAGTTGTTGCAGTCTCCTCTGTCACCTTTGTTTTTGTATCGTGTGATGATTTTGGCATCTCACATCTCCTGTGGAACAGAGCCTACTTTCCAGCAGAGAAGGAGAAGGTCATAAAGGTTTGGCAATAGATGGGACTTTCTGTGCTTGGGCAGTTCGGCTGGGATTCCATCCTTGCTGGATGCCCTTCTGTTTGCTTCTATGGACTTCTCGAGCTCTAGTGATGAGGGTTCTTCAGTTAATATTAAGGTAGTTGAAATCCCCCACTATTACTGCCTTATTGTGTTTGCACCTCTGAGATTTGCCTACATATTTGCTCTTCTATCACCCTATAACTCTTTGGGGGTATATAGTACACTCCTAGTAGTATGAAGCCTCTTTTTTTTTCTTTAGTTCAACCCATATGGCCTCATTTGTTGATCCTTATACCACATTATCCCACCTCATAGGCACAGTTGTTTCTTTAGTTGTCCAGCCAACTGAGCTAACTATAAAATGTGATGTAACAAGATACCACCAGAGTGGGTTTAATCCCTGTACCAGTTGTGGTAGTTCATGGAGGACTGTCTCTTTACCTTGCCCCATGCTTGAGGAGTGGTACCCCTCAACTTATAAATTACCATCTCGTGCTCTCTCTTGCTCACGCTCTCTCTCTTTCTCTCGCTCTCTCTAATGAAGTAGATGCCTCTGGTTCTTTGGGACTATGGCTACAACAATAATCAATTCCACATAGCTGAAGTGTCAAATAAATCCAGACTTTCTCTCAGCTATATTACATGCTTTCACTGCTCCAAAATTTTCACTCTTTATAGTAATCTTAAAGTGAGATTAGTAAACAATGTTCCCTGATAATTTGCTCACTCTGGATTAACTAAGACTTAAATACTCAGATCACATGTGATCTTTAAAAGTTGTAAGTCTAAAACAACTTCTATCCCATTTCTTTTAGTGAAACCTATATGGTGAATAGCAATGAACGATAGTAACCAAGATCATTGTCTTAGCCAATTTTGCCACCATTCCCACCTATTAGGTAGGATTTCAATTCACAGTGGAAACCCCAACGTCGCAATGAATTCCAGGTCCTGACCCCGTGCCGACGTGGGAACGCACACATGTGCAATTTTGTTATGCAAAGCATTTAATTGGCCAGGAGTTGCATTCACTGCCCTATTAGCAGCAGCGAACGTGGGAGGGTGGTGGTTTCAAGCCAGAAGTGGGCCTGAATTAAAGGGCGAGTGGCAGCCATTGCTGAAGCTGCTGTTCGTGCACAGAATGGAGGCACAACCACAGCAGAGGGCAAGGAGGGCCCCCATGCCAGGGCAGCTCCCAGTTATTCAGACAACTCGCTGGAGGTGGAGTGCATGGAGGAACGTTTTCTTCCCTGTCAGAAGCAACAGAAGGCACGCGAGAGTCACCAAGAGGGGATGCCTGGAGGTAGCATACTAAGTCAGCAGCAGAGGAGTGGTGAAGAGGAACTGGGTGCAGTGCTGGAAATGCTGCAATGACCTTCTTGGGTCTGGCAAGGTGAGTGACAAGAGGGATCCAGATGGTATGCCTCCTGGTGAGCTGTCACCAGAGTGGCAAGGATAGGGGCATTCTAAGAGTGCATAGAGTTCTCCTCACTATGGGAGAGGGCTGTGCGCTGGTGTCTTGATGGCCCAATAGCATAGGTCAGAACCCTAGTGCTGCTGGTCAGAAGGCTCAAGTGCAAACTCCAATGTGAATGAAAGGCTGCAAGTGGAGAGGGAGGGCAGCATTGACCTAACGGCATCGTTTTTCACCTTGCAGGCCAAAAGGGAATCTAACATGCAGGAGAGCAAGAGGGCACATCTGGAAGATGGGCTGGCACAGCTTGCGGTACTGATGCCATTTGAGAAGCCGTGCCTTGATGTGGCCAGAGTGCCAGGGGATGCATGTCAACCAGCTGTTATTGCATAAGCTGCCAGCTCATGATTTTAAGCAACAGACTGTTCCGATCTCGCATCACCATTTTCTCTTATGTCTCCCACAGGGCCAGATGCAGAGGGACAGGAGTCCATACTCTGAGAATAAGTTCCTGAGAAGTCAGAGGAGGAAGATATCTTCGATCGTGCACCATCACATCTTACCAGCCCACCCTCCACCTTGCACCTCAGTGGGTCCTTGTGGATTGTTAGAGGTGGTGGCACAGGGTGATGTACATGTCACTTCAGAGCTGGAGGATTCGGGGGAGGCAGTGTCGGCCGAGGCCAGTCCCCCTCAGAGTGGAGGACAGGCCTAGTCCTGCTCAGCACGTTGAAGATACCTTGCCTCAGGAGTGGCGAAATAGGTGGTTCTACCTGGAGAAGAAGCGTAAGATGTGTGCTCACATGTCAGAATTACCTCAAGCTCTACAGAGTCATGGTGTGAGAATGGAGGAGACCATTCATCTCAGGTGCTCCATAATGACTCTCTGCTTTCAGCATATGAGCTCCTCGCAAACCTCTTTGGAGAGTCATGTGAGGCAGCACTCAGAGTGAATGCAGGAACAGAGCACTGACATGCAGATGATACATACCAGACTCAACAGCATTGACTAGTCAGTGGCACAGAGTGCGAAAGAGTGGATGCCAGCCACACCCCAGCTGGTGATCCCTGCCAGCAAACAAGGGGTTCATGAAAGGGCTGAGGAGGTGACAGATGATGATGAGGGGACCACCCCTCACAGGCCTCCATCATCATTTACCACCATGGCCCCTCTGAGATGAAGCATTGCTGAAGTCATGCTCTGTGACAGAGGCTGCCCCTGTAGTGATGCCAGTGCAGCAGCCTTTTGGAGGTGCCCCTCCACCCTGCTATGACCACAATGAGGATGACTGTCATGGGTATCTCATGCCAAGACAGTCATGAGCCAGCAGCCTGCCTCCACCTTATCCTCTGCCGCAGGTGCAGCACCTTGGAAAAGTGGCTGTCCACGGAGGCCATGGTGCTGGTAATGTCACTTTGTGGGTCACTTGGGTGTTTGGGATGCCAATAATAGTTAGACAAAAGGTAGCATTGAGGAGAGAAGACTGAGAGATAGCCCTCATTTGCAGGCAAGAAGTTGTGCTCAGTGGTCAGAAATATCCTTCATATTTTGCATTCTTCACAAGGGCTTTATTGTGGGGGTGGTCAGGGTTGTTAAGCCATAACGCACTTGGAAAGTTATTGCACTAAAGGCTGACTGGTGTGTTTCCATTTCAAGTTGGCAAAATGGAGAGTGGGAAGTGAGGGTTGGCAGAGTGATGGAGTGTTCTAATGAAGATTGTCAGGTTCAGAATCTGAAGCCTTCCTGCCCATCTTTCCTCAGCCCTGGTCTGCTGCTGCCCAGATGCTACTTGTTATCGCTGGTTAGACCAAGCTTGGTGAAGCTTGATACTATTTCCTCTCATGCCCTTCCTTTGCTGGCATTGCAGTGTGGAGTCTGTCTGAATCCAGCCCAACCCTGACCACCCCCACAATAAATCCCTTGTGAAGAATGCAAAATATGAAGGATATTTCTGATCACTGAGCACAACTTCTTGCCTGCAAATGAGGGCTATCTCTCAGTCTTCTCTCCTCAATGCTACCTTTTGTCTCTGTTCCACCATTGCAGATCAGTCCCTGCTATTTCACTGCCTCCTCCACCATGTCGTGATTCTGACAGCATGTAGAACTCAACCCTTGAATCCAAAATCAAAGTCTTTCCCTTAAACGAGCTGACAACATGCTCGTTAATGGCCTTAAGTTGCCATTTAAGCAGTTTGGACAAGTTGTTTTTTTTAGTGTCTACCAGCACCATTCAAAAGCAGCTGTGAGTCTTCTGTACCACAGAAACAAACAATTACCTCTTGCAAGACCAGCGTTCAGATTGCACCTCAGAAACACAATGATTGAGAAAGTCATGGTTAGACATCCAGGGGAAGCACAGTGTTAAGAAAAAAAAAGTTGGTTTTGTGTTGTATTTAGTAGCATAACAGGGATATTCTGGAGAATGTCTCAGACTCCGGATAAGGTCAGTTACTGTTTAAATAAAAGCAAAATACTGCGGATGCTGGAAATCTGAAACAAAAACAAGAAATGCTGGAATCACTCAGCAGGTCTGGCAGCATCTGTGGAAAGAGAAGCAGAGGTTTCGGGTCAGTGACCCTTCTTCGGAACTGACAAATATTAGAAAAGTCACAGAATGTAAAAAAAAAAAGGAAGAAAAAAATAACTAAAAATGAAAGTAAAATGGGGGGCTGTCATGCTCCTTTTTTTACATTCCTTTTTACATTTTTTACAATCTTTTTTTGCATTTATTTCATTTCATCTTAGTTTGTTCAGTTTGCTTACCCACTGTTTTTTTCAGGTTGTTTTTCTTCAGGTTTGCACTTGCTGCTGTTCAATATTCAGTGTATTCACACCTAATCTGTACTAATGCTTTGTCTTTCAACACACCATTAACATATTGTTTGCCTTTGCTCCGTGACCTTTTGGTCAGCTATGTGGCCTGGTCCAATCTGCACCTTCTCCTTTGTTATCTCTTGCCCCACCCCCACCTCACTTGTTTATAATCTGTGACTTTTCTAATATTTGTCAGTTCTGAAGAAGGGTCACTGACCCGAAACGTTAACTCTGCTTCTCTTTCCACAGATGCTGCCAGACCTGCTGAGTGAATCCAGCATTTCTTGTTTTTGTTTCAGTTACTGTTTATTATTTACATTTTTTTATTCATATGTAGGTGTTACTGACTAGGCCAGCAATTAGGCCATTTCAGAAGGCACTTAAGAGTTAACCACATTGCTGTGGATCTGGAGTCACATGTCAGCCAGACCAAGTAAAGACAGCAGATTTCCTTCTCTGAAGCACATTAGTGAACCAAATGGGCTTTTACATCAATCGATAATAATTCCAGATTTATTAAGAAAATACAAATTTCACCATCTGCTGTGGTAGGAGTCAAACCCCTGCCCCCAGTGAATTAGCCTAGGCTCTGGATTACTAACTCAGTGGCATTACCACTACGCCACTGCCTCCCCACATACTACACACACTCTTATCAAACCTCCTAAGCTTGCATCCCTCATGCTGCTTTCTCTTCTCTCCAGCCTAACCTCATGTGACTATGACATCATCATTCTTACAGTGGGAGGGGTTGATCTCACTGTCTTCAAAATTAACCCTTTACATCCTTATACTACATCTCCACTCAAGTTTTTATCCAACATTTTATCAAACATATTTACATACTTGACTTATCGACTACCCTCTCTCCAAGTCTCTGACTTCACAGATTTAGTTGGTTAGGAGGTTTGACAACTCTCCTTGATCTGATTGTAGTTTGACTGGGGCGATCAGTAGTCTTCCTTGTAGGTCTGGATCACTGACATGTTTGCTCTTTAATATAGATTGTGGCATTCTGTTCAGATTGGGTTTGTCCCTCTTCATCTGGATCTTTCAAATGAATGACTGGCTGTTGCTTTTGAGGAATAGGGATGATAGTTCTCCTATTGTGATGGAATATAGGTACAATAGGCTTAATTAAGTAGAATTTGGAAATAGTTAGTGTATTATGCCTTTTAGAGTTAGAGATTGAATGGACGGTCAGTTTTTAGACTCACTGACATTCCCCTTTAAGAGGTTCGAAAATTTCAAGGTCCCTGTTATGAACAAGTTGGGAAATCCATTTGTGTCTCTGTCAGGGGTCTGGAAGATCAACACAAACATTGAAATATCCTGTCAGTAAGAAGTAGCAACAAACTTAATTGTTTTGTGCAGACAGGTCGGCTCCAGAGTTGCTTTGGGGTGCCATCAAAAGGGCAATTAACAATAAATGGAATGTACTCACAGGAACAAAAAGGGTTAAGTAAACAAAATTATAAACATTTTGACCAGATAAGTGCTCACAACTTCAACAGCAAAGGAATTTCAGTAAAGCATTAAGTGGAAATGCTAATTAAAGATATGGGCTGGGATTTCACGTTGGGTGGATGGGAGCCGGCCACCGACTTAAAAAGTCAGTGGCGAACCCGCTTCCGCCTTGTCTGGGAATCCGACCCGCATTTTGCGTGTCCCCAAACTTTAATTGTTCCAAGGTGGGACTGCCACCTGCTTGAGAGTGGAAGTCCCGCCTCATTGAGCTGCCAGCCAATCAGTGGGCCAGCAGCTCTTAGTCCCAGCAGCACCACAGGGAGCAGTGGTCACTGCTGCGACTGCAGCCCAGCCGAAGACATGGAACTGGGAGTCCAGGTAAGTTTTGGTTGCCTCGCGAGGGGTAATTGGTTGGGCCCCGGTGAGGCAAGGGTGGTTGGATGGGGGGGAAGGGGGCATGATGGGGGTTGGGGGTGGTTGGGGTGTGGAGGTGGCCCTCCATCGGCCACCCCCTGGTATTTCCAGGTGGGTTTTCTGGGTCCTCGGCCGCCCTCTTGCCACATGTAAAATCCGCATGGAGGCGGGTGACCACTTAAGGGCCTTGATTGGCCTGGGGCGTGCGGACCGTTTTTCTCCCCTACCGCCGTACGTAAAGTGACGGCGGAGGCTGGACCGGGATGGGAAGGTCTCCTGGAGCCTCCCACTCCATTTTAACACCACCCACCACCCCCACCCTGCCACCGTCCCGCTCACTGGGGTGGAATTAAATTCCGGCCATGGATTTTAAAAGGAACACATGAAGGTCACATCTAAATGCTGGGAAGTCAGATGACACTTCAGAAACAGTATAAACCTGAGAGTTTTGAAGCAATGCTTAGAAGCATTGAGTCCTCAAACAATGCTTCTCAATGAAGGGGCATTTAAGGTAAAATGTTTGCTTTAAATTTTGATGGATATTCTAAGATATTTTTGCTGTAACATTGGCAAGGTTCAACTTTTGGATTCTATGTTAGAAATAAAATTATGTGTTACATCTTTTAGTAATATTTGATATTGTGATATACTTATCCAGTAAGAAGTCTATTGCATGTTAAATTCTTTAATAAATCTATAAAAGTTAATAAACTGTCTCATATAGCATTCTAATACAACTACAAAGAACCCCCTCTCTGTGTTTCTTTAAGTGGAGAGATACGTATTGAAGAGAGTTCCCAGACCCTTATAATATCTGGGATATTTATGACTTAGCCATAATTATTAAAATAGGCTGTCCAAAAGATGGTAGTATTCTCTGTTGGTTTTCTTTCTTTGAGGGAAATCTACTACAATTCTTTGGACCCAAACAAGTGTCTGAGAATTTGTCTGGTTTGTACTTGATTAAAGAAGATTCACAGGGATGTACTCCTGATTTGGTTTAGTCCCTATAAGGGGTTAAAGTCATAAATCATTTCACTATTTCTTCTTACATTTCCTTTAGTTGTGTATATATAACCTATGATCGCTGGTAGTTCTCATGTCTATGGATTACTGTACCTTCTCTTTCCAGGTCACGTGTGCACAATCTTTGACCATTATTTAGTTCAGGTAAGTTTCTTGTTTGAAATCTTCTATTATAATTCCACATTTGGTGCCTTCTGTAAGAGTTCTTCCTGTCTCTTACTTTTTCATAGACCTGCACATTCAATCTGGGAAGCAAGTCCTTCGGCAATATAGGAAGCTGTGTTCTTATCTTCCTGCCCATCAATAGTTCTGCTGGTGATAATTCACGTATCAGCAGCGTAGATCTATAAATTAAAAGTGAAATTCTTTTTTAGTAATGACTTAATGTTTCTTACACCTCCTTCCACCTCACCATTTGACTGTGGGTACCTTGGCGAACCTGTGAGATGTCGAAATCTCAACTTCATTTCAAAGTGAGAAAAATATTAATTCGCAAACTGTGGTCCGTTGTCTGACAATATTTCATCAGGGATACCATGTGTCACAAAGATGTCTTGAAGAGTTCTGATGACCATTTCTATCATTGTAGAATGCAATCTTCTGATTTCTATCCACCTTGAGAAGTAATTGATGATGATCATGTATGACTTATTGCCGAACATAATCAAATCCATACCCAGCCTTTGCCACAGTCTGGCTGGAAACTGTGTGGTTAACAGGGGTTCACATTTTTCTGGTCTCCGTACTTCGCAAGTCTGACAGTTTTGGAGCATGTTCTTAATATCCTTAGGTATTCCAGGCCACCGGGCTCCTGGGCTGTAAGCTCCCTAGGAAGCTCCCTTGCTGTTCAACTCTATCCATGGCCATCTCCTCCCATTCTTAGTGTTTTCTCCGCCAATCTACCCTCTTAAACTGTTTAAACTCCCCTGGCTCTTTAATCAGTTCATTTTAGCCCTAACTACAAGCTATCAGCTAGTTTATGTTACCTGGGCCCACTGCCCTCCCCCAGCCATACCTGCTCTTTGTTTTCTCAACAAAATTGATCGCAGTCCGGATGAAACTAAAAAGTACAGCTGGTGATACTTTGATCTCCGATCCTGCTGTCTTCACCGTCCAGAGTGTCCGCGGCCACGGCGTGCGGTAAGTCCATTGAAGAGAAGAAGGAGCAGCGGGACGCTAGGGAAGCCTTGCGAAAAGGTGCCCCGAACACCCAAAAAGCCATGAACGGCTCATCGGCCGCAACTTCAAAGCGACCGCGGGAGATGGCTCGGAGAGCATCTGCAGCACAATGTCGGCAATGCTGGTACCGGCGCACGAGGATGTCGTTCACCTCCCGAAGGACGCGGACAAGATTTCCAGGCGTCGATGGTGGGAACTGAGGAAATGGCTTATCACCTGCACCCCCTTTCCCCCCCCATTCCCCTTCCACCCCCCCTTCCCCTTCCCAGCTCCACTCTCTCAGCTCATCCCCCCCCCCCCTCGCACCCCTTTCCCAGCTCCCCCTCGCACACCCTTCCCTCCATCCCCCCCCCCTCGCACCCCCTCCTCCCACCGGCATCATCCTACACCTGTGTAGGGGCCCTAACAACCCCACTGTCTTGTGGGCATCTCGAGAGAGACCAAGGCTAAGGGAGTAAACCCTAACAGAAAATCCGGAGCGGAACCCCGTAGGCGGTCATGTGTCACCTTTGGCATGTTTCCGGCAGTTCCTGCAGCCATACCGGTGCTAAACGTCGTGCTCTGCACTCCGTTGGACCCCACCAGAAAGGCCGAGAGGGGGGTTTTGACGATTGGGCAACTCTCAACCTCCATAAATTCGCCCAGGCATGCGCCATGGAGAGGCCACTCCATAGTTGCCTCACAGTGACTGAAACAACACGGAAGGCAGTAGTTACGGGTTATAAGTCCAGCTATGTTCTTTAAATAGGCGACAGGTTTAGATAGAGGATTTGGATTGGCGTAGGCTTGCAGGGCCGAAGGGCCTGTTCCTGTGCTGTAATTTTCTTTGTTCTTCTTTGTTCTTTAAATTGGCATAGAAACTGGGCACCACAGGTTGCCTTTGTTGGTGGGAGAGGTCATTGCACCTCACTGGACAGCTACCGCCCGCCTCAAACCGGGCAGCCCCCGGTCAATAAGGTTCTGTCCCGGCACAGTCTACCTGCTTCAATGGGTGCTTGGAGCTCAGGGTCATTGCCCGAAAGGTGGACTGCAACACCGCACCAAACAACACGAAAAAAGGAAAGAAGGTACCAGCCCTTTGCTTTGCAAGCTGGAACATCAGAACTATGTGTCCTGGCCTGTCGGAAGACCTTACACAAATCAACGATTCTCGGAAGACCGCCATCATTAACAACGAGCTCAGTAGACTCAATGTAGACATTGCAGCACTTCAGGAGACACGCCTCACCGCGAGTGGATCTCTAGCAGAGCAAGACTACACCTTCTTCTGGCAGGGCAGGGATCCTGAAGAACCAAGACAGCATGGAGTGGCCTTCGCCATCAGAAACTACTTGCTCAGCATGATAGAGCCTCCCTCAAATGGCTCGGAACGCATACTGTCCATCCGACTGCTCACCACCTCTGGTCCAGTACACCTACTCAGCGTCTATGCTCCAACACTCTGCTCCCCACATGAAGCTAAAGATCAGTTCTACGAGGAACTCCATAACATCATTAGCAGCATCCCCAACACCGAACACCTATTCCTGCTGGGGGACTTTAATGCCAGGGTTGGGGCCGACCATGACTCATGGCCCTCCTGCCTTGGGCGCTATGGCATTGGAAGGATGAATGAGAACGGGCAGAGACTGCTTGAGTTGTGTACCTATCATAACCTCTGCATCACCAACTCGTTCTTTCACACTAAACCCTGTCACCAGGTTTCATGGAGGCACCCAAGATCACGTCGTTGGCACCAGCTAGACCTCATCGTCACAAGGCGAGCCTCCTTAAACAATATTCAAATCACATGCAGCTTCCACAGTGCGGACTGCGACACCGACCACTCCCTGGTGTGCAGCAAGGTTAGACTCAGACCAAAGAAGTTGCATCATTCCAAGCAGAAGGGCCACCCGCGCATCAACACGAGCAGAATTTCTCATCCACAGCTGTTACAAAAATTTCTAAATTCACTTGTAACAGCCCTTCAAAACACTCTCACAGGGGATGCTGAGACCAATATATGATGGCATTAAGAGAGCTCTTGGGCCAACCATCAAGAAGATCACCCCCCTCAAATCTAAATCAGGGGACATAATCACTGACCAACGCAAACAAATGGACCGCTGGGTTGAGCACTACCTAGAACTGTACTCCAGGGAGAATGTTGTCACTGAGATTGCCCTCAATGCAGCCCAGCCTCGACCAGTTATGGATGAGCTGGACATACAGCCAACAACATCAGAACTCAGTGATGCCATTGATTCTCCAGCCAGCGGAAAAGCCCCTGGGAAGGACAGCATTACCCCTGAAATAATCAAGAGTGCCAAGCCTGCTATACTCTCCTCAGCACTACATGAACTGCTATGCCTGTGCTGGGACGAGGGAGCAGTACCTCAGGACATGCGCGATGCCAATATCATCACCCTCTATAAAAACAAAGGTGACCGCGGTGACTGCAACAACTACCGTGGAATCTCCCTGCTCAGCATAGTGGGGAAAGTCTTTGCTCGAGTCGCTCTAAACAGGCTCCAGAAGCTGGCTGAGCGTGTCTACCCTGAGGCACAGTGTGGCTTTCCTGCCGAGAGATCGACCGTTGACATGCTGTTCTCCCTTCGTCAGATACAGGAGAAATGCCCCTCTACATTGCTTTCATTGATCTCACCAAAGCCTTTGACCTCGTCAGCAGACGTGGTCTCTTCAGACTACTAGAAAAGATTGGATGTCCACCAAAGCTACAAAGTATCATCACCTCATTCCATGACAATATGAAAGGCACAATTCAACATGGCGGCTCCTCATCAGACCCCTTTCCTATCCTGAATGGCGTGAAACAGGGCTGTGTTCTCGCACCCACACTTTTTGGGATTTTCTTCTCCCTGCTGCTTTCACATGCGTTCAAGTCTTCTGAAGAAGGAATTTTCCTCCACACAAGATCAGGGGGCAGGTTGTTCAACCTTGCCCGTCTAAGAGCGAAGTCCAAAGTACGGAAAGTCCTCATCAGGGAACTCCTCTTTGCTGACGATGCTGCTTTAACATCTCACACTGAAGAGTGCCTGCAGAGTGTCATTGACAGGTTTGCGGCTGCCTGCAATGAATTTGGCCTAACCATCAGCCTCAAGAAAACGAACATCATGGGGCAGGACGTCAGAAATGCTCCATCCATCAACATTGGCGACCACGCTCTGGAAGTGGTTCAAGAGTTCACCTACCTGGGCTCAACTATCACCAGTAACCTGTCTCTAGATGCAGAAATCAACAAGCGCATGGGAAAGGCTTCCACTGCTATGTCCAGACTGGCCAAGAGTGTGGGAAAATGGCGCACTGACACGGAACACAAAAGTCCGACTGTATCAAGCCTGTGTCCTCAGTACCTTGCTCTATGACAGCGAGGCCTGGACAACGTATGTTAGCCAAGAGCGACGCCTCAATTCATTCCATCTTCGCTGCCTCCGGAGAATACTTGGCCTCGGGTGGCAGGACCGTATCTCCAACACAGAAGTCCTTGAGGCGGCCAACATCCCCAGCTTATACACACTACTGAGTCAGCGGCGCTTGAGACGGCTTGGCCATGTGAGCTGCATGGAAGATGGCAGGATCCCCAAAGACACATTGTACAGCGAGCTCGCCACTGGTATCAGACCCACCGGCCGTCCATGTCTCCGCTTTAAAGACGTCTGCAAACGCGACATGAAGTCCTGTGACATTGATCACAAGTCGTGGGAGTCAGTTGCCAGCATTCGCCAGAGCTGGCGGGCAGCCATAAAGGTGGGGCTAAAGTGTGGCAAGTCGAAGAGACTTAGCAGTTGGCAGGAAAAAAGACAAAAGCACAAGGAGAGAGCCAACTGTGTAACAGCCCCGACAAACAAATTTTTCTGCAGCACCTGTGGAAGAGCCTGTCACTCTAGAATTGGCCTTTATAGCCACTCTAGGCGCAGCTCCACACACCACTGACAACCTCCAGGCGCTTATCCATTGTCTCTCGAGATAAGGAGGCCAAAGAACTAGAACCAGGCCACCATACTGAAGATTGTGCCCTCGCTGTGCACTTGGTTATACCCAAATTGCTTTGGTGTAAATGATTTAAGATCTCTGATCTCAGTGGAGTAGTAATGAACTGCCGTTCCGAAGAAGGGTCACTGACCCGAAACGTTAACTCTGCTTCTCTTTCCACAGATGCTGCCAGACCTGCTGAGTGATTCCAGCATTTCTTGTTTTTGTTGTCTATGACTCTATAGTTCAGTTGCTGTAGACAGAGTGTCTGTGGCAATCCACCACCTCAGGGAGATGCCCTGACATGCCTGTCTGTGTGTGTGTGTGTGTGTCTGTTTTAGTTAAATTGTCAGAATTCTCCCTTCGTAGCTCCATCTTCTTACCACCATGAGACAAACTGTCTGCCCACAGGACTCCACCACAGCCAGCTTACATTCATTAATATGAATGAAATAAAAGCACGGTTTACATGATTACGAGTGATTACTAAATTTGGGCCTTTCCAAGATTTTATTGTTACAAAGATTAAATTATTTATCAAAAGATTGAAGGACATCTTCAAATTTATCAGAAGCCTCGTTTACCCTTGCCTCACAATTATGTCTGCCCCAATTGCCATTGTCAGACTGTGTTGCTGTGGGATCTGCAGGGGGGTTTGGGGTCTTGAGGACTCTGAGGGTTCACTCTAGGTGTGGGGGGTCCTCTGCAAGGGGGTTCGGGGTCTTATGGGCTCTGCAAGGTGTAGTGTGGGTGTGGGGGGGATCTGCAAGTATGCAATCTGGATGTGTGGGGGCTGTATTGGGTTACCAAACAGCTGTGTGATGTGGTTGTTCGGTCACACTGCTGAAACAGAGGGTGGGCCATCAGCAAGGTTGGACTCTGAGGTCCATCAGGACTCCGCCAAAATGTCAAAAGCTCAGTTGCCAAGGCAGGGACATCTCTGCATCGATAGCAATCTGCAGGCCCATTGGTCACCTTGGGTGGGTCGCATATACCCTGTATTTTTGGTCCCCCTTGGCATGATGCTGTGCCTCTGACTGAGGGAGGGAAAAGAGGCAGCTGCGTATGTCCATGAAGCTCCATGACAAGAGCAACAGCAGCTGGCCAGGCCAAGAAGGGCCCACGTACACCAGACAATGTATCGGACTTGGATCAACTACCTCCAAATGTCTGAACGCCATTGTCAGCCAAGACTATGGCTCTCCAGGGAGGCCATCACCAACTCATGCGCCCTTCTGCAGGACAAGTTGCGACCTATGTGATTTGGGGGCCACCCTAACCCAATAGGCCTGAAGATCACCATGGCCCTAAACTTCTACATATCTGGATCTTTCCAGGGGTCCACCAGGGATATGTGTGGGGTATCACAGGTAGAAGCCCACCACTTCATCAAGGATGTGACCAATGCCCTGTTCAAGAGGGCCAGTGACTATTTGCGCTATCGGATTGACCCTGACAATCCGGCTGAGAGGGCCATCGGATTCAGAGCCATCACTGGATTCCCCCAGGTGCAAGGTGTGATAGATTGTGTGTATGTGGCCATCAAGGCTCCTCCGGATCAGCCAGCCACCTTCATCAACAGAAAGGGCTTCCATTCCATCAACATTCAACTGGTCTGCGATCACCGTAAGCGTTTCCTGCAGGTGTGTGCCCACTTTCCGGGAAGCAGCCACGATGCCTACATACTTCAACAGTCCTCGGTGCCACAGATTTTCAGGTCCCCACCTTGCCTTCAGGGATGGATTCTCAGGGACCAGGAGTATCTATTAAACATTTGGCTTCTGACGCCTGTGAGGAACACTCGCAATGCAGCAGAGAAGAGGTACAACGCTTGCCATGGCTGTTAAGTTGTCTGGTTGTTTTCTGGTTCCCAGATGTTGTAAATAATCACACTTTAAACTTGGAAAGGTGGAAGTCTTTGTTTATTTATTCAGCCAGCATGCTGCCTGGTGTAAGACTGCTTGAGACTGGTTTCCTGTTAACATGTTACATGACTCTCCAGTGCCGCTGTGAATGTGGCCCCACTGGAACACTTACACATAACAATTAGTTCCTAGCTGATTAGTTCCCAGCACTTTACAGAGAGTATAACAATATACAACATCCTTCTTTCTTTAAAACATAATACCCCTATAACAATGTACCTGTCCCAGTCATTAACATTTCTTTAAAGACTATCAACCAACTTTTGGAAATAATCTGAACTCCTTTTTAGAGTCTTTTATAGCATGTAATTTTTTCCAAAAATATTATTCTCAGTATTACTTGGGTGATAAGATGTTGTGCCTCCATCTTTTGGATTTAGTATTTGTTGCTTTCGGTGGTGAGTTGGTACACTGCACAGGCGACGTTGTGTCACTTGCTGGTGATGTTGTTAATGTTGTCTCGCTGGATAGTGATGTTTCTGGTGTTGTTGTTGATCTTTTCTGTTGTTCCAGCTCAGGTGTAGGTCGAATATGGATTCTGTTCCTTCTCATTTGGTTACTGGTTTCGGTCTCAATGATATATGACCTTGGAGTCTCAGCTTCACTAACAACTTTTGTTGGGCTCCAGGTTTTTGTGACTGGATCATGTACATATACAGTTTGTCCTTTCAACAGTTTGGGTAGGGATTTAGCATATTTTTTGGTGTTGATCTCTTCTTCCCTGTGCTTCAGTGAGTTGTTGTCTCAATTCCTCCTGGTCACTTGAAGGATGTATTTTGCTTGGCAGAGTTGTCTTATATTTTCTTCCATTCAACAGCTCTGCCAATGATTTCATATCAGCCTTGAGAGGTGTGGATCAGAGTGACAATAAGGCCAGGTTTGGGTTTTCCTTCGTCTCTTGGCATTTCACAAGTGTTCTTTTGACCGTCTGGACCTGTCTTTCTATAAATCCGTGTCCCCGTGGGTAGTGTGGTGATGAGGTGATGGTGTTGAACCCATACTGGTCAGCGAATTCCTTAAATTCTCTGGCTGTAAATTGGGTGACTTTGTCACATATTAATCTTTCAGGAATCACTTGCTCAGTGAACAGAACTAGTACTGCTGAGATGATTGTTGTGGCTGTCAAGTCTTTCACCTTCCGGATAAAAGGGAACTTTGACTAGTAGTCTGTGACTGTTAGACACCATTCTTGATTGTGTGTGAATAAATCAACTCCTACAGTATGACAGAGTCTGGGTATCATCTCCTCTTTCTGTTGAGAGTTTCTGTACTTCTGGCATACATTGCATGTAGACATCATATTTACGATGTCTTTGTATATGCCTATCCAGTACACAGCTGATTTGGCTCTGAGCTTACACTTCCCATGTGGCCTTCATGTATCTTTTGAAGAAATCCTTCCTGCATTGTTTTGGGTATGATTATTCTGGATCCAGCCAGCAGAACACCATCTTCTAGTGAGATGTCATCTCTGATAGACCAGCACTGCCTTCTTGCTGGCTGTGTTTGCTGTATCTAATCAGGCCATTCCTCGATCACTTGCTGAGAGAACATCTGTAACTCTTCGTCTTTGCCGGTCACATCTCTAATTTGAATAAGTTTTCGTGGTGTTACATTCACTAGGTGATGAATCTTAAGACCTAGATCTTCTTTCTTGTGTTTCTCCTGTGGTGACAACCGAGATAGGGTATCTGCTAGCAACATTTCTCTTCTCTTCCTGGCTTGTTTTCAGAGTGAAATTGTGAGCCTCAAGAGTAACCTCTGCCGTCTTGCTGGTGCTTTACATAGATTTTTCTTGTAGATCTGCTCCAGTGGATGATGATCACTCTCCTCTATGAACTTTTTCCCATAGAGATATGTATGGAACTTCTCACATCCATACACGATTGCCAAAAGCTCTCTTTCTATATTGGCATATCTTGTCTCAGCTGAGATTAGAGCTTTGGATGTGAATGGTATTGGCTTTCCTTCTTGTACCATGGCTGCTCCCAGTCCTATTGTAGAAGCATCTACTTGCAGAGTTACAGGTTTCTTTCTGTCATAGTATGACAGACTTGTCTCCTTGTATACTACCTTTCGAAGTTTGTCTTTCATGTGAGTCTGACCACTGGTACTCTACATTTTCTTTTATCAGCTCCTGCAGATTTGCTGTGTGTTCCAACATGTGCGGAATGAAGGAGCTTATGTATTGGATCAAGCCAAGGAAACGTCTCAACTCTCTTATCTCTTGGGGCTTCCATCCCAGAGATGGCTGAGATTCTTTCAGGACTCGGCTTGACTTCGTCAGGTGTGTACACCATTCCGAAGAACTGGCATTCTGTCACTTTCACAATGCATTTGTCTGTGTTTAGCTTAATCCCAACATTCATGGTTCTCTCCATGGCTTCATTTAGATGGTTGTCATGATGTTTTCCATTATGTGGGGGATGAATCACTGGTTTCATTGCTGGGTCAATAGTGATGTGATACTCAAAATTTTCAAAGCATCCAACCGTCTCATCAAAACACTCTGGGTACATTGTACCAGATCTTCTTTGCTCCTGATCGGAGGGCATTTTTCAATGGGTGTACTATCTTCAACCCTCAGTGTCACCTCCTTCACCTCATGGTTTACTGTGATAATCTGCAGCTCATCACAACTGCTCAACATGAGGATAGCAAGACCATCTGTTTCCATGACGTAGAACGTACAGTTGACATCTTTTCCTTTGTTTGTCCCTCTGATTTGGGTTGTTCCTAGCTGTCAAATCTCAGTTCCCCTGTTAGCATGATGTTTGGTTTCAGAGCACCTTTCCTTGAATAACCATTTTCCTCCAAATTTTCAGGAAAGATCTGCTGCTATAGTCTGAGCGGGATGATGTTACTCTGTGCTCCAGTATCAACCTTCACCTTCAGATTTATCGTTGTGGGCTTATTTCTCAGCCTCTTCCTGATATGAATGGTTGTGAATTTCTTTTCTCTGGGAACTGTCACATTCAGACATTTCATGCAATTCTATGGTTCCTATGTCTATCATGTTCTCAAACCCAAAGTCATCTTCCAGGGTATGGATGTTTTGGTTTCTTTTACTATTCATTCATCCTGTTACTCTGGATCTGATGACTCGTCTGCCACTTTCTTGCCTTGTTCTGCACATCTTTCCCAGTGATTGATCTTTCCGCAAGCTCTGCAGATTGATCCATATGCAGGATATTTCCTTCTGTCCGTGAATTCATGTGGTCATCTTCCTCTCTGTTTGGTGTACTTTCTTTCGTTATTGTTTCACTGCATCAACCCTGCTGCCTTTCTCTTGGCTTAACTGAAGGCTAGGTATTTGGGTAGTGAGTGTCTTCATCTGCTTGCTCGTGCCTTAATGTGCTCTGGCAGTCTCTACAGCCTGTGATATTGTGAGCTTGTCCTTTCCAATTAAAGCTTTCTATACTTCAGGATGTGCAGAACCCCAAATGAGCTGATCTATCAGCCTTTCATCCGTGTCCTTAAATTTACATTTTCTGGCTGCATTTTTCAATCTTGTTACAAAATTGTCAATAGGCTCACCTAATCCCTGTGTGAAGCCTTCAAATTCATATCGGTATATCCAATGATTTGATTTTGGCTGGAGATGGGTGCTGAATCTTTCAAAAATTTTGTCTGGGTTTCTGCTGTCCTCTTCAATTATGTCCCAGCTGTTAAATAAATTTAATTCTTTATCTCCTGACCAAGAAAGATATAGGTGACCCTCTCCTCTTCACTGGTGCCTTTTAGGAAACTACTGAATGTCAATCTGCACTTTTGTTTAAACTTCTCAAATGCCTCTACGACATCATCAGCTTCCCAATACATTATGGGCTGTAGCTGTGCATTCATTCCTGTCACGGCTGGCATTTTGTCTTTTAGTTTTCGCACAAGTCACTCTATTTTTGTTTTTCTCTCTCTGGCACTAATTTAGGTCAATTTTTCCCATAAAATGTTCTATGTTTACTCACAGACACTCGCTACCACCATATTACATTATCTTCTGGTTGTTTTCTGGTTCCCAGATGTTGGAACTTTAAACTTGGAAAAGCTGCAATCTTTGTTTATTCATTCAGCCAGCATGCTGCCTGGTGTAGGACTGGTTGAGACTGGTTTCCTGTTATATGTCACATGACTCCAGTGCAGTCGTGAATGTGGCCCCACTGGAACATTTACACATAACAATTAGTTCCTAGCACTTTACAGATAGTATAACAATATATAACAACGGCTCCACCTGAGTGACCACTGAGCAGACCATTTGAAGATGAGGTTCTGCTGCCTCGATCGATCTGGTGGCAGTTCAGCCCCAGCAAGGGTCTCGTGTATCATGGTGGTCTGCTGTGTCCTGCACAATGTAACACTGCCGTGGGGGGAGACCCTACATGACGATGAGATGCCTGAGCAGCACTCATCCACTGACGAGAAGGATGCAAAGAGGGAGAAGGGCCAATAGCAATGGATGTTGAAGATATGGTGCTGGAGGCCAGACAGGTTGAGAGACGTGCAAAGGAGGCAAGAAACAAACTTATAATTACCCGTTTCCGGACACCTTGATGTCCACTCCCTGGGAATCTGATAAAGACTCACCTTGATGCATGAATTCTGTTGCGTCCTTCCATTCATGTTCCCTGACTTGTGACCAGTTACAATGTGTGCTAGTGCCCATGGGAGAACATATGTTAATGAGGGAAGTGGTCACATTAGCATTGCTCTAAGGGGGAAGGAGGAAGCTAGCAGCTTATAATTAAGGAATAATGGAACATGGAATTCAGACAATGATGGGTAACAATATGCACAAAAGAACTTTTAATTGATGATAACATTACATATTATCTACACCCGTGAGTCCCAAAGTATGACTAGGTAGTTTTCTTAAAACATTTGCGAGTGCTCCTACACAATGTGATCCCTGCAATAGCAGCTGGGCTGGAGGCAGGCTGCTGATCAGGCTACCCCTTGGCTTGTGATGAATTTGGGGCCCCAGCTGCCTGAAGGGGTTGCTGCACAGGTGCAGGTCTCTCCTCAGGAATTGCGGCTGCTGAAGCTGGGCTCACTTTTGGAGGGGCTGAGGAGCCACTGTCCACACTTGGAGTTCCTTGAGGGGAGCCCCCAGTGGCGATCAGCCTGTCCTCCACCCTTTGAAGGTTCACTTGAACCTCCCTGCTCACCAAAGAAGGACGAGAAGCGGGAGAAGTCTCCAGGCTCCTCGTCCTCTCTCCTTTCCACTGCTGTGTCTAGCTCATAGCCAAGGTGATGGTGTGCAGGTTGTCGGTATTTTTGGGATCTGGCTCTCCATGAGGATCAGCAACATCTTGATATAGGAAGCCATGCTTTCACATGTCTGAGACATGGCAGCAGTCATGGCATGGATGGACTCCTCCATCGTCCACCCATGGCTGCACATTTTCTCTGGCAGCTCTGCCAGATGTTTCCTTACCTCTCTCTGCAACTCTCGCATGTCCTGTGCTGTTGACATCAGAGGCTCGTCATCAGCCTGGAGTTCAGCATGGGCCAGGACACCCACAGTCCTCTGGCTGTCAGAGGCCTCGGCTGTCTCAGCCTTAGCCAGCAGCTCGGGCATGTGTGATGCTCTCACTAGCTTGTGACCCTGATTCTACAGCCAGGCAGTAACCCACCAACGTGAAAGTATCTGTGTTTGTGGAAGGTGCAGGAGAGTTATGAGATGGTGCCTCCTGTGAGTGGTCCTCCTCCTCAGAGGTGGATGACTACTCCATTGTGGCTGTGCATGTCCACCTGCATGAGAGAACACAAAATGTGTGGGTTAGGTTGTGCAGATCTTGTCATGTCAATCATGCCTGATGTGGTTTGCCATAATTAATGAGTATGTCAATGGAGGCCAATCCTCACTGTCTCGTGCAGGAACTCCAGTCTCCCTGTTTGAAATTGCATGGCCGCTCTGGATCCCAACCACTTCCAAGGCATCGTCCTCAACGGTGGTGAGAGGATGCAAATCAAGAACTCCTCCACCAGTCTGGGCATCTCCCTCCTATTGTGGGACCTCTTGTCCTGCAAGAGGAAGGATGGAGATAGTAGAGATTGGCAGAGAGGCAAGCATGACATTTGTGCTAGTATCAGACCCTCGTCCCCTGCTAGTTGATCTGATATTTCTCATGCTGACACATACTGTCAGGGGAGTTAATGGGGTGAGCTATGAAGGACGGTGATTCAGTCTTGTAACTGTCAGGATGAGATACTAACCTCGCCCTTCTGCCATCACCGTAATAGTGCCACCCTCCTTATGTCACGCACCCTCCTTCATAGTCACATGCAATCCCCAAAAAGGTGAGTAATATGGAGCAGAACACAGGAGGTCGATGACCCTCATCCTGCACTGGGCCCAGTTGTGTTGGGTTAGTATGCAGGTACAGCAAGTGATTATAAAGGCAAATGGAATGTTGGTATTTATTGCAAGGGGAATCAAGTATAAAAGTAGAGAAATGTTGAGACAGCTGTACAGGGCCTTAGTTACACCACATCTGGAGGACTGTGTACAGCTTAGGTCTCCTTACTTAAAGGATATAATTGCACTAAAAGCTGTTCAGAGAAGGTTCACTCGACTGACTTCTGAGATGAAGTCTCATGAGGAAAAGTTGAGTAGGAGGGGCCTATACTCATTGCAGTTTAGGAAAATGAGTGGTGATCTTATTGAAAAATATAAGATCCTGAGGGGACTTGACAGGGTCGATGCTGTGAGGATGTTTCCCCTTGTGGGGTAGTCTAGGACTAGGGGAAAGAGTTTAAAAATTAGAGGTCTCCCATTTAAGACTGAGATGAGGAGAATTTTTTCTCGCAGAGGATCTTTCATCGGTGGAATTCTCTTCCCCAGAGAGCAGTGGAGGCTGGGTCATTGAATATTTTCAAGGCTGAGTTAGATAGATTTTTGATTGACAAGGGAGTCAAAAGGTATGGGGGTAGACAGGAGAGTGGAGTTGAGGCCACAATCAGATCAGCCATGATCCTATCAAATGGCGGAGCAGGCTCAAGGGGCCAAATGGCCTACTCCTGCTACTAATTCTTGTGATATTGTGTTCTTGTTCTTGTGTGGCCACGGCTGCTGACCTCCTCTACGATCTCCACACAGGCTTGCTTGATCAGGCAGGAGGACCTCTTCTTGCTATCGCTAGGGAAGAGAACCACCCGCCTTTCCCTGGCAGCCTGGAGGAGAATCTACAGGGAAGCATCACTGAACCGTGGAGTCACCCTTTGTCTTGCCCTGACCATCATTTCCTGCCCTCCTCAGGGGGTGTGGGGGATTACAGAAACCAGTCACGCTATGTTTAAAGCTCCTCCAAGCTGCCGATGAATCTAAGCCAGGAGTGAATGAAGGGCTGGCAGGCTTTTAAATGTGGTGCCAATACCTGTACTGGAGTCATCTGATGTAATTGGTGACTCTCATCCCGTCCCGTCATGTGATTGGGGGAGACCCGCATCTCCAATATGCAAAATGACCACACGCTGTGTGATCACAGTGGGGCGGTTGCCCACATGACTGACAGAATGGCACGCATATCCAAGCTGGATCATTAAATTCAGCCCAAAGAGTACTAAGATAGGAAGTTCTTAATAACCTCTGGGAACAATTTACTACCTGTGGGTTTCCGAATCTGCAGTTTCATTGTCACCTTTCTGGGCCTTCAAGGTTCAGCGACATGTCAGAACCATAAATCACATTAACATGGTTCTTATGATACAAATTAGCAGCCCTAAATGCCAGCAGCAAGATTAATTCTCATTAGTTGCATAAATCCAGCAATTTCATGACATGCAATGAACTTCAATAGGGAGGTACACAATAAGGTTGCAATTTTTTTTCAGCTTAGTTGAGGCTAATGGTGTAGTGACACAAACTGTTTCATAATTTGTGGAGTATCAGAACTCATGGTGTATCCCTACTTCAGCACAATTTTTGTTTTAATGAAGTAAAAAAGCTGGGCACCATGAACTTGCCATTATTTTTCCAACAATTTTTGGGCCAAGGGAAGACTTTTTGATTGTTAGAATCCTTATTAACTGCACTAATATCCAGAACTAATAAATGGTGTTGCTTGTTTAACAATCTATAAATAGCAATTAACTAGTTCAAACTGGTTAGAAACACATCTTCTACAGAAGGTGAATTTGGCCTTTGTTTCCATTGAGAATTGTAATTTGACTCAAATGAAGCATCCTTATTCACTCTATCATGCATCTACTTTTGGCATACACTGTGAATGGAAAAGAGAATGGATTATTTGTAAAAGTAGGTAAAATAAGCCTTGCTGATTTAACCGTGAAGAGCATTTATCATCAAGCACCAAGACTTTCATGTAACTAACAAATTTCCTTTATTTCTTAATAAACACAGCCAGGCTAACAACTGTTCACTTTGGGTGAATTGCCTATCAGAAAGAGATGAAAACAAGTGACCTTAAATAAAAAAAACTATATCTCGATGCAATTTTACAAAATTCCCCAATACTATGATGAGTGCTACGTGAATTTTGTCTTTTCATACTAATTAATGCAGGTGGTGTTATGTCTAAATGTAACATCCTATCAATTTGATGATGATCAATTTGCTATACCTTCTCCTGGTGTTTTATGCATGCAGGCAAAAGGAGAATTCAAAAGCAATTTTTAAAAATTTTCTCTGATTCAAGTAGGTGTAACTGAAGATTTTCTTCCTGCCAAATTCACATAGATGGTTATTGTTTCCACCTTTCCTAAGCTGTGATGGTATATATCTTCTTACCAAATAATTGCCTCCGCCCAATGAAGGTATTCCCGTTTTGTAATCCAAATGCAGTGTGCATATTGCGTTTATCATGCCCCAGTGTTTTGTTATTCTTGTCTGTTCTAAAAAAGAAATTTAGCAATCATGTTGATAACACTTGATATTGAGTGTAATATTACAATAGATGTTCAGTTGATCATCACAAGGTTTCTATGTAGCTTTCTACAGTAAAATCCCAACACCTGGATGAATGAGTGATGCATTGGTTCATATTCTGCCCTGTCAGACCAGGCTTGAGCACAGCTCAGACTGACAGAATGAAAGTCTCCTTTTCCTGTCTGTAATGATCTTTTTATCAGTATCAACTCAGTTCACAGTCAGTGTGGGTTCACAACATTATAACTACCTAGACATTTAGTATTAAGTGGTAGTAAATTGATCATCTCACTTGGATGGTTAGATTGGGAAATGGAAATGTCACATTGGTTGAGTCGACACACTTTTATGGTTGAGGTTAAAATATATTGCTGGAGGATAGTAAAGCAAGTTTTAAACTACATCTAAATGTACCTCAGCAGGATTATAAACCCTGTATGCAGAAGAGGAACGCCCAGCATTATATCATACCTCAATGAGCGTAACCACAGATCACATCATGAACTGAGTAGATCATAAACAAAATGGGAAGTTTAGAATTTGGTGAGAGTAGGAATTCAGTGCAGAGGGGAAGGAGGTGCTTTTTTTGGCCTTTAACATTTGTAGAGGTTTATGTAAGCTTGAGGCTGTCAGTATTTTACATTTCGTTCAGTAGTGCCAGTTAGTCTTTAAAAAAAGAGAACAAACAAAAAAAGCTTAAAACAGACTAAAAGATAATTACCTATCAATCAATATAGACTAAAATAAGGTAAGGACTCAAGATAAAGAACACCGTGACACAGAAGACTCTCCAAGGGGCGGCATTGTTGAGGAAGAACAGAACAGGAATGTGATAGTGATATGGGATTCTATAATTAATGAGATAGATAGCATTTTCTGCAGCCATGAAAGCGAATCCTGAAGAGTGTATTTCCTACTGAGGGCCAGGGAAATGGATATCTTGAGAAGACTTTGGAAAGGGAGAGAGAAAATCCAGTTGTTGTGGTCCATGTCAGAATAAATGATGTAGGTAGGAACAGGGAGGAGGTCCTGTTGAGGCAGTATCATGAGTTAGAAGCAAAATTAAAAACCAGGACTTCGAGGGTTATAATCTCTGGGAATGGTAGCATAATAGTTATGTTACTGAACTAGTAATCCAGAGATATGAGTTTAATTCCCACCACAGCAACTGGGGAATTCAAATTCAGTTAATTAAATAAATCTGGAATACAAAGATAGGACCAGATTTTTAAAGCCTGCTGAGTGTGAGTGCGGAGGCGAGCATGATTTTGAGATCACATTCTTGGAGGTCAAGCCTGGGACCCACCGCCTCTGAAACGCGATGCCATTTTTAAAGGGACGCCGGGAGGGATGGAACAGGTGGGGCACGCACCTCCAAGTAAGTGCCCGTTGAGCTCATTGAACAGCTCATTAATAGGCTTGTCAGCAGCAAGTTCTAAATTTCAACGGCTGGGGATGTGGAGGACGCCATGTGGGGAAAACGGCAAGTCATGAACACTGCAGCAGGGTGGTGGGGGGAGGGCTATGGGAAGGGCTGATTAAAATAAGAGGCATAACGTAAAGCTCAGCTGCTTCACAAGTGCAGCAGAGTAGCCATTGCTGCAGCTGTAAGATTTACTTTTCTTAGTGGTGAGTGGCAGGAATCCGGAGAGAGATGTGAGGCCGCTGGCATCACTTGGGCAGCAGGGTTGGCAGGGGAAGGCCTGGGTAATGCACAAATACCAGCTGAAGGAGCTCAGATAAGAACAGGCTACTCTGACATTGGACAAAGTGGCCAGGATGAGATGCAGCAGATGCAACATCCTGGACAGCAGGAAGCCAGAAGAGCACAGTGGGGGGCTGCACAGGGAGGAAGGTGTTACCCAAGACAGAATGCCAGTGTTGTAGGAGCCTGAATCTATTCAGGCAGATGGTCTCTGACCTGTGTGCTCTGATTCGCAATGATCTGAGGCCTCACGGCCCCCATGTCAGTGCCCTAACTGCAGCCGTCAAGGTCTAAACTTCTATGCAACTGGGTCATTTCAGGGAAGGTATGGACCCAGGTTGCATCTCACAGTCGGCAGCTCATCAGGCCATCAGGCAGGTCACGGATGCCATTTTCAGGAAGGGCAGGGGAACTGCTGCCACTTTGACACAGATGGGCCTGCATAGGCACAGAGGGCATTGGGTTCAGCCTCCATCGCTGGATTCCTCCAGGTGCAGGGCATCGTTGCTTGCGCCCATGTAGCCATCAAGGCACCCAGTGACCGGACAGTGAGATGCATCAACAGGAAGGGCTTCCACTCCCTGAACGTCCAACTGGTCCACAACCACAACAAGAGCTTCCTCCGCGTGTGCACTCACTTTCCTGATAGCTGCCGTGACTCCCACATGCTCCGATAGCCCGGGCTGCCTTGGTATTTCACTCCATCCCTCAAGTGCCTGGATAGATACAAAGGGGCAAGGGCAATCCCGAGGAGATGACTACTGACCTCTCTACGGGAGCCCCAGACAGAGGCACTGAGGCGAAACAACTAATGCCACTAGCTCAGCAGGCCAACCATTGAGTAGCCCATTGGGTTTCTGACAATGCGATTCCAGTGCTTAAATCGGTCGGGTGGCACCCTCCAATACCCTCTTGCAAGGAACATAGAAAATTGGAGCAGGAGTAGGCCATTCGGTCCCTAGAGCTTGCTCTGCAATGCAACTAGGTCATGGCTGATCTACCTCAATGTCACTTTCCCACACTATCCCCATATCCCTTTATATCTTTAATATCTAGAAATCTATCAATCTCTGTCTTGAATATACTCAATGAATGAGCCTCCACAGTCCTCTGGGGTAGAGAATTCCAAGGATTCACCATCCTCTGAGTGAAGAAATTCCTCCTCATCTCAGTCCTAAATGGCCAACCTCTTATTCTGAGACTCTGTCCCCTTAGAAGGGTCTCAGCCATTGTGGTGGCCTGCTGCAGTCTCCATAACATGGCCCTCCTTGAGGACAGTGGGACCCTGGAATGAGACAGCTCATTGGGGGGAGGAGTAGGAGGTAAAAGAGGAGCAGGCAGAGGGGCATAACACTGAACAGAGAGGTGTCGCTGCTGCAGAATAAGATGACCTCCTCCTTCCACTCTTTGGGAAGAGGACCTCCCACTTCTCCCTCATGGCCTGCAGTATTAGATCCAGGAGGTCATCGACAAAGTGAGGGTCTGCTCTGCCCCTAGTGCCAGGCCTCCAGCCCCTCTTTGACATCTCACTTCCCTCTGGTGCTGTGGAAGGCAGATCTCTCTCTCAGGACAACAGCAGCCTCAGTGATTGTTGCTGTGGAGCCCCACCCTTGATCTGACCCATTGCCATTTTCAATCCTACTGGCTCTAAGAGGACATGAAACCCGTCTCTGTACCAATTAAGGGATTAAGGGCTTGCCCTTTGAAAATGGTATTCTGAATCAGTTTCCCACAGAAGGTGACCAAAAATCAGACCATGTTCCTGCTTCTCTCCTCCATAATAGAAATCCAGCCCCTAGTCTCAGTAATGGTGACCATGTTACTGCCAGATTGTTGTAAAAACCTATCTGGTTCACTAGTATCCTTTAGGTAAGGAAATCTGCTGTCTTTATCCGCTCTGACTCTTAACTACCATCTGAAATGGCCTAGCAAGCCACTTAGTTGTATCAAACTGCCACGCTAAAGTCAAATAAGAATAAAACCAAATGAACCACCTGCTTATGACAAAGGCACAACCTGCCCTGCTAACTCCACAAAGTCATCCTCAATAACATCTGGGGAGTTGTGCCAAAATTGGGATAGATGGCCCACAGTATAGTCAAGCAACAGCCTGACATAGTCATACTCAACGAATCATACCTTACAGCCAATGTCCCAGACTCCTCCATTACTATCCCTGGGTATATCCTGTCCTACCAGCAGGACAGCCCCACCAGAGGCGCCAGCACAGTTGGGAGGGAATAACCCTGGCAGTCTTCAACATTGACTCCGGACTCCATGAAGTATCATGATATCAGGTCAAACTTGGGCAAGGAAACCTCTTGCTGATTAGCACCTACCGCACCACACGGCTGCCCCCCACCCCAACCCTGAGCTGATGAATCAGTACTCCTCCATGTTGAAGAAGCTCTGAGGGTGGCAAGAGCACAGAATGTACTCTGGGTTGAGGACTTCAATGTCCATCATCAAGAGTGGCTTGGTAGCACCACTACTGACTGACCTTGAAGGACGTATCTGCCAGACTAGGCCTGTGGCATGTAGTGAGGGAACCAAGAGGGAAAAACCTACTTGACCTGGTCCTCACCAGTCTGCCTGTCACAGATGCAGCTGTCCATGACAGTATTGGTAGGAGTAAACACCGCATAATCATTGTGGAGATAAAGTCCCATCTTCACACGGAGGATACCGTCCATCGTGTAATGTGGCACTACCACCTTACTAAATGGGATAGATTCAGAACATATCTAGCAGCTCAAACCTGGGCATTCATGAGCCACTGTGGACTATTAGCAGCAGTAGAATTGAATTCCATCACAAATAGGGACAAAAGAGCTGAATTCCAGAGGTGAGGTGAGAATGACTGCACTTGACATAAAGGCAGCATTTGTCCAAGTTTGACATCAAGGAGCCTTAGCAAAACTGGAGTCAGTGGGAATCAGGGGGAAAACTCTCTGCTGGTTGGAGTCATATCTAGCACAAAGGAAGATGGTCAAGGTTGTTGGAGGCCGATCATCTCAGTCCCAGGATATCACTGCAGGAGTTTCTCAGAGTAGTGTCCTAGGCCCAACTATCTTCAACTGATTCATCAATAACCTTCCCTCCATCACAAGGTCAGAAATAGGGATGTTTTCTGATTTTTTTTTTAAATTTTTTTTTTAATTTTAGAGATACAGCACTGAAACAGGCCCTTCAGCCCACCGAGTCTGTGCCGACCAACAACCACCCATTTATTCTAACCCTACAGTAATCCCATATTCCCTATCACCTCCCTACACTAGGGACAATTTACAACGGCCAATTTACCTATCACCTGCAAGTCTTTGGATGTGGGAGGAAACCGGAGCACCCGGCGAAAACCCACGCAGACACAGGGAGAACTTGCAAACTCCGCACAGGCAGTACCCAGAATCGAACCTGGATCCCTGGAGCTGTGAGGCTGCGGTGCTAACCACTGCACCACTGTGCCGCCCCTTCCCCACAATCTGGCATGTGTGGTAAATCTAACAAAATTCCTGTCATGTAGGCCCCAACCTGCCAAGAATGAGGCTCTGTGTTTAGTACCAACTCCTCAGATACTGAAGCAGTCAGTGCTCGCATGCAGCAAGACCTGCACAACGTTCAGGCTTGGGCTGAGAAGTGGCAAGTAACATTTGTGCCACACGAGAGAGAGCAGGACCAGCGAGCAGTGTAAAATAGCTATCCGGTCCAGTCCAGTCCAGAGTAGGCCACCAGAGCAGACCATATTCTGAGGGAAAAATAAATCAAAGTGTGACATTACAGGAAAACAGGTAGTTGATTAGTTGGTTAGATTTTATCGCTTATCTTTCAAAACTTGGGTAATTTTACTAAGAGTAGTAAAGCTTAATAGATTAGCGGAGGAATATTTCCTGTTAATTAATTAAGTAAATAATTAATTAATTATTTAAAACAGTCAGGATGGCAGGGCAGCTGATGTGTTGCAGCTGCAGTATGTGGGAACTCATGGACACCTATGCTTCAAGGCAAACATGTCTGCAGCTCGATAAAATTCAGCTCAGAGTCAGTCAGCTGGAAGCCGAGCTACTGGCACCGCGGTGCATCAGGGAGGGTGAAAGTTACCTGGACGCTTTCTTCCATAAGTAAGGAATTGAGAAGGCAGCAGTGGAGGAGGCTCAGCCCTTGCTATTATTCAACAGGTTCTTTCAGCTGGTATGGATGAGAGCAAGGACTGCAGGGTGGATGAGAAAACTGACCATGGCACCGTGATCAAGCGGGGGGAGAAAATAGGAATGTAGTGGTAGTCGGAGACAGTGTCGTCAGGGGGATAGACCATTCTCTGCAGTCAAGAGTGAGAGTCCAAAAGGCTGTGTTGCTAAGGTTTGGGACATCTGCTCGGGGCTGGACAGGAATTTGCAGTGGGAGGGGGAGGATCCAGTTGTTGTGGTCCACGTGGGTATCAATGCAAAATTTGGACTAGGAAAGAGGTTCTGCATAGGGAGTATGAGCAGCTAGGTGCTAAATTAAAAAGCAGAACCTCAAAGATAATAATCTCTGGATTATTACCCGAGCCACAGGCAAATTGGCGTAGGGTAAATAAGATCAGACAGTTAAATGTGTGGCTCAAAGATTGGTGTGGGAGAAATGGGTTTCGATTCACAGGGCACTGGCACCAGTACTGGGGAAAGTGGGTGCTGTACCATTGGGACGGTTTACACCTGAACTGAACTGGGATCAGTGTTCTGGCGAGTTGTGTAACTAGGGCAGTAGAGAGGGTTTTAAACTAAATAGTGAAGATAAGGGATCAAGTGAGGGAAGATGTGATAATTTAAAGAGAGAGGAGAAGACAAGAGAGCAAGATAGCAATAAGGATAATGATAATCAGGGTGTAACAGGAACAGACAGTGCGTATAAACTCAAGAGTGAGCCAGCAGATTAGACTAGAGGTTTCGAACTAACAGAGTGGGGGGAGGGTTTGGGATAGGTGAGATTTAGATATCCAAAGAGAAAAGTATCAGAACAGTATAGTGTTGTGGGTAGAGTCAAGTAGAATGGGACAGGAGGGGACAGAGAGTTTAACAGAAATTGTACTTCAGCAAATAAGATCATTGAAGGGAATCAAAGCAAAAAAATGAAAGGTTCTATATCACAGTCAGGAATCTTAAACTTAAACAAAGCCAATTACATAGGCATGAGATGATAACAAGCTGAGATAAATAGGATAAATAGACTAAAAGGTATGGTGGTAAATGAACAATGGGAAACCTTTAAAGAAACAATTCAAAATGTTCAACAAAAATACATTCCTTTGAAAAACAAAAACTCAGCCAGAAACAGCCAACCATGACTCAACCAGCAAGTTAAGGATAGTGTTAGATTAAAAGAAAAGGCTTACAATGTTGCAAAAAAGAGTAGCAAGTTTGAGGATTTGGAGTGTTTTAGAAACCAGCAAAGGGCCACCAAAAAGTTGATAAAAAAGGAAAAAAATAGAATGAGAGTAAACTAGCCAGTAATATAAAAACAGATTGTAAGAGCTTTTATAGGCATATCAAAAGGAAGAGAGTAGCTAAAGTAATTGTTGGTACCTTAGAAGCAGAGACAGGAGAAATTATTATGGGGAATGAGGAAATGGCAATGGCATTGAACATATATGTTGTGTCTGTCTACACAGTAGATGACACAAGTTGCATGCCAGAAATAGACAGTAACCTTTTTTTTATTCATTCATGGGATGTGGGCATCACAGGCTAGGCCAGCATTTATTGCCCATCCATAATTGCCCTTGAGAAGGTGGTGGTGAGCTGCCTTCTTGAACCGCTGCAGTCCATGTGGGGTCAGTACACCCACAGTGCCGTTAGGAAGGGAACTCCAGGATTTTGATGCAGCGACAGTGAAGGAACGGCAATATAGTTCCAAGTCAGGATGGTGTGTGGCTTGGAAGGGAACTTGCAGATGGTGATGTTCTTATGTATTTGCTGCCCTTGTCCTTCTAGGTGGCAGAGATCGCAGGTTTGGAAGGTGCTGTCTAAGGAGCCTTGATGCGTTGCTGCAGTGCATCTTGTAGATGGTACACACTACTGCCATTGTGTGTCAGTGGTGGAGGGAGTGAATGTTTGTGGGTGGGGTGCCAGTCAAGCGGGTTGATTTGTCCTGGATGGTGTCGAGCTGCTTGAGTGTTGAAGCTGCAACCATTCAGACAAATGGAGAGTATTTCATCACATTCCTGACTTGTGCCTTGTAGATGGGTGGACAGGCTTTGGGGAGTCAGAAGGTGAGTTATGCAGTGCAGGATTCCTAGTCTATGAGCTGCTCTTGTAGCCACAGTATTTATATGGCTACTCCAGTTCAGTTTCTGATCAATGGTAACCCCGTGGATGTTGATAGTGGGGGATTCAGTTACTGTAATGCCATTGAATGTCAAGGGGAGATGGTTAGATTCTCTCTTGTTGGAGATGGTCATTGCGTGGCACTTGTGTGGTGCGAATGCTACTTGCTACTTATTAGCCCAAGCCTGGATATTGTCTAGGTCTTGCTGCATTTCTACATGGACTGCTTCAGTATCTGAGGAGTCACGAGTGTAGCTGAACATTGTGCAATCATCAGCGAACATCCCCACTTCTGACCTTATGATTGAAGGAAGGTCATTGATGAAGTAGCTGAAGGTGGTTGGGCCTAGGACACTACCCTGAGGAACTCCTGCAGTGATGTCTGGAGCTGAGATGATTGACCTCCAACAACCGCAACCATCTTCCTTTGCGCTAGGTACGACTCCAACCAGCGGAGAGTTTTCCCCCTGATTCCCATTGACTCCAGTTATGCTAGGGCTTCTTGATATCATATACAGTCAAATGCTGCCTTGATATCAAGGGCAGTCACTCTCACCTCACCTCTTGAGTTCTGCTTTTTCGTCCACATTTGAACCAAGGCTGTGATGGGGTCAGGAGCTGAGTGGCCCTAACAGAACCCAAACTGAGTGTCACTGAGCAGGCTATTGCAAAGCAAGTGCCACTCGATAGCACTGTCGATGACACCTTCCATTACTTTACTGATGATCGAGAGTAGACTGATGGGGCAGTAATTGGCCGGGTTGGACTTGTCCTGCTTTTTCCACATTGCAGGGTAGATGCCACTGTTGTAGCTGTCATGGAACATCTTGTCTCGGGGCATGGCAAATTCTGGAGCACAGGTCTTCAGTACTGTTGCCGGAGTGTTGTCAGGGCCCATAGCCTTTACAGTATCCAGTGACTTCAGTCATTTCTTGATATCGTGTAGAATGAATTGAATTGGCTAGGGGCTAAAAAGCATGAGGAGATTAAGGAAATTCATATCAGCAGAGAAAATGTATTGGAGAAACTTAAGGGACTAAATTCTGACAAATCTCCAGGACCTGATGGCCTACACCCTAGGGTTCTAAAGAGATAGCTGCAGATATAGTGGATGCGCTAGATTTGGGAATGGTCCCATCGGATTGGAAGTTGGCAAATATTACACTGCTTTTCAAGAAAGGATGGAGAGAGAAAACAATGAACTACGGGCCAGTTAACGTATCAGTCCTTGGAAAACTGCTGGCATCTATTATTAAGGAAGTATTAACAATGTACTTAGAAAACACAATGTGATTAGAACAAGCCAACATGGTTTTCCTAAAGGGAAATCCTGTTTGACAAATTTATTAGAGTTTTTTGAAGATGTAACTAGTAGGGTAGATAAAGATGCAGATAAAGATGGATTTCCAAAAGACATTCGATAAGGTGCCACACAAAAGTTTAATTGGCAAGATAAGGGCTCATGGAGTTGGGGATAATATATTAGCGTGGATAGATGATTGGTTAACAGACAGGAAGCAATGAGTGGGCATAAATGGGGCATTTTCAAGTTGGCAGTAAATAGTGGAGTGCAGCAAGGATGAGTGCTGGGGCCTCAGCTAGTTACAATCTATATTAATGACTTAGGTGGAGAGACAGAGAGTAATGTATCTAAGTTTGCTGATGATACAAAGGTAGGTGGAAAGGTAAACTGTGGGGAGGACACAGAGAGGCTGCAAAGAGATATGGACAGGTTTACTGAGTGGGCAACAAGATGGCAGATGGAGTATAATGTAGGGAAGTGTGAAGTTATGCACTTTGGTCACAAGAACAGAAAAGCAGAATTTTTTTAAAAGGTGTGAAACTCGTGTCGATGTTCAAAGAGACTTGGGGGTGCTTGTACAAGGAACGTAGAAAGTTAACATGCAGGTACAACAAGCAATTAGGAAAGCAAATGGCATGTTGTCCTTTATTGCAAGGAGATTGGAGTTCATGAATAAGGAAGTCTTGTTACAATTGTACAGGGCTTTGGTGAAACCACATCTGGAATACTGTGTGCAGTTTTGGTTTCCACATTTAAGAAAGGATAAACTTGCATTGGAGGCAGTGCTGCGAAGGTTCACTAGATTGGTCCCTGGGATGAGAGGGTGTCCTATGATGCGAGGCTACGTAAATTGGGCCTGTATTCTCTGAAGTTTAGAAGAATGAGAGGTAATCTCATTGAAACATAAAAGATTCTAAAGGGGCTGGACATGGTAGACACTGAGAGATTATTTCCGCTGGTCAGGGAATCTAAAACATGGGGACACAGTCTCAGGATAAGGGGCCAATCAATTAAGACTGAGATTAGGAGAAATTACTTCACTCAAAGGATTGTGAATCTTTGGAATTCTCTACCTCAGAGGGTTGTGGATGCTCCATCATTGAATACATTTAAGGCTGGGATAGACAGAGTTTTGGTCTCTCAGGGAATCAAGGGGTATGGTGAGCGGGCGGGAAAGTGGAATTGAAGCCTAAGATCAGCCATGATCATTTGAATGGCGGAGCAGGCTCGATGGGTCATGTGGTCTACTCCTGCACCTATTTCTTGTGTTATTGTGCATATAAGTGCCAGGCAATGACCATCTCCAACAAGAGAGAATCTAACCATCTCCCCTTGACCTTCAATAGTATTACTGTTGCTGAATCCCCCAGCATCAACATCCTGGGCAAGTAACTCACCTCCTATCTCCCCAATGCCTTTCCACCATCTACGAGGCACAAGTCAGGAGTGTGATGGAATCCCCCCCACTAGCCTGGATGAGTCCATCTCCAACAGCACTCAGAAACTCAACACCATCCAGGACAAGCAGTCCACTTGACTGGCACCCCATCCTCAACTTTAAACGTTCAATCCCTTCACCACCTGCGCACAGTGGCAGAAGTGTGTACCATCTGCAAGATGCACTGCAGCATCTTGCCAAGGATCTTTCAACAACATCTTCGAAGCCCATGACTCTCTTCTTTTAAACTTTCTTGTAGAAGGTCTCATACCACATTTTCTCCCTCCTCATCAATGTTTTGGTCATCCATTGCTGGTATCTAATACATTCCCAATCCTCAGGCTTATTGCTCTTCTTGGCTAATAAGCTTCTTCTTTTAATCTGATACTATCCTTAACCTCTTTAATTAGCCACAGATTGATCACTTCTCCCTTGGAGTTTTTATTACGTAGAAAGTAGATTCGTTGAGGATTATGAAATATTTCTTTAAATGTTTGACTTTGCTTATCTACTGTCATACCTTTTAATCTAATTTCTCAATCTACCTTAGCTAACTTGCCCTTGATGCCTATTGGCTTTATTTAAGTTCAATACTCTAGTTGCAGATTTATGTACATCACACTCAAATCTATATAATATTATATCATATTATGATCACTCTTTTCCAGAGGATTCCTTAATATGAGATCACATATTAACACTCTCACAACATAAAAGAAGATCGAAAATAGCTTGGTTTGCTGGTTGTTTCCACAACGTAGTGTTCTAGAAGTCTGTCTCAAATGCATTCCATGAACCCATCCTCCAAACTACTTTTACCAATTTGATTTGTCCTGTTTGTAGAAATGAGGTGGAACACTTGTGAGGAGGGGGGAGGAGGTAAGTTTCTTAGTGCGGGGGTGGGGTAAGGGGTCAAAGTAACATCATTGGTGTAGGGGATGGTGGAAAGAATTTTAGATTCAAGTTTATGCACTTTGTGGGGGGGAGGCCAGGTGTTCAAGGTAAGTGTTCGGCGGGGGAGGGGGGGGAGGTGAGAGGGCAAGTAATCAATTTAATTGTTATTTGGGGGTGAGAGATGGGTGAAATTAATGTATTTAATTTTTTTAATTCACTTTAGCGTTAAATATTTAAATTAGCCGGTGGGGCTCAAAGCCCTTTAAAAATGACATCGGCGCCTGCGCACAGGCAGCTGACGCCATTGCCAGGGATGGACAGCCCGCACCCTCCATGTGATCAGGAGGGAGCGGCCCACTCCGGCTACTTAAATGAGCCGCCGCACTTGGGAACGCGGTGGCTCTGCGACATGTGGATTGTCCGAACGGGCCACCATTGTTTTCACCCGTTGCCGACTTCGGCAGCGGGAATATAAAATTCAGCCTGTAGTGTTTTGAAATTGCAATTGCTACACTTGGGGCAGCTGTGGAACACACATGCTTGCAAAGGGATAGTGAAAGTAAAACAGAATAAAGAAGAAACCTTTATGTTCAACAGCTTCCTGCTTCTATCCCAGTCTCTGTCTTCCATATTTTATACCAAACCTGGCTAAACCTCACTCCAGTCCTGAGGACATCACAATGGTGACGTGGTAAACAGAAAAAGGATGGTGAAAAGCCAAAAACTGCTTTCAGGTATGAAAGCTTAAGAAGGTTTTTGTCTACTTTTACAGACAGTATTTTAAGTTGCAGACTGTGTTAGAGTGACAGGCAAGAAGCTTGTACAGTGTATACACACACACTGATCTCTCCAAAATAACCATCCAATCAAACAAAAAGTATTCCTCTTGGATCGTTGCAAATAAGTTTCCGGCTGGAGACCCTGTGCTGCTGTGCTGCTGACAAGCCCACCCCCTCCCCTCACCCCCTGCATGGAGTCCTTGTTCTGCTGTACTGGTGACCCCCCCTGCCTGAAGTCCCTTTACTGCTGACCAAGGCCTCAAAAGGCCAGGAGCTCTCTAGAAGCAAAGAGGGAACATGTCAGGCAGAAGATACTGGGTGGCCCCATGGTTTACTGATGTTTCCCTGGAGATTCTCCTCCAGGCTGCAAGGGAAAGGCAGGAGATCCTCTTTCCAAGGGATGGAAAGAAGAAATCCTCCCGCCTGACCAAGCAAGCCTGGGGGAAGATTACAGAGGACGTCAGCAGTCGTGGGGTCACCAAAGCAACTGGGTCCAGTACAAGAAGGAAGTTAATGACTTACTTTGCTCTGCCAGGGAGAGTGCTCAACATCTCTCTCCTTTTTGGGGCTTTCATGTGGCGATGCGGGAGGCAGCGTGAAATGGGGAGGGAGCCACCACAAAGACAATGGCTAGGGGATTAGGCATCGACACATCCTGGCAGATTCATGGATGAATTTCGGCAACAGGCCACCTCTTTCACAGCTCAGCCCAATGATGTCTGCTGAGAGCGGATGTGGGGAGGAGCTATGTAGGAAAGCCCATCAGGGGACGAGGGGCTGCCTCAGCAGAACTGTTTTTTTGCTCTTCTTGGGAAGTCTTACTATGTTCCTCTTTCCACTTGCAGGACAAATTGGCTCATAATGCCAGGGAGAACCTGCGGACTGCTGGAGGAATAGTTGCTATCTGACCTCTTTCCACGGCTCAGGAGGAAGCACTGAAGCTAGCAGGGGCCCATGGCAGCTGTTCAAGAACAGATAATGAGTCTGGAGTCTTTGCCCAAGTGAATGAAGATTGTCTTCATTCGACATCCACCACACATCTGGAGATCCACACCAAGCATTTTTGGCATGACAAGATCTGCACACCCTAACCCTCAGATGTTTGTGTTCTCTCATGTAGGGCGTCATCCACAGGAGGCTCCAGTGAAAGAGGTACATCCATCTACCTCTGAGGTGGAAGAGAATCGGTCAGTGAATGCACCGCCACATGACTTTCCTGTGCCTTCCACTATCGCAGATACTTTCACCTTGGTGGGTTTGTGCTCGGCTGTAGGATCAGGGTCACAAGCTGCTGAGAGCACCGCACACACACCCGAGCAGCAGGCTGAGGCTGAGGCTGAGGCTGTGACAGCCGAGGTGTCTGACAGTCAGAGGACTGTGTGTGGCCAGTCCCTTGCTGAGCCCCCGGCTGATGACAAGCGCTTCTGGTTTCGACAGCACAGGGCATGCTGGAGTTGCAGAGAGAGGTAAAGCAACATCTGGTGGAGCTGCCATAAGCCGATGATGGAGGAGTCCATCCATGCCATGAGTGCTGCCACTTCCCAGGCATGTGAGCACATGGCTTCCTCCATCGAGAGGTTGGAGACTCTCATGGAGAGCCAGATCCCACAAATGCGCACAGACCTGTACACCATCGCCTTGGCCATGAGCTCAATGCAGCAGTGGCAAGGCAAGAGAAGATCAAGGAACATGGAGTCTTCTCCAGGTCCTTGTCCTTCTCCGGTCAGCAGGGAGGTTCAAGTGAGCCTTGAAAGGGAGGAGGAGAGGCTAACCTCTCAGCCTCTCAGGGCGCTCTGAGTGTGGACACCGGCTCCTCAGCCCCTCTGCCAGTGAGCCCAGATTCAGTAGCCGCAATGTCTGAGGAGACTCCTGTACCAGTGCTAGAAACTCTAAGGCAGCCAGGGCCCTCCAGGCCTCAGGCAGCTAGAGGACGGTTACCAAAGTCATCCCAGGCCAAGGGGCAGCCTGATCAGCAGCCTGCCTCCAGCCCAGCTGATATCACAGGGCTGGAGGGTGGGGGGTGGGGGTGTAGGTGTCATGCCTCGTAGAAGCACTCATAAATGTATTCAGAAAAGCACCTAGACACACTTGGGCTTTCACGGGTGATTGACATTTGCCATTTGTTTTGTGTTATAAAGTTCTATCATTATTACAGTTCACATTCATTGTTGAAAATACTTATTCTTTCATGCTTCAATTGTGAGATGCTGCCTTCACCTCATTGGGCTGCCAGTGTAGGCACAGCCCTCTTTTGATAAGTGTCTCAGATGTGAAAAAAGCATGGTTAGGCTTGGCGCTAGGCACGGAATCAAGATAGAAAGGAGGTGACAGACTGAATGCGTTGAGGTTAGTCTTTATTAAGTTCACTCTGAGAGGCCATCCTGGTGGCTGGAAGTGGGTACGTAAGAAATTGTCTCTTGCCTCCCTGGCCCGTCGCTCAATGTGCCTGGCCTCCAGTGCAAGGGGTTCATGATCCAGTGTTGGCTGCTCATTAGCTTCCTCCACATCCTCCTCGTCGGATGAGGAATGGCGATCAGTCATGCCCTCTTCATGCAAGACCTTCCCCCTCTGCAGTGCTATATTGTGCAGAGCACAGCAGACCACCACGAAACATGAGACCCTCACTGAGGAAGACCAAGGGGCTCTACCGGATCAATCTAGTCACTGGAATATCATCTTCAGCAGCCCAATGGCCTGCTTGATGGTCACTAGGGTGAAGCAGTGGCACGTGTTGTACCTCTGCAATGTGAGGGTTCCTCACAGGTGTCAGTAGCCATATCTTCAATGGGTAGCCTTTATCCCCAAGAATCCAACCCTGACAGCAAGCGGGAGGCCTGAAAAGCTGTGGCAGCTGGAACTGATGAAGTATGTAAGCATCATGTCTGCTTCCCAGGAAGTGGGTGCACAGCTGCAGAAAACATTTAAGGTGGTTGAACGTTGATGGGATGGAAGCCCTTCCTGTTGATGAAGGCGTCTGGCTGCTCCATTGGAGCCTTGATGGGCACATGCATACAATCTATCACACCTTACACCTGGGAGAATCCAGCAATGTCCCTGAAGCCGAAGGTCCTCTCTGCCGGACAGTCATGGTCCGTCCAGTAGCGCACATCGTTGCCAGCTCTCTTGAGCAAGGCATTAGTCATTTCCTTGATGCAGCGGTGGATCCCTGGCAAGAGGCAGACACGTAAAAGTTGAATGCCATGGTGACCTTCAGGGGCACTGGCATAGAGTGACCACCATTTCCCATAGGTTGCGGCTCGACCTGCAGAAGTCACATAGGTTGGTGACAACCTCCCTGGAGAGCTGCAGTCTTCACTGACACTGCCACTCAGACATTTGGAGGAAGCTAAGTCGAGTCTGTTATACTCTCTGATGCAGATGGGCCCTTCTTGGCCTGGCCTGCTGCTGCTGCTCCCATTCTGGAGCTTCACGGGCAGGTGCAGCTGCCTCCTGGCCCTCCCTCCATCAGAGACGCTGCATCACGCCATGGGTCTCCACAAAGACAGGGTGTATGAGACCCATGCCAGCTGAGTAGTAGGCCACCAGAGCGATGTCCTTGTAGAGACGAACTTGCCTTGGCATCTTTGCCTTTGCTACTCCCCTTGGCTTACACGACAATGGCCCTCAGTGCCCACCCTTGCTGAGAGCCAGCCCTGCACCCAGTAATATGGGCACCTGGCTCTCTCACCCAGTCGTATGGCAACCCGGCACTGCCACCTGGGACAAGCCCACCCATGCAGAGTTGACAGCACTGCAGGCTGACAATGACCTCTGCTTCCCCGCCTTCCCCAATCCAGTGCTCATCATGCTGCCTTACCATCGTGGCACTGAGGTCTCACATTGGTGACAACACCTTTTAACAGCCGAGGATCCAAAGGCACGTGAGGCCCACCCGCCGTTCACTTAGTGCCAAGCACCCCATTGAATCACAATCAATCGCATGCTAATGTCTTACAACAACCTGTTCAACAATTTAAATGGCAGTCCCGATGCGTCAGGGTGGCAATGCCCCCTTGAAGCTTTCCTGCCGTTGTCTAAATCTGGAACTGACATCACAACGTCTGATTTCCAGGCGGGCGAGTCCGTTGTTGTTCTCCAGCCCCCCATATCTCCATTCCTGCTCTTAATTGCCTCACTCAATTCCACCTGTGGTTAACCAGGACATGAGAATTATCCTGGAGTTCCCATATGAAGCAGGATGTGCATTCCACAGGACTGCCATGCCTCTATTTATTAGACTATTATCTAGAAATATACTTAAGACTAATAGAAAAGAACCTACCAGCTACTGGAAGCAAAACAAAGCAGCACCTCCTTCCCCCTCCGCACTGAATTCCCACTTGTACCAAATTACCCACTTCAGCACTCTCTTAACTTTGCATTCAGTTCTGCGATCACTCCGTGCAAAGAGGTAGAGAAGTTATGCTAAACTTGTATCAAACCTTGTTTAGGTAACACTTGGATTACTGTGTACAGTTCTGGTTGCCATACATAGACTCACTGGAGAGTATGCAAAAAAGATTTACAAGGATATCAGAACTGCAAGGTCATACCTATCAGGAAAGGATGAACAGCTGGGTCTCTTTTCTCTTAAATAGAGGAGACTGAGAGATGGCCGAATAGAAGTGTTTACAATTCTGAAAGGTTTTGGTAGATTAGACACAGAGGTGGGATTTTCATTCTCATGTCCTGATTGCATCACTGGGATGAATTGTTGGTCAAAAACCCACAAATGCCAGTGACGGGACCCATAGAGAGATTTTGGAGGAGACGGCCAATTAAGTAGCTGCCTCCTGGAGCCCTGTCCAATTAAGGACATGTGGTGGGATCTTGAGTCTGGAGGACCAATAGTAGGGCATCCTGCACTGGAAGTCCAGCAGCCCTACCATCAGAGGTGGGCAACGATGAAGTAGGTGAGCAAATGTGAGGGCAACTCAAGATGGAGGCATCCTCTAAAGACTTTTCAATATTTAGAAATAAAATGCGGCCACAGCTGCCAGGCCAGCATTGTGGAGGGGGAGCCCCTCCACAGGATGGCCTGCAGCTGCAGCTGTGTCCCTCCGGATATCATGGCTGTGGGGGGGGGTGTGAAATTAAATGAGGCATCGCTGGCATCCCAGGTCTGCCACCGGAAGCCGCCTCTATCCATCTGATGGGCGTCAGCCTTCGTGAGTGCCGGTATGCCGTCTGGAAAGTTCTAGACAATATGTGAAGAGTGCCCTGAATAGGCACTTTAATTGGCCTAAATGGCTACCCGCTGATGGCTACCCGCTGATGGATTCTTCTCCCTAGAAGCAACCTCCTTCAAAATAGGCCAGAGGAGAGATAATGCTGACAGACCAGCACACTGGCCAGGAGTGTGAAATTGCCGGTATGCCATTTCCGCATCTCTACAAAAATTCAGCCCAACCTTTCCACTTTTGGGGAAGAGAAACGGTAGAAGCCATCAACACAGAATAGTCACCTCAAAATCCAATAGGGCATTCAGAAGAAACCTCTTTATCCAAAGAGTGGCGACAATGTCAAACGCGCCACCGCAGGGAGTGATTGAGGCGAATAGTATAGATGCATTTCAGGGGAGGCTAGATAAACATATAAGGGAGAAGGGAATAGAGGGTTAGGCTGATACAGGTATGTGAGGAAGGATGAGAGGAGGCTTAAGTGGAGTATAAATGCCGGCATAGATTGGTTGGGCCAAATGGCCTCTTTCTGTGCTGTATATTCTTTGTACAGAGAGGGAAAAAGGGGTAAGCGATTATAAGTGGGCAATGGGTTTAGGGGGAGGTCATGGTAAACCTGCTGGATTCTCTTGGAAATTGAGTTCTCCTTAGTTGCAGGTCTGAGGTGATTGTAGATTTCTCTCTTGGTTGAAATCTCAGTTGAAGTCAGTGGATCACTACTAGTTCACTGCTGTATAGTGTGGATGCAGAATTCTGCAGCAGGGCATGTGCCTTCTGGTTTGCCAGAAACAAGCTTCTGGATGCTTCCTTCTTTCTCCTTCTGGAGTGTCTCTCTCTCTAGGCTACTTTTTAAGGTAAAGCTGTGTTACATCTCGCCTCCTGGTAGGAAATGCTCTGGTCTCTTCCCCATGGTGATTGCACAATGGCCCAGGACGTGGGTACTTCACACCTTATTATTTCAGAAGAAGACATTCAATTCTGGAATGCTTTAGGATGGGTGTAGGATCAGTGCAATTGACACATCTTAGCTTTGATGATTTTCCTTTGTCCCTGTCAGACAGTTTGTATATACAAAGGCCAAGCCCTTTTTTTTTGTGACAACCATTTTGGAGCATTGTTCACTTTTTACAAGAAAGGTCCATTTTTTTAAAAGACAAAGTTAGTCTTTATAACTCTTCAGTTTTAGTCCATGACTTGTATCATCGCACTTCTTGACTGCGTGATTCTCCGAAGCGCAGACTGTCACTTGACCTTACTTTCACAGACACCAGCTCAGAAACTGGCATCCAGTACAGTTTGGAGGGTCTGTTAAATGGTGATTCACCCAGCACAAGGGGAGGAGGATAATGCAGCCCAGGAACAAGTTCACCAGGGTGCAAGCTTGCATCCTAGCCCTGTTGGAGAGAGCACAGATGCTGGCTTCAAGGGCCCAGATCACCAACTTCTGATTACATTGATCTACCTGCCAACTAGCTTGTTGGAGAGCAGAAGGAAGTCTAGATCCAACTTGTGTGAGGTATTTGAGAAGGTTATGGAAACAAGTCCTCAACCATTGAGCGTGTGGTCAGCTTGATGAAAACTGCAGCAGGTTCCACAGTGATGGAGATGCTGGTGGCAGGTTTTGATGGAAGCTCAGATTGCTACCATGTAGTTTCTGGGTTCCAGCATCTCCACTGACTTTCAAAGTGTGACGAAAAATATTGTAGGGCTTTCCAAGCCTTCACATCACTCTTGCACTTGGCTTTTGCGCAGAGAAGTAGGAGGGCTGCAGTGCAATCTTATGAGAGTGGCGCTTTTAAAAAATTCGTTCATGGGATGTGGGCATTGCTGGCTAGGCCAGCATTTATTACCCATCCCTAATTTCCCTTGAGAAGGTGGTGGTGAGCTGCCTTCTTGAACTGCTGCAGTCCTTGGGGTGTAGGTTCACCCACAGTGCTGTTAGGAAGAGAGCTCCAGATTTGTGACTCAGCGACAGTGAAGCAATGGCGATATAGTTCCAGGTCAGGATGGTGTGTGGCTTGGCGGGGAACTTGCAGGTGGTGGTGTTCCCATACATCTGCTGACCTTGGCCTTCTAGTTGGTAAAAGTTGTGGGTTTGGAAGGTGCTGTCGATGAAGCCTTGGTGAGTTGATGCAGTGCATTTTGTAGATGGTTCACACTGCTGCCACTGTGCGTCGATGGTGGAGGGAGTGAATGTTGAAGGTCATGGATGGGGTACAAATCAAGTGGACTGCTTTGTCCTGGTTGGTGTCCAGCTTCTTGAGTGTCATTGGAGCTGCACTCATCCAGACAAGTGGAGAATATTCCATCACACTCCTGACCTGTGCCTTGTGGATGGTGGACAGGCGTTGGGGAGTCAGGAGGTGTGTTACTCACCACAGAATTCCCAGCCTCTGACCTGCTCTTGTAACCACAGCACTTATTGGTCAATGGTGACCCCCAGGATGTTGATAGTGGGGAATGCAGTGATGGTAATGCCATTGAATGTCAAGGGGAGATGGTTAGATTCTAGCTTGTTTGAGATGATTAGTGCCTGGCATTTGTGTGGCGTGAATGTTACTTGCCACTTAACAGCCCATGGGAGTACGTACTGTCCTCTTTCAAAATGACAACATGCCTATCCCCTGCCACACTCTCAAGCCATGCTGACCTTGTCCTTCTAGTTGGTAAAAGTTGTGGCTTTGAAAGGTGCTGTCAAAGGAGCCTTGGGGAGTTGCTGCAGTGCATCTTGTAGATGGTACACACTGCTGCCACTGTGCATCAGTGATGAAGGGAGAGAATGTTGAAGGTTGTGGATGGGGTGCCAATCAAGCGGGTTGTTTGGTCCAGGATGGTGTCAAGCTCCTTGAGCGTTTTTCGAGCCGCACTCATCCAGGCAAGTGGAGAGTATTCCATCATACTCCTGACTTGGTGGACAGGCATTGGGAAGACAGGAGGTGAATTACTCGCCAGAGAAATCCGAGCCTCTGACCTGCTCTTGTAGCCACAGCATTTATGTGGCTGGTCCAGTTCAGTTTTGGGCAATGGTGACCCCCCAAGATGTTGATAGTGGGGGATTCAGCAATGGTAATGCCATTGAATATCAAGGAGAGATGGTTAGATTCTTGTTGAAATGGTCAATGCCTGGCACTTGTGTGGCATGAATGTTACTTGCCACTTAACAGCCCATGGGAGTACGTACTGTCCTCTTTCAAAATAACAGAATGCCTATCCCCTGCCACCCTCTCAAGCCATGTGGTGTCAAACAGCTGGCTGGACCAGCCTGCCCCAGAGGCCAATGAAGTGCTGCAGTTTGTACAGTCTGAGGGCATTCATCTGATGAGTGCAAGGACTGGGTATGGCGGTAGGACTGTTGGTGTACGGGGGTGGGGTGCAGAGGTGGAGTGGTGGGGATGGTAATTCAACAAAACTCGTTTGTCTATTATTTATTGCCTTAGATTTCTGGAAGTTATTGACATATTTAGCTTTTGCACTTCCTCTTCATTCTTGGCTTCCTCATAATTCTCATGTTGTTGTATCTCCACACCTTCCTCAGATTTCTCTAGGGCTGTTCCCATTTCAGAGTGAAGTTATGTAGCATACAGCTTACCACCTTGAATCTGGGGACTCTCAGACTGGCCTGAAGAATGACTCCAAATCTATCCAGGCAATGGAACCTCTGTTTCAAATTGTCAATTGTCTGTTCAATCAGAACTCTGGTAGAGGTGTGACTCCGATTGTATTGCTCCTCAGCCTCTGTACTCGGGTTCCTGAGAAGTATCATGATCCATGTACTCAGGGATACCCCTTACCTTCAAGCAGCCAGTCTGACTCTTCCACCCAGACTGAGCACTGGCAAAGGATAATTGCATCATGAATACTGCCAGGAAACCAGGCAGTTCTGCATGATGCACTGCCTATGGTCACATACTAGTTGTACGCGCGTTCACGGAATAGAGAGCCCTTCCTGTTAATGAAGATGCCAGGTTCTTTGTATGGAGCAAAGCCTATGTGGGTACAGTCGATTATACCTTGCACTTGTGGGAAGCCTGCAATTGTGGCAAAGTTCAGAGCTCTTTCTCCTTGCTTTGCTGCCTACATGAGAAATTTGTACTGCCGAGTGAGGAGGGTATCTGATACAACAGTGGACTGCGAATAGACTAACGCTGCTGATGCCACCTGCTGCAGCCTAGAATGACCCTGTGATGTAGTAATTTAGGGCTGCAGTTACCTTTACAGCTACTGGCAGTATTGCATGTAGCATAGTGCTGGGCTGCAGTTGAAGCTGCAACAGGTGACATATCTCTGTCACAGCCTCCCTAGTGAAGCAGAGCTGCCGCAAACCCTGCTCCTCAGTTAAGCTGAGGTAGGATGCTTAACTATAGAAGACCCATGTGATGTAAGCCTCCTCTACCCTCTTGTCTTTCACCTTCTTCAGCCAGCAGCTGTAGGTCTCTGCTCTCTTCCTTGCTCCTCCACCCCAATGGCAGACCAAGTAGCACACCTGCAATTTCATAGGTTATGTGGTGAAGCTGCTGCACTGAGTTAATCTTGTGCCTCCAAAATGTCACTCCCCCAAAATTTTCCAAAGAGCAACAGAAGCCAACACGGTCAAATAAAAGGCCTATAAGTCTAGAAGCCACCTAGAAAGCCGAGCCAGAAACTTACCTGAATGGAGACAAGGATCCCTTTAAATAAAGCTGGTGCAACTTACTATGTTATTGTTGGTGCCAAGAAATCTGGGCAGGATAAAGAATCAGCGAATTCCACGTGACAACAGTTAAATTTGGGATAAAAGGGCTTAAGACACAAGTGTAGAACCCTTATTTTAATAATTTAATGAGGACTCTGCTTTCAGGCAGCCACCCCAAACAACTAAAACTAGCCTGATCTAATATGGCGGTCAGAATCCTTCCAGGGGAGATCGCAACCTGAAATATATCTCCTTTATGCTGATTTTATGCTCAATAGATGGGTGAACTAAATTGAATTTCTACCCCTATGCTTCTCCCTTCAAACTATTAAACTAGTAATCTATTCAGAATAACCAAGGATGGAATGAGGTGAAAAGTAGGTTTAGCATTTTCTTTTTATCAACAAGTAAGGTACTACATGACCAGTCAATAAATGCAAGGGTAAACCCAACTGAAGTTAATATCTGATTTAATTTACAAACATCAGTAGCATTACCGATATCAGTCAACATGTACATCTAACCAGTTGTAAAAAGAAAGAAATCAAAGGAAACTGAGTTGTATTTACACAGGCATTCCCAGTCTTTAATTTTTAAAGAGCACAGCCCAACTACTTAAATTTATCAACTCTAAATCTGAGGTTTAGCAGCAACAAGTTACTGTAGGAGAACAAAGGGCTGACATATAGTTTCAATAGTCAAGAAAAGGAGACAATTCTGAACCTTACAGTCAATCAGGAAGCTGAGGAACTCCAAACAATATCCTGATATGTAAAAACTTGTCCATCTGCCAGGGAAATAGCATGTCTTTTAATTTACCTTTACTAAAGTTCAGGGGAAGGGTGGGGGGGTGGGGTGAAAAAAATCACTTCTATAACAAAAAGTCTAGTTTGTCAAGGTAAGGTACAAATTCAGCAGAATTCACAAAATATACACTGGTTTGTTATATCTGACACCGTTAGGCTGAGGTTATTTCCCAGTCTTTGTAAACCAAAGCAATGTCATTGGTCATTACAGGAAACACAACTGAATAAAAAGATAAGACAATTCACCCCAAGAGGACATGCTAGATTGTTAGTTACTCTATCCCCCCAAAAAATAAAAATAAAAAACTGCAATCTTTTTTTAACGTTTTTAACATACAAAAATATGAGGACGAAATATAAATTAATATATATTAAAGATTCAAAAATGGAGTGAAAGAGAAGATCTAGCAAAGTTAGGTACAAGTTTTTTCGATACAATAAATACTTCGTAATGATATCTTGAATACTGCATAAACTCATTTCAAAAGAAAACCACAAAACTTTATCCAACTAAGTAATCCATACATCAATTATCTATTGGTTGTATAGTCCCCCATTTATAATTATATTACAAAGAATTAATACTGGAAACAAGGCTTGCTAAAACACTTTGTAAGCTCGAATATGCTAATGTACACATTATACTGGGGAAAAGAAAATGACTGTTCACATAAGCTATGAAATGACAGCGGAAGTTCCAGGGCTTCTTCATCGATGCACATTCTTGGTTTCATTTCCTTACAGCACAGTTAAATCTGTGTCCTTGTTTCAAAGATGAACTGACATGACTGGCAGCTTGTCATCTTCTTCAAGTGGACATCACTCACTTTCAGTGGCAGAGTCCTCCTTTGGATTTCGCTTTTTCTGTCCAATGGATGTCAAAATATGGAAAGCTTCCTTTCGCCGATTCAGGAAAAGTCAAAATCCAATCCAAAATGGTTTGGCTTCTGACAGATGCTTTTATGTGTTTTGCAACAACCTTCAGTCAAAAGGATTTGAAACATTTTTGTAAATGAAGAAAATAGTCATTTTCTGATAATAAAAATAAGTCTGTTCTGTATTTTACAATATAATTCAAATATCTCCACCACGGATGCAAAATACGTCCCACACTGTCACCAGGTGCACACTGTTTTGAAAAAGGGTGAGCATTTGAAGCTTTTACAAAGAACACCGTGAGCAACTGCATTTCACAACTTTCTCAACCTCCTCCACAAATGAAGAGCCGTCAGTGCATTCAAAACTGTATTTCCGTCGCTTGCTTCTCAGAGGTCCACAGCACTGTCCGTTGTCACATCTGCCTCTGCACTCTAACCGCGAGACCTTTTTGGTTGTCTGGCAAGCGGCATAGCCTTGCTGCTTCTGGTAGTAATCTCGGATTCGTTCCCCTCGACAGGAGATTTCTGGAAATAAGAATGGAATAACTATTACTTCTGATTTACTTCTAGTAATGACACTATCCAATTAATGTATTTAGTTTCTTGGGTTGTGCATAGTCTTAAATCAGCAGCACTAATTAGCTTATGTCTAAATGGTTTGGCCACTTATGCAAGTTCCACATTTGCCAAAACAGGAAATAAAATGTTTGCATAATTTGAATGGAAAGTAGAAACTCCCTTAACTAGGCTGTTATATTATTTATAGTTCAGCACCATCAATTATGGAGGGAGCATTCCAGCACCAGGCATTACCTGTTGGAAGTCTACATGTGCTCCCGTGTCACCACACAGAAAGAGATATACAGTACTGGACTGGTAAACTAGAGGTTGGGAGTTCAAATCCCATTGCGGGAAACTGAAATTTAATTCAATAAATCTGGTGATTTGTAAGCTGATTCTAAATGCCCCAGCAAACACATCAATTATCAGCACAACTAGTGATAGGTAATAAAGGTGACTTTGCCAGCATTGCCTGCATCTCAAGAACAAATAAAAAGTCACTTTTCCTTCACTGTAGTCTGTCACATTTGGCAGCTATATGATCGAAGTATAAGATTTATAACTGACTGAAGAAAGAAAGGAACATAAGCAGAGCTTCTTTCCATATTGTATAAAATTATAAACTGACTATTCAGACAAACTCCATGACTGATGACTAAAAAAAAGACATGTTGGAACCTGAAATAAGATTTCAGTACTTGAAATATTTTTAAAAAAATATTATAAAACCATAAACAAAGTTATCCTCACACGTATTTATGGAAGCAAAATTCCCAGTCAGAATGAGTTTATACCCAGTTTGTTCCACTTGTGAGGGAAAGCTTCAGAACTTTGTGACTTACAAACTCTTCTTTACTTGCGGAATAAAACTGGGCGTTTTATTTTAATACCAAGTATTGCTATTTCTGTTAAATATATTTTGGATGGACTATAGCAGTGGTAAATGCTAATCTAACCAGAGACTGAAAACATGGTGCTGTACAATAAAAATTTGTAGCTTCAAATATACATCAAGAATGACAAGCACAAGCTCCCTTTGCACTGCAGTTTTTCCATCAGTTGCTATGGATACAAAAGGATTGATTTTTGTAACACTGTACAGACTTATTTATTTATTGACTATGTCTCCAGTCATCTCGTATGGAAACATGAACCAACAAGGAGACATGGGAATAACTATCACTGACTGCATGCTTTAACACTTACACCAGTAGAATAAGAAAATCACACTGTATGAGGTAAAAGGGCAGGGAAAAGCTTTGATTCAGAATCATGGGGTGGAAATAGCTTTTATTGGATTCAAACAAGTGAATAAAAAAGACAAAGGGTTTTAGAAAGGGAAACTAGCAGGAAGAGAGAGAGAGAAAAAGAAACGATTCACCCCTTTTCCCATCCATCTCACCTGCAAGAGGTGCTGTGATTGGTCAGTTGAAGCTGAGAGGTCAGAGGTAGAGTTTGTACTAGGGTTAAGTGCAGAATCATTGGATTTGGCTGCTTAGTCCAAGAAGATATAGAAATGTTAAAGTGAGATAAACAGCAGTGAGGTTAAAGCTGATAAATGAAACCTATTTAAATGAAGGGCTTTTGAATTCATTTAACGAAATCTCATAATATGAAAACTGAATTAAACCGAGGCTTATAGCAACACAAACATTAGTATTTGAAAGTGTAATCTAGGAAACAATGATGGCCATTGTCAGCATTTAGTACAATTTAGCTAGAAGGTATGCAGAATAATGTTAATATTCAAAAAGTAGGGAAGAAAACACACTTTGCAGACACTCTCACAGAGCAAAGAACAGCTGCTTCTGAAAGAAACATCAGACTTCAACTTGTGGGTGTGGAATACAATGAATGATGAAAAACATTTCTGTCATAGGTTCGTCATTATTTTGAAAAAGTATATTGTTCAGTATTGATGTTCCTTAGATTGTTTTATTTTATATAACATACAATGTGGGCATCTTTCTGGACAGAGGAATGAAATCAGGCACAAAAATACAAAAGCAATGAAAATAGTTAATTTCTGCCCCAATTGCTTTCACAATATTGGAAACTTAAGGAAAACAATTGGTGAACAGCCCAAAATTAATTGTGGATTGAAATCACAACATTTCAGAAAATGTGGCTATGATTTAAGCATGCAGGCAAACAATCAAACCTACATTCAAAAAGTTACTTTAAAAAAAACTGCCCATACCTTTATCACAGTTCTCTCCAGTGTATCCACTATTACATTCACAATAAGGCCTGCTCACAGTCGAAAGCCTACATTTTCCATGTTTACACCTGATGTTCTGACAGGGGTTAAAGAGCTCCTCCTCCTCATCGCACAGTACATTTTTGAAACCCATCTGGCATTTACAGCTGTATGAGAAGGCATTGATGGGCACACAAATACCATGCACACACCTAAAAACAGATTAAAATGCAATTAAATAATCAACAAATGCAATCAATGCTTTTTTCTTACAGTTTCTATTTTATTTTCTCTCCTTTCTGCCACGTTCCACAATGCACCTTTCTGCTACTCAAAGAGTGGGCAAGCCATGTTAGTTGCACAGCAAGTCTCACTCCCATATGGTCATCCATCCTGTGGTTGATTGTGAAGCCACACAACTGAGGCAGGAAAATTTGAGTAACTGGCAGCTGTAAGACTTGAGCCGAAGATCCTCAGGCTGGGAGTCAACAAAATTTAGGTCACATTTTTATTTTCAGCTATCTTTGTTTTTACCTGTTCATCTGCTTTGCACGGTCTAGAGGTGGAGCACTTCTAGTATGCTGTGCCATGGTAGTATAGTATGAATTCCCCACCCGCAATTCTGCAATACCAAATTCTCAATGCCAGTCAGGCCAACAGTTGAAGCTCCTGGGGGTTTAATTTCCTTTCCTAGCACACTACTTAATGCATTTATGTCCTATTTTATCACAGTCATTATTCCATATGAATTATGCATAGAGCAATTTTTCAAAATGCATGAAGTAGAGCATTGTAAAAGGAAATTATGCCTCCAGGTGAGGTAGTTTTCTACACAGATCAGAAGCTCCCTCCTGCATACCTGTTGGTGGTGATTGCCAGAATGACAGAGGCCATTCTTGCTCACAGAATAGCATTTAATAGCGAGAATTTTTTTTCTGATGAGAATTCTTGTAAAATTCTCATTACTACGTCCTGGGTGCTGTAAAATTTTATCTAAACTCTTTATTCATTAACAGTTGTCAAGAATGCATAATAATTCTTCCTCATCAACTGAAAAATAGTGTCATTATTAACACCCTGACATTCAACTAATGAGCATTTATGTCGTGGCACTCACACAGATCTCCTCAGGCAAAAGAAACTGCTTCATTCAAACTAGTTTATCTTCATTCTGGATCAAAGATTGCTAAATCCAAAAATCAAAATAGTACTATTTATGTGGCTGCTATAAGTGTTCTAACTAAAATAACTGAGTTGAAATGTACCAGTCTTTTTGTGCAATATACCTTGCTTCTTTCATACAGATGCCTATTTAAGGCCAAAAATACTTTTTTTTCTTAATATTTTGATAAATTCCAAGATTGGGTGTGTACATAAAGCCGTGGTAAATTTGCAATGATTTTGAGGAACAAGTAAATGTTATACATTTAGTATAGTAGCTTTACAACACCTGGTAGCAATTCAAAACTAAAATATCATCTATTTGCTACCAGTATTAATGCACATATGCGAGTAGAGCAAAACTGAGGCATGACAATTCCAGTGGACTACTTCCTGTTTGAAGCAATTCAAATTCCTCCCATCAGGGTGTAGTAATCACGTAAATCATTTGTTTAGATTACTTGATTATGTTTCCAATATGCCTCAAAGGAACAATTAGCATCTGCTGCACTTGATGTTCAGGCTGCAGTGAAACACGAGAGAGATGCTTTTGTGAATCCACAGCGAATCATCTTAATAATAAACTTTGTGAAAAGTTACGGTTTACTACTCATTTCCTGATCATTTGTAAATACATTCAGTACCACAGCTGCATTCTAGAAATATGATTGACTTTAGAGGCATTCACTACAGATTTGAATATTGGATTTCAGTTTTTCAGGGAATTCGACAGGAGCAATAATGAACTATAATGATGATTTATTGGCATTATTTAGCCATGATTTCTAGTCTGCTCAAAACTCTGCATTTTATTGTGATACACTGCTTCTTGTTCATTATTACCTAGTTAATTTCTACTTTCAAAGCAACATGAGAAAAACATGGTGGGAATTTTATACTCTTTCCTGTGGTGGATTTGGAGGTGGGGAGAGCATAAAATCATGTGGGATGGTGGCTGGAGGGGGGAGCCCTGCCACCTTCCCGCCACTCAAATTAAGTCCGGAGCAGTAAGGCCTTTGAATGGCCTTCCCGTCCTGCTGCCAATTGAGGCCCTTAAGAGGGCAATTAATGCCCAATTAAGAGCATCGATCTGTCACTGACAGAATTAGCCAGGCAGTCGGTGGGCCTGTCACCGCATGGGGAGCACACCAAGCAAACCCATGAGGGTTGCTTGCTGGCTCCAGCAAAGGGGGGAGGGGGGGCGTCCTTCATTAAAAGGTATTAAGTGCCTGAACGAGGGACCCGTCATCGACAAGGGGGGGGTGCCCCGCTGACAGCCATCCCCTGCCCTTGCTGCTGACCCCCCTACAACTCCCCTGCAACCCCCACCCCGCGGAACCCCTCTGACCTGACTTACTATGGCCTGGGTTCCAGAGCCTCAGGTGAGTCTATTACCGGCAGCAGGCACAGTTACAGAGCTGCCAGCCTCTGATTGGCTGGCAGCTCTTAGCAGGTGGGATTTCCATCATCGGGCTCCTCAATCCCAGGTAAGGTCCGCTGCTGTCCAGTTAAGTACCTAATTGGCACTTGATTTGGCAGGCTTTCCCTAAGGAGGCAACACGGGGCTCTTGCCAGCTTTAGCCAGTGGTTGAGAGTCCCGTCGTCAAGATAAAATCCCGGCAATGGACTTATCTACCAGTGTACGGAAACAGGAAACATAAAGTATATGACTTGTTTCTGATAACTAATCCAGAAATCATATGGAACTGTGATAAAGGTCTCCACTTAGACTAAGGACACAACACTGGACTCCTATTTACAGAGGTTCAAATCCCAGTCTCAAATGGTATTTAAATTCTCACAGCATCAGTCTCAAGTTCAGACTCTCAATGAACCATTTGGCACAGAATTCTCTATCTGGGGAGAGAGAAGACAACAGATTGGCAGAGATTCCATGCAGTGAGTCTGCCACTTGCAAACGTCTGAACCCCAGTCTGTCCAAGCTGTAGGGTGAGAGCATTGTGGAAGGTGGGAGATTACAAAGCAATTGGACAGTTTACAAAACAAAACTTAAAACAGTAGGAGTTACAAAATGTCCAGCAAATCGTGATGCTGCAGGGGACTGTGGATATTATTGAAAAAGCAGTCAAAAAGTGATGGAAAGTAAGTACACAGGAGCTTGCTATATTAAGCCCAATATATCCCACTCCCAAAACTAACAAAAATGTGTTTACGTTATTGTTTCCACAAGCTATGTTAAACAATACCTGTGAGTGTGAAGTCCCACCAATAAGAATTTGGAAATGTTTGATATGTGTGAAATTAACAAGTTTTAAAGGTTAGGTAAATAATGAAGCATGGACAAGATTTTTAAAAATTGTAGGTTTAAATTTATCTATTTACTATTATTAGCAGTTATCAAGAACACATATAATCTTGCCTATTTTAACTAGTTGTTAACTTGTTTAAAATAAAGGGTTGGATTTTGTGCTGGAGGCAGGGCTCCCAGTACCGGGACAAAACAAGTGGGGGAAAGCCTGCCTCTGCCTTTTCGGATCCCATCCGGATCGATCCTCCGGTCATTTAAAATCAAAGTTTCAGGAGCCGGGATCCCCATCCCTTTAAAGACGGGGGTCCCGCCTCCAGAAGCTGCTGGCCAATCAGAGGGCGGCAGCTCAGCAGTATCAGCAGCGCCATTGTGAGCAGTGGCCACTGCCGGTACTGCAGAGGTCTCAGACACAGGTCCATCACTGGAACCCCAGACCCAAGGTGAGTGAGGCAGGGTCGCCGGGGCCAGTCCGGAATGCCCAGGTGAAGGGGAGAGGTGGGGGGCGGTCATGTAGTCCGGGGGAGAGATGGGGGGGGGGGTCCCGGGGGTAAACTGATTCCCGGAGGGGGTTCCTCTATGGGTCATCAATTGCCCATGGAGGAGGGATGCCCCTAACCCCCCAAGCCCGCAGGGAGGGTGCCTCGTTTTACAATACATCCTTCCCACGTGGCGGAGGCAAGCCGCCCGCCACCCCCCCCACCAGTGGTAAGATGCCAGTGGCAACAGGAAGAGGCCCTTAATTGTCAGTTAATAGGGCACTTAAGGGCCTCAATTGGCCTCTGGACGGGAAAGATGTCGGCGGCCTATCCCACCCCCCCGGGAAGATTGCTTGGCGATGGGGAGACAACGGACCCTTCGATCCCACTCCGCCACCCGTCGGGATACATAGTGCACCCCACCTCCGACCCCGCCTCAGGGGGCTACACAAAATTCCTGGCCAAAGAGATTACCAACTTATTTGAATATGTTAACAACTATATTGAAGATAGTGCACAGAGGAAGTTAAGAACACCAGCTTGCTTTTTTAATATAGTGAAACATCCCAAGGAGCTTCACAGGAGTGTAATCAGACAAAACTTGGCATCAAGCCAAAGAAAGAGATATTAGGACTGATGAGCAAAGGTTGGTCAAAGATGTAGGCTTTAAGGAGCATCTTAAAGGCGACAGGTGGAGAGGCAGAGAGGTTTAGGGAGGGATTTCTGCAGCTTACAGCATTGGCAGCTGAAGGCAGAACTGCCAATGGTGGAATGAAGCAAGTGGGGGATCCACAAGAGGCCAGAATTGGAGGAGTGTAATGTTCTCAGGGGGTTGTAGGGCTGAAGGAAGTTACAGAGATAGAGACAGGAGAGGCGATAGAGGGACAGAATTTTAAAATGGAGATGTTGCTGGGCCGGGAGCCAATGTAGGTCAGTGAGCACAGCCTTTTGTGTCTCCTGAAGTGAAATCACTTATGAAATTTGGTTAAGATTCAGTGAAGCCTTTCAGAGCTAAAGTCATTAATGGATGCATAAATAGACACAGTACAATCTGCAGTGCATTCAAAATCAAAAGCAATCAAGGGGAAGGTGAGAAAGTCACAAATCTAGGTCAATGCAACCCTAAAGAAATGTTCTGGTTATTTAGATGACAAGTTGGAGTTCACAGGTTGACATTTCTATAGACAGGGGTTTAAAACAGAAAATAAATGTATGAAGAAGCACTTCCCCCCATCCTTTTAGTGAATGTTTTAGAAACAGTCACACAGGCACAGGAATAGCTTCTGTTTTGAAGTTGTAAATATACTGGTAGGGCAGAGTAAAGGGAATTTTTCTCTGCAAAGATCCTGTCCTTTATCTGGCCTGGGAGCACTTGATGTTCCATTAGAGTCTAAAAATGGGAAAATACTGCATTTTATTTTGGTAGGCACAAAAATGAGCACTTAGCCAATAAAAAGAGATAAAAAGCAAGCTCCATAATCACTTACTTATTCCCCTGACATGGGTCATTGGTTTGCTGGTCACAAAGTGTCCCTGTCCAACCTCCCTCACACTCACAGGTGAAGCTGGACTGGCCAATGGCATGACAGGTGCCATGCTGGCACATCTTCTTCTGGCAAGGTTCACAGCCTGGCAGAATGCCAATCTGCATTGGAACTTTCTTGAAGTCCTGCAGTTCATTGTTGATATACAAGTTGCGAATGCAGCCATGGAAACTGGTGCCATTTTGGCCTGGTCCTTGGCGTAAAGCAGCAACGTTTGCCTTGGTGGGCATACCTAAAAAGAAGTAAAAGTATGTTAGTGATCTGGGGCAACAAATAGACCTTTGTATTATTGCTGAAACCACATAGTAATATTTAAGCATATTGCAACTGATGTCAAAATATCTTCCACAGTTCATTTCCTTGAAAGATTAAATACTTATTATTAAAATCATTCTTTTCCCACTCTCTTTTTAAGCCTATACTTCCCATGTATTTTCTATCTTAGATCCCCAGCAGCAACAACCTGTATATCTAACTCTCTAGTTGAGACTACGTGAACAGTGTCCATTATGATAAAAACATTTTAAATTTGAGAATCACAAAAAATCTAAATCGCACCACTTCAAGGCACAAAGCTTAGGTGTTCTGGAGTGCTGCCCTTGGGAGTGTCATTACTTAAACTGCAAATGTATCTGTAAAGGAGACAGGTGTAATCACTAAACCAGTGCCCCAGGTAATGCAGCACTATTTTTGTGCAATTGTTTTGGTAAATGTTGCCTCACATGCAAATCTGCTAATCCATCAGCACTTGCCTTTAGCAAAATTAAGAAGAAAATTATTGCGAAAAAACTTCTGCTTTATTAATTAAACACATCTCTGTAATCACCAATTTTAATTTATGTTTTATTATTAACATATTTTTGAGTTTAACAAAATGGGGTGAAATACCCTAATATCTGACAGGAAGTTTTGCTCTTCAGCTGGAACTGTGAAGGATTACATAAAACAGAGTTACGAAAGGAATTTCCTCATCAGTGTAAATTTAAGTAATATACTGGAACTCCACCATACCTCCAACATAAAGAGGGGAGTCTATGTTGAGTGTGGATTGTCTGGCTAAGTTGTTGATGCTCTTTGGGTTTCCTCCATCTATCACCAGGCTCAACATTTGATCAGCAGCGACCAGCTCCAGACTGTGAAAGTTACCATCATTGATTGTTTCCACACTGCAGAAAGAGCAAGAGAAGTAAGTTACCTGGATAATGGATATTGCATTAAAAGCTTAGAGATTTACCTGCATGGCTACCTAGAACATAATAAAAGTTTGTAGTTAATTACACATTGAATATAAATTCTCCTAAAGATGAGGTATCCACTTTAGCCTAACACAAAAGTTGTGGTAAATTCAGAAGAATTATTCTCTTGGTCCATTAGCAAAAGCATCCATTAGTATTAATTCTTGCCACCACTAACACTGCCATGGACTCCAGCTCCATGGACAGCCTAGGACAGAATGCCCAATTCCCATGTAAGCAGAACGGCTTATACCCATTGGAGTTTAGAAGAATGAAAGGTAATCTTATTGAAACATAGAAGATCCTGAGGGGACTTGATAGAGTGGATACTGGGAGGATGTTTCCGCTTGTGGGGAAGACTGGAACTAGGGGACACAGTTTAAGAATAAGAAGTCTCCCTTTTAAGGTGGAGATGAGGAGAATTTTTTTTTCTCAAAGGTTCGTTAGTCTGTGGAATTCCCTTCCCCAGAAAGCAGTGGAGGCTGGGTCACTGAATTTATTCAAGGCTGAGTTAGATAGATTTTTGACAGACAAGGAACTCAAGGGTTATGGGGTTACAGACAGGAAAGTGGAGTTGAGACCACAATCAGATCAGCATCGAATGGCAGAACAGGCTTAAAGGGCCGAATGGCCTACAATTTGTTTGGCCTTTGTGTTAAAGGCAACACAATTAAAGTTAAATAATTCTAAACAATGCAGAAGAAATGAACATAAACAAAGTAAACTTTAGTAAAAAGACTTAACAGAAACTGAAGAAACCAAAGGAGAATAAAATATCATGCTAGAAGACAAAAATTCAACAGAGGGGAAAAGGGAAAGAAAGGCATGAAGAAAAACATAAGAAATAAGATATGATAAGAACGAGAAAAATAATTTTATGTTAAATTCAACTTTCATAAAGAATATTGCATTTTTAAAGATTTTTTCCCCTTTGAGATCAACTAGTGCAGATTCACCAGAATGATATTTAAAGGGTTAAATTATGAAAACTAGTTGCCTAAACCTGGCTTTAATCTCTTGAATTTAGAAGGTTGCGGGGTGATCTAGTCAAGGTGTTTAAAATAATAGAGAGATTTGAAAGTGTAGATACAGAAAACTATTTCCTCTGGTGAGGGAATCCACAAGAAGGGTTAGGTCATTTAGGAGTGAATTCAGGAAGCACTGCTTTACCTAAAGGGTAGTGGAAATCTGGAACCCGCTCCTTCAAAAGGCTGTGGATACTAGGAAATTTGAAATGTTCAAGATAGAGTTTGATAGATTTTTATTCAATGGAATAATGCAATAGGCTGGAGGGTTTCCTGTTTCTGTGAACCTATATTCTTATAAATGCTTTCCAGGACTGGTGTGCAGAATGGGTTCAGGCAAAAGTAACTAATATCAAATTATAAATGTGGGCAGTGAAGGAACTATTTTTTTGTGAGCAAACTCATTTATTAAAGACATTGCCTTTTTGCTCTAGCCATTGTCCCAAAGGATGATAGACATCTCTCCCCATTAGAGAGACAGTTGATGATGTATAGCTTGAGGGTCACCACTCTTCAAGTGTGGGGCAAGGTGAGAAGGCAGGCCTCCATGAACTACCAAAGCCAGTATGGGGGTTGAACCTGCGCTGTTGATATCTTTCTGTATCATATACTAGCTGTCCAACCAACTGAGCTGAGTAACCCCCCTTATTAAAGGCATACTTAGACAGCAAAGAATGGATTTCATGTTTACCTTGCTCTACTGTGCTGAGGAAGTTAAGCTGTTGACTATACTGTATAGCTGTTGAGTTGTCTGATGCATGGAAAAGAATATTACCTCTTTCAGAGATGACAAGGAAACATATCTCGAGTGCCTTTGCTAGCTGTTGATCAGTGGAAGTGTGAAAAACATAAAATAGTGTGTTTAATTATGTGGCAGTGCCCCAGGGAGATGGATATTTTCTATCTCACTCGGATTTAATGGACGACCATTTGTCACATCAACAATTCACATATGACTGACAGTCACTGTGCACAGTGCTAACCCAATACCTCACTGTCAATCTTGTTCTGATTTTACTGATTAAAGGCACATCTTGTGACGTGCCATTTCTATTAGCATGAGGACAGCATCATTTGCAAAATTAAAGTCTTCTCAGATCATTTAATCTGTCATCATTTTAAAGCTGACTTTTCCGGGGCTGACCACAAAAGGGCTGTTCTGCAGCTCTTGGAAGAATATTCAAGTTTGAACAATGTTCAAACAAACCAGGAAATGCTGAAAATGATCAGCAGGTCGGGCAACATATGTGGTGGGAACAGGCAAATATTAAAGTTTCTGGTCTGGACCATTTGTCAGAATTGGACTTTCATGTTCACATGTCTCTTCTGTCCACAGATGCTGCCCAATCCACTAAGTGTTTCTAACATTTTGTTTTTCCTTCACATTTCCAGCATCTGCAGTATCATGCTTTTTATTTTAAACAAACCAGATCCATCATGCATGTGTAACTACTTAGCCATAATTACCCATGAGAGCCTTATACCATACTATTGCTGTGTGACAACTATATTAAAAACCCACTATAATGTCCTCATCGACTGAAGATGTAGTAATAAATGATAAATTAAAAAAATTGCAGGCTTGTCAAGGTATTCTAATTGAGTTGAGTTAATTATTAGCTGTATTTTTTGTTATACAAGCCTACATATTGCCAGAAGGACCTGTCACTATTCCGAACATGAGTGACAAATTGTCTAATTAATGCCTTATGGCACAACATTTCTCTTTTCCCCTCTTTTGTGACTCTGCAATTAATTCTGACATTACCAGTCTTGTTTGGTTGGCTAAGTTTGGATGAAACACTGGGAATTAGCCAGTTTCAAACACTCTGCTTGCAGCCTGTTCCTTTATAAAGAACATTGCTGCAGATTAATTTCACATTGAATTATCAAAATTAGTTTTTATTTTTAAAACAATAGTAAAATATTTATAATTCTTTTCATTTTATAAATTTGAGAGTGATGCTCTATTTTCTTCCCATTCCTGTGGTTTTACTAAGCTTTTGCACTGATCTGAGGGGAGCAATGCTACTCTGAACTGGTGTGAGCATGAGCTTGAATTGATTGTCTTACTGGCAAAGTATGTATGGGTGAACATCAGATGAGCATAGTGTCAGGTTAAATCATGATGCCACCCTCTCTGCCTTCAATAGTCGAGTAACCTTATAAGCACCTGAATGAAGAATGACTACTTGGGAAGGGTACTGGGGTGTCACTGTGAATCGGGGAAATGGACCCTACCATGAGCCACTTTTCAGGAGAGGAAGGGAGAGGAGATAACAAATTGAAATGACTTCCTTTCATTAAACACCAGGGGTCTTTTCAGGATCTGGCTTCCTTGGAGCTACTGGTGCCTGCTTACCACCAGGGTGCTGTGGGACGTGGAAAACTGCCAACAGAATGCTGTGCTTCCCAAAGCCACAAATTGAACCAACCATACCTCAAACCATAAATCCATAAATACTGACTTACCTATTGAAATACTTTAACCAAACATCAGAAGTGATTTCCTATAAACCAGACGTTTAGTTCCAAAAACAAACAACCATAGCAAGAACCACACACACACTTATAGTTTAAAGACATCTGATTTGGCTTTCTCTCCTATCTCTCAACCTGCTAAAAGTTGTCCACTTGTGCAGTTTGAGAAAACTTGCTCAATTGGCAGTGCAAAATGAATACAATAATTTTGAATGCACCACAATAAATAGCAAGGATTTATTAAAATATCACCAATTGTAATATTTGCTTTCACAAACTGATTTGTAGAAGCTGCCTCAATGAATCTGTGTTTTTAGAAAAATAGAAGTGACTTGCAGCTGGGGCTTATTAGCGATTGGCAGCCTGAATAGAGTGGTAAAAGTACAGTGATAAATGTAGAACAATTATCTGCTTCATACACATGTAGAAATCTGCTTCTTGTAGGATTCAAACCTAAGTCATTCAAGCAATAAACATGCTATAGGCAGAGATGCAGATTTCTGAGCCTGAATCATGGTATTACGAGTGCCTGGGACTCTGATTAGCTCTCTGGCTATCAAGTATCCCTTTGGTAACATCCTTGTACTAGTCTGGCAGCAAGATCGAACTCAACTGACTCCACATTGATAAGAAATCTTTTGCTGAAGCAATAAATGAAATTCTTTTGAGGCTATGCTATTATTTTCTTCTATAAAATTGGGGAGTGTTAAACAAAAAAATACTTCCCACATCCTTTCTTTCCCATTTACACCAATACCCTTTAAAGTTGTGCAACATGATCCTCTTAATTCATCATCTGAAATTGATTCACCAGTGACAGATCCATAACCACCAGTACTTTATCTAAAGGTCACATGGCTCAAAATGCACTCTCCAGACACAAATCACAGCTTTGGAAGGATAAACAATATAATTGAAATTTCACCATTCAAGCAGGAAAAAAATTTACACACACTCTAATACTAAAATGCTATTTACAATCCTGTCAGGATCAACTTTCCTTTGATTTTTTTTTTCTATTATTTATCTTGATCTTTTTAAGAGCTACAGAACTATTATTTATATAACATCACATCTTTAACGTATTTCAAAATGCTTCACATCCAATTAATTACTTTCGAGGTGCAGTTATTGCGATATAGGTAGAACTTTTCAGTGAATACTGATGACATTGTTACAGGGTCATAGTTTGGAGGAGTTACTGTTTCAAACAGTATGAAGGAACTGAGCTAACGTACACAGAAATGAAAGTCTCTGAGCTAAGCACAAATCTACATTCAGAAAATCTCCTGGGGTGAGCAGTGGGGAATATCACTTGTACAGGGGCATCTGTGCTGTCCACTTTCCCGATGTTGTTTTAAAATCCTCAGCCTGCTTGCCATTGTGGTGTCACAGGGAGGCTTTCTCAACGATCTCCACTTGAGTCACCTGTGTAAAGGAACTGATCCGGATTTGGAAAAGAAAATTCTGTACTTTCTTTGGGGCCCAGGTGGCCCATTGCTTGATTCCCCCTTGGTTACTCTGTCCCATCAAGGGATTGGTATGGCACATCTCACCCAACATAATGATCTTCAGTCCAATAGTGAGTCCTATTGGAGCTGGGGAAGCAGGAACTCCCTCCTAATTTGCCGCCTCCGGGCTCACTGTCCCATTAAGGCCAGTGGGCGGGCTCCCAATGCTGCTGGCCCAATCAGAGAGCTGGCAGCTCTCCAGGGCCGGGAAAGGTGGATGCTCCTGAGGTAGCTCAGGGATCATGAGGGCACCTAAACATGGAGGCACCCCTGGAGAGGTAAGGAAATAATTCAAAATCAGAGGGGCCAAGCAGGCAGGCCCCTCCGGATGGCCCATTGGGGCTGTGGGGACTGCCTTCCCTGACCATGCAGAGTGGGGCATGGAGACTCCATGGATGGTCACAGGGAGGCGACCTCCACGAAGCTGGCAGCCTTTCCACGTGATGTGGGGCCGCTTTGCTGTCAGTAAAGTGCCAGCGGGTCTGAAGAATCCCCCCCAAGTGGGCCCTTAAATATTTCACTTGGCTGCCAGTCCCCACTCAGCTTTGTGCTATTTTGCTTGATCCCCCCGCCTCCATTTCTGTCACTATGGAGCCAGCAAAATTCTGCTCGAAGTCTTTGTCTAGCATCTGTGAAAGAGCCTCATGTGAAAGGCACTTGTTTGAACAGTCTTAGCCCAGTTCTCAGTGGGCACGAACACACTACATAAAATGGCCTGAATCTACAAGATAACTTACAGTGGCCATATAGTAGTTGGTGCATGAAATATTTCAGTGCTCCAATGGCACTGAAATTGAAGTATATTGTAAGGGTGGGGTGGGGAGGGGGGGTGGGGGGGGGTAGTACAGAGATATTTACTTTGCAGCTGGCCATGCTATCTGACTTGGAAGGACTTCATTGAGCTATCTGAGGTAAAAATTCAATAGGGCCGGGTTGCAAGCATGGCGATCACAATGGGTGAATACTCCACGCCCTATTGAGTTAATGTAGGCAGCATGCAAATTTAGGGCTGCCTGCTCATTTCCATGATTGTGGTGTTCAGCCCAGCACTAAATGTGCTGCTGACTGGCTGCATGCTGAACATGGGGCTCAGAGTCATGTGAGGCTAGCATGAATTAAAGCCTGCCTGCACCTCTTAAAGGGAAGGTGCATTCTGGCAGCAGCAGAAACATTGGAACAGTTTCAGAAAGTGTTTCTCACAGGGAATAAACAGCACCAACAGAGCAGCAGGTGAGAAAGAGGATCCCCACGCTCTCTGATGCAACATTGGAGGCCTTGGTCTAGGAGGTAGAAAGGAGGATGGAGGTTGTGTTTCCACAGCGGGCCAGGAGGCCCTCCAAGCCCTCTCTCAGGATAACAGCATTTGTGCTCCCACCACTGCCACTCCACCAATGCCCTTGCTGTACCTGTCAGCCAGCCAGCCAGCCTGGACTGCTGCCGCCCCTGCCGAGGTGGTGCAGTCTGAAGCCAGCCCACAAGGTCCAGAGCTGCTCGAGGACATCCTCCAAAGCCATCTGCAGTTTCCCCCACTGCAAGTCAGCAGCCTTCCACCATCCATGCTGCAGCCACGGGGGTAACACTATGTAGAAGCACTAGGACAGAAAAAGGCACCCGCAAGAAGGCACGAAGGAAATGTACAAGGATGAATAGTTTAGTTTGTGTGTATTATTGGAAGTGTTGTTGGATAAAATTATTATTGAATTTTTTTTAATGGTGTCTTTTATTTCAGAGTTTTGGCCAAGAGGACACTGTGATGGTTCATAGCAGAGGGATGGAAAGGTAGGGAATTGTGGAGCAATGATGTCCCAGATACCTCCTTCCTTCCTCTTCCTCCTGCTCTTCCTCCCTCCAAGGTGCTCACCGAGGGCCTGGTGGTTAAGAGCTGCGTCCTGGTGAGAGGCAGATTGCATAGAATATAGCAGACCAACACGACTGACATGCTCCTTTGAGTATTGAAGGGCTCCTCCTGAGTGGTCCAGGCAGCAGAATCTTTGTTTGAGAATGCTAATAGTTTTCCCCCGACATTCCTGGTCGCAGCAAGGCTCTCGTACGAGTGTTGTTCACGTGTGGTTGGGTGGTGGAGAACAGGTAGCCCTTGTCACCAAGAAGCCACTCTCTAGTTTGTCATGATGGCTTGAAGATGGCAGGAACGGCTGACTGGCAGAGCATAAAAGTATCATGACTGTTGCCGGCATAGTGGGCATCAACTAACATGATGATCTGTGCGTGGTTGCACACCAGCTGCACTTTAAGGGAATGGAAACCTTTGCAGTTCCAGTGCACCTCCCTGTCAACATGTGACATGGGCAGTTGATGGCTCCCTGCATCATTGGGAATCCTGCTATTCTGGCAAGGCCATGTGCCAGCTCCTCCTGCTCTCTCGGCTTTGAGGAAAGAGTATAATATCCCCTCTCCTTGCATACAGGCCTCAGTGACCTCTGTGATGCAGCATTGCACGGTGAACTGAGAGATGTTGGCAATATCACCGGCTCCAGCCTGGAAGGATCCCGAGGTGCAGAGTTGTGGATAATGGTGATCTTGCAGCACCATCCTTGCCTTGCTCTACGGAGGAGGTGGCACAGTTCAATGACCACCTTCTTGGTGAAGTGCAGCTGCTGCATACACTACTCCTGGTGGAGGTAGAAGAAGTGTTCTCTGAATACCTTAGGTGGGTATGGCCTTCTATTGAGAGCCCTCCTCCTCCTCCCCTCTCTACTGCCTGTGCTCCATTTCCCTGACCTGATGCAGCCCAAGAAGGACTGCAACTATCGCCCCATGAATGACAGCAAGCTTTCTGCTCAGAGGCTTTCAAACTCCACTGAACAACTTGCAAATGTCCAGCACCACTCTCTTCTGACTCCAAACACCTGTGTGAACTCCTTCAAAAACATAGTACATAATACTTCAACTCACTGCAGCAACAACCCCTCTAACTTTCTTTGTTGTGTGCGGCCTGTTCATTTAAGTATGCGGGCCCTTTAAATATTTTTGCGTGGCAGTGCTCACGCAGTACTTAAAGGGGCCAACTTGTACTCAGGCTGCGCAGCTTAGAGGTAACATTGTTCTGTAGCATCAAAAGAAAGTCAAAAGCAGCTCTCCTGAAAGTCCCATGCTGATGCTTTTGAATAGCGCCAATGGGGATGGTGGGTGGGGGTGGGGGGTGGGGGGGCAGAGCCTCATGCAGCTGAATGCATGTTCAACTGTGTGTGTAATAAGGGAGGCCGTTAACAGAATCTGCGAGGTCCAAAATGGCAGGTTGGGTGCTAAATCAGAGTTAGACACTGGCTGACATCAGAAACTGCCACTCTGCAAGCATTTGGCACACGCACAGCAAGCCTGCGCAATCCCCCTTCCTAAGATTTTGAATGGTGTGAGCCGCGTTGGAAGGGTTTGGAAGCATATCCATTGCCATTTTTAGCCCCTCTGGGTTCCCGTTGTGCAGAGACCAGCGGTACTATGGAGCCCAATTTTGTGGCCTCGCTGCCTTAAATGTAAAGTGTTCCCTAACATTAACATCTCTCACCTTTATGAAGATGAAACTTACAAAACAAAATCAACCTTCAATTAAACATGCCTCCTCTACTCATCACATGCTCAATCTTCTTTTGCCAAGTCACTTCTGTAGTTATTATTTGAATATGAGGAATCACTTTACTAATGGAGACAGGGTATAGATGTTACTCACCTGTAAATGGCTGATGCTGGATAGGTACCCGTGTCATAGCTGACACGCACACGTCCACGGAAAAGCTCCACAGCTATGTGATCATTGTCCCCTTTGTACAGCAAAATCCCATTGTCTTCATCAGTAGCAACCTGAGGAATGTCAAGTGCAAAGGTCAACTAATCATGGAGATGCCCATTCACCCCTCAAAATACTTAGCTGGACTACGTGACCTTCCCGCCCCAAAGTTCATAAACTCTAACCCTCAACCCTTTCCCACCACCCCCCAAACAATCCAAAGAGTTTGACCCCCACTCCCCTCCCTCCTGCACTGAGAAATGTACCTCCTCCGCCCTCCGCACAGGTGTTGCGCCTCATTTCCCCAGACAGGGATGCGAAGGCGTGGTAGTGCCAGCCAGCAGGATGAAGATCGCGGCGGTTCATCAGGAGGCGACGGGAACTTCATTAATGCAGGTAAGTTAATTTATTTTAATATTTGAATTGAGGTCCCATCGCTGAGCGGTGAGGGGGTCGCCACGAGGCCTCGCCGCCACCGTCAGGATCGGGATGGGCTCTGCCAGTGTCGAGGTCTGTGACAGGCCTCATGCAGGGCAATCTTCATGCCCCCCACCCACCACAGATCCTGGCTTCAAGACCTCTATAAAATTCAGCCCAGAATGTTTGAATAAAAGTGACTGAAGGCCTGAATATATATGTTGACTGGAATTCTCCAAGGAACAGTTAACTTTTTGGTGAGCGAATTGACATATGAATCTTTGATACCATACACATATAAAGCTGAAATTAACTATTTCTAATTGGCATTTTTCTCTTACCTGGAGAGAGATATTGGGCTGAAGCTGGACGTTTGGTGAAGGAATCTGCAGGTAGGAATCTCTGTTCACGAAGTTCACACCAACTAATTTTTCGCACTTGTCACCCTCGTAACCAGCCAGGCACTGGCAGACAGGCTCGTTTCCAATCTCTATGCACTGGGCTCCATTCTGGCATTCAAAATGATCACATGGGCTGGTGCGAGGTAGAACCATTGGTGGGGCCAACTCGCAAAACAGACCACTGAAAAAGACAGTTAACAAGAAAATCTCATTTAGTGCTTCTGGAAAACAATGTGTCAATAAAGTCTTCACAAACACACTATCTATCAGTCTAAGATTGTACCTTCACCAATGAATGGGGACCTCACACTTGAAAAACAGGGAAATCTAGAAGGGCTGGCTTTTTTGGGCCCCCTGAGATGTATAGGAGGCAGCGAAACCCAACGAATTATGATGAGAGGCAGGGGGCGGAAGGCCTGTTGCCAATTGATTTTGTTGGGGAAGGGATTGGCCGATGACAGACTTTCCACCCGAGGCCTATTCATGGCCACTTAAGGGCCTCTTCCCCCCCTCCACTGCTGGGATTTAACTAGTGGAGGGGGGTGGGCGGTGCCTCTGCCACCCGGGAGGTTGCCCAGTAATATGAGGCACCCTCCTTGGGGCTTTGCAAGGAGGCATCCCTCCTCCGTGTGCAATTTGTGGCCCACGGAGGACCCCCGCCGGGAAAATTCTACCTCCCTGGACACCCCTCCCCTACACTTAACACCCACTATCCCACCCACTTACCTGAGGTCCAGGTCTCCAGTGCTGGGCCTGAGTCCAAGGCTTTTGCAGTACCAGCTGGGGCCACCGCTCCCGGCCAATCACAGGGCCGGCAGCTTTTGCAGGCAAGGTCCCTGTCTTTAAAGGGACGGGGATCCTGGCGCCGGGCACTTAAGTGCCGGAACAATGTAAGATCACACCTGGGGGGCTCAGAAAGGCCGAGGCGGGTCCCCCCTGCCTTATAGGCCCGGTGTTGGGAGCCCCTCTGGCATCACAAAATCCAGTCCGAGTTTCTATAACAAGCAAAATGTCCTAAAATTGTAAAGAATACACTAGATTGGGACTAAACCAGAAGATATGATTTAATCTAATAGAAAGTACAGATTAGAGAAATTAAATCAGTTGGTACAGTTGTAGAAAAGTGTACACACTTTAGATGGTGGCTGTGAATAAAGGATGCTCATGTTAATAATGGGCATGGTAGAATAGTGGTTAAAATGTTGGATAGCATCCCAGAGTTTGTGTATTCAAATAGCACTATACAAGAAACAAGATTATAAGAACTGCTGGTTTGTCATCAAAACCCCCATAGAATAGCTGTGAATTTGAGGATTCCACACTGGTAATGAGACCTTTGCCTGCCCCAAACATAGCCATCAGAAAAGACAGGAGATATTGGTGTTGGGATTTCTAGCACCACAGACTCCCAGGAGGGCTTGGTGAATGGTTGGCAGAAGTTCTCCTGGTTCCTAGGATGTACCAGTATTATTCGGTCAGCTAATTGGATATTGTTCTTTAAGGTTCTAGCACTTTATACCTAACAAATTTAAATCATTTTTAATGATCGAGGAGAAAAATTTCATAAGCTTTACTGAGGTAAAACTTAAACTCAATTGTTTTTATTTTATAAGATAAAAAGATTCAGTGTACATGTAAATGAGTGAGAAGACCATGCTCTAATTGTATTCTTACTATTACATATGTACATTATTTGTACATATTACAAGTGATAGTAGAGACAACAGAGGTTGAGTGGGTATTTCCAAGAAGAAGAAGTGGAGTAGTGATGGGTGTGAGGGGGTGTTATGCAATGGAATGGACAGTGGGAAGATTGGGGATGAGATCAGAGTGAAGAGGTGGGGAAAGTATGAATGATTGGAGAAGGGAATGGGAAAGGAGGCACTGAGGGTCACATTTTCTCCAAATGCAGCTTGCAGCCATTGGTGACTCCTTTACCTGCCAAAGCACACCATAACTACCGACTAAAGGAAAAGAAGGATGAGAAAAAAGGGAGAAGCAGAAAGAATAGGTAATGCAAAAGAAGCAACAGAGAAATGAGAGATTAGAAGCTGAAGAAGAGAGACAGAGAGAGATGCCAGGAATTTCAATGGGGATGGTTGGGAGTGTTCTCTCAATTGGCCACTGTAATTTCAGTGTTAGATTGGCAGAAACCAAGCTTATGGGTCTGTCTGGGGTTCGCACGATCTACTGCTGAAGATACAGTGACCGGGTGAGAGAACATTTGAGGAAATGCCTGGCGAGAAGCAGCAATGTGATGATGGCATAGACAAGTTCAGCGAGTGACCATATTCTTCCATTTACTATGTACAAAGCACAGGAAATTGACTAATAATACTATAGTTCGGCTGAGCATTCTGGTGTTACATTAGTGTCAGGTGACTTGGTCAGATGTACTACTGTACCTTGCATGGAGGATTGTTATAATACTGACCAATACTAACAATTTGAAGATGATGGCCATTTTCTGATTCCAGCTTTGGCACAGACAGCAATCCTGTGCTAACCTTGTTGTCACTACAGTCACACAGTACTGCTCTCACTGTGACAGTCAAAATAAGTAAGTCAGCCACTGAATTTACCTCTATTCTGCAAATACATGCAAAGGCTGAGATTGCTGTCACAAATGAAACCAGTGTATGGGAAACAACACTGACAGTAGTTCACAGATTAATATGTTCCTTAGAGTCCTGCACTTTGGCAGAATCCTTTATATTGCCAGTGTCTTCCTACCCAGGCCTACCTGTAGCCTTCTGGGCAGATGCATGTATATCCGTTCACTGCATCAATACACTGTGCACTGTTTTTACACTTATTGTCCTGGCAGTCATCATAGTCAATGTCACAGTGTTCACCAATGTACCCAGGTGTGCACTCACATCTGTAAAACAGAAAGTAATCTCTGAAAGTCAGATAAAATACCCATTAGTGATGCACTTCAAAATCGTGTTTTCTTTGGAAAAGCTATGTCCCTGGTCTAATTCTTCTTGCATGATGTTAGAAAAATTTTGGTGACTTTCCAAGTGCTTCCAGATTATAGGAAATGTAGTTTACAGAACTTGATGCTGCCAATGCCATATGTTAATATTTACAATGGAAGAATGGCTATGTTGAGCCCCAGTGAGAAAAAAGGCCCATTTTCTAAAGCTATCCGCTTGAGGGAAAATATTATTTATCTTTTAAAAAAGGATTATTTAGGTTTTGTTGGACTGTTCTGTTTCAGATACTGGTATCTCATTAAAATGTGATATATACTCTGTTCACTCAATATCATCATTAAATCTGTAAGTTCTTGCTGAAATTTGTTTCCCTTCATTGGAAGGCTAACAGTGTCTGCTATGAATGAAGACTGGCCCAGACAGCTATGGGAACACATGTAATGCTGCTGGCAGTGTACATAGTGTGTACTGTGACACAACAGGACCACGAGTGTAGGCGTGCAAGAGATATTATGTACCTGCAGGCAGAAAGGAAGCGCTATAGCAGCACCTGCTTAGAGCTGGATGGTATCCAAAGTGCAACATACAACTGCTGCTTTCTATAATTATGAGATAGTGGAGAAGATATGCAACTTATTTAATCATAGCACATTTCCTAACCATAGCAAAAGTCAGTAAAAACACTGGGGTTTCTTGGAGCGAGACTCCTCCTGGATCAAAAGTACAACCAAAGCTTCAGAAAATTCTTACTTTTCACACAGGGTTCCATTTTGGATGTTTCATACATGTTTATACATATAATTTTTAATCCAATATTCTCCCTATCTCTCTGGAACATTTTGAATGATATATTCCACAGTTGCCCACATGTGAAAACCCATGCAGTATCAACAGGCTAATTCATTTACAGAGGGCATTACAGCTGAACCCCAATCTGTCCTTGCTCAATGTTCCTGGACATGCACTTTCCAGTAGGGGTCATCACATAGCAGTCAGCTCTAGGTTATTTTTCTCTTCCATCCCCAGGAACAAAAAGGTCAACTATATAATTTCTGACTGTTGCTTCTGGAGAGATGAGCTAACTCTGCACAGATTGGGAATTGAAATGTAGGGCCTTCCTAGTCTTTATGGCGCAGTTCCATACTATGTTGTGCAGTTACCAACTCGGACACCCATGATGCTCCACTTTTACTATTATTTTTATTATTACCTCTGATTACTCCTCACAAAAGTAAAGATACCCTCAGTGGGGAACAATTTGTCGCTACATCGATTCTCTGGGGGCAGACAGCGCCTTGGGCTGTTACCTGCTTGGCCCGCATGGATTTCCTCATTGTTATCATTGAAGAAAATCCCATGGGCTGTCAAGGTAGTGGTTAACAGCACAGTCTGCCCCTGGGGAATCAATGTAGTCCATGTAATGCTGCTTCAAGTGACCCTACATGAACAATTCCCCTCCCACCCCAGTTCTTGTTTGCTTGCATGCCATGCATGGTGCATGTATAATATGAATGGGCAGACATTTCCTGGGCATACAGCAATAACTTACAATGATGGGTTTAAAAAGAAATGTGTTTTGTCCATGCATTTCATGTATATCATAATTTTACATATTATTTCAATAAATAAGATCAAAGCCAGAAGAAGTGCAAAGAAAGGTTCATTTCTAGAGGAAAAAATTCATAATCAGATATCACATAAACTTATATATAGAACCTTGGTTAGACCACACTTAGAGCGCTGTGCACAGTCCTCTTAATATCCATATTATAAAAAGGACATAGAGCACTGGAGCAAGTGAAAAAAGGTTTATACAGATGAAACCAGAATCAGGACGGCATAATTATCGGGAAAGACTGAACAAGCTGGGGCTCTTTTCTCTAGAAAAGAGAAGACTGAGAGGTGACCTGATAGAGGTCTTTAAAATTACTGAAGGGCTTTGATATGGTGGACTTAGAGAGGATATTTCCACTTGTAAGGGAGTTCAAAACTCAGGGCCATAAATATAAGATAGTCACTAATAAATCCAACAAGGATTTCAAGAGACTTCTTCACTCAGGGAGCTGTGAGAATGTGGAACTCACTCCCACATGGAGTGGTTGAGGTAGAATAGGATAGATGTACTTAAGGAGAAGCTACATAAGTACATGAGAGAGAAAGGAATAGAATGATATATTGATAAAGTCAGATGATGTAAGGTGGGAGGAGACTCATGTGGAGAAATGGTCCTGGCATGGACCATTTTGGCTGAATGGCCTATTTCTGTTCTGTAAAATTCTATGTAAATTATAAAAAGCAACAAAATGGAGTAAGGTTCCATGAATTAGTCATAAATATTTGAAATAAGCAGGAACTCTGGGGGTAGAAATCATTATGTGCAATGCATAAAACAGTGCAACAATAAAAAAGATAGCATAAGACAATTTCAGCCCCTGCTAAATTCATCAGGGCTACTATTTTAAACACCTCCAACAGCCTCTTAAAATAGCTATTAGGCAGCTTACATGTGTAAAAAGTGGCCTAATGCCTATTTTTTGTTTTCATGCCAAAATTGGTTGATGATGAGCAGAGAAGGAGTTGGATTTGCTCTGCTTGGGTTTATTCAGTGGCCCCCACAGTTGTCAATGAAAACGAGTCATGGTCAATTTCCAACCCAGACTCTCTCATAGTCAAGTAATTGTAATTGTACAATTTCTAGATTCTTCATTGATGCTTGAGTTAGCATAAGAATTACACGGTGACCAAAAAATGACAGAAATCCAGCAAACTATCATTCCACCTACTTGAATCCCTTGACAGTCATGATACATTTGGAGTCATGTTGACAGGCGTTCAGCTCTGGGGCACAGAAGTCCAGTTTCTCTTCACATAGCTCACCTATGACAGAATAAGAAAAGGCTACAGGTTTATCCCCTGTTGCAGCAATGAGACTTGAACTAAATGATAAAGTAATGGAAGAGTGATCTAAATTATTGCGTGGAAACTATGAGCTCTAAATCTTAAGCGGAAAAAGGCTGAGACATTCTCCATCTTTCTTAAAAGCTGCTGATGGAGTGAACATGATGAATGGTTTCATTACACAGAGCTAAATAGTGAATGTTTTTCTTTGTTGATCTTCCCTAGGTGATTCCTGAAAGCACTGTTATTCAATCTTGTAAAAAAACGATGGATTGCACCAAAACCAGAAAACGCTTGCACTCCCGATTGATGGGACTGAGGCACAAAACACACTCGGGCTGCTAAATACGTTTATTTTCGAAAGCAGACCAATTTCTTTGCTTCTTTAAATCTGAATGGCTGGTAAATGCAATATTCAACAAAGGGAAACCATGAAAGTTTCTGTTTTTTTATTGTTTACGTCAACTTGTTATTCACTTTAAATGGATAAATTTATCATGAAGCTTCTAATTCACTTAGACTGACAGACAGACAGAGGCATTCAGTTCTCCTCATGCTTTTCGCCATTCTCTACACACAAACTATGTGCTTACGCTACTGAATCGACTCTCTATAGAATGTCTGCCAAACTTTTCTGAATTTATCTAACTGCACCTTATTCAATGTCCCATGTTAAATCCATATTCTGTTCACACAAGTCATGCTCAGATGATCGATGAAGGTCACCGCTAAAGGAATGTTAGGAGTCATTAGTCCATTCATGCCATTCTTAAGCATTCCTCTTTATCAATGATTCTTAAAAACTATACTAACTTGCTATACAAGGCAATAGACTGAGAAGTCCTGACTGCTCCCTCACACACGCACAGTCTGATATTTGGGGATAAATTTAAAATGCACATTATGGCTGGAGCATAATACAATTTTGGTGCAGTAGGTGAGAACATTGTGTCAGGAAAACCCCCATCTGCCAAGACTGAGGCACACATAAGTTCACCACAGTAACATTAAAACTTAAAATTGCAAGACCCTGACTGGAAGGACATTTGCATAGAACTAGCAATGTTGGAACTAAAGGGCCCCAGCAGTTACTTCCCCATTACACAGAAGTGATCAGACCAGTTTTAGTCACATGACTAACTGGCTGTTGCAGAGAATTTGAACTTCCAACAAAGGATTTTGAAGAGACTGTTCCATATAAGGAGCTAGTCACATGACTAACCTGCTGGGCAACCTGGGAGTTTTTTTGAATTTGAACTCCAAACAAAGGAATTGGAACAGAGAACGCCGTGTGCTCATTGTCTGAGAACATCTCCTCTCCTGTCTGTCTGCCTCCATCACTTTCCCACGGACTTGAATCTTGTGAAGACACATAAACTCAAAGAGAGAACAGTCTCCTACATGAACAAGGTTTAAGATGAATACTGGGCCCCAACGAAATGTAAGACCATATCTTTAATCAAGGGCTACAGTGAGTTCGAGAAACAGTAACAAGATATTGCCTCAAACTGTTCTACTTATCTTTTCTGTCCCTATTTGCATGTGTGTATCGCGTGTGGGTGCTAGCATGGGCGCATCACATATCTGTAGGCGTGAACCGTATTAGAGTTTAATTTATAAGTTTTAATAAAATTCCATCTTTTTTCTTTAAACCAAAGAAAGCCTGTGTGAATTGTTTTCTTTGTCTTATACTTGGAAAACTGTGAACAAGGATTCACAAAAAGGGGAGCTCAAAACAGTGTGTTTAAAATTAAACCCTGTTACAATAAGACCAGGTGAAGATAGTAACAGACCCCTAAATACCTGTCGCACCTGGTCATAACAGAAATTGGGTGCTAGCGTCCGGATTGTTACCCACAGACAAACGAGTTAAATTGGAAGTGGGAAGCCAAATTGTTCCCAGTCGAAAACAGCAAAATATCAATACAGGTTTTCTTCTGGTTGTGTGTGATTGTATACTAACATGTCTGCAACTGAAGCAAGTAGCCAGAGAAGCCAGGGTGAAGTAACTTGGGATAAGTTAAAAGCGCTGTCTATGGAGGAGTTGAGAAAAATGGCTGAGCAGTGTGGGATCACTGTACATGGCAAGGCCAGGAAGTCTGAACTCCTAAGGCTAATGGCCAACCATTTTTCCCTTGAATCTGAAGAGGCAGAAACAGAATCCGACAGGGTATTGTTAGCAAAAATACAACTGGAACAATTGAAACTTGAATTTGTTGAAAGAAAGAGGGAGAGAGAACGAGCCTTCCAAAAGGAATGTGAAGAAAATGAAAGGCAGGAGAGAGAGAGAGAGAGAAAGAATATTCTGGATAGAATGCGAAGAACCAGAGTTGAAGCGGCTTGAGTTAACTAGGGGGAGACAGAGTAACCCCAATGAAAGCATGGCCAATATGGAGGAACATAATGCAGGGCTAGGTACAAGATTGCTAAAACTCGCTCAATTAATTCCAGAATTCAATGAGGAAGATGTGGAAATGTTTCTCTTGTCTTTCGAGAAACTGGCAAGGCAGCTAAAATGGCCAGCTGAGACCTGGTCTCTTTTATTACAAAGCAAATTAACCGGAAAAGCCCATGAGGTTTATTCCCTGTTGCCAGATGAGAGTTCATCAAATTATGAACTGACCAAAAATGCTATCCTCGGGGCATATGAATTAGTACCTGAAGCCTATGGCCAAAAATTTAGAACCCTCAAAAAGCAAGCCAATCAAACTTATCTGGAGTTTGAAAGAAGTAAGCAGCTGGCTTTTGACCAGTGGCTGAGGGCTTTAAAAATACAACTCAGCTATGAGACTCTTAGAGAAGTAATCCTGTTAGAGGAATTTAAAAACTCTCTCCCATTCTCAATAAAAACTCAAATCGAGGAGCAGTGGGTTCAGTGAGCCCGGCAAGCGGCCGTTCTGGCTGATGAATTTGCTTTAATTTATAAGTCGGTTTCCCAGGGGAGAACCTTTCCTAATCACCCCAACAAATCCAAAAAGGACAAAGGGTGGGAAGGTGATATCTTCCCAGGCAGTCCTGGAAGAGAAAGGAAAGCATGAGACACAGGGGGCACTCTTCCAGCTGTGAGCAAGAGTGAGACCCAGAGACCTGTGTGCTTCCATTGTAACAAGGCAGGGCATTTAAAAGCTGACTGTTGGAAACTAAAGGGGAAACCGGTAGGGTTAATCAGGGCACACCCACTCAGTGACGACAGGGACCTGATGGAAAACACAGAACAAGCTGTGACTTTAACTGCAGTAAGAGTGCAACCCAGGAAGCTTACTACGGCCAGTGCAGGAAAAGTTAATAGGATTCCTGAAGGTTATCAGGGTTTTGTATTTGATGGGAAAGTCATCCCATATCACTTAAGTGGGGCAAGCAAGCCCATAGTAATTCTCAATGACACAGGGGCCACCAGATCCCTTTTAATGGGAAAAGGCCTGACCTTTCCCCCAGAGAGTGGAGTGAACACAAAAATGGTGGTGAATTGTATTGGAGGGCAGTGTATGTCTGTACCTGTACATAGAGTGCACCTAGAGTGCGACCTGTTTTGGAACTGGTGACTGTAGGGATTGTCCCTCGTTTGCCTGTGGACAGGGTGACCTGCTCCTAGGTAATGATCTGGTGGGGGTGAAGGGGTAGCACCCCCATTAGTGAAAGAAAGACCACAGGAGGTCAGAGAGACAGGGCAGTGGCAGGAGACGGTCTCCTGCAGTTTCCCTGAATGTGTAGTGGATCAGGCCATGATCAAACCAGTTCCCCCAGAGGAAACTGCATTGGCACTGCAGGTAAATAACCATGAGGTCTGCCTGCCCGAGACTTTCTTTGGAAAATTAAGAGACCCAGGGAATGAATTAAATGGATTTTCCCTAGCTGAGGCTCAGCGAGCCAACCCAGTTTTGTGAGAGTTAGCACAGGCTGCCCAGTCTGAAAGTGAAGCAGAGGGAGTCCCTGACTGCTACTATTTAAAGAATGAGGTACTAATGAGGAAATGGAGTCCTCCTCACAGACCTGAGGGCCAGAAGTGGACAGTAGTTCACCAGTTAGTGGTGCCACAGAGGTACCGGGGAGAAGTATTAAGAAGGGCCCACGAGACTACAATGGCTGTACATGCCGGTATACGAAAGACCAAAACCGCATAAGGCAGCAGTCTGACTGACCAAAACTCCACAAAGGTGTGGTGGAGTACTGCAGGAGTTGCCACATGTGCCAGGTTGAGGGGAAACCCCCACCTCTAGTGAAACCTGCACCCCTAAATCCTGTACCGGTGTTAGGAGGACCCTCCAGCAGAGGGCTGGTGAACTGTAAGAGACTCCCGCCAAGAACAAAAGGGGGCGGGCGGGCACATGGCTGGCAAAAGTTTAGAAAGAGAAGTGGAAAAAGTGACCAGGAGGGCAGGTTAAAGGAAGTCTGGGAACAATCCCGGATGAAAACCCCTACTGTCTGGTCAATCAACCCAGAAAAATGTGAAAAGTTAGACCCCACATCCTCCTATGTGAATGCAGACTCTAGAAGCACCCCACCAGAGTTGCTAACAGCATTTACAGGAAACTGCAGAGACAAAGAGAGACCTCTAGGGGGCACCGAAACCGTGAGGGTGATGCTTCACCTAGTCAAAGTGTCACAGGAGAATGCAGTTAAGTCTGCACAAACACCTGCAGGTAGGAGTGTCCCAGAGAACAAAGGGGACAGTAACAAAGATTCTTCCCCCACAGTCAGAGGAAAAGGGAACCACCCATCCCCTGAAGCCAAAAGTCTTTGCATGAATCAGGGAGTTCAGGGTAGGTCCACTCCCCTACTAACATCCCTGAGGGAAAAAAAAGGGAAATTAAAGCAGCCCTGGCACCCAGAACAGATCATTTTTAATGAGCTTTAAGATTGGTGAATGAATGGAAATGAATGAGAGAAATGCATGGTTTTCTTCCTGTATCTTATATTTCTCTCAAACTCAGTAATGAAATGTGCCATTTTTCTTCAAATCGCATTTGATTCCCCTGGGTGTGGCGGTGTCAGGCAACCCCCCCATCTGCCAAGTCTGAGGCACCCATGAGTTCACCACAGGAACATTAAAACTTAAAATTGCAAGACCCTGACTGGAAGGACACTTGCATAGAACTAGCAATGTTGGAACTAAAGGGACCCAGTGGTTACTTCCCTGATACACAAAAATGGTCAGACCAGTTTTAGTCACATGACTAACTGGCTGTTGCAGAGAATTTGAACTTCCAACAAAGGATTTTGAAGAGACTATTCCATATAAGGAGCTAGTCACATGACTAACCTGCTGGGCAACCTGGGAGTTTTTTTGAATTTGAATTTCCACCAAAGGAATTGGAACAGAGAACGTCGTGTGCTCATGGAATGAGAACATCTCCTCTCTTGTCTGCCTGCCTTCTTCTTTCTCACAGAACTGAATCTTGTGAAGACACATAAACTCAAAGAGAGAACAGTCGCCTACGTGAACAATGTTTAAGACGAATACTGGGCCCCAGCGAAATGCAAGACCATATCTTCAATCAAGGATTACAGTGAGTTCGAGGAGCAGTAACAAGATATTGCCTCAAACTGTTCTACTTATCTTTTCTTCTCTTTCTGTCCCTATTTGCATGTGTGTATCGCGTGCACATGCTAGCCTGGGCGCGTCGCATATCCCTAGGTGTGAACTGTATTAGAGTTTAAGTTTTAAGTTTTAATAAAATTCCATCTTTTTTCTTTAAACCAAAGAAAGCCTGTGTGAATTGGTTTCTTTGGTTTATAATTGAAAAACTGTGAACAAGGATTCACAAAAAGGGGAGCTCAAAACACAGTGTGTTTAAAATTAAACCCTGTTACAATAAGACCAAGTGAAGATAGTAACAGACCCCTAGACACCTTTTGCACCTGGTTGTAACAATTGTCAATTCACTTTTGGGACTAATTATCCAACCCAAACCAGACTACTATTCGTCGGAACTGATCATCTTCATCTTGATGAGCACAGAAAGCAGCTGGCGACCAAAAATCCTTACTTGTGCCAGTGCTCTTCCACAGGGCCCCCTGTAGAAGTGTGTCAGAAAGACCACAAAATGGGTTAAGACATGAATAAGCCAGGTCCTGGCATAAACTAGAATTGCAATGGGCCTTGTAAGGGCGGAGCTTACACATGCCCCTTACCAGGTCAGTGGCATCAAAGCAACAGGGCCGGGGATTACCTGCATCAGGCATTCCCATGATTTCAGCCCTCAACTGGGGTCTAGTATATCCCTGGCAGTGATACACATGGTGAAAACAGTGATATCAGCCACGTCTCTGGTGGAAGGGGCCTCACCTGGGGGTACACAGGCCGGGATCAAGGCCTGGAATAATTTATTTTTTAGAGCTGCTCTCTTCCTAAGGGAGCACTGCAGCAAAATCAAAAACATTTTGAGAGGAAGGAGCCTGACAGCTCCATCCCTCCTGCCCAGGACCTGGACCCCTACCTCACAATTTGAGCCTTCTGCACAAGGCAGGAGCTTTAGACACGCTTCGAGTGACGCAAGTAACTGCCAGGATATGCAAATTTGGTGACATTCCCCCGACCTCACATATTCCAGTGGGGCATGATCCCGATGTAATTTTCAAGATCGCTGGCCCGCAGATTTTTTGAGTCCTGATCTTTCTTTCCGATTTCAAAGGGGTCTTATTCCTGAGGGAGACACAGCCTGTTGCAGCACACATTTCTACCATCAGGCAAGTACATTGTTCCAACATCTGTAACACAGCACGCTGTTAATTTTACCAGTGAGATGTGGGAAATAACTCAGGTGAAATACTGGCACTTCAAGAATTTCTAATCCATACCTACCTATATTAATGGTTTGTGGACAACACAAATTGATGCAATTTTCATGGAACCAGTAAGATACACCTAGTATATCACTGATACAATTTAAAGTAGTCTTTTTTCTATGTTTGAATATGAAAAAATATAGCTGTAAGGAGCAGAAATGCTTTATTTGTTTTCTGCACCACCAGTACAACATTATTAAGCTCCATAAGTGCTGATTTGCTTTTAAAAGGGAAGGCAAAGGAGTGAAACTTCTCTTGGTGATAATTTTAGGAAGTCAGTGTGTGCATAAAATGGGAAATCCATTTTGTACTCAATCTGAAGTAAAATTATCCAGAAAAAAGTTTCCCCTGAAGCCTCTGGTCCCTGCCTACGTACATCAATTTTAATGCAAATCCACCGTGATTATTTCACCTGCTGTTGCCAATACAAATTTTATGTTGGCACATTAGCTACATTAAAAGAAGATTCTTCATTCCACAGTCAAGAGTGTAGTTTCACACAATTGCTTTTGTGCCACATTTTACTACATTCATTTTTTATCAGCTGCTGAGTTGATGTAATGAGACCACCCACATCATGCAGAATATCATGTTTTGGCTCCTCTCTCTCACTCTGCTGACTAGAAGGATCCTAAGTGAAATGATTTGGAGCATTCTCACCCATTTCCTAAACTGCCCATAATCCAGCAGTCTCACTTAACAGATGATGGAAGGGGCTCTGATGTTGACTCTAGGCTCCCTTTCCAACCACTGATAACCCTTATACTCTTGATTAGCACAAAAAAAACTACTCAAAAAAAGATGAATTGATCAGAAAAAAGGAGTTGGAGAAGAAATTGCAGTCAGGAGAAATGGTATCGAATGTTTATCTCTGGTGCCTGTGGGGAAACATCACTGCATGCATAAGGAAAAACAACAGCAAGAGTCATGCAGGTGACAACTATCCATCAGGTGCAGATTACTGCAGTGTTCATTAGCATCATGCAATGTAAAATTACCATTCTAAAAGGTAGTGTCCTGCATTAAATATTAAGTATAATTGGAACAATGTCCTGAAAAAAGCACATTTTATTTAAACAGTTCCTTGGCTTGCCATTTTGTGTAACCCTTACCGAAAATAAATCTGCATGGAGTTACTGAAAACTGACTTTAAAACAGGATCTGACCTATGTGCAGCCCTATTTAGTGAATTGTATTGAACAGGCAATGTGCCAACCATAAGGAGCACAGTTTGTACCAGGGGCACTGAATTAACCCGCAAATGGAACAACTGGGCAATTGGAGGGTAGGATCAGCATATTATCAGCATGTATGGGTATAGATGGAAGCCCATGATCCTATTCGACCTGTATGACAGGACAGAGTGTTCTTTTAGTATTGCATTGAGTATTAAACCCAACTCTGCTCTCGATTAGATTAATGCACAGATTATTATCTCTGCAATACTGCAGTGTCACATAAACTGCAAAGATATTTATTGACTGATTTGGATTCAGCTCCATAATAATGGACATTGAGGATATCATGTATATTTTAGCTGCTTACCCTCGAGACACATTGTGTGATTTTTATTGCCATCTTATTTCATTTCTCATGTGGATGCTATAATTATGTCATTATGCATCCTGTTCTTTATTTTGATCTGGATGGCTAATATTTTATACATTCTGCTCCCGTCTAGTTCCTGGTGAATGTCTGATAATTGCGTTATTTATCTTACTTGGTTCCAGTTTGTTTTGCCAGAGGTGAGGTGTACTAATCTACGTTAAAAGATCAGCAAGTGACACAGGATGGAGCCCCACACAGGCCCCATTAAGCAGTACCACTCTCTATAATTATGGCATAAGGAATGAAATTTGCTACCTCAATAACAATACCACATTTCAATGCAGCAGATGTTTCACAATTGAATCATATCCATCTATTTGACTGATGCAATACACAGCATGTAAAAAAGTGAGTTGAATGGGGGCTGGTACTACTATGATTATGTTTCTGTATAAGGTAGTATCAAGAGGGATGCAGTTTTTAAACTGGCAGATGATTTTTAGCACATCTTGAGGATGAGATCCACTTATCTTTCAAAGGTAATTAATTGACTATTTGCTGAAGAAGTGCAGCTTGACTTGGTATCCTCATCTACCTCACCATAATGCTTTCAAAATAACAAGGAAAAATGACAGTAGTGTCGGGAGGTGGGGATGGAAATCATGCACCTCATTTCCAAGGAACAAGCAGGTGACAGGAAGAAGAAAAAAAGATCCGAGTCTAACAGCTCGTGGGAAAGAGAAAAAGGGAGAAACAGACTGCGACTGACCTTTTTCCACCTCATTCAGATTAGCAGCTTGTAGTGACAAGAGATAGAAGAAACAAGAGATTTTCTGAGTTTATTCTTTTTCAATACACTGGAACAATAAATGCAGCAGAAAAAATAGCAGCTTAGTAACTATCTAATGCTTTCATTCACCTCTCTGTATTTCTATTTCCCTGTTTGATTTCTCTGCCTTCTTTTATTTTTTATGCTCCTTTCATCAGAGCTGCACCCTCTGCCGGGGTCACAGACTTCCTTGGAGATCACAGTGGTCCTATCCTCATGAAGCAATCATCATAGTGTAGTTTATTAACTATTTTGTTTTTTCTTCATTTTAAATCCATTTCTCACCCTCAATTTGCTCCCCTCTTTTCCTGATAGCACTGATTGCTGTTTGGATATGATTCTGTAGGCATTGGCTGCCCAACAGTACCCTGGCCAAGGGACCTATTGCCATGTGTGTGCCTGGGCAATGAGTATCAGCAGGATATTTGACTGTGGAGATCATCACAGTTCAGCCTGATCCTGTCATCCCCTGATATCCACATGCATGCACTTCTCAGCAATAGTTCCCTAGATCTGGAGCAAGAGCTTTAGCTGATTTTTCCTCTCCCTTACTTGGTGGAACTGAGGTGAACTGTAACACCACAACTACCAACTGGTTGAGATTGGATGACTCAGCACAGACCAGGAATCCAAACTAAGTCCTTTCTGGCCTGTATTTACTCAGTAACACACTGGGATGTGCATCTACCCACTGAACTATTGGGAGAGAGGACTTTCCTTATTCTAATGACTGATTTTTAGGACGAAACTGCAGAGGTACAAAGTAGTAGAAATATGTTGACAAACTCCAAAATCTCACCTTTAAAATAAGCCTAGATATTCAGAGTTTGTAATAGCGAGTGTGCTTAACTGGTGCTGGCAAATTATTGTATCAGGCCAGTAAATGAAATTAGCTGGTTTAATTAGTGGCAGACATCAATCATTCGGTTTTCTGGTTCCATGTGTTCACCAGATGACAGGAAATTCCACAACTAGTTGTTATTTCTTCATCTGTTGACAAAACTCCTAATGCCATAGAAATGAGTTGACAAAACACACAGAACAGGTTTAAGCTAGTCACCACTGACTAACAATAGTGACACTATCGACTATGTTCTTGGACCCAGAGTTAATAGTTGTCAAGGAATAATTAGTAGCATGTTACTCTCTCCCTTTCCGCAATAACTTTAATATCCCATTGCGCAGCAACATTTTGCTGAGTGGCTAACAATTAATGCAGCTGCAGCTCCATTGGCTTGAACAACAATAACGACTTGCATTTACATAGTGCCTTTAATATAATTTAAAAAGTCATAAGGCGCTTCACAAGAGTTGTATTGGACAATATTTGTCACGAGCCACTCACTGAAAGATATCAGGACAGGTGACCAAAAGCTTGGTCAAAGAAGTAGGTTTTAAAGACCAACCTAAAGAAAGGGAGGGCTAGATTTCCTTCTCCCGTCGCCGGTTCACTAATGTCCTTTAGGGAAAGAAATCTGCTGTCCTTGACTGGTTTGGCTGACATGTGACTCCAGATCCACAGCAATGTAGTTGACTATTAAATAGCCTAGCAATCCACTCAGTTATCAAGGGCAAATCGGGATAGGCAACAAATGCTGGTCTTGCCAGTGACGCCCACACCCCATGAAAGAATTTTTTAAAAAAAATTGAAGTGCTGCTATATTGGGAGCCAATGTAGGTCAGCAAGTATAGGGGTGATTGTATCCTAACTCACACCAAGTCCTGTTCACCAGAGAGCAGAGTTTTGGATGAACTCAAGTTTTTATTGTGGTGTGGAGGGGGTGGGTGGTCAGCCAGGAGAGCACTGAAATAGTTATGTCTGAAGGTAACAAAGGCATGGCTGAGGGTTTCAGCAGCAGCTAAGCTGAGGCATTGAGGAGTCGGACAATGTAACAGAGGTGGAAGTAGTATTGGGAATGGAGAGGATATGGAGTCAGAATCTTAGCGCATAGTCAAGTAAGATGCTGAGGCTGTGAACAGCCAAGTTCAGACCATAGCTAGGGAGGAATCATGGAGTCAGTGTCTAGGAAAAGAGCTTGTCATATCATATTGGATTAGAACATTTAATAACTGTTAATTAATAAATTCCGAATTTGGGTGATACTGTAATTGAAATTTGAAATGAAAATTGGGCTTGGTGTATAATGACCAGCTGAATGAATATCGCCCAGTTTACATTACCACTCAAAGTCAAGATTACCCCATCAATTGGAGGAACACACGAACATAAGAAATAGGAGCTGGAGTAGGCTATTCAGCCCTTCGAGCCTGCTCCACCATTCAATAAGATCAAGCTATGCATATCATGTTTTAGATGTGATCTCCTTAAAAGGACTTGACCTTCACAAAGAGGTGTTTGGCAAACGTCTTTTCCTTGTTGACGGTTACACAACTAAATAACGTAAATATTCTGACATACTTAATTGAATCTCTTCTTAACTGAATAAAGCTACAGCAAAATTACATCATGGACCTTCAAGCACCAAGCACTGGTGCCAGCGCTGCTCAACTGCTACAAATGAGCTTCCCTCACTGGATGACATGAAGCTGCATCATATTCTGGTGTTCCAGTTAGGTTGCTCATGATATCCTGGAAGTGTAAGGGACAGAATATGAGGCACATCGGTGAAGGGCTGCCTGTTGTGTGACAATATGATTTTCTGGCATCAGAGTGGGATCCACGCAATGGAATATGGGATCCTCAATGCCAACATTTTATTTATTTCCTCTAAAGCAATCTCCCCTTCTATGGTGCTCCAGCTACATTATGTGGAAACTGCCTAATTTATATGTCCTGAAAATCCGCAGGCAGTTTATATTGGCATAATTACTGGGATATGCCTGCCAGTGACCTTTGACATTGACCCCACCAAAGTGTGCAGGGTCAGGGGAAGGTTACCTTCTTTACATAATCTGGGCACTAGTGGTGCCTCCTATGGGGGCAGGGCAGAAAATCCAATGTGGGATGCCTACTCTGTGGGTAGAGGGGGTGGTGAGGAGGGGAAGGGGTAGGTGGAATCCCAGCTCCCTCTGAACGATGTCCTCACTATCCTATTGGCCCTTTTCATAAGTAGTCAAAAAGTATTGCTAGAAATTGCTCAATCTTTGGGGACACCAGCCAGGTAGTTCCCATATACACTAGCCGGCAGGGTGGTATGCTGCCTTGTGCTTGGCCTACAGGCCTTGTGCTGTTTGGGTAAGTCAAGGAAATGGCTGCCTAGAAGTTTCCTCCTCGGCCATGTGCCCTCTAACTCCAGTGCTCTTGTTTGGGAAGGGAACAAACTTTGCCTCAAACAAGGTTCGGCAGAAACTGTGGAAAAGGTCAGCCCAAAATATCTAGGTTCTGGCCTAATTCTGGCTATTCTGGACTTATGGCAGTAGTGTAACAAAAGGACCTTGGATTTTTAGCCTCAGAGCCTGGGACCAGAGCAAAGGGTCATGGGTAACAACAGCTGCAATCTCAGGAGGATCCACGAGCTGGATTTTTCTTTTTAATAAAAGCAAAATACTGCAGATGCTGGAAATCTGAAATAAAAACAAGAAATGCTGGAACCACTCAGCAGGTCTGGCAGCATCTGTGGAGAGAGAAGCAGAGTTAACGTTTCGGGTCAGTGACCCTTCTTCGGAACTGACAAATATTAAAAATGTCACAGGTTACAAGCAAGTGAGGTGGGGGTGGGGCAAGAGATAACAAAGGAGAAGATGCAGATTGGACAAGGCCACATAGCTGACCAAAAGGTCATGGAACAAAGGCAAACAATATGTTAATGGTGTGTTGAAAGACAAAGCATTAGTACAGAATAGGTTCCGAAGAAGAGTCACTGACCCGAAACGTTAACTCTGCTTCTCTTTTCACAGATGCTGCCAGACCTGCTGAGTGGTTCCAGCATTTCTTGTTTTTAGTACAGAATAGGTGTTAAAGGACTGAATATTGAACAGCAGCAAGTACAAACATGAAAAAAAAACAGTGGGTAAGCAAACTGAACAAACTAAGATGAAATGAAATAAATGCAAAAAAAAGGTTGTAAGCAATGTAAAAAAGAAAAAAGAAGGAAAAAGAAAAAATAACTAAAAATGAAAGTAAAATGGGGGGCTGTCATGCTCTGAAATTATTGAACTCAATGTTCAGTCCGGCAGGCTGTAGTGTGCCTAATCGGTAAATGAGATGCTGTTCCTCGAGCTTGCGTTGATGTTCACTGGAACACTGCAGCAATCCCAGGACAGAGATGTGAGCATGAGAGCAGGGGGGAGTGTTGAAATGGCAAGCAACCAGAAGCTCAGGGTCCTGCTTGCGGACTGAGCAGAGGTGTTCCGCAAAACGGTCACCCAGTCTGCGCTTGGTCTCCCCAATGTAGAGGAGACTACATTGTGAGCAGCGAATACAGTATACTACATTGAAAGACGTACAAGTAAATCGCTACTTCACCTGAAAGGAGTGTTTGGGGCCTGGGATAGTGAGGAGAGTGGAGGTAAATGGGCAGGTATTACACCTCCTGCGATTGCAGGGGAAGGTGCCATGGGATGGGGACGAGGTGGTGGGGGTAATGGAGGAGTGGACCAGGGTGTTGCAGAGGGAACGATCCCTTCGGAATGCTGACAGGGGAAGGGAGGGGAAGATGCGTTTGGTAGTGGCATCACACTGGAGGTGGCGGAAATGGCGGAGGATGATCCTTTGGATATGGAGGCTGATGGGGTGGAAAGTGAGGACAAGGGGAACCCTGTCACGGTTCTGGGAGGGAGGGGAAGGGTTGAGGGCAGAGGTACGGGAAATGGGCCGGATACGGTTGAGGGCCCTGTCAACAACAGTGGGGGGGAATCCTCGGTTGAGGAAAAAGGTCATACCAGAAGCACCGTCATGGAAGGTAGCATCATCAGAGCAGATGCGTCGAAGACGGAGAAACTGGGAGAATGGAATGGAGTCCTTACAGGAGGTAGGGCGTGAAGAAGTGTAGTCGAGGTAGCTGTGGGAGTCGGTGGGCTTATAATGGATATTAGTAGACAACCTATCCCCAGAGATGGAGACAGAGAAGTCGAGGAAGGGAAGGGAAGTGTCAGAGATGGACCATGTAAAGGTGAGAGAAAGGTGGAAATTAGAAGCAAAGTTGATAAAGTTTTCCAGTTCGAGGCGGGAGCAGGAAATGGCACCGATACAGTCATCAATGTACCAGAAAAAGAGTTGGGGGAGGGGGCCTGAGTAGGACTGGAACAAAGAATGCTCGACATATCCCACAAAAAGACAGGCATAACTAGGACCCATGCGGGTACCCATAGCGACACCTTTTACTTGAAGGAAGTGCATGGAGTTGAAGGAGAAGTTGTTCAATGTGAGAACAAGTTCAGCCAGGCGGAAGAGTGTGGTGGTGGATGGGGACTGGTTGGGCATCTGTTCCAGGAAGAAGCGGAGAGCCCTCAAACCATCCTGGTGGGGGATGGAGGTGTAGAGCGATTGGACGTCCAAACGCATCTACCCCTCCCTTCCCCTGTCAGCATTCCGAAGGGATCATTCCCTCTGCGACACCCTGGTCCACTCCTCCATTACCCCCACCACCTCGTCCCCATCCCATGGCACCTTCCCCTGCAATCGCAGGAGGTGTAATACCTGCCCATTTACCTCCTCTCTCCTCACTATCCCAGGCCCCAAACACTCCTTTCAGGTGAAGCAGCAATTTACTTGTACTTCTTTCAATATAGTATACTGTACTCGCTGCTCACAATGTGGTCTCCTCTACATTGGGGAGACCAAGCGCAGACTGGGTGACCGTTTTGTCTAACACCTCCGCTCAGTCCGCAGGCAGGACCCTGAGCTTCCGGTTGCTTGCCATTTCAACACTCCTCCCTACTCTCATGCTCACATCTCTGTCCTGGGATTGCTGCAGTGTTCCAGTGAACATCAACGCAAGCTCGAGGAACAGCATCTCATTTACCGATTAGGCACACTACAGCCTGCCGGACTGAACATTGAGTTCAATAATTTCAGAGCATGACAGTCCCCCATTTTACTTTCATTTTTAGTTATTTTTTCTTTTTTCTTCTTTTTTCTTTTTTACATTGCTTACAACCTTTTTTTTGCATTTATTTCATTTCATCTTAGTTTGCTCAGTTTGCTTACCCACTGTTTTTTTTCATGTTTGCACTTGCTGCTGTTCAATATTCAGTCCGTTAACACCTATTCTGTACTAATGCTTTGTCTTTCAACACACCATTAACATATTGTTTGCCTTTGTTCCATGACCTTTTGGTCAGCTATGTGGCCTTGTCCAATCTGCATCTTCTCCTTTGTTATCTCTTGCCCCACCCCCACCTCACTTGCTTATAACCTGTGACATTTTTAATATTTGTCAGTTCCGAAGAAGGGTCACTGACCCGAAACGTTAACTCTGCTTCTCTCTCCACAGATGCTGCCAGACTGCTGAGTGGTTCCAGCATTTCTTGTTTTTATTTCATTTTTCCTTTTAATATAGTACTAGTATGAAAACCTGATTTTTTATCATACTCGAAAGTATTTGCATGAGAGATCTACAATAGTTGCAGTAACTACGATAGATAGGCCGGACAGAATATTTAAGAAAAATCTGGAAATAACTGGGATTAGAATAGTTAGGTGCTTGATGGCCGGCACAGACACGATGGGCCGAAGGGCCTGTTTCTGTGCTGTATAACTCTATGACTCTGAATGCTCATGTAGAGAAAGCTATATTGACAATGAATCTAAACACTTCTCACTTCCAATTTACTATTTCATTTGGTGCATTGTATGTAATAGAATATTTTTAATATTTCATTTTAAAAGACAAAACTGAAATACTGACTTAAAGCACCTGAAATCAGGAACAAATCTGAAAATTTCCATCGCTAAGCACACCATTGGGAATGCCATATTGTGAAATAAAGCAGGCAGCATTCCATATCATGCATGCTTTCAGCTCTATTCCCTCTCAATCCACCATATATATGTGGTAGGTTTCTTATGCCCAAAGGAAACTGGATCACAGTATTCCAAAGAAAATACACAGTGGAAACAAAGCGACACAGAGTTCCGACACTAAAGCCTTTGTTCTTCTGTTTTTGATTGTGGTTAGTGCATGTGGCACAACTACCTCAAAGTAGTTTGTTGGCATCGTCCTTTAGTTTATCAGATTATTTCATACTGTGCGTCTTCAGTGGTAGAAGTCATCCAGACATCTGCCTCTCAAGTCTCCAGATGGCTCTGGTGCTGTAAAGTCATGTTAAAAAACTTACTCTGCAGCAGTAAGCCAACGGGCTAAACTGCAACATTTCTTTGCAAAGTACTACTTGTTAGACTGAGGCCAGTTTTAATAAATTCCCATTCAAACCAACAAATTAGGCAGAATACCGATGGCACAAGGAACTAGTGCAGAGCTTAAAATATATTTTACATAAATTACATTTGAAAGAAAATACACACAATGTGAAATTACTACCTTCAGGTTTAATCATCTGTCAAATACCTCAGCATTTAGGAATTTAAAGTTTAGAAATTACCGTTTGCAATATCAGTGTCTGAACACTTTGTCTCCTATCATAAAAGGGACAGTTTACATTCACATGTTAACATTGCAAACAGTAATTTCAGATGTAAGTCTTACTGCATTCTTGTCAATTTACAAACTAATACTTAATTTTCTGGCACACACATATGTTCCATTGTGTATTTTAAGTGTGCGATAGAGTAGGAATGTTCTAGATTACATCGCTGGTCTAGGTTAAATTAGCTGATCTCAACTGGGGTGGTGATAGACAAAGGTACTCCAACTGGCCTCACATGAAGAAAAGCCAGTGGTTGAGTTACTGGAGGGTTGCCACAGCCTGTGGAACCATATCCCAGCATGAGTCAGTGCCCTCAGGATAGAAGAGAAAAGAGTAGCAAATCAGAGTAAAAAAATGTGAGGAGAAAACATAAAAAGTAGCCATTTAATAATTTGTTATTGCACAACAAGCAGTGTACATTAAAACAAGGAAAATGCTGGTGCATTTTTAATATAATTTATTACTGAACAGAAAAAGAAACACTGCAACTTTGATCAAGTTTCTCGTTATGCTTTATACACTGAAAGAAGCAGATAATCTTACCCTTGTCTCTTTACTATGCATTTGTTTGTTTTGGCAATACTGAGATTGCTACTACCTCCTAGTTCCCTTACCTGTATATTCAGGTGGACAGAGGCAAGTGTAGTTATTGATCCCATCAATGCAGGTGGAATTATTCTCACAATCGTTGTCCTCACAGTCATCAACATTTACTGCACAGACTTCACCTTCAAAGCCATCAGCACATGAGCACCTGAGGGAACAGGACAACTGACATTCAAATACTGTAAAGTGCTAAATGGAGAGTAAGTGCAAAACACTTCAAGACTGTTCTAATTAAGCAGGAAGGCTTGTGCATACTAATGTTTTCTGTGCACCCACTTTACTGCAATGTTACGAGTCTTCAGGATTAGCAGTCATCCAGTTAATGTAGATACTAGGTAAGTGACTTCACTGCAAGCCTGTGCCAATCCTTGACCTGACCTTCTAAAAGGGGTGTATGATCAACAGTCAGCCAATATGTCAGTCCGTGTAACCCGGCTGACTACAGGCGTCATAAGATCTCACCATTTCACTCTTCTCTCTACCCTCAGCCACATTTTGATTTGGATCTTCCCATACCCAGTACAATCACTTAAGCTTTGGCACTCCATGTGGCTTTCCTATCAGGAACCCGTTCCATCAGCTTCTGAGGTTTTCGATGTCAGTGCCATGTCAAAAATTTGAAATAGTTACAAGGCAGATTTATTTTTTGTCTTTTATTGATATGTAGAATACCATTTTTTTGTAGGGTTCTGATAATATCATTGTGAAAAGTGACTTGGAGGAGTTACTGAATGAGGGAGTGAGGTACAGATATGGTGGTTATCCACAATGCATCAGGGATCCTATCTTCTTACCTAATGTATATTAATGTATTTCCCTTGCACTACTAGGATCAACAACTCCTCCAAACCAGGACGTCCGGTGATGTAATCATAACTTACTACTTAAGTAAAGCTATTCCAGATTGTGTGGTGGTGCCACATCAAAATGCTACACTACAAAATGGTGGGACATCGATTTACATTCCTGACCAAAACATGGAGTTGCTGAACACAGCCATACAACGTTGAAGGAGAATCAAGAAAAGGTCAATCACTTCCCCACAGGGAAACACAGTCATTGTGAATCTATCACAGGTCACTTTCTCAGTGCAACTGGTTTTACAGCAGAAGTTTGGCCAAAAACAGCTGAAAGTCTGAATTCTCCTCTGAGACAGTTTCACCACAGAAGAGCGGCCTCTACTTACCAGTCCAACGCCACCAGAGATTTTTTTTTTAAAAATTTAGTAGAGGCTCTTCATGAGCTGATTGTCCAGCCTGAAGTGGCAAAGAGCCTCAAGAGGAGCCCAGTGCTGGATCCTCTCCCTCCAAGAGGGGATTCTGCGAGTCTTCAGGGTCTACCACTACCTCCAATGGTCTCTGGGATCAGTGGTGTCAGCAGCAAAAGGAGGCAAATTAGGCAAAAACAGGGTAACATTTGTTCACAATCATTTACATGTGACAGGGTCAGCCGGGATTGGTTAACCCATTTACCCACAATTGGGGGATAATCCAGATACATTTCCCTGTCCAATTTTCCTCATTATTCTGCTCAATTTCAGGCAGTACAGTAGAGCATATTCCAGCCCAAAGCAACTAAAAAAAAAAGAGCTCCTTACCTTTAGTGGGAAAAATTTTCAAAAAATAGCCAATCAAAAGGAATTCCAAGGCTTGGCATTCCCCAGTGAATCACTTGCTAAAGCAATTGTAACCGAATCATAAAGTGAAGGCCCAAGGTCCAATTTTAAACCCACACTGAGTAAGCTAATCACAGGCTGAATGGTGATTAGGGTGGTACTGCTGACCTAGGTCACCATGGGCCACAAAGTTCCTACTCCTGATTACTGTCTAGTTGGCCTCACGAAAGGTACAGCTTCTAATGTGGACTCATTGCTCCTGCTTCTCCAAAGATCAGTTGAAGTATTTTTGCTGCCTCCTGGCACATCTTGTCGCAGCAGGATGAGACATGCTGCATTAATCTTAAGAGTAATTGTCACTGGTGGCAGTCCTAACTTCAGCAGCAATGTTGTGAGGTAAATGAGGCAGTGCTGCCACTTCTTCCTGAAGTGATGCTCCCCAGTGACTCCGAATGCGGCAGTGCAGGAACAGCAACATTAGCAGCTGCTGCCACTGGCTTCCATCTTGTTCTACAATTTGTGTAGGTCGAGTGCTCATTGGTACTGACATTCCTCAGAAGATCTGTGATTCCACATCACAATATAAACAGTCCAGCTTCCATAGGACTGGGAACAAAGATTACATAATCACCTTTTTTAATACAGTCTCACATGGTAGCTTTCCCAATCATTGTGTGAGCCAGACTGAGTGTTACTAACACATGCCCACCTGGTGTTGATCCTGCCTGATTTAGCAAAGCCAGCTTCAGTTACATAGTGCGGGCAATCTGCTGGCCTATATTCAGCCTGCTAAACCATGCTTATCAGAAGTGGGGTGCAGAAAAACACATGCAAGGACTGCTTATGAGATGTAATGGGTAAGTTTAAAGGAATGTGCCATTTAAAGGTAATTAGCTGCATGTGGGCATTAAAATGTTGCTAGCATTTACAAAGGGTGCGAATAATTCTAATGGATATTTTCGTTTTTGCAAAGGCTGTTTGGGTAACAAAAGTGCCTGGCAGAACCTGTGATTGGCAGAATAACGGTCGAAGCCAAGTCTGTGGCTAAGTTTGGAGCAGAGCAACACTCCAATCCATTGTTTGATGACCCTGTTCAACATTAAAGGGTCAACATTAAAGCATGCCTGGCAGGAAATGGAGGAAGAGGAATAGAGGCCACAGTTGATCATTAAGACCATTAAATGTACCATTCCTATAATTAAGAATGGATGCCCTTTCAGCAGATGCTACAGTTTTACACCAGGCAATCTACTTACCCTGTGTAATTAGTTCCACAAAGTCACTGACAGGTATATACACCTCTGTCCATCAATGTGCACGAGATGGTATAAATCCATGCAAATGAGTTGACCGTATAACCTACGCTTGAACAGATTTCCCCTCATTCTTTTGATCAGTTATGCCCACTGAATATCCGTTATTCAGGCATAACTGAGGTGAGAGTGACTGCCCTTCATATCAAGGCAGCATTTGGCCGAATATGGCATCAAGCAGCCCTAGCAAAACTGGAGTCAATGGGAATCAGGGGGGAAACTCTCCACTAGTTGGAATCATACCGAGCACAAAGGAAGATGGTGGTGGCTATTGGAGGTCCATCATCTCAGTCCCAGGTCATCACTGCAGGAGTTCCTCAGGGTAGTGTCCTAGGCCCAACTGTCTTCAGCTGCTTCATCAATGACCTTCCCTCCATCATAAGGCCAGAAGTGGAGATGTTCACTGATGATTGCACAGCGTTCAGCACCATTCGCGACTCCTCAGATAGTGAAGCAGCCCGTGTCCATATGCAGCAAGACCTGGACAACATCCAGGCTTGGGCTGATAAGTGGCAAGTAACATTCGCACCACACAAGTGCCAGACAATGACCATCTCAAACAAGCTAGAATCTAACCATCTCCCCTTGATATTCAATGGCATTACCATCGCTGCATTCCCCACTATCAACATCCTGGGGGTCACCATTGACCAATAAATGCTGTGGTTACAAGAGCAGGTCAAAGGCTGGGAATTCTGTGGCGAGTAACTCACCTCCTGACTCCCCAATGCCTGTCCACCATCTACAAGGCACAGGTCAGGAGTGTGATGGAATATTCTCCACTTGTCTGGATGAGTGCAGCTCCAACAACACTCAAGAAGCTGGACACCAACCAGGACAAAGCAGTCCACTTGATTTGTACCCCATCCACAACCTTCAACATTCACTCCCTCCACCATCGATGCACAGTGGCAGCAGTGTGTACCATTTACAAAATGCACTGCAGCAACTCACCAAGGCTTCATCGACAGCACCTTTCAAACCTGTAACCTCTACCACCTAGAAGGACAAAGGCAGCAGATGCAATGGAAACACCACCACCTGCAAGTTCCCCTCCAAGCCATACACCATCCTGACTTGGAATTATATCGCCGTTCCTTCACTGTCGCTGGGTCAAGATCCTGGAACTCCCTTCCTAACAGCACTGTTGGTGTATCTATACCCCAAGGACTGCAGCGGTTCAAGAAGGCAGCTCACCATCATCTTCTCAAGGGCAATTAGGGTTGGGGATTAAACGCTGGCCTAGTCAGTGATGTCCACATCCCCGAATGAATAAAAAAATTAAAAACCTACCCTCCTGTTTTAGTAGAATCAAATAGGACCATTGTAAAACTCCCTAGTAAGCATCCTTTAGCATTACAGAAAATAAGGCAAGCCTATTCCTCAGTAGGATAAGCCCTTAATTAAAAATACATCTTAATGTCAATTTTCAGTCTTTCTTGCAGAACATCTCATTAAATAGTTCAGCACATTTAGTATCGGTAATGGAATAACTGCACACAAATCAATGTCTACATAAAAACATCCTGCTGCAAAAACTGTAGCTGGTTAATCTTTCCACAGGAATAAAAAAGATCTTGATTATGTTAATGATGCATGCAAGTATGAGGCTGCACGTATACTTCATAACCTTGATGAATTAATTGCCATTCTCATGTGAAATTATTAAACTACACTAATAGAGAGCACTGCTTCATAATTTATGAGCATGTAGCTGCACTCATTTTAAGCTTTTATTTAATGTCCTGAAATCTGTGAAGCTCAGAGGATGTTTATCTGCTCTGGTGCAGCAGTTTGCGAATGACTTTCTCATTTTCTGTTTCACTGCAATAACATTCTATCAATTTGCAACCAACCACAGCAGAACACATTTGCTAAAGAATACTGAATGTCATTGCACTCTTCAACTGTGAGTGTGCACCCTGTGCAGTCATCAAGTAAACAAAACCACTGATTAATGAGAGTCTGCACACAGGCTAAGCAGTGACCATCACTTGCACCGGACACAGTTATTACACTTTAGGGGAAATTGGAACTCATCCTCATTGTAGCCTCCTCTTGGCTACAGAGATGTATTGTCGAATGTCAGAGTCGATTCAATATTTTGATGGGTTTCCTGCCCTCTATCACCAATTGGAATGGTGTTGCGGGCAGCATCTTTGCTACCAATATAAACTTGCAAACAATTATTCATTTTTTTCAGATTTGGTGCCTAAGCCTATACAATTGCTTAACAGTTAAATTCTAAATAGGCATCCATGACTGCAAATTTCTGACATTTTCATATTATTTTAGCATCCCCACCTACACATAGGTCGAGGAACAGTGAGCAACCCATCACCTCTGGTGGAACAGTGAAGGTGGCTGGAGCAATGCAAGGCTGGTGGAGCAACTTCTGAAGCATTTTCTAGCCCACGTCTACTGGAGCTACACCAGTTTCCTGCTATAACTCCAGTAAAAAATCTACCCCAGTACATTCAATGCTATTCCATAATTATTAATTCGTTAATAAGTAAAGGTCCATAATCTGTGTCCTGTTTTAAAAAATCAATAAGAATGAATCCAGCATTGGTATAACAGCAAGTCTGAATCTTCAATAGATCAATGGCACATGCACAGTTTGGTAAGATCCAACAGTTAAACACGTCCAAAAATGCTAGAATAAAAGTTATTTTTAATTTGCTCATCTATATTGTCACGACCAGGTGAGGAAGGTGTCTAGGGTTCCTTCTCAGCCTTCACCTGGTCTTCTCATAACAGGGTTTAATTTTTAAAACACCATGTTTTTAGCTCCCCCTTGGGCAACCCTGTTCACCGCTTTCCAATTATAAGGCAAAGAAACCAGCACAAACAGGTTTTCTTAGGTTTAAAGAAGAAAGGTTGAACATTTAAACTATTAAATTTAAACTCTAATTTAGTTAAAGCCTGCGGATACACGACACGCCCACGCTAGCATGCATACGCGATACACACATGCAGATAGAGACAGAAAAGAGCAGAAGAAAAATAAAGTGGAAAAGTTTGAGGCAATCTCTGAAGAGGGTTTATGTTATGGTTGTTCGAGCTCACTGTAGAGTCCTTGATTGTAGGTAGATCTTGTTTTTCGTTGGGGCCCAGTATTCTTCTTAAACCTTGTTCGCTGTAGGAGACTTTTCTCTCTTGGGGTTCATGTGTCTTCAGTGGATTTGGAGTTCTGTGAGAAAGAGATGGAGAGCCAGCCAGGAGCGGTCTCTTTCAGTCCTGGAGCATTCTGCATCCCTCAGTTCAAACTGTTTGTACAATTCAGGTTGCCAAGCAGGTTAGTGATGTGACTAGCTGGTCTGACCATGTCTGTTTGTGGATTATGTGGTCTTAGCCGACCCTGGAATGTCTCTTCTTACTCACAATACCTGGTGCTCAAAGCCCATTGTCGTTAAATTGGAGCAGGGAATAGCTCCTTTGTCCTTCCAAGCACTGGCTGTTAGTATGCAAAAAATATTTTTCCAGCCAAGGGCCTGGTGATTTTTTAAACAAGTCCTTTCTTCACTTCAGCAACAGTTTGAAATTTAATGTCCATAAGGTGAAATTAATATGCCTTATTCTTGGCAGGTGGGGATCGAGCATGACAATATGCAATTCATTTTATTTGTTGAAAAGTGTGGAATTTTTTTTCAAATTTGACCAAAGCTTTGGGAACATTCAGAAACAATAATGTTGAGAAGGTGATTATTGGGTATAGAAAAAGACTCTTTAATTTTCTGTTTCATCGCACTAATATCTCATCAGTCCCCAGTTCTGTTTCACATCTCTTTTACAGATTAATACAATGAAGCTCACTTTTATGGTTTATCAGTTCCGAAGAAGGGTCACTGACCCGAAACGTTAACTCTGCTTCTCTTTCCACAGATGCTGCCAGACCTGCTGAGTGATTCCAGCATTTCTTGTTTTTGTTTCAGATTTCCAGCATCCGCAGTATTTTGCTTTTATTTATGGTTTTGAGTTCCTCTTCAATGAAGAGATAAATATGCTTTTTCTCATCTCTTTAAGCTGCATTTAAATTCTACCTGCATAGAATTTCTCCATGTATTTTTGCTTCCTCAGCAATTTCAAGATATATATGTATGTACGTACATTTGGTATTGTTAGATAAAAGCTTGTAGCACTGCTTGGACAAAAAAAGCATGCTATTTCTTTTTTACTGCTACACAAATTTTTGATTAATATTTAAAGTTTACCTTTTCCTCAGAGTCCTCATGAGATTCCTCAGTTGAAGTAAGCTAAAGGGTCTGTTGTGTAATGTTGATTAGTAAATGCTGGATTTCTATTACATGTTCGTCGCCATTTATTATGAAATAAACATAAATCAAACTATACAAACCAAAAATCATCCTTTTCCCCCTCTTTAAGATGGCAAGTTCCGCTATTTTTGCATGGGCTGTTAACACAGGCATGAATGGGAACATCACAGTCCTGCTCCTGCAGAGTAACAAAGTACAGATCAGTTAATTACACAGTCATTGGAGGAACGGGTACAACAAAGTGGGAATAACAGTCCAACAGTCCCTACAGGAATGGAAACAAGGTTCTAACCTAATTAGTTATACAGCAGTGGGTATGACAGACCAGGAACAACAGTCCAACATAAACAGTCATTAGAGGAGAGGGTATGCCAGACTGGGAGCAGCAGTCTAACTTCAGTTAAGGCACCACTATTGCCAACTGCACAGAGAGTAGCTGCTCTTTCTGCTGAATCGATGACTTCAAAATATTCTTTATTGAAAATAAAATTAAAATGAATTAGTGGCAACAAACTGACAGAAAATACTGCTAAGATTAAAAGGATTTTTGTTTGTGGTAAAGTTGGGCAGTTATGTATAATCTGAGTTACTGTAATAACAAAATGCTCTCCATATGTTATAGATATTAAGGTTTGATGTTTTTAGTCTCAATGTATCCCCGTTTGAAATGTACTGATTATAAAGTAATTAATCCAGGCATTAAGCAAGTGCTACACTTTAAATATTTGAAGATAACTTTTTACTGAATGCATTTGCTATTAGTATAAAGCATCAGAAACATCCGTAAAATGCTTGCCTGCTAGTTATCATGCTCAACAGCCAATTACAGAGCACTCAAGCTCAATTCTCACCAGAGCTTTTGTTGGAAGAGAATTTGCTTCACATACTCTGCAGTTTTTTGCTGAATTTTTACAACTGTCAGCAAGGTTACTTTGCACTAGTTAAACACTTCACCAGACGGAGGAAGGGAAAGAGCGAAAGCTTCCCATCTTACCCATTGTTAATACATTTCCTGTCAGCAGATCACAGAGTGCGACTGAGAAATGAGATATTATATGTATATACATTTAGAATATCTTGTGTATATCATTGACATTAAATCAGTCACCTGCTTCAAGCAGGACAATATTCCTCCTCAAGTAATTAAGTGCTTAAGTCTCCATGTTTTTCTCCTTTCTAATTGCTTATTTTCTACTGGATTATTCATCAACTTCATAGTACAAAACCACACTTTACCCATCTAGCTGACTCTCCAAGCTTTGAGACCTTCTGATATGCTCTTTTGTGTGTGCCCAATGAGATACAATTCCAAGGAGCTCGGACTCCAATGTATATTCAAACTAGCCAAAGAATTCCTCTGGTATCTCCAGTTCATGTACAATCTCAAGGCTAATTATTTCCTAAAGCCTATGGCTGAGGACAGTAAATGGAAAGAACAACAGGATACCAACCAGGCCAGAAGAAATACAACTGTGTAGCAAATCAAGTTAGAATGGAAAGGCAGAAATATTAACTAAAATAATAATCATATTGGTGAGAAATCGATCAGGAGGAGGGGGCAAAAGGTTAGGAGGCAGAGGGAGTAACCAGCATGAGCAAGCCCAAGAACAACGCATTTCTGACCACAATGTGCTAAGCACTGCCCAGCAGCAATAGTAGGAAGAAACAAAAGCCCAGTCCATATAAATCTGTGAACACTGTGGGAGATCAACTTGCCTATTTGTTTTTTTTTTTAAAACCTAGGCGAAGGACAAATATAGAAACAAATGCCTGGTAAGAGCATAAACATGAAGCAAGAAAAGGCTATTTATCCCAGCAAGCCCCTTCTTTTCACAAATCCCATATAACCCTCTATCCAACCCATCAACTCTAGTATGAAGGAAAACAGTACAGTTCAATTTAGATAAATATTCAAATATATCTAATTGTCAAGCAAACAAAAAAGTTAAAGCTATTGCTTCTACTTTGACTGACTGGAGAACAGCTCCTGCAATGTGCAAGGTAAACAAAGATAACATGGACTGTCATTCTATAGCAATTTTAATTGGCCATAATTAGCTGTGATAGAGCATTTAATGGCATCTACCATTAGTTAGACTTGCCCTTGCACAGATAGGCTTCTCATGGCAAATTGCTGAAAGTGCTAACTGATTATATTGCAGCGAAGGAAACCGAGCAACTGGGACCTGAACAGGGCAAACAACGGTGTATCTCCTTAACCAATCAGATTGAAGGATTGTGAAATTAACAACAGAAGAACAGTAGGAAGTGTAAATTAAAGTGGGTGAATTCAATGTCAAATCAGGTACAGAAAGAGAAATTAAGAGAGGACACGAAAGATTGGATTAAAAGAGAGAAAGGCAGAAAGGAAAAGTAAAAAAAATCAAACTTTAAATGTTACATTTAAAAAATCTCCAATAACAATTAAAGCTCAAAGGAATGAGACTCCATGTTTGTAATAGTTAACTTCCAATGCCAGTGAGGTTTCCTGGTAGTAATTAGTACTTACCACATTATTAAAAGGGTACTTAGACTCAAATGGATAAGACATAACTTTCTGTGGTGAATTTAGTTTGTAACTATCACACAAATACAACAACTTCACACCATTCAATGCATCAATGTTGAGCCAGGCAGTGAGGTGCTGTTTTCGCAAAGCTAATGGCAGACTAGCACATCTCGCAACATTTGGATTTCCGCATCTAATCTTACATTTACCCTTGCTTAAATTTGCAGTGTCATTTATACTTAAATAATGGTGAGCGCCATTATCCTCACCATTATTTCGACAGCAAATTCTGAACCATTATGTCAAAATGTCCCAAAGTTCTTCCCAGTTTGGTGTTGGACCCAAATAGATGCAGGAAGAAAATTTAGGAGAGGTGATTGGAAGCAAAGTTAACAATTAGATTTCAAGAAGGCTTTTGAAGTGGGCAGGAAGAAGCAAGGTGTAAAGTTTTGGGGAGACAGGAAATCAATGAAGATTGGCAAGAATTAGGTTGGTAGGTGAGCAGAATGTGTGTGGGACTGGACATGGTTGATGTTTATGTAAAGTGGAGCTGAGGAGTCTTTCGAGCAGGGAAACTTTGATCATGGAGATGATTAAGCAGGGGTTCAGGCAAGTGGGGGTGAGGCAGGGATGGAGTTGGTGTTGCACCCACCAGTCACTGCAAGAAAATTCCACTCAAAATTCAAACAAATTGAAACAATAAAATATAAAGACCATCCAACATTCAAAGAGTTTGTAAAAGGAAAATGCCCAAGGATGCAAGACAGTTGTTTGCTTTTAAAGTAGGCCTTAGAAGAAAAATTTGGAAAGCTCTTGTGGATCCACAAATGAGAATTTTGAATACACTGTTATCCGTCTGAACACTGCAAAGTGCACTTACAGAACTACCAGTCCCACAAGATTACTTGCACTTTGAAGTCAAGGCCTGATATTCAGACTTACAATTATTATCAACTGTCACTCTTCAGTTTTAAAATTACTATCAACAGTCACTCTAACAATATATTATTTCATATTCTGTCTGGAGGATAGACAGCTGTCAGCTGCCAGGGATCTGTTAGGTCAATCTAGCAGGCTTACTTGACCTGGCAGAATAAATGACATACCAGGGGATGATACCATCTGTGTGGCAACATTGAACAGTGATTAACTGATGTTCAAAGCTGTCCTCTCGATAATACACATTCATGCTTTGCTCCAGCAATGAGCTGCTGTGCAACACCAATGGCTGGCTGCCAGATTTCCACATCTGTAAGTCATCAGCAGTATTTTATTCCCCTGTTACCCTCTGCAAATTCTGAAAATTATATACTTGTATATTACATTATATTGTAAATACATGGGCCCTAAAATTACATCGGTGGAATTCTGGGATTTACAACAGGATCATGCCCAATGGTGCCCTCCAGCATTCCTGCTGGAATTAACAGGATCAGTGCGAGACCATGAGCATGGATCAGATGGGTGCAAATATCACTTTTGGCACATCGCTGGCAACTGCTTTCCCTTGAATAGTAGAAAGCTCAGTACCTGCCCAGGATGATAGGTATTGCCAAGCCTCCACCTAGGCCCTTACAATGGTCTTATTGGCCCGCTGCATCATTTTTTCTTTAAGTTTTCATTCCTTAGATTGTCTAGGCATACTGCTTGTTGTAGTGTTTGATTGATCTGGGTTTGATTGTATTAGTCTGTTCACTGATCTGTGTTCACTGTGTTTGCTTGTTTAAGCCTAGTTGAAATTGAAACTAAAGAGAGACAGGGTTGGAATGTGCTAGAAAGAGAGACTGTTCTGAGAAAGGCTTTTACTGAAATTTTGTAAGTGCTGAGATATTTTAAAGTACTGTAAATAAACCAGTTGGTGATTTAATACGTGTGATATCTGCATTGCTCTGAGATAAATCTGATATAAATATATTCAGTGACCTGGCATAAATATAACACTTGGCAGGCCTGGACTCCACTGCTGGGGACCACATATGCCTCACTCAGCATATTGACCATGACGACTATGCCAAGTACCCTCCCAAGACCAGGGGCTGAATTTTGTGCTCACGGCAGGGCTCCAGGCACTGGGCTGAAAAAGTCAGGGTGGGGGGAATTCTGCCTCGGCCAGCTGGAGACTGCTGTAGCGATTCTATGGCACCGGGCTAATTAACAGCCCGGCGCTGGGATCCCTGTCACTTTAAAGATGGGGATCCTGCCTCCAAGAGCTGTCGGCCAATCACAGGGCAGGCAGCTCAGCAGTGCCGCTGGGTGTGGTGCCCACTGCCGGTACTGCAGAGGCCATGGATCCAGGCCCAGCGTTGGAGCTTGGAGCCAAGGTAAATGAGGCAGGGTCGCTGAGGCCAGACCGGCAGGTTCCGGTGAGGTGGGGGGAATGGGGTGGGCGGGGGTGGGGGGGGGGGGCGCGGGTAGAGAGTGTGGACGTTTAGCACAGGGGGACGGTGGATCAGGGAGTGGCTGGTTTTCCTGGCGTAGGCCTCCATGGGCGACAGATTGCCCACGGAGGAGGGCCCCTCCCACCTGAAGCCCGCAGGGAGGTCGCTTTGTTGTACTGGGTGACCTCCCTGGGTGGTTAAATTCCAGAAGTGGTAGATGGTAGTAAGCCACTTCAGGACCTCAATCCGCCTCCGGGCAGGAAGGCAGTCTTCGGCCTATCCTGCCCCCGACAAAATTGCATTGTGATGGGGAGGAGACGGGCCCTCCAACCCCCGCTTCCCATCACAATTCTATGGTCCCCCCCATCTCCAAAAGCGTCTCAGGGAGGCCCATAAAATTCAGGAGTGAAAACTCCTTTACAGAATCCATGCCCTGTCTCAGCTCCCAACCATCATTCGTCTTGAAAGGGGTGGAAGGAAGTTCGACCCTTTACAAAGCAAAGAGGAAACTTACAGAAATGGTGGAGACATGGTGCAATGGTCTTCGCCATTTTTCAGGATGTTGCAGTGTTCTATCACTAAAGTTATACTGGCATAACTTTCGAAGAATTCTGGCCCGCTACAGATTATCTTCTCCAACATAAGACGTAAACTGTGATATTGTTGGCTTCCCTTGTCAACAGTCTCTTGGCCAATGTATTTTACTTAACCTGATTCAACAATGCAGATTTTTCACCGAAAATAATATCTTGCTTTGTTATAAAATTACGTGGCTGATTCTGCGATCAGCCTCTCCCAGTAAAGAGTGCAGGTTGAGAAATGTGGACCCGCAATCTGTGATTTTCCATCCATTAAAATTAATTCTCACTGGAGATAAGAAGAGATATGATCCAAGTCTTTAATATTCAGAAATCCATTGTTAACATTGATGTATGTAGTTATATTTAATTTAAACCACATAATCCTCGGACTAATAGCAAGTATAAAATTAACAACAGAAAGTGCTGAAAATTCTCAAGCAGGTCTGGCAGCATCTGTGGAGAGAGAAACAGAGTTAACGTTTCAGGTCTGTGACCTTTCATCAGAATAGGCAAAGGCTAGAAATGTAATAGGTTTTGAGCAAGTGAAAGGAGAGGAGGGGAAATGCCTGTTAACTGCTTCTCTCTTCACTGATGCTCCAGACCTGCTGAGTATTTCCAGCACTTGCTGTTTTTATTTGATTTCCAGCATCTGCAGTATAAAATTAGCAAGCCTGCAATGAGACTGACGATCACAAGGAATTTTTTCCCCCAATTGAGTAGAAGATGTTGCATGAGGTTCACAGTTGGATAAATATCTGGTGAAAAATGGGATTGAAGGTGATCGAAGATCTATGGAACATAATTGTTCCAGTCCTGGTGACCAAGGAATATCATCTGTAGAATCAGAGCTGAATAATGTAATCTATACATAATGCTGAACCAATATCTGGATTTTTTTTCCTCAACTATCTTCAGGGAGAAATTTAATGAGCTTTTTCTTCTTGAAACCACAAAGAAATTATGTAGGCTAGAGAAGTGATAAAAGATTTTATGGTGGTGTTGGGAAAAGTGGACTTGATGGAATAAATGTTTTTTCTCACGCAAATAACAAATGTACCTTAAGTCCCTCCTTGGTCTCGGACATGTATGTGCACAAGTCACAATTCGGAATCATAAGCATTAGTGATTCATCTGTTATTTTATATGCAGCATACAAGATGATGAGTAGCCAGATCCTGAGCCTGAATCTGTTGTAAATTTGGGATTATGAGTTCGTAAATTAAATCTAACTTGGAAAACAGCGGAAGTAGCCTACTCTTCCCACCCCCATGGGGATGGACAATTGGATGATGACATACTTATGATGTACTAGAGCTGGCATTGTTATTATTCTGTGCAAGACCTGAACATACCTTGAATCCATAAGGACAGGTGCACCTATAGAAATCCACTGGGTCATTGTTGCAGGTGCCATCATTTTTACATGGGTTAGAAAGGCAAGGGTTACACTTGGCTAGAATGTTGATGTCAATGGGACCTTGAAAAGTAAAATACTGTGTAAGTTAAACAAGCAATACCTGGAGGGTAAATACAAAAAAGTGAGAACTTTTCATTTGCAAAAAATCACAAGATTTTTTATTTTGTAGTTGACCACTGCTCCTCAACATCTGTCCACTTTCCAGCACTTTTGGCAAAAGGAATACTGTAGTATCACAAAAATGATCTGAAATTCCTCAATGTTTGATAAATAATACTAGGAAGAAGTAAACAACTGCAAATAAATGACTGATCCTCAAACGTCACCGGAGCCCAGAAATCAGCACAGTAACTCGTACAAAAAAGTCAAGGCTCTAATTCTAAACTAACTAAATGAAAATTAATCTCATTTGATGGTATTTTAACAAAACCTTTCTTACTTATGTGAGTTTGCTACAGAAATCAATTTTGCTTACATTTCAATGGTGCATATGTACAGGTCAGCATTGACAAAGTTACATCACCACACCACAGTAAGAATTTTTGTTTGAAGAGAATATTGCACTAAATGTGAAGTATACTCTATTATCAACAATAATATTTCAAAAATGTACAAGGAAATCAATTCAACATTCAAAGAAGACCAACATTTATTTCACAGTCATCTTTCAATTTAGGCTCAAACTCATGCACTATGTATCTAAGATCAGAAGTTGGACTGACAATGTATAAACTATATTTAAATCAAATGGACATTGGTTATCTGAGGAAAACAAGTCTGTTTGAGGGATTAGGATTTTTTGGGATCACATTTAAGGAGAGGCAGAAGGTCTGTGTTCAACACCAACCATTATTGCCAGGGGCAGATCAGCTGTCTTACCTGGTACCAGAAAACCGCAAGGCCCTGGAATCTCTATTGGCAGGGCACAGGATGTCAAAGGTCACAAGTGAAGAATTAAAAAGTGTTAGATTGCATGCAACCAAAGAAAATCAAAGGGCAATTACAAGTTACAAAAAGCTTCATCAAAAAGTTACAGTCAAAGCACCTAACTATAAGTGTAACCAACCAACCCCAACCAAATAGATATTAGTAAATTAGTACATAAGAAATCAATCTGCTAGATAATCCACATTAGAAAGTTCTGAATTAATCTCTTCATTCCAATACAAAGACATTTTTGATGTACACTCAATCCCATAGTCGAACTCAATTGGTGGTATTACCTTGACATTCAAATTTCTTAGAAGGAGTGGTGAGCAGGAGCTTATCTATCATGTCACCAGGTCCAGAACAGCGAGCTATGCCTGGCTCTTTGTAGCCCGACTTAACCCAGTCAGACAACCACTGCATGTTACAGTCACAGTACAGTGGGTTTGCACCAAGGGCCCTGGAAAGACAAGAAAGTTGCTTAATTTCTTTTCTATACACCAAAATATTGGCCCAGAGTTTGTGATTGTAATCACAGCGAAACTGTCAGTGTTCACCATCATTACTCCTCTGAAACTGAAAGCAACTTCTGGAGTCTGCACATGTGTAGTTAAACATGGAAATCCAGAAGTTGTTGCAGTGATTCTATGCTTCTCCATAGGGTGCGATGTTGAGGTCCTCCCAGAATGTAATCAATTAGAAATCACTGAACTGATGAAAACTTGTCCTTTTATGCTGTTGGACTTGCTGTAAAAACTCTTGAAAAACTGACACCTTGTTAAATGAGGAATAACTGGGTTTTTAATGGTCCATTAAGTTCATAATTACTGCTGAACAGCCTCACTGTCCCTGAAAGAATAAATTTATTTCTGTTGAATGTCAACTTTCTCCATTATGATAAATTCTACATCGTTCAGTGGTTTTTAACTTGCTGTCTGTGAGAATACTTTAATGTGATTGGCTGCTTACCCTTCTTGATGACATCACTGTTGCTACACACCTGGAAATCCCATTGACTTTGCGTCAGAATCAGACTGACATTGGGAACGGGCAAGTCTGCGCCACAGAGATCACTATATCTTTGTGGGCAGCTTTCTTTGAGGTTCGCGGTGAGAACTATTGCTTTGCTGCTGACCGCAAAATCCAGCTCATTAGCATAAAGATCACAGAAGTAAGTACAAATGGGTCCATTCGCCCAATTTAACTCATCCTTCCATAGAAACCAGTGGGAGCCCCATCACTGCATCTAACTGCCACTAAAAGAATTCCAGCGTTTTTGCCTCCACCCGCTCCCTGCAGGACCACTCTAGGCATTAATTATTTATGTGAAGAAGCGGTTCCTGGCATCAATCTTGAACTCGCCTTTTATTAGTTTGTCCAATGCTGCTTTTTATTTTTCTTGAAACTGTGCCTGGATTAGCATTTTCTATTCCAATTTGTCTCTTCATTTATCTCCATAATGCCCCCAACATTTGCCCCCTTTTAAGCTGTACAGCCTGAGTTTTTCTAAACATTAACAGAACTAAACACAGTACTCAAGGTGTGACCCAATCAGTGTACTACACAGATTTAGCATAACAGGCTCAGATGTTATACTACTGATCTAGCAACACTGGTTCAATATTATGAATCCACGTTCCCTTGAGAACATTTCTTCTACAGCTGCTACAATATTAAGATATACCCTGCAATATTTTTTTTGTTATATATTTAAACACCCTTCTAGTTTCCTTTCTGTGCAAATTAAAACACGTAGGGAATGAAATTGGTCTTCAGCAGTGGTACAAAACTGGTGATCGTGAATTGGCAGCCTGTTTTAAACTCTGCCCAATTTTCTTTGGATTAAAGTCATTGGATTGAAAATTGGTCTGGGTGTAAAACAGGTTGCCGATTCATTATCCCCTGTTTTACAGTACCACCAAAGACCAATTTCACCTCCATAATATCCTGTTTGAAGAAATAGCAGAACAGTTTCAGATTCTGTATCACTGCATCTCATAACTGTATGGTTCTATTCAGTTTAAATTCATAATAAACAAGAGAATCAATCCATACAAAGTAAAATATTATCTGGATAATTTGGTTCAGCAATATAGAACTTAACATTAGAACTTTCCATGCCAAAGGAAATAACACATTTCCTTGTAAAACTGTCAGGGCTATTTTTTTTTCCTGAGGGAAAAGTGTACACCTATCAGGTTGTTCCCTTCTTTGGGCTTCATCACCTTTCTGTCATTAAGATTGCAGCCTAGTTGAAGATGTTCTAATCCGAGCTGAGGGGGAATTCTATCTGCTTAAAGTCCAGAGCAGAAAAAATGCTGTTTTTATCCAAGAAATGTTGAAATTTTAACTGGATCTTATTGAAGTTTCTACTTACAAATGTGACAGCGATGAGAGGTCATTAAATGCTCCTTCAGGAATAGCTGAGATGTCATTCCCATGCAAAGACCTGGAAAATAGTTTATAATAAACAATAAATGCAATCTACCAGAAACCTGCACAAACTCTACTCAGCTTCTCAAACAGAAATTAGATGCTGTTTGTATCTTAGGTCTGAGTTACAGAATAGAGTGCTGTTAAACATTTAATGTTGGCGTTTGTTTAGTTTGTATTGTTGGAGACCCCTGTGTGTATACTGGCTAAATCTGCCTTTTTCATAACAAGCATAGAATCATTTGACTAATTTAAACCTAACCTGATGTGCGAGAAACCCATAGTATTGGGTGTAACCCTGGATTTAAACCTCGTCCAATATTACTCACCATTGACTTCAATGTAGAGTAAAATTGTGTGCAGTGTAAAACCAGTGTTGTATCCCAGTCTCGTCAGTGTCCCAATGAGCATGTTAGGTTAAAACAGTCACACTGTCCTACTTCTTTTGTGACTGTAAGTCTGCCACTGGGAAAAGGGAGCTGATTTTGGAGAATAAACGCAGGGAGCCTGCATATGGGCAATGATTTCCCTTGTTGCAAACTAAAATAATTACCACTGTAAAAGTGCCTTAACTTGAATTTGCTTTTCTCCTTGTAAACTCAATCACAACTGTAGAAAAATAAAATTTGTATTACAGCACTATTCCAGCTACTTTGAGCACATTTTCGTGGCCCTGATTTTTCATCACACCTGCATGAGTGCAAATAAAAAGTAAACAGAAATTTTGTCAGATTACAACCATGAGCAAAAGGTATTCCCATATTGTGAGGTTGCCAGCTCCATGGCCACTGAACTCAACTGACAAATCCATTATGCTGTTTGAACCCCTGGAGCTACATCTACTTAGCTCAGGGTTTTCCAGTAGCTCCTGATACTCTGACCACTCTAACAGCGGGGGTAATTTTAATCTAACTCGCTGGTAGGGAAATCCTTGGGTTCAGGTGGAACGTCGACCTAACACCCCAGCTAATATTAATCGCTGTAAAATGGTCTGCTTGTTTCTAAGTATGAAAATGACCCCCGTTTAATATCTTAGTATACTAATGAGCTAAGTATCAGGACGTAGTCTTGTGACTACATGCCAGATACACTCTGCTGCTGTAACACCTCGAGTAAGGTTCTGTAAATAGTTAGCTCTGCACTGTATATACTTGTTAGCTGTTAATAAACCTGTTTAAGATCTTCAACCAACTGGACTCCACACATCCCATTTATGTTGTATCAGACAACATAAAAAGAACTCATTACATGGTGGCAGTTCTTCATTACATGGTGGCAGCTGTGGTGAGGTGACAGAATCTAAGATTGAAGACCACAGGTAAACAGCTTTAAAAACGAACTTTCTACAGCCAGAAGAGGGAAAGTTTAAAAAAAAAATACTGGCAGGGAAAGAAGAAAACACCTCTAGCTGTAGAAGACAGAGCATTGAATGACAGGCTGCAAATCTATCATTGCGATCGGGTGAGTCATTGTCCCGACAGTCCAGGAATCCCTGTTGAAAAAATGCTCTGAGGTGCTTGCAAAGTTGATATTTTTAAAGGCTCGGCAAAAGGAAAAAACAGGGAAAACCCAATCCCTATCTCAGGCTGATCGATTGTTTTCAAAGGCTCCGCTCCCAGGCTGATCGAGATTGGCGCCATTACAGGAGGTGGCAGACAGCAAAAAGCATGGTAATCCTCCATTCACACAGCCTGCAGCTAAAGCTTTAAAAAACTAAATCACTCAAACATGAAGAGCTTTTATTTACTTAGCCAAAGTTTTAAAAAAATATTCAAGTGTGAAAAATTGACTATTGCATGGTTGTATATACAAAGTCTAGCAGAGAAAAAGGGAGCACTTGAAATGCCTATTACATAGCTGTGTAACCAGACAGAATAGAGTGCTGGAAGCTAGATAAACAAACAAGCACTGCTGAACACCTGCTCCTGTCAATCCTAGCAGCCAAGAGAATTTTTTTTAAAGGGAAAACAGTACAGACTCATGAAATAATTCTTACAGCAAGTTTTAAGCAAATGAACAGCAGGAAGATGGATACCAAATTTTCCACCATGAACTGCAAGGCCATAGATATCTTGTCCAAGATCCAACTTTTCAAAGAAAGAATGCAGTTATCCTTTACGGACCAAGTAATTACAGAACCAGAGAAACAGGCTGTAAAACTACTGATAGCAGTTGGAAATGAGGGATTGCACAGAATCAATACCTCAGGCTTATTTGAAAAGGACCAAAAAGATCCCTCAAAGATTTGGAAAGTGCTGGAGGATCAACTCCGATTAAGAGTGAATTTTCAAATTCACTGCCTGGAATTGATGTCCTACAGGTAACAGACACAGGAATCAATAGACCAGGTCATCGGTAGATGCCATAGTAAGGGCAATGAATGTGACTTCTCAGAAATTGAGCTGTTGGACCAAATAATGGAGTTAGTGAATGCATCAACACCCATTGAAGTATTTCAGAAAGACCTCTTGGGGAAAAAGAATGGTCACAGCATTGATGCACTGCTAGAAGATGGCAGGAAGTATGAAGCCATTGTACCTGGACAACAGCACCTGCAAGCACTAGGTGCAGCCAACAGTATCGGCACGGTAACCAAGTCGAAAAGAGCAAGCAAGCTGTGTGGTAGGTGTGCTCTGTCCCACCCACTGTCGTCCTGCATTTCAAGATCTGTGCAAGGCAGGTGGTGCAAAAGGTCACTGGGCCCGCCTATGCAAGAAATCTGGCTCCAAAGACACAGCCAGAAGTCATAGTAAGACGCAAGCAAACAGAAGACAGGCACAGCAACAGGGCAACAGCAGTCAGAGACCTGCGTAAACGCAAGCCAATATACAAAGCCTACAGCAAAACAGAACTGAGAAGAGACCCAGAGAAAATTAATTGTCAGTCAGAAGATGAGCAAGCATTCCACATTGTGAACCTGACACATCATATTGATGAAGCCAAACAACTGGAAACATTTGCCACTATTAACATCATGTGCCCAAAGAAAGTTGGCAAACACACACGCAGGGTCAAAATTGACACTGACACTAGTGCAAATATCCTACCAGTCTGAATCCTGAAGGATATGTACCAGAGTCGCTGGAATTCAATGATACAACCGACAACTGCAAAGTTATCTGCATATTAAGGGCCACCCATACCTTGCAACGGCACATTAATAATGCAATGCAGATATGGCAAGTCGGCATGGAAGCCACAAACGATCTACCTAGTAGACACGAGCAGATCAGCAGTGGCAGGACTACTGGCATGTAAGGACATCAACATCATCACCATCCACGAGGTCTCCAAGGTACTCATTACAGTAGAAGAGACCAATGGTATGCAGTTGGCAGTGGGGAGCATTGCCAAGGGGAAATCTCCAAAGACTGGAACCCACTCGCAGACTCTGACCAGCATCAAATGGTGCAGTCTGGAAACCCAGCAACAGCACAACTATGCCGCACCCTCACCTCTGCTCTCTAGAGCACCGCCAGCACCACAACGAGCCAGAACAGACAGGTACCTCCATGAGACCAAGCACTCCTTCCCCAACAAGTCCTCGATCTTGAGTCCCAAGCCTTCAGACACAGAGGATGAGGAGAGGCGAAGGACACACAATGTCCAGAAGAGGCAGAGGAGAAATGAGGTGTAGCATTGTCTATTGGCTCTTTGAAATGAGGTGCCGGAACTTTCCAAGAATGACAAGGCCCCAAAAACGGTCATCTTGAGAAAAGCAACAGAGTATGTTAGCAGGGTGAAGACAGAGAAACAGAGACTGAATGCAGAGAGGGAAAAACTACAGAAAGAACAGCAACAGACGAGATGTAAATTTCCTGAGCAAGAGTTGTCAAACCACCGAGACGCTACATGGACATTTGAGACGCTATATTTGCAAACTTCACAATCTCTATCCATGTGTAAATAATTTTGATATTATCTCATGTTATGTGTTTTTACCTTTAGCATGCAAGACTTATCTTTGGAAAGAAGGGGGATGTTGTACGATTGCCTTTAAGAGTGATGTCCCTTTAAGATCTTAGTATGCTAATGAATTAAGTACCAGGATGTAGTCTTGTGACTACATGCCAAATACACTCTGCTACTCTAACACCTCAGTAAGGTTCTGTAAATAGTTAGCTCTGCACTGTTTGTACTAGTTAGCTCTTAATAAACCTGTTTGAGCTCATCAACCAGCTGGACTCCATGCACCTCATTTATGTGGTATCAGACAACATAAAAAGAACTCATTACATGGTGGCAGCTCCTCATTACAAGTCCCTGCCCTCATAATTTGTGATTGGTCTCAGCCTACTCACTTGGGTTGCCTTGCAATGGAATTTTACACACAGAAATGGAGAAAACTATCTTTATATTGGTTTTGTGGGTGTACTATTGGCGATGGCTCCTGTAGCTGTTGGCTGTTGTGATGTAAAATTGCCAGATTCACAAATATCAGGGTCAGGAATTTCTTCAGAGTTGTTGCCATAACTTTGCTGCAATTGCAACAGAAAACCCGTTTACAAAGTTATAACAAAAGAGTGAAAGCAGCTCCGAGGAAATTTCTGATTCATGTCTTCTCAGTGCTCAGTATAGCACGGGGTTTGCGGGGGGGTGGGCTGAGGGGGTGAGGGACTGGTAACACTAGAGCAGAACAGAACCAATAAAAGGACAGCTCAAGTTTTAGCATTAATTGGGAGGAGGGAAGAGGCTGGGAAATCCCAAAGCTTCACTTAAGCTTACAAAAGTAAATTACTGCAGATGCTGGAAATCTGAAACAAAAACAGAAAATGCTGGATATACTCAGCAAGTCAGGCAGGATCTGTGGAGAGAAAAACAGGGTGAATGTTTTATTTCTGTGACCTTTCATCAGGACTGGCAAAAGGTCATCAGAAAGGTCACAGACCTGAAACATTAACTGTTTTTCTCACCACAGATGCTGCCTGACCTGCTGAGTATTTCCAGCACTTTGTTTTTGTTTTACATAGCTTACTTAGGTGCTGGTAAAAGTTAGCTGCATTATTTAACATAACGGCAATAGGAGCCATTTCATCTTGTACTTACAATAAACGCAGGGACTTCAAACCATCAAATGCACGAATTGGGATACACCTGAGTCGGTTATAACTAAGAATTCTGTGAAAATAAAAAATGCCATTTTACATGAAATATGTCAGTTCATAAATAGAAGCAGACAAACAATCACATGCTGGATGTAGGGTCAAATATTTCTCTATTGTGAAAATCTGCAATGGAGTTTGACACAGCCAGTTTAATCAGTACTTCTACAAGCAACACAGGAGTCCTGGTTTAGTGCCAAATAAATATTATACTTACAAGGTTAGGAGCTCTGTCATGTTGCTGAAGCTCTGGTTATACAATGTACTGATCCTGTTGTTACTTAAATCACTGGGAAACACAATGAGTATAATTAGCACAGTTGGGAGAAAAAGGCATGCACGTGATGCACAGAAACACGGACACGAGGGGATGGCGGGCACCTGGTGCACTGTAGCTCCCCATACTATCAGGCATGAAGGCCTGAAGCCTACAACATGTCTAAGGCATCTAAGGCACTGCAATGTGGCCAAACAACACTTGAGAAATTGAAGCTTGCATACAAACTGCACACGTGGTTCTTTAAGGTGCAAACAATTATACTAATTAGAGGACATTCCCACAATGTAACCATAGTGCCTGAGCAGTGCTCCAGTCATTGGGTATTTCTTCCTCCTCCAAATAACACAATGATGGACAGTCATTGGAATTTTAGGATCCAGAATTTTGGCTGCATTAATCATAAATTTTGCTGCTAACTCGGAGGCAAAAAAACCTTCAAAAAATAAACAAACTTCCAAAAAATGCAAACAAAACTTTGAGCTCTCACAAGCCCAAAGTGAAAGTCTGCTTATGAAAATACAGCTGGTCCCCTTTAAACAAAGACTTCCAGGCGACTCAGAATATTCCTGACCACTCATTTTATATAGATTTGACTGCACAACGCATTCAGTGTAAGCAAATCACGGAATCCCATCTGTGCTTTTCCCATCTTATTATTTTTCAGCGTAACATTAAAATGAAGTTCGTGCATGTCTTGTGTTCAATTTCTGAGTGCTCATCACCCGTTCCACCCTGGCATTCCCAGCCATGCCAACTGAAAATCACTGGGCCACCTGAATTTACACTTCTCAGATTTACATAATGTACGCTGCCTTGAACAAGTTTATTCTGGGGGGGCTGGCTCAAAGGCTATTGAACCACACAGACCAGGAATGTGGCAAGTGGAACTCCTCATTTGTACCAGGTGAGGTGACCTTAGATAATTTGACCCACCTCCCTTTCCAACCATTGCCATTGTTACAATCTTAGGTTGCTAAAGGAAAAACATCAGCTAAAATTCCCATTCATGATTGTTACCTACAACGCCCTGCAACTGTGGATGTCTTACTCAGTTGTGGTATGCTCCTCCTCTTTGTCTAACTGCCCAACCAACACTCACTGTTTAGACTTCCACATGAAGTGTGGTCATTAGGGAGACCAGAGCGAACCTCCCCAGCTATGGATCCAGTTGGTAAATGAAGCATGATGCTGGGTACACCCTATCCTGCTTCATAAGCATTGGTGCAAAGGGTTGTACCTGCTTTGGCACAGGCCCAGCTTACCCCACCTTGCCCACCACCCTCCCCCCCACAGGGAGTCACAAAAATCTTGGGACAACATACAAGGAGCTGCGAGCCACAAAAACACTCACAAGATTCTACACTTGTACTTTACATCATTTACCCTTCGGGATACTCAGCACTGCCAGGTATAGCCTGCATTCCATGGTCTTTAAGGTCCTCAGCAATGAACATGTACAGCATGTAGTCAGCACCGATATCCATTTTACAACAATACTATTTGATTACACCATCACAAAAGCCAGTCTTTGATTCTGAGCTAAACAACCTCTCGTCAGTGTCCCAACCTCCTGTGCAGAATGTAGTTTGTCAAATTAAACATTACAATTAATCAGAGAACTACATTTTGAAGGGAACTGATAAGGTAGAAAGAGCAAAACATTTTCTGCTGTTGGGGAATCTAGGACAATGGAACATAATGTTAAAATCAGTGTCAGGCTAAAAGTCTGCTACCCGACCTGAACCCGACGGGACCCGACGACATGTGTCGGGTTCGGATTGGGCCGGGTCGCACTTCCGGGTCCGGCATTCGGGCTCAGGTTGGGTGGGTCAGGCCGGATCGGACACGCTCTATCACCACCTCAGGTAAGTGACTCTAATGTTAATTTACTCTTTGGACTTTAAAGGTGGTTTTGTTACAGTTATTTTAAACTTGTGCAGGTAAGGAACAAAGTGAAAAACGCGACATGAAATCGTGTGACATTGATCACAAGTCGTGGGAGTCAGTTGCCAGCATTCGCCAGAGCTGGCGGGCAGCCATAAAGACAGGGCTAAATTGTGGCGAGTCGAAGAGACTTAGTAGTTGGCAGGAAAAAAGACAGAGGCGCAAGGGGAGAGCCAACTGTGCAACAGCCCCAACAAACAAATTTCTCTGCAGCACCTGTGGAAGAGCCTGTCACTCCAGAATTGGCCTTTATAGCCACTCCAGGCGCTGCTTCACAAACCACTGACCACCTCCAGGCGCGTATCCATTGTCTCTCGAGATAAGGAGGCCCAAAAAGAAAAAAAAAAGAATTTTAAACTTGTGCAGGTAAGGAACAAAGTGAAAAACGGAAAGTAAGTTAACTGATGGTCGGGTCAGATCGGGCCGGGCATGGGAAAAAATGGAAGGACTCGGGCCAGGGTCAGGCCCGGGCTCGGATGGGGTTCTGTCGGGCTCGAGCAGGCCTTTTTAAGTCAGGCTATTCAGCAGAGAAGTTAGGAAGCACATTTTCATGCAAAGGGTGGTAGAAATGTGGAACTCTCTCCCACAAATAGCAGTAGATGCGAGCTCAATTAATAACTTTAAATCTGAGACTGATTTTTGCCAGCCAAGTGTATAAAGGTATATAGAGCCAAGGTGGGTGGATGGAGCTCGGATACACATCAGCTATGATTTCACTGAATGGCTCGAGAGGCTGAATGGCCTATTTCCGATCCGATATGTTTTCAAATGTCAGTATCTTAGAAGTGTAATAATGAAAGTACCTACATAAGTAATAAATGCTTGTAGGTGGTGAGTTCCTTGGGCACCATCACAAACTGATTTCCATCCAGATATCTGGAACAAAGAACAGGACATGAGAAATAACATCAATCAGTAGTGATGCATTAGTTTGAGTTTACCCTTTTATCTTTCAACTTTAAACCAAATACACCTATTAACACGGTACAGGAAAGGCTTCCATTATTGACAAACCAAGTGAAGGGCCAAGATCCATAGTGTAGCAAACCACTAACAGCAGGAGAAAAGAGTAAAGAGGTAAATCAAGAAGTAGTGGTTAGGTGATAGCAAACTTGTTAGATATTAGGAGACAAGTAAAATTGAAGGAGGAGTTCCACAGTTCTTATGTCCTGAAAAAGAACGATTTTGAGTTGGAGACCATGAGGACGGTTTTTCTGCCCCACCTGCAGCGTGACTGGCTGCTGGATTTGGGACTTTCTGGTTGGTGTCCAGACACAGCAGCCAGAATGCCCTCTGGCCCATAGATTCATGGGGTTAGACTATAAGGAGTTATTTACCTTTTTGGGCTTCCCTTGCATTATTGCCTTTCTTCTCAGTTTTGTCAATTTGGGGGTAGGGTTAGAGAATGGCAGGCATTGGCCTAATGCCAACATTTGCTTGCATCCTTTATTCTCTCTTTATGTTTAAGAACTGAGTCCTGGAGCCGGGAAAGGTCGCTCGGTGAAAGTTGGTGGCCTCTCAGCCCTCCGGGGGGGGGGGGGGGGGGGGGGGTAAGGGCGGGTGGTGGCCCTGACAATCGGGCACAGGGTACCCGATTGAGGGCCACCCCCACTTTCACAACCACCCCCAGGACCCAAAACACCCCACCATCCCCCCAAATGACCACCCCTGCCTCGCCGGACCCCGACTGATTCCCCCCGGTGAGGCAACCCAAATTTACCCGCAGTCCTGGCTCCATGTCCTCGGCTGGGCTGCAGTCCCAGCAGTGGCCACCGTTCCCAGTGGTGCTGCTGGGACTAAGAGCTGCCGGCCCGATGATTGGCCGGCAGCTCAATGAGGCAGGACTTCCTCCCTCAAGTGGGTGGAAGTCCCACCTCGGAACAATTAAAGCCTGGGGACCCGTAAAATACGGGACGGATCCCCAGGCTAGGCGGAAGCGGGTTCGCCACCAACTTTTATGTCGGTGGTCAGCTCTCGTCCGCCCGATATAAAATCCAGCCCTACATGTCCTCTAGGGTCTAATAACAGCTAACAGAAAAATTTGAAATCCCTGTTCTTCAAACCACCACCACCCCCCAAGCCCTGCTGAGGAAGACTTTTATTTAGTTGTTTTAAGTTCTAATCACTGCTGCCCTTGGGAAACTGTTAATTGTTATTGTTGCTGTAAAATATTCATTATCATTGATAATTGAAGGATGTTCATGGCCATTGCCAAGTTAAAAATTAATACCGTGCCTTTGTGAAGCTGTAACTCATTGTTTTAAATATTAATTACAAAGATTTGTGTGCAACCGTTCCTAGGCGTTTTAAGTGAGGACTGGTGTTTGAGTAAGACTGAGAACTACTACTGTTTGCTTTAAATATTAATCACTGTAGTTTTCCCCAATCTGTAAATAATTATTCTACAAAGGCCCTGTAACCAATGCAAACAGTCTTATTTTTGAAAACAAAATTTATCAAATAACAAAGGAATCGTCAATAAATAAATCTAACTGTAGGTGGTTTTTAAACTGCAATGACTGCAACACTATTGATGGCTCAGTATGTTGTACAAGGTTGAGTGTAGTTTAGTAACCATAAGGCCACAATATTCATCTCTCCAGCTAAAAGAATAATTCCTGAAACTTATCAACAGCTGTGATTCCCAGTTTCTACAGCAGTGGGATCTGGGAATTGATTTGGAGAAATGCATCCTGGGTCACAATGTAAGTGTGGCACTAACAGGACGGAATTTCAGTAGACTGGCTGGAAGGGGAGAAAATCAACACAGTATAGATGTGTCTCCTAGCAGAGCAAACAAGGCTGTAGTGATGTTGTGTCAGAGGTAGTGGTGATGGGTTTTAGAGGTGGGATGTGTGAGATCTGAAGCTGAAAACAACTTAGAGGAAACAAAGTTAACGGTGCTCTCTTTTCTTTTTCAGGTTAGAGGAATAATTTTGTACTGTGTTCAGAAATGTACAAAATTAATTTCTTTGCATGGAATGGCAATTATTCCCTGACAGCTACTGATTGAACCATCAGAAAAGATGGCGAGTGGGAGTAACATCCATCATTAAAATTCAATCAGGGAGTGAAAACAACATGGCTTTGGGAACCCTGCTCTGCTGGTAGAAATGTAGCAAAATAGGATTCCAGACATTGACACAGATCCTGTCCCATCGTTATCATAATGGGGGCAGGGATCCGGTAGTGTACAGATAATTCAGAGACACCTCGGCCCATTCCGCTAGGATATGTTGAATTGGTTAAGAGGACCCCGAGAGTCAGGAAAGGCCAAAGAAAAACATGTTAAATTTTCTTCTGCTCCTGATGGAACTGATTGTCGAGGTAATTAATTCTCTTGGAGTCTTTACTAGGCCCTCAGTGAATCACTCCAGTTTTCAGCTGATTAACGTCGCATTGAGCCTAATGGCTCTCCCCGAAAGGGACCATAAACTATTTCCAGCTCATATTTCTTAATTTTCATCAATATCACAATTTCCTCAGCTTTTAAGGTAGAGCATAACAGAAATTCAGGTGTGCACTGTGTACCATTTTTCAACCATTAATTTAAATGATCAGAATTATGAGGAGTGCACATACATGCTTCCAGTATACACTACCCATGGGCAAACAACTCGGCATGCAGTGGGAGCCCCACAATGTTTTCATTTAATGGAAGCTACCAAGTTCCAGAACTTTAACCAACAGCATACCATGGACTGTGAAGTGAAAATGTAAAATGTCTGCTCCTGTGACTCCACAGAACAGTTAGATACTGCACAATTCAAACAAGGAAAGATAAAACTATAGTAAATTCGCTATAAGTTGGGCATTAATTTATAAGATACTAGGGCAGTGTAGCTAATCTTCACATTTTTCTCTGCCAGAAGAAATTACAAGTTCCTCCACAAAAGAGAACAGGACTCACAGCTGCCAATTGACAAGGATCTTTCGAGCTCCAGATTGCCATGTTTGATCAGTACCCTTTTGAATATCCTTCAACACTGAAACTCTCTCAATTATGACTTGAACATAAGCGTCCAAAGGTAAGAAGTAAGAAGTGTTACTCACAGTTCTGTCACATCTTTGGGGAGGCCCTTGGGTAAGGCTTTCAGCCCCTTGTTACTGCAACGAACCACAGTATCCAGGCAAGTGCATTCCGCAGGGCAACGAGCAAGAGGTGAACAGCTGTTGTCATCATTTCCTGGTTTGTGGACAAAAGAGATTACTGTGAGGCAAAATAAACAGTTACTTCCTTCAATTCTAAGGACAGTTCAAAAGGATACTAAGACATGGACCCTTGTTTGAGGTAATAGATTCAAGCTGTTCACATTAACTCACATTGGGGTACAGTAGCATTGCTGTACCAAAATGAAAAGTGCACCATGATTTAAAATTTTATATAGAGAGTAATGGAAACCTGGCAGTGATTACCATTCAGTAATATTATCGAGTAGTTCAGATGTCATACGGAGGATACAGACTAGCTGGTAGTATTTACAAGGTAGTAATCTAGTTGAATCGTTGAGATGACATAAGGAAACTGGAATAGTGAAGCTAAAGTGAAATGAAATAATCATCACCTGGCTCCATGGATAAAATTACTGTCTTATTCCTATGTAAGTGCATCAGTCTCCAGGTTCAGGTCATAGTTATGCATTGCTTGAGCTTCTTCAGAATGTATCACATTACCCAAACCTCTTGGTTAATTTTTTTTCTTTGTTTAAATAATATAAATCAAAAAGATTACACAGTATGATACGTAAGCACTTAATGCGTTTATATGAAATTACTGAGCCTGCTATCTCAACATTATTCATTGTTCATTATCTGGAGTAATTTACATTGGTAGTGGGGAGAAACTACACACATGCATCATAGAAGTAAAGGAATACCGGTTGTCCTCAATTTTATAGAAACAGAAAAGCCTTCATTTCCTGCCCTGTTCCATATGGTTTTGAAGGTAATCAGGTGACCCACTTTGTGCCCCACTGCAGTTTCCAGTTGGTGGGACAGCAATGGTAGAAACCCCTGCCTCAAATAGATGGATATCAGTTTTGCACATCATTTCCTCCTGTTGTGGCAAGCAGAACGTCAGTATTAATCATACCCAGGTGACAGTGGAGTCTAATGCTGCTGGGCAGTAGTAAGTATACTAGGCATCATGGAAAGGACATAGTAAGTTTAAGGTAAATTTATTTAATCTGTTTTTGTTGTAAATTATTTCTTTTGCCCCAGATAACATTAATGTCACTAATGAATTTTCCAATGGAAACCTAATGTGTTTGAAAGAAGATGACAAAATACAGAGGGATGCCAGACAGACCCAGACATCCAGAGACATGTAGCCAGACCTCGTTCTGACAGATGTTTAGTACTTGTAGTAATTCCTCTGATGGCATCACCAAAATATGTGAATGCTGGATGCTTCCTCAGCAGCAACTTAAGCGCTGTTGGCCAGTCTTTCAGTGGCAATGCATGAAAGGATACATTTCAAGGGTGCTCAACAGCCAGTTTAGCCTGATAAAGCACACCTGCCAAGATACTATCATCCATTTTTGTAGGTCGTGGCATGCCTACCTAGCAATGGCTACAGGGAACTGTATTCCCAAAGTTTGGGTCAGCAAAGAAGCAGGTGCAGAGCTGCGTCATCTGCTGCAGACACGTGTAGATACCATGTAGTATGGGGCTGGCACATCCAGCTACATCCTGGAATTTGGCTCTGTCCCACCAACAAGCATGCTGCAATGCAGACTGGTGGCGATGGTGCCATGGACCAGCACAGAGGGTAGCTCTGCTGGCAATCATTCTTGTAGCCCACCTCCCACTTCAGCAGCCTCAAACAAGGAGTTTGGTGCCAGACTGTTCCATCACTTGCTTGCAGTCTCATGCCTGCATTATGAGTTTCCTTTCTGTAGATGTTTGCCTATTTTCTAAGTCCCCTTACCCTTCAGCATTGGCAATGGATGACAATTTCTTTATTTGCCCTTTCAGCCTCTCGAAAGGTTTTCAGAATTTTTGCCGTCCAACTCACTTCAATGATCCCCTTCACTTTAAATTTCACTTACACACAGAATTTTCTATTTCTACCACTAGGGGTAGAGCTTGATTTTGTGCGAAGGTATAAAATTGGCAGAAATGTAAAACGGGCTGCTGACTCGCTATCACCTGTTTCTTATGGTTGCACAAAGTCAAGGTCTACCACCAAGCATACTCCCAAAACTAGTCTGAAACTGCACTTTAAGTTCTGTTAATGAGCTGACCATGTAAAATTGGATGCAAACAACACACTTCCATTGTAATCAATCTGAACCATACCAATTAATGTTCTGACATAAACTGTGTAGAAAATCTAGGCTGATGTATCCTGTGCAAAAATGAGCAAGCTTTTCACAGCGAAGTGACTGTAAGTACTTATTCAGCTTGACAACAACTCCATTGACATTCATTGAAGTACAGAGATTGAAAACCATTGACATTTTCGAGTATGGTCCCCAATATGAAAAGTAAAAGTTTTCTTTCCCTGTGATGCATGCTTGAAAATCCATCCTTTGCGAGGAACAGTGGAGTTTCCATTAGTGGCAGGGGGCAGTTTTCAAGCGGTCAATCCTGGTGCTCAATGTGTTTACTTCCTGGAATAGGTATCCCAGCTTCACCTGCAATGATTACTTCAGTCCATCATTGAATGCAGATTAAACTGGAATTGGCCCAGTTCCAGCTGTACCAGGAAATAATATAAATAGAGCATAAGGACTGACAGCTTGAAAACTCTTTTCTGACACTGTTCCTGGAGGGGGGAAAAATGTGTTTTCAAACATTTGTCATTGAGAAGAGAAACTCTTACTGTTGCAGCTGACAATTAGAATGCAAAAACATTTGAAAACACTTTGGTTTCCATGAAGCAATATAACTCTGGCACAAGGCAGGGAGGTGAGATTTATGGGATATTGCTCAAAGTTTAATTTCCAACCATAATCATGGGCAGTGCCTGCCTGCTCAAATTTCCTATAGGTTCCATGAACGGGTGAGGCCCGCAACCAAGAATGCAAAGTCAGGAAGTTACCTCAATCATATGTCTAAACTGTGGTAGAAACAGAAAATGCTGGAAATTTACAACACATCCCATCAGCAGCTAAAATTGTAAAAGATAGGTTAATGTTTCAGGTGGAGATTCTTAGTCAAAACAGTAGAGTTCTGATGAAGAGTTTACACATGAAATGTAAGGGGGTTTCTCTGAGCAGGTCCTCCTGGTAGTCTCAGGACCTTTGCTTAGAATGGAAGTTAGAGCAGTGTGGACCTGTGATTTTCTAACTAGTGGTTCTTACAAGCATCAATCCCTACCTGGTGGTGTCAAACTGAGAATTCAACTCTTGTTAACCCGTCTTTTTTCCTTATGGAATTTGACAGTTATACAATTATACAGCACTGAAGAGGGCCATTCAGCCCATCGTGCCTGTGCTGGCTCTTTGAAAGAGCTATCAGATTAATCCCACTCTCTTGCTTTCCCCCATAGCCAGGCAAAGTTTTCCTTTTCAAGTATATATCCAAATCCCTTTTGAATGTTACTACTGAATCTACTTCCACCACCCTTTCCGGCAGTGCATTCCACATCATAACAACTTGCTGAGTAAAAAAATCCTCATCTTCCCCCATGACTGGAAGCAGAGTCTTTGAATATTTTTAAGGCAGAGTTAGATAGATTCTTGATAAGCAAGGGGGTGAAAGGTTATTGGGGTTAGGTGGAAATGTGGAGTAATCAGTTCAGCCATGAACTTACTGAATGGCAGAGCAGGCTCGAGGGGCTGAGTGGCCTACTCCTGCTCCTAATTCATATGACTCTTTTGTCAATTATCTTAAATCTGTGTCTTCTGGTTACTGACCCTCTGGCCAGTGTAAATAGCTTCAACAGGTTGTGCATTTCCAGGACATTACATTCAAGGAGCGTTGCTCACATCCCATACTTTCATTACTTTTTTTCTGGACTTCTTATGCCTGCTGATGCAATAACCATAGTAGCTCAGTGGCTTCCACTGTGCAGGAGGGGGAATCAGCTACAGGAGACTTCAAGTCAGTGCCAACTCTTTTTTCCCAAATGGTTAGTTTGTGATATCATTCCTAACATAAACAGAGAGTTGGCAAAATGGATATGGGAATGATCCAATGAATCCAGGATCAAAACACAGTGAATGAGATATACATGGCTGTGTATACTGTGGTGTGCCATCTGTCACATTGCAAAGTAATTTTCACCGCCTTATCTCCCCCTACTACTTCAGAAAGCGAGGTAGTGAATTTTGTGGATTAAGTCTCCTCTTCTGCCCTGGACATCAGCATCTGTGGGATAGTAGGGATTGGAGGTGGCAGTGAATGCAAGTGGCAGGTGTGCACCAGAAAAGGTAGATGTGGAGAGGCCAGCAAGGAAAGCAATGGAACAATGCAACCGTGGAAAGGCAGCAGAGGATGAGACATCGGGCCAAATATAATGTCTGTGGCGGTGGCCCCATCCATCCGCCAGAAAGCTGGGGCAACCCCGCTGTAGCCATTTTCGCAAGTCCCAACAGAATTCAATGTCAATCAGTCAGTTAACTGCCTACCATCGGGGCTTCTGTGCCTTTAAATGTGAAGAGCCTGCCTCCAAGAGGTACTGGCCTTTCAGTTCCAGCAGTACCACTGTGCGGGGTGGCCACTGGTGGTAGTGCAGGAGGCCCAGCATGGCAGCCATGGAGGAGGCCCAGAAATTAAGGTAAGTGGGGTTGAGCTTGCCGGGGCTGCCTAACCTAACCTGCCCGCCGGAAAAATGAGAGGATCGGGTAGAATCCTAGTTTTACACTCCATCCCATTTTACTCTCCATTGAAGTTAGTTAACTGATGGGTGGGTGAGGTTAAAATTAGCACCATTTTACCAACATTAAACTGAAAAAAATTGTGGCTCATGCTGATCTTAATACTGCAAAGAAATTTAGAGATAGTTGTAACAGCTATGAGATCAATGGTGAAGGTAGGCACTTTTGAGATAAAAAAGAAAAGTTGCAGTGATATAGCAGTCATGGCCACTTTTGAATTAGAAGGGATGAAGCAGGGCATCATAGCTTTTGAAGTTGAAGATACCTTAATGATGGGTGGGGCAGGGGGGAGGGGGAGGGGGTGGGGGAAAGGTTTGATGATGAGAGTTAATATAAAGTGTCTACTGACTATTAAAGTTAAGATAAAATTATTTGATAGTTGACCTTAGAATTGCTGGAGCTGGTACATAGGAAGATAGGAACAGGAGTAGGCCATTCAGCCCCTCGAGCCTGTCCCCCATTCACTGATATCACGGCTGATCCGTGGCCTAACTCCATATACCTGCCTTTGGCCCATATCCCTTAATATCTTTGCTTAACAAAAATCTATCTCAGATTCAAAATTAACAACTGTTCTAGCTTCAAATGCTGTTTGTGGGAGAGAGTTCCAAACCTCTACCACCCTTTGCGTGAAGAAGTGCTTCCTAACATCTCTCCTGAACGGTCTGGCCCTAATTTTTAGACTATGCCCCCTAGTTTTAGAATCTCCAACCAGTGGAAATAGTTTATCTTTATCTAGCCTGTCTTTTCCTGTTAATATCTTGAAGACTTTGATCAGATCACCCCTTAACCTTCTAAATTCTAGCGAAAACAGGCCTAATCTCTCCTCATAACTTAACCGCTGTAGTCCAGGTATCATTCTTGTAAACCTACGTTGCACTCCCTCCAAGGCCAATATATTCTTCCTAAGGTGTGGTGCCCAGAACTGCTCACAGTACTCCAAGTGGGGTCGAACCAGGGTTTTGTACAGCTGCAGCATAACCTCTGTGTCTTTATACTCCAATCCTCTAGATATAAAGGCTAGCATTCCATCAGCCTTTTTGATTATTTTCTGCACTTGCTCGTGTCATTTTAAAGATCTATGCACCTGAACCCCCAAGTCTCTTTGGACATCCACTGTACTTAACCACTTCCCATTTAGAAAGTACCCTGCTCTGTCCCTTTTTGGTCCAAAATGGATAATCTCACACTTGCCCGCATTGAAATCCATCTGCCACAGTTTTGCCCATTCACCTAGTCTGTCAGTATCTCTTTGCAATTTTATGCTATGGTGGAAGTAAGTGCAGGAGCTGCTGACTATAGTGCCAGTCAGAGTTGGGAGGTGGGAGCTGGAAGAACCATTTGTGAATGAGTTATGTGGGTAGAAGGAGCCAATTAAGTGGAAGAAATATGGCTATAGATAATGATTTTAAGCATAATTGAAATCATAACAAGAACTGTTTGTTAAACGTGTTATACTTCAGGATATGCAAGTATGTGCAAGATTTATAATATATTTGGACAGCTCAGTTAATTTGAGCAATAGGTAGCTTTTGATTTTGAAGCAGAGTGGTTGGATTAGAACCGGAGATCCCTGTCAGTCTGGCCCATTATTCACTGGTTGGGTGAGCTCTGCCAGTCTTAAGAAGGCAGTTAGGTGGAGTACTGCATGGAGAAGTTTATTCCAGCAAAGGAAGGAACGAGGAAAAGAGGGTAAACTGTACAGATGAACTTCTCTGCTTGAATCATGATGCATGCCACCTGATGCAATGTAAGCTTCCAGACTGGAGGGGGAGATCTGCAATAGGCTTCAGTGTGGAGAGAACCGAGGGGAAAACAGCTAAAGTATTCTAATTAAACAGTGACTACTGTCAAAGGTGTAAGTGGAAGAAACAGATGGTCCAAATTCTTCAAGTCTCCGGCCACCCGGTATGAAACCATGTGTTTCTGCCCATCTCACAGCATTACTCCCACAAAACAGATGCCCAGTAATGGAAAAGTGCACTTTGAATTAGTCATCCACACTCCAGATGTGTTTTGCATGTATGTATTTTACACAGATCAATTCTCCATGGCCCTTGGAGCAAATACCATTATCATGTTATCCTGGAGGGAAAGCTGTGGCACAGTGTCAAAGCACAGTCGCAAATTGCATCCAATGTTTTATTTATGGCAGTGAATTAATGCAGGTCGATGCCCAAGTTAAGCTTTCCAGGAAATCACAACACTAAATACACACATCGACATGCATGAGCAGCGTGTGACAGGAAACACAGGCATGAATTAATAGTAATAGAGCTCTGCAGATTGCTCGCGGACATCGCACTCCACAAGAGACACACGTCTTGCATAACAAACGAGTTACCCGCACAAATACGAAACTCTCAATTCACAGTGAAATAATTTTGGTGTTATTTATATATTTATATAGAGAGAAACTTCATTCTGCTCAATGATTAATTACAACAGTTGCACTCTTTGTATTCACATAATGAATCAGCATTCACACTTTGAAATAATTTTGTACTTTGCAGACTACAAAATGTAACTGTGTATTTCTAAAAACAGGTGAGGCATATGCAATATGTTGTCAAGTGCAATAAATACAGATTAGAAACTGTTCTTTAGAAAGCTGTTGCATTCTGCAAGTTTAGTTTCTCAGTCAATAAACTTCAAGTAAAATATAACCGCAACATTTTAAGAATCGTAGATGAGCTCATTGCACTGCAGTCACCTGGAATTATGTCCTTATTATATGTCCAAGTTCCAATTATCACAAATTGTACACCTTGTGATCAGCTTCTTGGATAACTAGCAACATTGACAGAAGCAACCATCTCCCGTTTTACATACAGTCAAATTTTTTGTTAGACTAAATATAGTCAGAAAAAAGAACAGGCTAAAATGCTTACCATCATCACATGTAAAGTCCTGGATTGCTACATCCTGGATAGGAATTTCCTTCAAGAAGTAGGGCTTCTGGCAGCGAGGGTTTCCGGTGACTATGCGTTTCTTTCTCAGCCACTCACCCAACCAGGCCAGATGACAATTGCAGTTAAAGGGATTGGCCAGCAGATTTCTGAAGAGACCAGTAAGGAATTAATCATTGAGAAAATGACCTTGAATTAAGTGTAAGTAATCATAAGTCAACATAATAAGAAACATATTAACCTAAAATATGTTTTTTGACATACCTCATGTCTTTGCCTGCAATCTCACTTAGATGACAGCTCTAAATGTTCAGTCAATTTTATTTGAATTAGTATGCATGGTGTAAATAAAGTCACTATTGACAGTTTAGCTAAATTGCCCTAGGTACAGTCAAATGCTATGGCTGTGTAAGCAACAAATCCAATCAGGTTAGAGTGACCAAAATGATTTGAATTGTAACATTTTACTTATTGCTCAGCATCACCACATGGTTTGTGACACAAGGTAAGATAAATAGTAAAATTGAACTCTGTCTGGATCACAGCTGATCTTAATGAATGGGATTACTAGCATCACAGTCAACTGCATCACCCTTGATGAGATCTCCACCCTTCCATTTATTTTGCATTAAGAAACCTCAGATATAGCCATGGCAGGCCATGCAAGACAAGACAATCGAAAAGAAGGCAAGGTCAGTCAGAAAGCAGCAATTAATTGACATCAAACTTGGGTTAAGAGACTCACAAATTGCAGGAGGAAGGGAAATTAATGGGGGCAGGATTTCAATTTTTTATAGTCCAGGAAGGAATGGACTCGATTCATGGAGAATGAATCATGATTTGAAAAAAACTATGAAGGTACAAGGTGGAGGAAGAGGATGTCGGATGCTATTTTTAGAGGTTAGAAGAAACAAGACAGGAAAATTCAAAAGAATACTGAATTGCAGTTATATCAATAAAATAGAGCACAACCAGAAAGGCTGAAGGATAGACAGAGAAGTTGGAGGTTAGAAGTGAGAGAAGGATTTCCATTCAGATGACAAGTTTTGTTCTGATATCCTAGACTGTGAGAGGTACTAGAAATGCCTCCCAGATAAAGAAGCAATTTTGAAGTCTTGGATGGGCTTGGGCTTTATAGCACATAGGAACAAGAGCAGGCCATTTAGCTCAATAAGCCTGTTAAACATAGAAAATAGGAGCAGGAGTAGGCCATTCGGCCCTTCCGGTCTGCTCCACCATTCCAAAAAGATCATGGCTGATTGTCTAATTCAATACCCTGTTCCTGCTTTCTCCCCATACCCCTTGATCCCTTTGGCATTAAGAAATATATCTATTTCCTTCTTGACTATATTTAATGACTTGACCTCCACTGCCTTCTGGGGTAGAGAATTCCACAGGTTCACCACCCTCTGAGTGAAGAAATTTCTCCTCATCTCGGTTCTAAATGGCATATTCTGAGACGGTCACCCCTGGTTCTGGACTCCCCAGCCATCGGGAACATCCTCCCTGCATCTAGCCTGTCTAGTCCTGTTAGAATTTTATAGGTTTCTATGAGATCTCCTCTCATTCTTCTAAACTCTAGTAAATATAGGCCTAGTTGACCCAATCTCTCCTCATATGTCAATCTTGCCATCCCAGGAATCAGCCGAGCACATCTTCCTTGCACTCCCTCCATCCTTTCTCAGATAAGGAGACCAAAACTGCACACAATACTCCAGATGTGGTCTAATCAAGGCCCTGTATAACTGCAGTAAGACATCCTTGCTCTTGTACTCAAATCCTCTTGCAAATCCTCCAACATACCATTTACCTTCCTAACTGCTTGCTGTACCTGAATGCCCGCTTTCAGCTTCTGGTGTACAAGGACACCCAGGTCTCGTTGCACCTGCCCCCTTTCCCAATCTATCACCATTCAGATAATAATCTGCCTTTCTGTTTTTACAACCAAACTGGATAACCTCACATTTATCCACGTGATATTGCACCTGCCATGCACTTACACACTCACCCAACTGGTCCAAATCACATTGGAGCCTCTTTGCATCCTCCTCCCAGTTCACATTCCCCACCAGCTTTGTGTCATCTGCAAACTTGGAAATGTTACATTTAGTTCCCTCACCCAAGTCATTAATATATATTGTGAATAGCTGGGGCCCAAGCACTGATCCCTGCGGTACCTGACTAGTCACTGCCTGCCACCCGGAAAAAGACCCATTTATTCTGTGTGGAGTTTGCAAGTTCTCCCTGTGTCTGCGTGGGTTTTCTCCGGGTGCTCCGGTTTCCTCCCACAAGCCAAAAGACTTGCAGGTTGGTAGGTAAATTGGCCATTATAAATTGTCACTAGTATAGGTAGGTGGTAGGGAAATATAGGGACAGGTGGGGATGTTTGGTAGGAATATGGGATTAGTGTAGGATTAGTATAAATGGGTGGTTGATGTTCGGCACAGACTCGGTGGGCCGAAGGGCCTGTTTCAGTGCTGTATCTCTAATCTAATCTAATCTAATTCCTACTCTCTGTTTCCTGTCTGTCAACCAATTCTCAATCCATGCCAGTATATTACCCCCAATCCCATGTGCTTTAATTTTCACATTAACTTCTTATGTGGGACCTCATCAAAAGCCTTCTGAAAATCCAAATACACCACGTCCACTAGTTACAGCCTCAAAAAAATCCAGTAGATTTGTTAAGCATGATTTCCCTTTCATAAACCCATGCTGACTTTGTCCAATCTCATTTATGCTGTCTAGGTATTCTGCTATCACATCCTTTATAATAGACTCCAGCATTTTCCCCACTACTGATGTAAGGCTAACTGGTCCCTGTTTTTTCTCTCCCTCCTTTTTTAAATAGCGGGGTTACTTTTGCCACCCTCCAATCTGTAGGAATGACCACCAATGCATCCACTATATCTAGGGCCACTTCCTTCAGTACTCTGGGATGTAGATTATCAGGCCCTGGGGATTTGTCAGCCTTTAACCCCATTAATTTCCCGAGCACTATTTTTTTTTACTAATACTGATTTCCTTCAGTTCCTCCCTCTCATTAGACCCTTGGTTCCCTAACATTTCTGGGAGATTATTTCTGTCCTCCTTTGTGAAGCCAGAACCAAAGCATGTAGAACAAAGAACAAAGAACAAAGAAAATTACAGCACAGGAACAGGCCCTTCGGCCCTCCAAGCCTGCGCCGATCCAGATCCTCTATCTAAACATGTCGCCTATTTTCTAAGGGTCTGTATCTCTTTGCTTCCTGCCCATTCATGTATCTGTCTAGATACATCTTAAAAGATGCTATCGTGCCCGCGTCTACCACCTCCGCTGGCAACGCGTTCCAGGCACCCACCACCCTCTGCATAAAGAACTTTCCACGCATATCCCCCCTAAACTTTTCCCCTCTCACTTTGAACTCGTGACCCCGAGTAATTGAATCCCCCACTTTGGGAAAAATCTTCTTGCTATCCACCCTGTCTATACCTCTCATGATTTTGTACACCTCAATCGGGTCCCCCTTCAACCTCCGTCTTTCTAATGAAAATAATCCTAATCTACTCAACCTCTCTCATAGCTAGCGCCCTCCATACCAGGCAACATCCTGGTGAACCTCCTCTGCACCCTCTCCAAAGCATCCACATCCTTTCGGTAATGTGGTGACCAGAACTGCACGCAGTATTCCAAATGTGGCCGAACCAAAGTCTTATACAACTGTAACATGACCTGCCAACCCTTGTACTCAATACCCCGTCCGATGAAGGAAAGCATGCCGTATGCCTTCTTGACCACTCTATTGACCTGCGTTGCCACCTTCAGGGAACAATGAACCTGAACACCCAAATCTCTCTGTACGTCAATTTTCCCCAGGACTTTTCCATTTACTGTACAGTTCACTCTTGAATTGGATCTTCCAAAATGCATCACCTCGCATTTGCCTTGATTGAACTCCATCTGCCATTTCTATGCCCAACTCTCCAATCTATCTATATTCTGCTGTATTCTCTGACAGTCCCCTTCACTATCTGCTACTCCACCAATCTTCGTGTCGTCTGCAAACTTGCTAATCAGACCACCTATACTTTCCTCCAAATCATTTATGTATATCACAAACAACAGTGGTCCCAGCACGGATCCCTGTGGAACACCACTGGTCACACGTCTCCATTTTGAGAAACTCCCTTCCACTACTACTCTCTGTCTCCTGTTGCCCAGCCAGTTCTTTATCCATCTAGCTAGTACACCCTGGACTCCATGCGACTTCACTTTCTCCATCAGCCTACCATGGGGAACCTTATCAAACGCCTTACTGAAGTCCATGTATATGACATCTACAGCCTTTCCCTCATCAATCAACTTTGTCACTTCCTCAAAGAATTCTATTAAGTTGGTAAGACATGACCTTCCCTGCACAAAACCATGTTGCCTATCACTGATAAGCCCATTTTCTTCCAAATGGGAATAGATCCTATCCCTCAGTATCTTCTCCAGCAGCTTCCCTACCACTGACGTCATGCTCACCGGTCTATAATTACCTGGATTATCCCTGCTACCCTTCTTAAGCAAGGGGACAACATTAGCAATTCTCCAGTCCTCCGGGACCTCACCCGTGTTTAAGGATGCTGCAAAGATATCTGTTAAGGCCCCAGCTATTTCCTCTCTCGCTTCCCTCAGTAACCTGGGATAGATCCCATCCGGACTTGGGGACTTGTCCACCTTAATGCCTTTTAGAATACCCAACACTTCCTCCCTCCTTATGCCGACTTGACCTAGAGTAATCAAACATCTGTCCCTAACCTCAACATCCGTCATGTCCCTCTCCTCGGTGAATACCGATGCAAAGAACTCGTTTAGAATCTCACCCATTTTCTCTGACTCCACGCATAACTTTCCTCCCTTGTCCTTGAGTGGGCCAATCCTTTCTCTCGTTACCCTCTTGCTCCTTATATAGGAATAAAAGGCTTTGGGATTTTCCTTAACCCTGTTTGCTAAAGATATTTCATGACCCCTTTTAGCCCTCTTAATTCCTCGTTTCAGATTGGTCCTACATTCCCGATATTCTTTCAAAGCTTCGTCTTTCTTCAGCCTCCTAGACCTTATGTATGCTTCCTTTTTCCTCTTAGCTAGTCTCACAATTTCACCTGTCATCCATGGTACCCTAATCTTGCCATTTCTATCCCTCATTTTCACAGGAACATGTCTCTCCTGCACGCTAATCAACCTCTCTTTAAAAGCCTCCCACATATCAAATGTGGATTTACCTTCAAACAGTTGCTCCCAATCTACATTCCCCAGCTCCTGCCGAATTTTGGTATAGTTGGCCTTCCCCCAGTTTAGCACTCTTCCTTTCGGACCACTCTCGTCTTTGTCCATGAGTATTCTAAAACTTACGGAATTGTGATCACTATTCCCAAAGTAGTCCCCTACTGAAACTTCAACCACCTGGCCAGGCTCATTCCCCAACACCAGGTCCAGTATGGCCACTTCCCGAGTTGGACTATTTACATACTGCTCTAGAAAACCCTCCTGGATGCTCCTTACAAATTCTGCTCCATCTAGACTGCTAACACTAAGTGAATCCCAGTCAATGTTGGGAAAATTAAAATCTCCTATCACCACCACCCTGTTGCTCCTACATCTTTCCATAATCTGTTTACATATTTGTACCGCTATCTCACGCTCACTGTTGGGAGGCCTGTAGTACAGCCCCAACATTGTTACCGCACCCTTCCCGCACCCTGTTTAATTGTTCTGCCATTTCTTTGTTCCCCATTATAATTTCCCCCGTTTCTGACTGTGAGGGACCTACATGTGTCTTCACTAACCTTTTTCTCTTCACATGTTCTGTCATTCAGTGAGATTATGGCTGATCTGTGTGACTGAACTCCATATATCTGCCTTTGCCTCATATCCCTTAATACATTTGGTGAACAAAAATCTATCAATCTCAGATCTAAAATTAACAATTGATCTAGTTACCATCCACTGTGTATAGAAGTGTTTCCTAACTTCACTCCTGGAAGGTCTGACTCTGATTTTTAGATTCTTCCCTCTTGTCCTAGACTTGCCAAACAGCGAAAATAGTTTCTATCTACTCTATCTGTTCCCCTTAATATCTTGAAATCTTGAATTAAATCACTCCTTAGCCATCTAAATTCTCGGGAATACAGCTTAGCTTGTGTAATCTTCCCTTGTAATTTAACCCTTGGAGATCAGGTATCATTCTGGTAAATCTACAGTGCACTCTCTTCAAGGCCAATATCTCCTTCCTAAGAACTGCTCACAGTACTCCAGGTGTGGTCTAATCAGTATAACCTCAACCCCCTTGTCCTACTCCTATAGATATAAAGACCAGCATTCCAGTAGCCTTTTTGGTTATTTTCTCTACCTGTCCATGATGGTTTAATGATCAATGTAACATGGACCCCCCAGGTATCTTTGGACCTCCACTGTTTCTACCATTTCACCATTTAGAAAGTATTCTGTTCTATCCTTTTAGGTTTCAGAAATGGGTTTGAGTAGCATCAACCAATGCGTAAAGGCTCATACAACATAAAATTGCTCATAATTTGGCATTAAATTAGATATCTAAATCACAGAAACTACTAGGAAGCTGGTGTCATAAATGGAAAACCTTGCACTATTGTGGGGAAGTGCTTTTCAATAATAAAAACAAGAAATGCTGGAACCACTCAGCAGGTCTGGCAGCATCTGTGCTTTTCAGTGTCTGGGGCTAAAACAAATGCTGCAGCAGCTTAGAGGGAACTTCACTCCATATCTGATTGTGCTATACCTGACCTTGAGGTGCTCAATGCTGATACTAGATGCCCAAAATGGAAAATTGCTCCATTCTCCAGTATCCTCAATCACCCTAATGAAGACAATAAGAGACTTTGGCATGAGGAAAAAAGCTTTGCGACTCTTTTAAAGGAAGAGAGACTTGGATTTGAACTGAGCAGAGTACTAACCACTATACAATCATGGAGCCACACAGGAACTGTGGCTAAGATGAACTATACTGGGATGAATAGTCTTTCTAGTCCCAAACCTTTCTTGTCATCCAATCCAGAACATAGTGCATTATTGCTTACAGCTCATTTAGCTGTAATTCAAATTGTCAATGAGCTTCAGCACATTGTCAAACTGAGCTGAACTAATAAAAAGGTAATTCAATCTGAAGATGAAAAGGGGAAGCGGCAGCGACTTACTCTCAGATTGGATTTTCACTTTACAAGGGCCATTTCATTAACATGTCATTTCCAGACCTCCATCACTTATTTGCACAAGCAAATAGGTTTCCCTTTGCAGCTGACAGCAGCACTGATTATACTGATTACATGTCACTTACAAAAAATGATTTTCCTACTGAAAGTTCCATTGCCCTCAATAACTAATCAACTCTCAGCCTGAAAATCTATAGACATGAATAAACATAAAGAATGCTTGTTTTATTGTGTAAAATTAGATTACAGGTTAAAATGCTTTGGCCTACATGCAAAGAACACAAGTCATCAATACCGAAAATAAAATCCCAGTTTACTGAAATTTTCTAATCATATCTCTTAACAACTTACAGTGTGGATAGAGAATGGAGAGTGTCAAACGCTCCTGGAGAAATGGTGGTTATCTGATTGTCGTAGAGTGAGAGCAGACGAACAGAACTCAGGCCTGTGAATGTGTTATTGCTGACACAACTAATCTTATTGCTCCTCAGCATCCTACAGGATAGAGAATAGATTTGTTACAACATGGTCAGAGGTAACTTTATACAAGGAACAAGCCACAATCCAACTTTTAGACACACAGAGATAAAGGCCGGAATTTTACGTTGGTCCAGAGGCTCTGCCCACCAGCAGAAAAAGTCAGCGGTGAGTCTGCCTCCACCGGGACAGGAAGCCACGCTGTAATTTTACCTGGCCTAGGCCCTTAATTGTGCTTGGGTGGGACTTGCACCCCTCTGAGACAGGAAGTCCCGCCTCCAAAAGCTGCTGGCCAGCCAGGAGTGATGGCTACTGCTGCGACTGCAAACAGTCAGGACTGGCAACATGCATGAGGTAAGTGTGTGGGGCCTTGCTGCGGATGATCCGCTGGTGTTGCAGGGTGGGGGGGAAATCGCTCAGTGAGGGGGGAGGTGCCCTGGGGAGATGGCTTGTGCCGCGGGGAGTGGGGGGTGGGGGACACAGGGTGCCTGATCAGGAGGGCCCCCCCACAGCCCGCAAGGAGGCCGTCAAGTTTTACTGGGCAGCCTTCTGAGCTACTGAAACACCCACCCGCTGCTGGTAATATACCAGTGGCAGGGGGAGGAGGCCCTTAAGTGGCAATTAATTGGCCACTTAAGGAGCTTCATTGGCTTGGGGCGGGTGGACTGTTAGTCATCTTCCCCGCTCCTTGTAAAATTGCAGCGGTGGTGGGATGGCGACGTGAATGGCACCCCTCCACCTCCCACTCAATTTTATGCCTCCACCCACTGCCTCCAGCCTGCTCCTGCAGGAGCCTAAAATTCCGGCCAAACTCTGTTACTGAATTTGAAACTGTAGTACTTCACAGTCAGAAAATAAATACTATTTAAAAAAAACACATTGCTCTAAGATTTGTAAGTTTAAAATTGGTTACAAAATGTACAAGAGTACTTGTAAAGGGCGGGAGGAGCCTCCATCCCCATAAGGCTATTCTGGAAAGTTTGCCACAAGTTGGGACCTGGTTTAGTTTCTGGCATACATCTGCCCAAGTTATAGCAGGAGCACACCGCAATGGCCATGGATTTTCAGCACCATAGCTCGTCTTGTCCCTGATGGTACTGTTCTAAGATAAATTAGCACACAGAATGGAAGCACTTTTGATGGAAACAAATGGGCCATAGGACCTGATGAATATCAGAGAAATGCAGGAGCAGCTGAGTATGCTAGATTGTAAGAGCAAAGTAACTGCATGACATTACCTGTGGAATGAAAAAAATCAGGCTGTGCTTTGGAAATAGCTTGTGTTCTAAAGCACATATGGCCCATTTGAGGCATTGCAGCACCACCACGCCTTAAGAAACACACTTTTATATTTCTATAAAAGATAATGCAGGTGATACTTCTATGCAGTAATATTTACATCTTGCATCAGGGGAACTAAATTCCTTCCTGTTCCACAGCTGTAATAATAAGCCAAATATTCAGCCCACACTGAGAAAATCCAACCCTTCATCAGCATGAAGATCCCAAAGCTTTATATGAATACTCTGACCTTTAGCTTGCTATCTCTGGGCTCAGCTATATGTTTCTTTCTGGCTGGAAGGCTAATGGATTAATGGCAATGACATTTGCAAATCCAGTCTTAATTTTGCAGATTATATGTTTCGAAAGACTCAGTGCCTCGACAGTAGAAGCAAAAATTGTTCAGCAAACCATCCTTGCCTTCGTGACATATTCTGTAACTTTGTTCAGTCCTGGTGAGAGAAGAAGTTCTTTACTGATTGTTTCCCCACAATTTTCTCCCTTCTTCTTTTGAAAGCACTGACTTATGCTGGGGTACAATTTGTGAGGGTCAGCTGCCATCTGCTAACTTTTCCCAAACCCATGATCTCCATCACCTAAAAGGACAAAGGCATCAGGTGCATAGGAACTCTATTTATCCAAGTTCCCATCTAAGTCACACGTCATCCTAACTTGGACATATATTGCTGATCCTTCACAGTCACAGGGTCAAAATTCAGGAACTCCCTACCTAACAGTATTGTGGGAGCACCTTTACCACATGGACTGCAGAGGTTCAAGGTGGCAGCTCACCAGCACCCCCTCAAGGGAAACTAGGGATGGGCAATAAATGCTGGTCTTGTCAACAATGCCCACATCATGAGTATGAATAAATAAATTCCAAACTCACCCCAGTGGCCATTCTTGTGTATGAGCCTAGACAGTGAGTATTGGCCATTTGACTTTGGGGAAAGAGCAACTCCATCAGCATTTTCCATCAAGGGCCACTGGATAGTGATCAGAGTAGTGGCCCTGGTTGAATTTTCCCCTCCCTAGCCCAGGGGCACAGAGATCTATTGTAGTGCCTGTAGCAAAAAACCCCTTTTTCTTGCTTTTGTTTTTAATGAAGCAGATTTCAAAATTTTGTTGCAATACAAAGACAGAGTTCTGCTTTTGACAAGATAATTTAGTAATGAGAAGATTAGTATAGGCTGGCATGGTATATTTTCAATAATATAAATCCTCCCTCCAGTATCATGCCTTTCCCCTACTAATGGCCAAGGAATCTAGGGTGCTCAAATGATAAACAGGTCATTATATTAATATGATCTGAATTAGCACTGTATGTGATCAATTCCATGAACGTGTCTGTATTCATCAGTAAAAATAAACTTCAGAACATGAATTAAAGTAATGGGTGAGGTTCAAAGCAATAGAATAACCTATTGTACTGGACAAAATTATTAAACAGCTAATAATTTCACTTCAGCAAGTCCATGCATCAGTTAATAAACCTAAAACCCGCCTATCAGTGAAATGTTTTCCTAGCCATTTATCTCTCAACCAAAACCAAAGAAAAGGACATTTATTTTGTTCCTGTGCATGGAACCTTGCTGTGCAAAATTAGCTGCTGTGTTTGCCTACAAACAGAGGAACACAGGAACATTCAGCCCCTCAAGCCTGTTCCACTATTCAATTAGTTTATGGTTGGTCTGTACCTCAATTCCAATAACCTGCCTTTGCTCCATATCCCTTGATACCTTTATCTAATAAAAATCTTCAATATCAGTCTTGAAAATTTCAACTGACCCAGCATCCACAGCCTTTAGGGGAATGAGTTCTATGTTTTCATTTCCCCTTGTGTGAAAAACTGCTTCTTGATTTCAATCCGAAATAGCCGAGCTCCAATTTTAAGAATATATTAATTTGTTCTAGATTCCTCCACCAGAAGAAATAGTTTCTCTGTATCTACTCTAGAGAATAACTGAATAATTGTAAATTTGATTAGATAACCTCTAAATGCAAGGGCACACAAGTCATATTTTCACATAGTCCTTTAAGCCCTTCTCGTGAATGTGCACGGTACCCCTTCCAAAGCCATGAGGTTCGGTGGCCAAAACTGAGTACAGTATTCCAGATGGAGTCTGACCAAAGCTCTGTACAACTGAATCATAACTTTCTCCCCTTTCAGATATTGATTACTTTTTGCACTTGTGTACTAGCTTTTAGGAATTTGCATACATGGACACCTAAACTCTTTTGCCCTCCACAACTCCTAGACTCTTGTCATTAAGAAAATATTCTGTTTAGTTTTTCTCAGATCAAAAGTGTATGTGACCACATTTCAAAAGTAGTTCATTGGCTGTAAAGCATTTATATATTATATAAGGCATCATATATATGCTTTCCTCTTACATATATGTACCCACTAAAGTGGTGTATGGTGAATACTTTAATAATAAATATTCAGAATGCATTATTCAGTATAAATGTACATATGCAAAAAATTGGAATGTCAATATCCATGTCAGTGTATAATAGGTGCTTTTACATTTGTTGCTTCCCGAGTTCAGGTTGTGGAACACCAACCATGTGAGCCTGTTGTGAGCTCCTCATGTTCAAATTGCTAAAACTACCACTTTTATTGCAACAGCAGAATCATGCATCCTTGGAAATGAGGGTCTATGTTTCTGTCTTTGGGATAAGGGAGTTAAATCATTGGAGCGAAGAAGGATGAGAGGTGACTTGATAGGGGGGTACAAGATGATGAGAGGCATAGATAGAGTGGATAGCCAGAGACTTTTTCCCAGGGCGGAAAGGGCTATCACCAGGGGGCATAATTTTAAGGTGATTGGAGGAAGGTTTCGGGGAGATGTCAGAGGTAGGTTCTTTACACAGAGAGTGGTGGGTGCGTGGAATGCACTGCCAGCCGTGGTAGTAGAAGCAGATACATTAGGGACATTTAAGTGACTCTTGGATAGGTACATGGACGATAGTAGTATGAAGGGTATGTAGGTAGTTTGATCCTAGAGTAGGTTAAAGGTTCGGCACAACATCGTGGGCCGAAGGGACTGTGCTGTGCTGTACTGTTCTATGTTTTATATCTAGGCACAGCTCAGAATCACACCTGATGCCAGTCTAATACCTGATACCAGAGGGCAGGGAGTTCCGGGGACTGGCTGGAATATTGGTGTGGGCGGCCGTCAGGACAAGGTAAGTAATTAGGCGTTACTTAACATTTATTTAAATATTTAAATTAAACTCCTGGTGCCGAGTGGCGGGGGAGCCGCCATGAGGCCTTGCCAGTGCCGGTAAAATGGGGCGGGGCCTTTCCAGCATCGAGGCTTATGCGGGCCTCTCCTGGAGGTATTTTCCGAGCCGCCCTGCCATGACCTCTGACATCAGAGGGCTCGTAAACTCCATCCCCATGCTGCTTCTTGCACCTGCTGTCACCGTGAGAAAAATTATATGTGGCTACTCTCTCTTCCCAAACAAAAAAAAGTTGACAGTCAACTTCTTGCAAAGTAATGGTCCCTTTAGAAGGACATGCATTTATATAGTCCATCACCATGTCGACAGGATTACAACCAATAGATTACTTTTGAAGTGTTGCTATGTAGGCAAACATGGCAGCTACTTTTGCACACAACGGGAAGGATTTAGTGGAGCTGGCAGGGCTCCTGGTGCCGGGTTGAACAGGTGGTGGGAACCTGGCCTTGGCCATTCAGAGCCCCGCGGCTCTATTTAATGGTGCCAGCCAATTAACTTCCGGCACCAGGATCCCCTTCAAGAATGGGGGTTCCCGTCTCCAAGAGTTGCGGGCCAATCAGAGTGAGAAGCTCAGTAGTAGTGCCAGCACCACCAGGAGTGGTGACCAATGCCAATACTGCAGGAGGTCTTGGAACCAGACCCAGCACTGGAGATCTGGACTCAAGGTAAGTGAGGCGGGGTTGCCAGGGCCAGTCTGGCAGGCCCTGGCGATGGGGTGAGGGAGGGTAGGCGCTGAGTGCAGGGGGGTGGGATTCAGGGAGTTGGGTTATTTTCCACAGGCGCCTTCCGTGGGCCACAGATTGCTCACAAAGGAAGGATCCCCCTCCCAATCCTACAGGGAGATCACCTCATTTTACTGGACAACCTCCCTGTATGGCAGAGGACCCCATTGCTGGCATTAAGTCAGTGGCAGGAGGAAGATGCCCTCAAGCAGCTGATAATAGACTTTTTAAGGACCTCCATTGGCCTCTCGTGGGAAGGCTGTTGTCGGCCTCTCCCACCCCAACTTTATTGCAGTGTGACAGGAAGGCGATGGGCCCTCCGCGCAACCCTCCCCCCGCCACCTGTTGCAATTTTATGGGCTCCCCTGCCTCCAAACCCATCTCCAGGGGGCCCATTAAATCCAGCCCAGCAAGGAACCTTAAATAGCAAAGGATAGAATGACCATTGGACCCTCAAACAAGCCTACTGTCATTAGCATGCTGATGCAAGTGTAACAGGTAAATGCGCTTGTGTGCCGTTCTCCTGAAGTCTGAGCAGAAATGTAGAAGTGCATTTAATACCTGCAGAATAAAGAGAGTCTATGAAGCCATGATTTTTTTTTGTGACTTGATTGGGTGCTTAGATGACTTATACCATTATCCTTAAAGTCAGAATAGAAGGTCAGTGAATTTTGAATATATTTATCAAAAAATATAAATGCTGATTCCTGATGAAATGTAAACATGTCCAATTCCTTTCTCTGAATTGAGTGCTAAATATCAGGCTGCACGCATATAATCTAAACACTAGGGGAAAATAGGGACAGGGCAGCCAAGGGATAATAATAACCACAATGTCATAGGGTCAAAGCACATCAATAGACTGAATCAAAACTCAGGAGGCAGTTGTTGTGACCTATCATGAGGCATTTTTTTTCCAGTTGTGCAGAATGGAGAATAAAAGGCAAAATTGGTTTACTTACAGTGTTTTAAGACTATCCAGTCCTTTGAACATTTTGTGGTGCACAGCTTCCAGGCGGTTACTGGTCAGTAGCACTTCATTCACACCTGTAGCTCCCTCAAACACAGCCTCCTCAATATCTGTAATCTTATTATTGCTCAAGTTTCTAAAAGACAAAGCATGGACGAAATTCAGAAAATTACAATCTTAACCATCTGAACTGGGCTTAAATGTTAGTTTTCAGCACATGAGCTTTACTTTGTATGGATATAGGAAGCAATATTAAATGCATGGCATTTTCTTCAGTAAGCAATCTAATGGAGGTATCAAAAACCAATCCAATTAAATTCTACTAATACAATCAGATAGCAGAGTGAACTCTGTCTCTCCACAATAAACACATTAGGGAGGAATTTATGTCCTCTGACAGAACAAAATTCTGGTGTACTTGTGACATAAGGAGTTGGAATTTGGAGCAGAATCCAGATCTGCAGGACTTCTGCCCCATTTAAGTTGAATGTGAAATTGTGCTAAGGGGGTTCTTCTTCTGCCTGCCTCACTTACACTGTGACAGTAGTTTATGGCATATCTCAGGTATTCCTAGGTTATCCTGGAAATCCACCAAGATGTACTCCTGAGAGGCCAATCGGTATCTGTATTTACTGAGGGTAATCATGGGTTCCATTCTGGGCCTGAAGTAGGCTGCAAAGTTAAGACAAATGGCTATTGCAACAAGGGCTTGCCAGTATAGGACAGCAGAAACTATGAACTTAGCTTACCACTCCCCTTTGGTCTGAGCAACCTCTTTCATGCCCTCTTGGGGTGACAGGCTGCTGCTCTGACTTTACACTGTCTCCACAGGGTAGGAGTCACAGCTGTGGTTTACTAGGTATGGATGTCTGGCCCTACTACTTAAATGACCGTGGGCTTAATTTTCAAAACGGGGTCTGGAACCCAACGCCCAGATAATTTATGGGCCCCAACATCATGCCTGAGCTGTGTTGTTAATGCAACGAGATCTTCAAATGTTAATGCCCTAATTGGGCAGAAGATGAGCTCAGCATCTAATTAGTGGTTTTCTGAATTTATTCTAAACAGATGCAAAGTCGGGCATTCTCCATTACAAGCATGCAATCCTCTCCACCTGATTCTCCTCTCTGTGCACTATCCAGGTGATTATTTAAAGTCTAGCAAAGAAGATGCAAACTTGTTCCATAGCTTCACATGGTTTTCCACATTGGCACATTTAATATGCTAATCAGTAGTTCTGAAAAGCTGACTCCTTCACCGAATTGTTCCAACAGTACCTGGGCACCGACTGCATAGTCCATCTATTGAAATGTTGAGCTACAATGAAACAAACTAATCAACAAGGCAAGTAACTGAACAAGGTGTGGGTTTTGTCAGTTCTTTTGTGAAAGGATGGCCATTGATAACCTGCACCTGGCACAAGCACTGGGATGTGCCCACTGGGAACCGTAGGCACCCTCCCTGCCGCAGCACCTGGGGTCAGGGCTGTATCATTTAATTGTCAATGGTTGAAGCCTGTACCAATAGTTATGCATCTCAGACACCAACCAGTTGGGGTGAGGCCAGAAATCCCAACCTGTTCTGGGCATGGTTCCATGCCCCTCCCCATACCACCACCACCCCCACCCCAAACATCTTTCGGGTGCCCCATTGGCCTTCTTTATCAGGGAGCTGAAAGATATTTCAGATATTTCTAAGATCCTTAGGCCACGGTCCAGGCCTAAGTTCACATACACTGGATGGTGTACACACGATCTCACTTGGTGTACATGCCCACCAGTGGATTCCCTCGCCAAGGATATGGAAGCTTCCAGCCTGCATGTCCCTTTACTCTGGGTACACCCTCTGTGACACGGGTAACCTGGTTTTAGCATGGACAGAAGCTCTTCCCCAAAGTAAGTGCCATGGAAGCTAGCAGGGAAGGCTGTGACCCAGTAGATCCAATACACAGCCTAAATTATACCTCTTCTGATGGATTCCTGTTGGATGTACAATGGGAGGGCAGCAAGAGGATAGTTGATTCCCAATATCTTTATATTGATTTATGTGCACCTTGTAGAAACTCTTGTTTAAATACGCATTACTTGTAGTCAGCATCATCAATTTACTTTTGTTCTCTGTGCTGAATTACCATCTAGTCAAGAAATTAATTACCTAATTAGTGCTACTGGTCTTGTTCTGGTACATTCAGATATGACAAGAAAATGCAAATGCTTCACTTGTCCCATGACCTATTTTTGTTGCCTGAGTCAGGAAGTGAACCATAACTTTCAAGTCCTAATGCCATTCTAGAAAAACCTCTTAAAAATAGTTACCGGTACTTAAATAGTAGTTTAGACTGGCAATAAAATCCGTTGTCTAAAATAGTTCTTTGCTCTCAATAAATATGTCATTAATTTGGAAAATTAGAGACATGTGTTATATGTGTTTTTGGGATCCTTAAGGGGGAGGGGGAGCACCCCCAAGTCGTGGTCCACATAGGCACCAACGACATAGGTAGGAAGAGAGATGGGGATTTAAGGCAGAAATTCAGGGAGCTAGGGTGGAAGCTTAGAGCGAGAACAACCAGAGTTGTTATCTCTGGGTTGTTGCCTGTGCCACGTGCTAGCGAAGAGAGGAATAGGGAGAGAGAGGAGTTGAACACGTGGCTGCAGGGATGGTGTAGGAGGGAGGGTTTTGGTTTCCTGGATAATTGGGGCTCTTTCTGGGGTAGGTGGGACCTCTACAAACAGGATGGTCTTCACCTGAACCAGAGGGGTACCAATATCCTGGAGGGGAGATTTGTTAGTGCTCTTCGGGGGGGTTTAAACTAAATCAGCAGGGGAATGGGAACCTAAATTGCAGTGCCAGTGTACAGGCTGTTGAGAGTAGTGAGGTAGGGGATAAGGTTACAGGGACGCAAGAGGGCACTGGCAAGCAAGAACTTGGTTTAAAGTGTGTCTACTTCAACGCCAGGAGCATCCGGAATAAGGTGGGTGAGCTTGCAGCATGGGTTGGTACCTGGGATCCTGATGTTGTGGCCATTTCGGAGACATGGGTAGAGCAGGGGCAGGAATGGATGTTGCAGGTTCCGGGATTTAGATGTTTCAGAAAGAACAGAGAAGAGGGTAAAAGAGGGGGGGGTGTGGCATTGTTAATCAAGGAAAGTATTACAGCGGCAGAAAGGACGTTTGAGGACTCGTCTACTGAGGTAGTATGGGCCGAGGTTAGAAACAGGAGAGGAGAGGTCACCCTGTTGGGAGTTTTCTATAGACCTCCGAATAGTTCCAGAGATGTAGAGGAAAGGATAGCGAAGATGATTCTCGACAGGAGCGAGAGTAACAGGGTAGTGGTTATGGGGGACTTTAACTTTCCAAATATTGACTGGAAATACTATAGTTCGAGTACTTTAGATGGGTCTGTTTTTGTCCAGTGTGTGCAGGAGGGTTTTCTGACACAGTATGTGGACAGGCCAACCAGGGGCGATGCCACATTGGATTTGGTACTGGGTAATGAACCCGGCCAGGTGTTTGATTTAGATGTAGGTGAGCACTTTGGCGATAGTGATCACAATTCGGTTAGGTTTACCTTAGCGATGGGCAGGGACAGGTATATACCGCAGGGCAAGAATTATAGCTGGGGGAAAGGAAATTATGACGCGATTAGGCAAGATTTAGGATGTGTAGGATGGGGAAGGAAACTGCAGGGGATGGGCACAAACGAAAGGTGGAGCTTATTCAAGGAGCAGCTAATGCGTGTCCTTGATAAGTATGTACCTGTCAGGCAGGGAGGAAGTTGTCGAGCAAGGGAGCCGTGGTTTACTCAAGAAGTTGAAGCGCTTGTCAAGAGGAAGAGGGCGGCTTATGTTAGGATGAGACGTGAAGGCTCAGTTAGGGCGCTTGAGAGTTACAAGCTAGCCAGGAAGGATCTAAAGGGAGGGCTAAGAAGAGCAAGGAGAGGACACGAGAAGTCATTGGCGGATAGGATCAAAGAAAACCCTAAGGCTTTCTATAGGTATATCAGGAATAAACGAATGATAAGAGTTAGAACAGGGCCAATCAAGGATAGTAGTGGGAAGTTGTGTGCGGAATCAGAGGAGATAGGGGAAGCGTTAAATGAATATTTTTCGTCAGTATTTACAGTAGAGAAAGAAAATGTTGCCGAGGAGATTACTGAGATACAGCCTACTAGGCTAGATGGGATTGAGATTCACAAGGAGGAGGTGTTAGCAATTTTGGAAAGAGTGAAAATAGATAAGTCCCCTGGGCCAGATGGGATTTATCCTAGGATTCTCTGGGAAGCCAGGGAGGAGATTGCAGAGCCGTTGTTGTTGATCTTTAAGTCGTCATTGTCGACAGGAGTAGTGCCGGAGGACTGGAGGATAGCAAATGTTGTCCCCTTGTTCAAGAAGGGGAGTAGAGACAGCCCTGGTAATTATAGACCTGTGAGCCTTACTTCGGTTGTGGGTAAAATGTTGGAAAAGGTTATAAGAGACAGGATTTATAATCATCTTGAAAAGAATAAGTTCATTTGCGATAGTCAGCACGGTTTTGTGAAAGGTAGGTCGTGCCTCACAAACCTTATTGAGTTTTTCGAGAAGGTGACCAAACAGGTGGATGAGGGTAAAGCCGTGGATGTGGTGTATATGGATTTCAGTAAGGCGTTTGATAAGGTTCCCCACGGTAGGCTATTGCAGAAAATACGCAAGTATGGGGTTGAAGGTGATTTAGAGCTTTGGATCAGAAATTGGCTAGCTGAAAGAAGACAGAGGGTGGTGGTTGATGGCAAATGTTCATCCTGGAGTTTAGTTACTAGTGGTGTACCGCAAGGTTCTGTTTTGGGGCCACTGCTGTTTGTCATTTTTATAAACGACCTGGATGAGGGTGTAGAAGGGTGGGTTAGTAAATTTGCGGATGACACGAAGGTCGGTGGAGTTGTGGATAGTGTCGAAGGGTGTTGTAGGGTACAGAGGGACATAGATAGGCTGCAGAGCTGGGCTGAGAGATGGCAAATGGAGTTTAATGCGGAGAAGTGTGAGGTGATTCACTTTGGAAGGAGTAACAGCAATGCAGAGTACTGGGCTAATGGGAAGATTCTTGGTAGTGTAGATGAGCAGAGAGATCTTGGTATCCAGGTACATAAATCCCTGAAAGTTGCTACCCAGGTTAATAGGGCTGTTAAGAAGGCATATGGTGTGTTAGCCTTTATTAGTCGGGGGATCGAGTTTCAGAGCCACGGGGTCATGATGCAGCTGTACAAAACTCTGGTGAGGCCGCACCTGGAGTATTGCGTGCAGTTCTGGTCACCGCATTATAGGAAGGATGTCGAAGCTTTGGAAAGGGTGCAGAGGAGATTTACTAGGATGTTGCCTGGTATGGAAGGAAGGTCTTACGAGGAAAGGCTGAGGGACTTGGGGTTGTTTTCGTTAGAGAGAAGGAGGAGGAGAGGTGACTTAATAGAGACATACAAGATAATCAGAGGGTTAGATAGGATGGATAGTGAGAGTCTTTTTCCTCGGATGAGGATGGCAAACACGAGGGGACATAGCTTTAAGTTGAGGGGTGAAAGATATAGGACAGATGTCAGAGGTAGTTTCTTTACGCAGAGAGTAGTAGGGGCGTGGAACGCCCTGCCTGCAACAGTAGTAGACTCGCCAACTTTAAGGGCATTTAAGTGGTCATTGGATAGACATATGGATGTAAATGGAATAGTGTAGGTCAGATGATCGGCGCAACATCGAGGGCCGAAGGGCCTGTACTGCGCTGTAATATTCTAATTCTAATTCTAATATACTTTAAGAAGATTGTAATTTGGAGAATGCCGCAAGGGATGTTACAGGAGATTGCTGAACTTGCTGGCTTGTTGTAGCTGGCAGTCACTGCTGTACCAGGACAAGAGGTCAGCTGTCCGAATGCGAAGTCTTGAGAGATGCCAGTGCTCGACTCATGAAGAACTGCTTTTAGCAGGAGCAACTTGCCAGCTCCAGTGTGCCTCACTAACAATCCTAACAGCACATTACATGTCACTTGTGTAATTGTCTTAAATAATGTCTTTCACGAAATAGAACTGACAGAAGTGGGAGCTGCTCACCAATTGCAGAGGGGAAAATTGCTCTAAAGTTCAAGTTCAACTCACATTTTGCGGAGCTGAGGGAGTTTCTTGAAGATCCCTGTGGCTTCCAATACTGTAAATTCATTGTTGTTAAGACGCCTAAAGTGTTCAAGTAGGAAATAAATAAATTAGAAAAATTCCTTCATAAGAACATTTTTTAACCTAAACTTTTCACACTTCAAACCTCCAGTTTTTGCAACATGAACCTAATGCTTCCTTTGTGGTAGCTTTGTTCAATTTAATGTTGAAAAATTTACTTCCAAATATTCTGAATTGAAGTTGGACAGCTAAGAATGATACATTTTTGGATTTCACTTAGCTTTGTTGTAAACAACAATTTTTTAATTAGATAGAGATTTGAATATGGTGCCACGTTCACTTTCAAATAGGAAACTGAATCATGTTACCTTCCTTCAGGAGCACAAGGATGACCTGAAGGGAATATGAGACTGAGTAAAGCTTTACTTAGGATCATGGCATTGTTTCATCCCACTGCTAATCATGAACATGGGGCTGAAACGCACCACTATGAGTTTGGACCATGTAGTCGCACCACCTCGACTTGGAAGTGCGAGTCTGCATTGAGTCACCTTTATGCTTGAATGAAGAAGCAAAGTAGAAATGTTGGCATTCAACTCCCCTGCCCCAACCCACCCACCTGGCAGCTTTCTCCCTCTTCTCCTGAAGGGGTTGACCTATGCTGAAGTTTATCAAGCAGTAATCTTGTGCCATTCTTTAAGCGTGCACTTTGACGGGAGTACTGGTCATGTATTTGACAGGGTGGCAATATAGATGATTCTTTTCTCATTCAAATTCTACAAAAGTGTATTTTCCAGCAGGAATCACTGGAAAACAATCAGGATGGGGAACCATAGCTGAGAATCTATCTTCTTAGTGCAGAAGCATTGAGTCCAATTGTAACATCCAACTGATGACCCAGCTGAGGTCAGCTAACCCCAACCTCATGTCTCAGTTCCATGCTTGGTAATGTCTTTACCAATTGAGCTATTGGGTGCTCGAAACCTTCATAACTTGAGAACCAATGTCTTAAGCAACAATTAAAATTAGGCCATTCAGTTTATTTTTATGAATAGGAAATACTGCTTTAACCATCGAAGAGCTTCTGTAGCTGGGATATGTGGGCTGCGTGTTACAATTTAGCAATTTCAGCACAGACCTTTGCATGACCAAAGTTTGGGCATGGGGTTAGCACACTCGATTCCCAACCCTCAAAATTTTCGAGCCACGAATCACGTGGGCTATGTGTTGGACATGTTATCCACTGGGGGTTATAAATTGCGTGTGCTATCCCCGTGGGTTATAAATTGGGCATGCTATCCACTGGGGGTTGTAAGTAGGGTGTGCTATTTCTGTGGGTGTGTTATCCCTTATTGGTTATAAATAGAGCATGCTATCCACTGGGGGTTGTAAATACGACATGCTATCGCTCTGGGTTATAAATTGGCCGTGCTATCCCAGTGGGCTATAAATTGGGCATGCTATCCACTGGAGGTTGTAAATAGAGTGTGCTTTTGATAAGGTCCTGCATAGGAGATTATTTAAGAAGGTAAGAGTCCATGGGATCCAGGGTAATTTGGCAAATTGGATCCAAAATTGGCTTAGTGGCAGGGGGCAGAGGGTAATGGTCGAGGGTTGCTTTTGCGATTGGAAGCCTGTGACCAGTGGTGTACCGCAGGAATCGGTGCTGGGATCCTTGCTGTTTGCAGTGAACATTAATGACTTAGACGTGAATATAGGAGGTATGATCAGTAAGTTCACAGATGACATGAAAATTGGTGGTGTCGTAAATAATGAGGAGGAAAGCCTTAGATTACAGGATGATATAGATGGGTTGGTAAGATGAGCGGAGCTGTGGAAAATGGAATTTAATCCTGAGAAGTGTGAAGTGATGCATTTTGGGAGGACCAACAAGACAAGGGAATATACAATGGATGGTAGGACCCTAGGAAGTACAGAGGGTCAGAGGAACCTTGGTGTACTTGTCCATAGATCACTGAAGGCAGCAGCACAGGTAGATAAGGTGGTTTGGAAGGCATATGGGATACTTGCCTTTATTAGCCAAGGCATAGAATATAAGAGCAGGGAGGTTATGATGGAGCTGTACAGAACACTAGTTAGGCCACAGCTGGAGTACTGTGTACAGTTTTGGGCACCACACTATAGGAAGGATGTGATTGCACTGGAGAGGCTGCAGAAGAGATTCACCAGGATGTTGCCTGGGCTGGAGCATTTCAGCTATGAAGAGAGACTCGATAGGCTAGGGTTGTTTTCCTTGGAGCAGAGAAGGCTGAGGAGGAACATGATTGAGGTATAAAAAATTATGAGGGGCATTGGTAGGTTAGATAGGAATAAACTTTTTCCCTTAGCAGAGGGGTCAATAGCCAGGGGGCATAGATTTAAGGTAAGAGGCAGGAGGTTTAGAGGAAAAATAGTTTCACTCAGAGGGTGGTTGGAATCTGGAATGCCTGAAGAGGTGGTAGAGGCAGGAACCCTCACAACATTTAAGAAATATTTAGATGAGCACTTGAAATGCCATAACATACAAGGCTACGGGCCAAGTGCTGGAAAACGGGTTTAGAATAGTTAGGTGCTTGATGGCCGGTAGAGACATGATGGGCCGAAGGGCCTGTTTCTGTGCTGTACTCTATGACTGTGGGTTATAAATTGGGTGTGCTATCCACTGGAGGTTGTGAATAGAGTGTGCTATCCATTTGGGGGTTGCAATTAGGGCATGCTATCGCTGTGGGCTATAAATTGTGAGACCTATGAGATGAAGCTCTGTGCCGGGAGCACGAAACTGAAAAGTTGACCCCCATATTGTTTGATGTCTCTCTCACTAAGCAGACATAACAAACTTTATTCAGTTTCTAATGAGTTGACACCTCATGTACAAGGAATCAATGGAGAACAATAGTTTATGGTTAACAAAGTCACTTTTGTAACGTAATACATGAAAACCAAACCCTGTTTCAAAGAATGTGGTCACTGCTGTCTAAATTCTATTTTTTCCATAGAGCCTAGGCAACACCAGCATAATTATTAATACTTGCTAACAGACATCCAAGTGATTTCCCCCTTTTTTCTAATGATCATGTGCAACCAACAGCCCTTCTCCCATAAGTGTACCTTCTTTCTTTCAGCTCAAGGGATGTGGGCCGACTGCCTGTAGCCATTTTCTAAATGAATTCTACAGTTCTTTGTTTCATTGCCAAGTGTAGATGAGAAAGACTAAGCAAGTAAGTGTGGGGTAGTGGGCTTGCTGTGCCAACTTACAACTCCGCAGTGTACTGAGGGATGTGATCAGGAATTTTGGTGAGCCTTTGATTGGAGCAGTCCACAGTGGTTCCCTCGCATCGGCACTTTTCAGGGCAAGCAAGATCCAGGAAGCAGTCTCCGCTGAGTTTGGCTCTGTAATCCTCTGTGCCTGCAGATTATTTGAGTCAAAATATGCAGATTACTCAAGTCAGCAAACTGAAAAGCAGGCATTTTAACAGGAGAAGTAAAAATATGTAAAGAGACTCAACAGCAAGGCAGGAAAATTTTGGGTAGATTTTACAAAGACCATACTGAAAGCAAACTTACAAGACCTAAAATATTATACATAGATCTTGAACTTTATCCTACAGTAAAGCCAAGATCCAGAAGAGTAGAGGTAGCATTTACCAGCTGACCTTTCAATGCAGGCTCCTTCTATTGCAATTTCTACTACAAAGCTAACTGCCTTCTCACTACTCCTCAGAATGTCGCTAAGCCTTATCTAATTCAATTTAGTGCTCCCACCTGAGCCATTTGTTTGAAATAGTGAGTGGAATTCAAAAAGACTGAACACTTCCAGACCTACAGCAACACATCTGCTACAGTCATTACATTTGTTCTTTCACCTGCTTTTTCCTACATCAAATCAAATTGCCACATTTTTTATGAGAATGATTCAATCAGCCATGGCTGCAATACAAATGTCATAAAATTGGTCTCTAGCTCTAAAAGTCTCTGTCTATAGAACTACCATCCTGAGCCTTGTTGGCCTTTCATCAGAGAAGAACAGCACACTGCCTCTCTCTAGATACTTCTATTTGTAGCTTGGCATGCTGTAGAAGGCATACGTGACGCTCCATGGTGCTTGACAGAACCATGTTTTATTCGTACCTTGCAACCACATGGTTAGATCAAGCACAACGGAAAATCCCGCTGAGTTTCAGACCGCATCAGCTAGGCCAGGTAAAAGTGTGAGGGAAGGTAGTACAGGAAAGAAGGCAGAGCATCTGCTGTAAGAGGTGCAGATTGTAGCAGTGGGCAGCTGGGGTACAACAGCATTAGTATAAACAAGGGAACATTTTTTTCACATTCAGTTAATGTACAGCAGAACAACTATTGTGAATTATATGCTGAACACAAGCAATATACATGCCTACATGAAAGAATAGCTCTTTTCAAATGGATATTGCTCAAATTCAGTACTTGATGTCACTAGCCAACTAAGCACTACTAAAAACCTGATATGTTGGGACACATAAAGGTATGGAGAACGGGGGCACTTGTGATTGAGCGCTGGATGGTTTCTTACAGGCTGCCAACAGGGTGCGTGTGAGGCATCAAGGTAGGAGTATAAAGGAAAAAAAACAGCTGGGGGTGGGGGGAGAGTGTTGGACCAGATCTGAAGGAGAAGGTGAAGATGGGCAGAAGTAAAGTATCAGGTAGCACACAAATTTGTACTTACAGCCAAAATGGTGAATTCCTGCAAAAAGTAAAGAAGCACAGAAGGAAAAGAGAGACAGAGCGATTGCATTTATATTCAGGAAAGCAAAGAAAGCAGCCAATCCATTTGTGTTAAGACTCTGCAGAACATTAGCTATTAATTAGGTTGAATGAAATAGATTCTTTGTGGGGACTAACCTTGACTCTCTTATTGTACCCAGGTAGAGTACAATACTAAAGAGAATTAGCCAGACAAGAAACTGACCAACTACCAACGAAGAACTGTATAGTGTCATCACACTAAATCCCCCTTTAATTATTCAATCAATAAGCTGAACTTATTGGACAATGACACAATTTCTAAATAAGACCAGTGTTTATAAATAATTATGGGAAATATAAGGGATTTTGTCAAAAATATTTGAATTTTTCCCATGGCTATAAACAAGGCCTAAAGCATGCTCTTGGATATATTAAATATTTCACTTAATTTACTAGATACACATATTTAATAATTACTGTGTGCTGTGAAACCATTCCTTACATCTCAATAAAAATGTACTTAGTGAAAACAGTTCCAGGTCTTAATCTCAGCTATTTTTTGAGGATTTATTCTTAAAGCAGTTCTGGTTTGGACTGGTTCAAACATATATGTGGTATTCAAACTGGCACACCAGCCTGTTTGTGCAACACTACAATCACACATACATACCCGTTTATCAACTAACATATAGGTTAGCAGGAAAAACAGCTAAAATGTTAGATAAAAGTGTTGATTGAGAACAATCTAACCTTCATTAATTATAGCAACAAAAGGCACAGCTACACAGTTGCCAAAGATATGAAAATGGAATGAAGGGTGATTCTACAATCCAGCATTCCGAATGGGAGGTGGAGTTCATAGGCAGCCTTTCTTGGGAAGTAGAAGATGGATAATCTGCAACTTTTTAAAGACAAGCTTCCTCTAAGTGCAGTTCGCCACTGGGAGTATCAGACCGCAGAATCGCCCCTACTGTCTGCTCAGTATATCCACAGTTGCACAACAGTATTTGAAAATGTGCACAGTTGAATCCTCTTGGGTGCTTGTTATAACAAAGTTTATGGATACTGTACTAGTGGTCTGCTGTGCAATCCTTACTCTGATACACTAATACTTGTCCATATTAAATACTTAGTGTCAGCCAAGGCTCAGTTGGTAGAAATCTCACCTTTGAGTCAAAAAGTTGTGCGTTCAAGTCCCACTCAAGAATAGCACGTAATCTCATGCAATACTGAGGGAGTGCCATATTGATGGAGGTGCTGTCTTTCAGATGAGACATAAAAGTTATTGTGGTGCTATTTTGAGAAGGGGAAGTATCCTCAGTGTCCTGGTCAATATTTATTCCTCAACCAACATTACTAAAACAAATGATGGTAGGACAAAACTTGAGTATTGCTGAAAATAGAGACATGTCGAAGTTTTTCATCTTGCACTCATCAGGACTATCCCCAAGAATATCAACGTAAGGGAAAAAACAACTTTATACTTTATGAGAAGACAGTGCTGATTGGTTGGCACGTGAACTCTGATTGGTAGAGGCACTGCCATGGAGAATGCACCAGTTTACATTTTACGGTGACTGACAGTTAGCTGCTAAGCTTTGTTTGAAATTTAAACCAGACAGCTTGACTCTGATTGGTCAAGGCATTGGAGAGGGGCTTGGTGTGGGTGCAAGAGCTGCACTAGAGGCCAGAGTCAGATAAATGGAAAGGTTAGGCTGGGGAAACCACAAAAGGATTTAAATACAACAATGAGAATTTTAAATTTGAGACATTGGGGTATTGGGAGCAATTTAGGTCAGCGAGAACAGAGAGGGGTGATAAGTGAACAAGACTTGGTGCTGAGCAGGAGACAAGCAGCAGGGCTTTGGATGAGTTGAAGTTTACTGAGGGTGGAAGGTAGTAGGTCAACTAGGAGAGCATTAGAATTGTTGAGTCCAGGGATGTCGAAGGCATGGATGAAGGTTTCAGCAGCTGTAGGGCTGAGGTAGAGATGAAAGCAGGTGATATTATTGAGCTGCAAATAAATAATGTTTGTGTTGGTGAGGGTCCGAACAGAAGCTCAGATCAGGACCCAACATCCAGTATTGGATGAGCCACAATTCTCTTCCATCAAACATTGGGAAGATCAAAGCCTTTGCCCCTCCAGCTCCCACCTTCCCCCACCCCATCCCACCTTTCACTGCGCCATTGGCATCTGTGCCTTCAACCATTTAGGCACCATATTCTGGAAGTCCCTCCCCAAATCTTCTGCCTCTCCACAGCCCTCTCATCCTTTAAGACCCTGCTTAAAACCTACCTCTTTAGCCTAATTTTTGATTACCCCTCCTGATATCGCTTTTGCCTCTGTGTCCATTTTTTCTCTGTCTACAGCTCTGTGAAGTGCCTTGGGTCAATTACACTCCGGGCACTGTACAAATGCAAGTTGTTATTGTTGTTGTAAATCAGTCCTCCTCCAAGGAATTTCCAAGTCTTTGACAACACAACAGGAGTCTGGGAGCAGATAACTCACGTGGCTTCACAAAGAAGGAATGATGTTTGGTTTTGTGGATATCCTAGGAATTTTCTTGCTTTCAGGACAGGGCCTTAATTTTATTTTTCACAGCACTAAGTGGATTAGTTTATGATTAGAGCACACAAGATACTTTCTTCTGGTATAATTGATTGTTATACCTCCCAAAGTACCATACGAAGTAAACTTCGCTTCCTCCACCAATGGAATTGTAACAGGGGAGGTCAGATGATGTTGTGATCCATATTTCTTATCTAGCTTTAAGTGTTTACACCGTCCCCTTTCCATGTGATATGAACAAAAGCTTTTCGTTGAAGCAATAATGTACGAAACGCGACAACAAATGCTTAACTCCACTAAGATGGGAGTAAATAATGCGCTACTATCTTCAATAAATAGTGACCATAGTTCGGAATTGGCAATAAAACCAAAGAACAATAAAAAGAACTCTGACGCATGGCAACTGCATAGCTGACACAAGGAAACATGGGCTTAAGGATTCAGCTACTTGGATTAAAAAAGGTTTCATGCAAAGCTCTTGGTAGGACCAGATTCAGCTACCGAAAAATGCTGTCTATTGGGGAGATTCACCAGATTACTACAGCATGCAACACTCCACTAAATCCTATGGGAAATCCACAGCTGGTCAGTTCTGCTGCAAGACAAACCTACCTGGAATGAAATATTGTTCTTTTGCTATAAACATAAAAAAGAGAGAGAGAGAGAAGACAGAAGAGATGCACCTGAATGTTAGCAGCCGAAGGAAAAAGAAACAGTTTATTTCATATTAAATCCACAGGTTGCAACTCATTAACAATAAAAAATGGCAAAGCAAACTGCACAAGACTGGTGTGTTGTAATTAGCACTGAGTTAGAAACAAAAGGGTAAAAAAAAAGATTCCAAAAGTTTTAATAATTCACAGAACAACAGATGAATTTTCAGAATCCATAAAAGAGTAGCTTCCAGCCAAGACAGTGTAATTAATATCACTACATATATAAATAAATAACAAAGTTCAAATAATTATATTACCTGAGCAGCGGAACTTCTTGCTCTTGATCTGCCCGATCCTCTTGTTTGCCAGACGGCGAGGACTAGTGCAGCGGGCACCACTTGTCTCAATGGGGTTTGCGTGGAGATAATCCGCAAGCCATTTCAGGTGGCAATCACAAATAAATGGGTTCTGAGCCAAATGCCTTTTATGAAGGTGAACAACAAAAAAACAGAAGGATCAAAAAAAAAATGTATCAACCCTGTCCATAGGATATAAAACAGTAGTGCAAGGAGCTCTTCAAAGGAAGAGGTACAGCAGCTAATGGTTCCCGTTGTTAGTTGCAGCTGTAATGCATTTAGTGGGACCCGGATACATTAAGAATTTACAATGTACGACTTAGCATTCGATGCAGTGACTTTTAGTCCTGCATCACATTCAAAACTGCTTATTACCTGCATAGATGAGATATGACAGAAGTGTAATGCTTCCTACTAAATTATTTAAGGCAGACAGGAGCTGTGAAGGCATATATTGCTTTCATTACCAGAGATGTAAAAACTGCATTATTCATGTATAACTGTGTTATTAACTGTGGAAATAATTCCTGAAAATAAAAATCACGAGCAACACCACAAAGCTAGTGGTATCCTGGGTAAGGGGTGAGTTGTGAATTTCGAGATACAGCACTGAAACAGGCCCTTCGGCCCACCGAGTCTGTGCCGACCATCAACCGCCCATTTATACTAATCCTACACTAATCCCAAATTCCTACCACATCCCCACCTGTCCTTATATTTCCCTACCACCTACCTGTACTAGGGGCAATTTATAATGGCCAATTTACCTACCAACCAGCAAGTCTTTTGGCTTGTGGGAGGAAACCGGAGCACCCGGAGGAAACCCACGCAGACACAGGGAGAACTTGCAAACTCCACACAGGCAGTACCCAGAATTGAACCCGGGTCGCTGGAGCTGTGAGGCTGCGGTGCTAACCACTGCGCCACTGTGCCGTTACAAAGTGAAGAAAACACAAATGGTAGTTATTGGGCCTTCTATGACTGGATGAATAGATAGGTTTTTCTGCAGTTGTGTCTGAGAGTCCTGAATGATGTATTGCCTCCATGGTACTAGGGTAAGGGACATAACAGTGTGGGTGGAAAAGTTCTGGAAAGAGAGAGTAATCAGCCAGAAGTTATAGAATATCTAGCAACCAATGACATAGGCAAACAGAGGATGGAGATTTGCAAAGGGAGCTTGAGAAATTAGGCGATGTATTAAAATTCCAGAATGTCGAGAATAGTAATCTAAGGATTATTGCCTGTTCCAGGCCAGGTTAGAAACAGCAAAGCTTAACAATTGGTGTAAAAGGGAAGGTTTAACATTTCTGCGACATTGGCGTGAGATCTCAGGCAGGAAAAACCATACAAATGGGAGCTGCTTCACCAAAATTGAGCTCTTATCAATATCCTGACAGAGAGGTCAAATAGAGAACTTGGGGAGGATTTTAACTAGGGCAATTTGAAGTTTTCACCCAGACAGCTTGGCAAGGAGAGGAAAAGATAACCGCAGAATTAGTGGAGGTAGGAACTTTTATGTCAGATGAGATTTTAATAAAGGAGAGGATATCAAAAGTAGGGAAATTAAGAAACCATGTGGTAGTAAATGTCGAAAAAAAATTGATAGGGTACGATTAAGAAAGCAGAGTCACTGCCTCAAGACTCTATATACAAATGTCAAGAACTTGAACAAAGTGTATTCTAAGAAAGAGAACTATGATTAAGGCCCTACCAAATTCACGGTCAAATTTTACATGTTTCACAGTCACAGCATTTTAAGAATCATGATTTTCACAATTTCACATTTTTAAATCATAAATTTCAAGGTGTCACAACAAACCATGAAAATGATCAAGTTAAACAAAAAAAAGACGGGAGGTTTCTGGTTTCAAATGGCATTTATTGTATATTCAAAAACTATTGTAAAAAGCTGACTATAAACAGGTCACATTCTTTACCCACTGAAGTCAGTGGTTAATATGAGCATGGAGAAATCTGCAACTGTCTCTTTCTTCATTCCCTCTCTCTGTGCTGTGAACACCTGTCTGTGTTTAGACATAGTTCTCTCCACATACACAGAGTTCGTTGGAAATGTCAGACAGCGCCGTGCTAGCCATGCAAAGTGGGGATTCTGTATTCCACAGAGTTCCGAAACTGCAGCTCAGGCAAAGTACTATCTGCTTCTTTCACAATGCTTTTATAAGCAGGAATCTCCAGCCTACAGTTCTTGTCAAAGCCAGGAATCACATCAAACGAGTTTAATCCACCATCAACAGGTGCATTTGCACAGGATCAGAGATATGCACAGCTTTCAGGAACACTGCAGAAGGTTGTGGAAACCTCTGAGCCACATTTTCTTCACCACTTGACTCTTCCCCGTAGCAGTAATATTATTTGAGCTTCTTTGCCATGCAAGAAAACACCTGTTGAAAACAGGTAATTAATTTAGAGTCATCTGAGTGTTATTCATTTGACTGTGCTTCAGCCCATAACAGTACAGCCATTACTTTATTGTAAGCTTTTTGGATTGTGATGTGTCAGGATTGAAACCAAGTGATGAAATCCATCAGTCTTGTAGCATTCTTGGCAACAAACTGAACCTCCTCATCAAGCTGAGCATCGTTTTGAAGGGTTACAATGTCTGTTAAAACCTGTTCGTTCGGTGTCAGTTTGAGCTCTTCTGAGATGCACTCTGAGTAGTATTTCAGGTGAGCTGCATGATATTGAAATGCCCGAAACCAGGAATTTCAATTACTGGCTCTGGAGGAAGGGCAATGTTTTGTTCTCCAATTTCAACCATTTCAGCCGCATTTGCAATGTGTTGGCTGTATGAAAGCTTGTAGTTAGGGCAGTGTTTGAAGATCTTTCTAATGTAGCTGACAAGACAAATTATGGGCTACATTTTGTCACGCTGATGAGGTGCCTGCCTCGGTCTTTCGGTGCCCCCCCCACCCGCACAATTTACCGCGCTCAGGCACTTAAGTGCCAACCAGAAGGCTGGCAGGCAGCTCAGTAGTATTGGCAGCACCACTGGGAGCAATGGTCACTGCTGGCACTACAAGAGGCCTTGGACCCAGGCCCAGCGCTGGAGCCCGGACCCAAGGTAAGTGAAGCGGCTTTGCCAGGACCAGACCAGCAGGCCCTGATGCGGGCAGGGTGGGGGATGGTGGGCATTTAATGCAGGGGGAGAGGGTCACGTAGGTGAAGTGTTTCCCAGTGGGCGCCCTCCGTGGGTCACAGACTGCCCATGGAGGAAAGCCCACCATAAGCCTACAGAGAGGTTGCCTCATTTTACAGAGTGACCTCCCTGCATGGTGAAGGCCCCCCTTCCCTTGTCGCTTACATCCCAGTGGCAGCATGGAGAGGCCCTTAAGTGGCTGGTAATTGCCACTTAAGGGCCTCAATTGGCCTCTGGGCAGGAAGGCCGTCGTTGGCTTATCCCGCCCCCAACTAAATTCTGGTGTGACCGAGAGGCGATGGGCCCTCCACTCCTTGCCACAATTCAATGGACCCCTTTCCCACTTCTGAACCCGTCTCGGGGTATGGTGGGGGGGGGGGGGGGCGGGTGGCGTGGGTCCATTAAATGCAGCCCTATATGTCCATATGTAATATGGACATCATTAGGCATTACACCTTGGATCACAGATTTGAAAGCTATTATCATGTCAGTTGCATTGTCACTAATGAAAGCAGACACTTTGTTTAAATCTGCACTGTATTTTGAAAAGATTTTGTATATCACTTGGGAAACTGTGGTATAATTAGCAGCTTCTAGGTGAATCCAGTCTCTGAGCACTGTTGTGAAGCTTTCCAGACTGTACATTTTTGGCCTTACCAGACATAAAATCAAACAAAACATGTAGCAAATAGTTGTAATAAAAACAGAAAGTGCTGGAAAAACTAGCAAATAGTTGTCTTGCTTATCGGTGGACTCATCACAAATAATTGCAAAAGACTCACGTGTTAATCCAAGACTTCATCTTCGCAAAATGTGTAGCAAAAACCTTGGGTAGGTAGTCCTGTCATAGCTTATTTGCACTTGGCAAGTAACCACCACTTTGCACATTATGTTGAATGAATACCTGCAGCTTTGGGTGATCAGGTTTTTCCAATGGTATGTTGGCACTTGCAAAAGCATCCACATGTTCCATTGTAACCAACTGATGATTTTCTGAGCTCTCTGTTGACTTCTTAAAAAGAGATGAAATCGTTGTTTGCTTTTTTGCGCGTTCGCTTTCCAGCAGTGCAGTGTCGTATGCTTTCTCTGCTGCGATGGCTTTCGGACTCTAAGTGGCGTGGAACTGTTGCCTGCCATGTGTGATCCAATGAAACATTGTAGCTTGTACAAAACAGTATTCCATCATCACCATACAGAATTTAGCTTCCAAATTCTTTCACTTCATGTGCTGCTGTAATGGTTGTGGCCGTTTTTGATTTGTTCATTCTGACATTCTCACGTGTCTGCGAATACTTGAAACTGTTTCTCTCAAAACTGCATCGGAAGCCGTCCCTCATCTCTCATCTACCAATCAGTGTGGTGAGCGTTGATGCGAAGTTTGCAAAATAGCTGATTTCATGGAGGACCCAAGATTTCATGGATTGTGCATTTTTCACAGCTATGAATTTGGTAAGGCCCTAACTATGATATAAGAATCACAGAGACATGATTTAATGATACAGACTGAGAGCTAAATTTACAGGGATAGAGATTGTTCTGAAGATATGGAAGGGAACAAAATAGGAGATACAATTGCTCTCTATAATAAAAATAACCTGCTGGTGACTGGGATGGGCGGTCAGGTTCAGGTACATAAACTACAACAATTACTTGTCCTTATAGAGCAAAGTAATGTAATAAAATGCCCCATGGTGCTTCACAGGAATATTGTAAAGCAAAATTTGTCACCGAGTCACATAGATGATATTAGGGCAGATGGCCAAACGTTGGTCAAAGGGGTTAGTTTTAAAGGGCATCTTAAAGGAGGAAGGACAGGTAAAGAGATGGAGTTGTTTAGGGAGGGAATTCCAGAGCTTAGGCCATTGGCAGCTGAAAGCATGACTGTCAATGGTGGAGTAATTAAAATTGGGGATGCTCAAGAGGCCAGAATTAGAGGAATGCAGATATTTTGGAGGGTGGGGAGGAGGTGGAGGAGATTATTGAGATGGGAGGGGTAAGGCTGTGGAGGGATTTGAAAATAAGCATAAGAATTTTAAAATTGAGGCATTGCTTAACTGGGAGCCAATGTAGGTCCAGTAGTACCCCAGGACATGCGCGATGCCAATATCATCACCCTCTATAAAAACAAAGGTGACCGCGGTGACTGCAACAACTACCGTGGAATCTCCCTGCTCAGCATAGTGGGGAAAGTCTTTGCTCGAGTCGCTCTGAACAGGCTCCAGAAGCTGGCCGAGCGCGTCTACCCTGAGGCACAGTGTGGCTTTCGTGCAGAGAGATCGACCATTGACATGCTGTTCTCCCTTCGTCAGATAAAGGAGAAATGCCGTGAACAACAGATGCCCCTCTACATTGCTTTCATTGATCTCACCAAAGCCTTTGACCTCGTCAGCAGACGTGGTCTCTTCAGACTACTAGAAAAGATCGGATGTCCACCAAAGCTACTAAGTATCATCACCTCATTCCATGACAATATGAAAGGCACAATTCAACATGGCGGCTCCTCATCAGAGCCCTTTCCTATCCTGAGTGGTGTGAAACAGGGCTGTGTTCTCGCACCCACACTTTTTGGGATTTTCTTCTCCCTGCTGCTTTCACATGCGTTCAAATCCTCTGAAGAAGGAATGTTCCTCCACACAAGATCAGGGGGCAGGTTGTTCAACCTTGCCCGTCTAAGAGCGAAGTCCAAAGTACGGAAAGTCCTCATCAGAGAACTCCTCTTTGCTGACGATGCTGCTTTAACATCTCACACTGAAGAGTGCCTGCAGAGTCTCATCGACAGGTTTGCGGCTGCCTGCAATGAATTTGGCCTAACCATCAGCCTCAAGAAAACGAACATCATGGGGCAGGACGTCAGAAATGTTCCATCCATCAATATTGGCGACCACGCTCTGGAAGTGGTTCAAGAGTTCACCTACCTAGGCTCAACTATCACCAGTAACCTAGATGCAGAAATCAACAAGCGCATGGGTAAGGCTTCCACTGCTATGTCCAGACTGGCCAAGAGAGTGTGGGAAAATGGCGCACTGACACGGAACACAAAAGTCCGAGTGTATCAGGCCTGTGTCCTCAGTACCTTGCTCTACGGCAGCGAGGCCTGGACAACGTATGCCAGCCAAGAGCGACGTCTCAATTCATTCCATCTTCGCTGCCTTCGGAGAATACTTGGCATCAGGTGGCAGGACTATATCTCCAACACAGAAGTCCTTGAAGCGGCCAACACCCCCAGCTTATACACACTACTGAGTCAGCGGCGCTTGAGATGGCTTAGCCATGTGAGCCGCATGGAAGATGGCAGGATCCCCAAAGACACATTGTACAGCGAGCTCGCCACTGGTATCAGACCCACCGGCCGTCCATGTCTCCGCTATAAAGACGTCTGCAAACGCGACATGAAATCGTGTGACATTGATCACAAGTCGTGGGAGTCAGTTGCCAGCATTCGCCAGAGCTGGCGGGCAGCCATAAAGACAGGGCTAAATTGTGGCGAGTCGAAGAGACTTAGTAGTTGGCAGGAAAAAAGACAGAGGCGCAAGGGGAGAGCCAACTGTGCAACAGCCCCGACAAACAAATTTCTCTGCAGCACCTGTGGAAGAGCCTGTCACTCCAGAATTGGCCTTTATAGCCACTCCAGGCGCTGCTTCACAAACCACTGACCACCTCCAGGCGCGTATCCATTGTCTCTCGAGATAAGGAGGCCCAAAAGAAAGAAAAGAAAGAATGTAGGTCAGCAAGCACAGGGGTGATGGGTGAATGGGACATGGTATGAGTGAAGACACTGGCAGCAGAGTTTTGGATGACCTCAACTTTATGAAGGGAAGAATGTGCAGGTTGGTTAGGAGGGTGTTAGAATAGTCAAGCCTATGGGAACCAAAACAGACTGGACATCATGAACATTTTAAATTTATATTGCAAATTTAACGTAGTAAGACTTCCCAGGACATTTAACAAGAGTGATGTCAACAAAATACATCAAACCACATAAGGAGGTATCAGGACAGATGGCCAAGAGTTTGATCAAAGTGGTAGGTTTGAAGGAGCATCTTAAAAGAAGAATAAGAGTTAGAGAAATGGAAAGGTTAAGGGAGAGAATTTCAGAGCGTGGCCAAGGCAGCTGTAAGCATGACCGCCAACAGTGGATCAATTAAAATCAGAGATGCATAAGAAGCCAGAATTGGAAGAGCATAGAGATCTCGCAGTCTTGTAGGACAACCATAACTCCATAGGTTAAAAATGGTCTTCCTCAGCTTAAGGCACTTGTCAAAGATGGAAACTATCATCAGGGATGGAGTTTGTGGTAGGGACCAAAGACAATGACTTTGGTCTTCCCAATATTTAGTTGGAAGAAATTTCTGCTCATCAAATATTGACTTTTGGACAAGCAGTGTGAAATGGGCTGGACACGGTTGAGGGCCCTGTCTACCACAGTGGGGGGGGAATCCTTGGTTGAGGATTCTGATATGTCTTCTGATATGTCTTCCTTTTTCCTCAGTCGAGGATTCTCCCCCACTGTGGAATTATACTTGATGGCTTTCCTACCTCAGAACCACACCACAACAAAAAAATACATAATTCATAAATGAAACACTAGTTTGGCCCCAGCTAGAGTACTGTGGCCAATTCTGGGCATCACACTTTAGGAAGGACATGATGGCATTGAAGAGGATGCAGTAGAGATTTTCTTGAATGGTTCCAGAGATGAGAGATTATAGTTACATGGATAGACTGGAGAAGCTGGGATTGTTGTCCTTAGAGCAGAAAAGATTAAGAGGAGATTTGGTCGAGGTGTTTAAAATCATAAAGGGTTTAGATAGAGTAAATAAAGAGAAATTGTTTCCAATGCCTGTAAGGTCGATAACCAAAGAGCACAGATTTAAGATGATTGGCAAAAGAACCAGCAATGACATGAGGAAAAAAATTTTACATTATGAGTGGTTAGGATTTGGAATGCAATGCCTGATAGTAAGGTGGATCCAGATTCAACTGTAGCTTTAAAAAAGGAATAGTATAAACCCTTGAAGGAAAAACAAATGCAAGGATATAGTGGGGCAGTGGGACTTACTGGGTGGTTCTTTGAAAGAGCCACTGCAGATTTGATGGGCTGAATGACCTCCTTATGTGCTGTACTATTCTATGATTCCATCATTCTAAAAAAATAACAATTGCTGTAAGAAATTGAAAGGACATTATGTCTCAAGTCAAATATGTAGAACTGAAACATGCGCCTTGCACCTGGGGTACATGCATTGGATTTGTAACTTCTTGAGAAGCCACAGTCCAGTTGTTGAATATATCTATGATTTAACAGACTACGTATTTTCTTTATGATCAATGGATATGCCATGGAGAGGCAGATTATGAGTTTGCATCCACAATTACCTATGCCACAACTAGAGGATTGTTGCTTCCCTACAGGTAATGAGGCAAACTGAATTGAGGGTCATCTGAATCTGGGCTTGCAGAAGCCTGGTCTCCTGCCAGGGCACAGTGCATATCTCAGAGGAGACCAGGAGATTTTTTTTTTTTTTTTTAGAACATTACAGCACAGTACAGGCCCTTCGGCCCTCGATGTTGCGCCGACCTGTGAAACCATCTGACCTACACTATTCCATTTTCATCCATGTGTCTATCCAATGTCCACTTAAATGCCCTTAAAGTTGGCGAGTCTACTACTGCTGCAGGCAGGGCGTTCCACGCCCTTACTACTCTCTGAGTAAAGAAACTACCTCTCACATCTGTCCTATATCTATCACCCCTCAACTTGAAGCTATGTCCCCTCGTGTTTGCCATCACCATCCGAGGAAAAAGACGCTCACTATCCACCCTATCTAACCCTCTGATTATCTTATATGTCTCTATTAAGTCACCTCTCCTCCTCCTTCTCTCCAACGAAAACAACCTCAAGTCCCTCAGCCTTTCCTCGTAAGACCTTCCCTCCATACCAGGCAACATCCTAGTAAATCTCCTCTGCAGCCTTTCCATAGCTTCCACATCCTTCCTATAATGCGGTGACCAGAACTGCACGCAATACTCCAGGTGCGGTCTCACCAGAGTTTTGTACAGCTGCAGCATGACCTCGTGGCTCCGAAACTCGACCCCCCTACTAATAAAAGCTAACACACCATATGCCTTCTTAACAGCCCTATTAACCTGGTTAGCAACCTTCAGGGATTTATGCACCTGGACACCAAGATCTCTCTGTTCATCTACACTACCAAGAATCTTCCCATTAGCCCAGTACTCTGCATTCCTGTTACTCCTTCCAAAGTGAATCACCTCACACTTTTCCGCATTAAACTCCATTTGCCATCTCTCAGCCCAGCTCTGCAGCCTATCTATGTCTCTCTGTACCCTACAACATCCTTCGGCACTATCCACAACTCCACCGACCTTAGTGTCATCTGCAAATTTACTAACCCACCCTTCTACACCCCCTTCCAGGTCATTTATAAAAATGACAAACAGCAGTGGCCCCAAAACAGATCCTTGCGGTACACCACTAGTAACTAAACTCCAGGATGAACATTTGCCATCAACCACCACCCTCTGTCTTCTTTCAGCTAGCCAATTTCTGATCCAAAGCTCTAAATCGCCTTCAACCCCATACTTCCGTATTTTCTGCAATAGCCTACTGTGGGGAACCTTATCAAACGCCTTACTGAAATCCATATACACCACATCCACTGCTTTACCCTCATGGGGTAAAGATGGGGGAGAAAATCAGATATGTTTTTTTTTAATGTGTAAAAGTATCATTTACATCATGCATTATTTTCACATTTGCATAGGATAGAAGTTTCCCATTCAGCTGAGATTATAAAGGAATACATACAATGTCTGGATGGCACGCAGAGGAGCAAAAGTGCCTTTGGCAATGGTCTGTAACTTGTTGTCATATAGAGAGAGAAGGTTTAAATTATGAAGATCCTGAAAAGCATCCACTCGCAGGCAATTAATCTTATTGGCATTCAGTAACCTGTCAAACAAAATGAACAATGTGTAAAATATATAAACACGGTCTGCATAAAATTTGAACAATTCCAATCAGAACAAAATTCACAACACCTGGTCCCAACAGACTTCAAACAGCTGGAAGACAGTCATTCTTTCACATGTGTAAGTGTTTTTAAAGGTACAGTTTAACTTTTATTTCCTGTTATTTCAATATCTTGACATTTGAATTCTTAAATCCTAACTTTGTTCAACCGTAATTGTTTTTTTTGCCTTGAAATGCCAGCTCTCAACATCAGGGAATTGTTGTGGGTGATACTTATGATCAGAAAAAAGGCAGACAGATTATAAACTCATTTAATCACAGAGGGTAGATTGTGACTGTGCGATAGTATAAGACAGACGATAGTGAATTAACAGCGTGTTTTATATCTTTTCCAATGGCTTCAATGCAAATAAAAATGGGGAGATGTAAAGCGAGCTTTCGATTCACTATCACCCATTTTACACCACTGCCCAAAGTCAAAATGACCCCCACAGAGTAGTAGTCACTTTATAGAGTGTGTTACATTAAAATATGTGACATTATGGGGTAATTTTAACCTAACTCATCACTAGGTATCTGATGAAAATGGGTGGATCGCTGGTTTTATGACCCGTACAATGTGACAAAGCAATGACTTCAATAGATAGTAAAATTGGGAGGGATGTAAGGCCAGCATTGTATCCAATCCCGTCCGTTTTCCAATGGGCGGGTTGTGTTAAAATATCCCCTTTTGAAATAAAGTCAGTGAGACTTGATAGCTCTGCTATAAATTGCTTCCTTCTCTATGACTTTTAGCAATGTAGCTTTGTGCCTGGCCAATGGGACACAGTTTGAGCTCTCTCACAGAAGAACACACTGCTATCACCAAGTCCAGCCTTTAATAGGCTCCTTAAAGTATGTTTAAAAAATTATGCCAGCTTTATTGAGCAAAAGCAAGTGCCAGTTTCTGTGTTTCAATCTATATTGCTGCTGCGGGGCTATCTCCATTGGCAGGAGGCAGAGGGTGATGGTCGAGGGTTGTTTTTGCGATTGGAAGCCTGTGACCAGCGATACACCACAGGATCGGTGCTGAGACCCTTGCTGTTGGCCGTGCACAATAATGATTTAGATGTGAATATAGGAGGCATGATCAGTAAGTTCGCAGATGACGTGGAAATTGGTGGTGTTGTAAATAGTGAGGAGGAAAGCCTTAGATTACAGGACGATACAGATGGGCTGGTAAAATGGGCAGAGCAGTGGCAAATGCAATTTAATCCTGAGAAGTGTGAGGTGGTGCACTTTGGGAGGACTAATAAGGCAAGGGAATATACAATGGATGGTAGGACCCTGGAAAGTACAGAGGGTCAGAGGGAGCTTGGTGCACTTGTCCATAGACCACATAGAAGGCAGCAGCACAGGTAGATAAGGTGGTTTGGAAGGCATATGGGATACTTGTCTTTATTAGCTGAGGCATAGAATATAAGAGCAGGGAAGTTATGATGGAGCTGTATAAAATGCTAGTTAGGTCACAGCTGGAGTACTGTGTACAGTTCTGGTCACTGCACAATAGGAAGGATGTGATTGCACTGGAGAGGGTGCAGAGGAGATTCACCAGGATGTTGCCTGGGCTGGGGTGTTTCAGCTATGAAGAGAGACTGGATAGGCTAGGGTTGTTTTACTTAGAGCAGAGAAGGCTGAGGGGGGACCTGATTGAGGTATACAAAATTATGAGGGGCATAGATAGGATAGATAAGAAGAAATTTTGCACTTAGCGGAGGGATCAATAACCAGGGGGCATAGATTTAAGGTAAGGGGCAGGAGGTTTAGAAGGGATTTGAGGAAAACATTTTTCATCTAGATGGTGTTGGAATCTGGAAGGCACTGCCTGAAGGGGTGGTAGAGGCAGGAAACCTCACAACATTTAAGAAGTATTTCGATGAGCACTTTAGCACCATAGCATACAAGGCCACGAGCCAAATAATGGAATATGGGATGAGAATAGATAGGTGATTGATGGTCGGCATGGACACGACAGGCCGAAGGGCCTGTTTCTGGGCTGTATAGCTCTATGACTCCATGAGCACCCCCACTGAGGCTGAATCCCAGCTGATGGATGGAGGCAGCCTCCCAGTGGCAAGCCGAGGAGCCAACGATGCTTCTGTTAAATCCCACCCACCCCCCCAGCCATGATTGCCAGAAGGCCATAGCTGCGGTGCAGGCCATCCTGCAGACGGCTGCCCCCTCCTTAATAATGGCCGAACAGCTGCGGCCACGTTTCCTTCTTAAATATTGGAAATGTCTTCAGAGGGCACCTCTACCTTGAGGCACCTTCTCGTTCTCTGACCTTTATCGGCAGCAGCCACTTAATTGGCCGCCTCCCCCAAAATCTCCCTCTGGGTCCCACCGCCAGCATTTGTGGGTTCCTGATCCGCATTTTATCCCGATGGCAGGTTCAGGATCTGGGAACAAAAATCCTGCCCAATGTCTTACAAAACCTACCATATCTCGAGGGATTTGGAAATCAGATATCCTCCAGATATCCTCCAGCACATGCCAATAGGGGTTTAATTTCCATCCTTCTTGCCCCATTCTGTGTGAGAACTAGGATTGCTATCGACAGAATGCAAATGAAAGATTTCAATATAATATTAAATCTCTTTAAAACAAGGTCCTGACCTCGGTTTCTTTTCTATAGCACTTTCTGATAAATTGTGCTGTTACTCATAACCTTCAGATAACACAAGTTCATCACAGATCATAAAAGCAAAATATTGCAGATACTGGAAATCAGAAATTAAAAAAATGCTGGAAATACTCAGCAGGTCTGCCAGCATCTGTAGAGAGAGAAGCAGAGTTAACACTTCAGGTCAGTGACCTTTCATCAGAACTCAAGAACCATGTAAAGTTGAGAGAAGGGTGGAAATTAGAAGCAAAGTTGTTAAAGTTTTCCAGTTTGGGGCGGGAGGAGGAAATGGCACCGATACAGTCATCAATGTACAAAAAAAGAGTTGGGGGAGGGGGACTGAGTAGGACTTGAACAAGGAATGATCGACATATCCCACAAAAAGACAGGCATAACTAGGACCCATGCGGGTACCCATAGCAACACCTTTTACTTGAAGGAAGTCAGTGGAGTTGAAGAAAAAGCTGTTCAAAGTGAGAACAAGTTCAGCCAAGCAGAGGAGGATGGTGGTGGATGGGGACTGGTTGGGCCTCTGTTCAAAGAAGAAGCAGAGAGCCCTCAAACTGTCCTGGTGGGGAATGGAGGTTTAGAGAGATTGGACGTCCATAGTGAAGAGGAGGTGTTTAGGGCCAGGAAACTGGAAAGTGTCAAAATGACATAGGGCGTCAGAAGTCATGGATGTAGATGAGAAGAAACTGTGCCAGGGAAGAAAAGATAGGGTCAAGATAGGAAGAAATAAGTTCAGTGGGGCAGGAGCAGGCTGAACAATGGGTATGCCAGGACAGTCCTGTTTGTGGATTTTAGGAAGGAGGTAGAAGCGGGCTGTCCGGGGTTGCAGGTATATGAGGTTCCCCATAGAGGGAAGATCTCCGGAGCAGATTAAGTCAGTGACAGTCCTGTGGAAAGTAGCTTGATGTTTGGTGGTGGGGTCATGGTCCAGGGGGAGGTAGGAAGAAGTGTCTGAGAGTTGACGCTCAGCCTCTGCAAGGTAGAGGTCAGTGCACCAGACAACAACAGCACCACCCTTGTCTGCAGGTTTGATCACAATGTCGGAGTTAGACCTGAGAGAATGAAGTGCAGCAAGTTCAGAGGGAGACAGGTTAGAGTGAGTGAGCGGAGCAGAGAAATTGACACGGCCGATGTCTCGCCGACAGTTTTCAATGAAAAGATCCCGAACAGGTAAGAGGCCTTTCTAATGAAAGGTCACTGACCTGGAACGTTAACTCTGCCTCTCTCTCCACAGATGCTGCCAGACCTGCTGAGTATTTCCAGCATTTTTTTGTTTTTATTTCATCACAGATCATGTCTGATAACTGCAATGAATGTAGTGTCACCAGAAACTTTTGCTTAAATTTATTCCATATTCTTCATTACCAGTGGCAGGTCTTCCAGTAGTTGGAATGTCACGACCAAACATCAGCCAAACCACGAATAACTCACTGCACATGACGCATTCCAAGAGAATGGCTTTGGACAGGGCGGCACAGTGGCGCAGTGGTTAGCACCGCAGCCTCACAGCTCCAGCGACCCAGGTTCAATTCTGGGTACTGCCTGTGTGGAGTTTGCAAGTTCTCCCTGTGTCTGCGTGGGTTTTCTCCGGGTGCTCCGGTTTCCTCCCACAAGCCAAAAGACTTGCAGGTTGATAGGTAAATTGGCCATTATAAAATTGTCACTAGTATAGGTAGGTGGTAGGGATATATAGGGACAGGTGGGGATGTTTGGTGGGAATATGGGATTAGTGTAGGATTAGTATAAATGGGTGGTTGATGTTCGGCACAGACTCGGTGGGCCGAAGGGCCTGTTTCAGTGCTGTATCTCTAATCTAAAGGTGTCCAGTGTTCTGTACTCAAGCTCTTCTTATGAAACAAAACAAACAGCCACATCTGCTTGCAGAAACTAGCTGACTAAAGGATGGCCTATTCTTCTGTGGTGGGAAAGTTTGTTTGGCATGTCTTTGTGGGATAGGATTGTACTAGTATAGCAATCACATCTGCAATAAATTTCTCCATGACAAATCTTCGGTACACAACACCTGTGTTAATTCCAATTATCAGATCTTCAGGTGTTGCACTGTTTGACAGGTGCTCTGCTGGTGTGACATTTTCTTAGTTTACTGTTGCTTAGACATTAGGGGCCTGATTTTAACTCTGTAAGTGGATGGGTATTGAATGACTTAACATCTCACCCTAGAGAGCACAATTCATTTTTGTTGGTTTACAATCTGAGTTTAAAATACATCATGTCCCTCTGTTCACTACTCTCATTCTCATGGTACTTTAAATGGAGTATACATCTTTTTGAACATTTCAAACTCAATTTTACCCCACTGATTTCTGTCCCCAAAGTCTTCTGTCTCCAAGCCATCACTACGAGGCCTCCTTTACAAAGTAAAAGAGATAACCTATGCTGCACCAGTGCTTTCTTATTACCATCAATACCTTCATTTTTACCTGACAGTGTGTCTGTAGGAGATTGGGCCTCCTCTTTTGTGAGTCCTCCCTCTAGTCAAGACACCCCATTCATTCGACTCGTCAAGAGCTTGTTCAAGTTTATACCACAAAGTACTGCAAATTGAGTCCAGCAGCATTTGGCTGAGATCTCCGCTAGCCTTCAGGTAAAACATTCATTGAGTAGAGGATTCACCGCTGTGCTGTTAGCTTCAACCCCTGAATGCACAAAGGCATTCCATCTCATAGTGGCATGGTCAGTCAGCTCACCTTGTTATAAGCACACCTACTATTGGCTAATGACTGTGCTGATAGTATAGACCAAGGCTTGAAATAATCCACCCTCCGAGCTAAAGGTGACAATACAGTGACAAAACTGAAAGGAGAAAGAGAGTTCTGAACAGATGCCATCACAAATCATTGGCCTCTCACATTCTCGCACAGGGTGCCCACCAAATCAGACCCCTGGCATTAAATATTTTTAATCAACCAAATGAACAGTATTATCTGAACTCAACACCCTGTGCAAGCAGAGTGCCCAGTGATTCTCAAATAATCTTAGATTGGAATGCTACTGTTATTTAAAGTAGCTAAATGCATTTGTTTTCTCTTCAGCCAGGCCTGGCAATGGTGCATCTTCATTCCTGCTGCTTGCTTTGACAGTGTGTGATAAACATATCAAATTCTTTCACACATTGTAGAGCTGAAACTAAGACATCCAGTGGTGCTGGGGTGAACAAATATGACAGCCCCCACAACAGGATCACTGGCAGAGATTGAGAAACCAGATTCCACAAATTCTCCATGCTTGCTTTGTGTGTACTGTACAAACTCATTGGAAATAAAAGTGCTTTGACCCCTAACCAACATTCTCTACAGGAATCAGCCATTATTCTGCAGCATTCTGGAGCAAGCCTTTGGGTTAAGGAGTGCATTTCCCGCAGTCCAATTCCCAAGCCTGAATTTCACTGAATGCTCATCCCTATTGTTTCATGTTTATTTTACTTACTCTGCAGTCAGATTCCTTAAGAAATGAACCATCAGTTGGACCTACCATTAAGCAGCTTTGCAAACTACAGTTTCTGAAAAAAAATACACTGACCTGAAAGACCAACGTGCAGACTTTAATGGATGTGCACCTTGAAGGTGCAAGCAAAAGGGGCCCAATTTTAACTCAGGGCAAATGCAGCATATAGGGGCCAGGGTGGGTGCGAAATTCCCATTTTAACTTCCGAGCATCATTCTGATGTTTCAAGTTAGAATCCCACCCAAACTCGGAGGGATCAGCTACCTGGTTGGTGGGTGGGAAGGGGATTTAGTGGAGCAGGATGGAAAGATTCCTGGCATTAGGGGTGAGGGGATCTGGCAATCACGGATGGAAGAAGGAAGAAAAGGTCCATGGTTCCACTGTGGGGCCTGGAGGCGAAATCCTGCTCAACTCGCCCCACAAGGAAACCAAAAACAAAGTAGTTTTACTAACATTTCTGGGCCTTTTCCAGACTCTTGTTTGCTTCCAGCTTTCACTAGAGGCTCTGGAGCTCAGTAGATTCACGCGATCCTGAGTTAAAATGGTGTTGGGGTACTATTTCATAGGACCCTGACCCTTGTATATTTAAGGCCCTTACTTGTCTGCGGCGAGCAGCTCTGACCCCCCTCAAAAGTCAGGAGTTAAAATGGCAGCAGGCGGGAGTGTGGAATGAGCGCATTGCCTCGATTTTAAATCCTACCAATCCCACCCCCCCCCCCCACCCCCCACCCCCCTCCACCACTCACTCAATTCTCGTCGAGCAAGAGGGATTAAAATTAGGGCTTTTGGTTGTATTTTGTCCATCTCCCTTGTTCATGTCGCATAAGTTGCATTTGGAATTTTGCTAAACCTTGTGATGTGAGCCTTGAATATCATACACTTGAATGTTCAACATTGGTTTCCCCTAAAATCACACTTTATTTTTCATCTTTTTTTGTCGGATATATTATAGAGCAAATAAACTAACACTATAGACAAAAAGAGAGCCATCAGCACTTTGCACAGCAGAGTCTCACCTTCCCCCACCCACCCCTGGCACCACTTGTGCACACACAAGTGAGGAAACTTAGAGTTTAGAGATGGCAGGAATTCATTTTAGAGTCATTTATAGCACAGAAGGAAGCCATTCGGCCCATCGAGTCAATGCTGGCTCTCCACACAGCTATTCTGTCAGTCCCACTCCCCCGCTCTATCCCCATAGCTCTGCAAGTCCATTTCCTTCAAGTGGCCATTCAATTTCCTTTTGAAGTCATTGATCGTCTCCACTTCCACCACCCTTGTGGGCAGGGAGTTCCAGGTCATTACCAACCGCTGCATAAAAAAAAGTGTTTCCTCATATTCTCCTTGCATCTCTTGCCCAAAACTTTCAATCTGTGTCCCCTAGTCCTTTGTACCATTAGTTAATGGGAACAGTTTTTCCTTGTCTCATTTATCTAAGCCTGCCATAATTCTATACAAGACTAATGCCTTAGCATATTACACGAGCAGCAACTGTATCAAAAATGTGACTTTTTTGTAAACAATTCCATACCCAATTCCTTTAAAAAAAAAAATTATTCTTTCATGGGATGTGAGTGTCACTGGCAAGGCCAGCATTTATTGTCCATCCCTAATTGCCCTTGAGTAGGTGCTGGTGAACCACCTTCTTGAACCGCTGCAGTCCATGTGGCACAGATACACCCACAGTGCTGATTATATCATTTTTCCCCATGAAAATCTTCAGGTTGATGGAAGGAGTTAATACTAATGGAAATTATATCTGAGATTGAACATCTTGATCAAACCCTGCTTGTGTTAAGAACATAAAAACATTTTAAAAAAGGAGCAGGAGTAGACCATATGGCCCATTGAGCTTGCTCTGCTATTCAGTATGATCATGGCTGATCTTGGGCTTCAACCACTTTCCCACCTGCTCTCCAAATCCCTTGATTCCCTGAGACACCAAAAATCTGTCTATCTCAGTCTTAAATATATTCAACGATGCAGCATCCACAACCCTGTGGGGTAGAGAATTCCAACGATTCACAACCCTTTGAGTGAAGAAATTTCTCCTCATCTCAGTCATAGAATCATAGAATTGTTACAGCACAGAAGAAGGCCATTCGACCCATTGTGTCTATGCTGGCTGTCCTAAGGAGCAATTCACGTACTACCACTCCTCCATCCCCTCCCCACATCCCTGCACATTCCTCTTCTGCAGATATTCAGAATTTTTAGAAAATATAGAAAAACATATGGCGTGGAAGGAGGCCACTCCGCCCATCGTGTCTGCCCCTACCGAAAAACAAACCCAGCCTAATCCCATTTTCCAGCACTTGGTCAGTATCCCTGGAGGTTACGGGACTTCAGGTGCAAATCCAAACCTTGTAAATGAGTTCAGGGTTTCTGCCTCTACTACCCTCTCAGGAACTGAGTTCCAGACCCCTACCACCCTCTGGGTGAAAGAGGTTTTCCTCATCCCCTCTAATTCTTCTACCGATCACTTTAAATCTATGCCCCTTAGTAACTTCCCATTCACACTATCCAGGCCCCTCACAATTTTGTACACTTCAATCAAATCTTCCCTCAGCCTCCTCTGTTCCAAGAAAAACAAGCCCAGCCGATCCAATCTTTCCTCATACTTGCAATTTTCCAGTCCCGGCAACATCATTTGTAAATCTTCTCTGTACCCTTTCTCGTGCAATTACATCCTTTCTGTAATAAGGTGACCAGAACTGCACGAAGTACTCAAATTGTGGCCCAACTAGTGTTTTATATAGCTCCAGCATAACCTCCCTGCTCTTACTATTCTATGCCTCAGCTAATAAAGGAAAGTATTCCATATGCCTTCTTAATCACCTTATCAACCTTCAGGGATCTGTGGACATGCACTCCAAGGTCCTCACTTCCTCTACTCCTCTCAGAAGCATCCCACTTATTGTGTATTCCTTTGCCTTGTTTGACCTCCCAAAGTACATTGTCTCACACTTCTCCGGGTTGAATTCCATTTGCCACTTTTCTGCTGACCTGAGCAGTCCATTGATATCTTATCTTCCTGCAGTATACAGCTATCCTCATTACTATCAAATATGTGGCCAGTTTTTGTGTTGTCTGCAAACTTCTTGATCATGCCTCCTACATTTAAGTCAAAATCATTAACATATAGCAGAAAAAGCAGGGGACCCAGTACTGAGCCCGGTGGAACGCCACTGGAAACAGCCTTTCAGTCGCAAGAACACCCATCAACCATTACACTTTGTTTCCTGCCACTGAGCCAATTTTTGTATCCAGCTTGCTACATTCCCCTGGATCCATGGACTTTTATTTTTTTAACCAGTCTGCCATGTGGGACTTTGTCAAAAGCCTTGCTAAATTCCATGTAGACCACATCAACTGCACTACCCTCATCTAACCTCCTTGTTACCTCCTCAAAAATTAGATCAAGTTGGTCAGACATGATCTTCCCTTAACAAATCCTAAATGATTGGTTCCTTATCCTGAAGCTGTGTCCCCGTGTTCTAGATTCCTAACCTCTCGGTGTCGACCCTGTCAATCCCCTTCAGAATCTTGTATGTTTCAATGAGATTATCTCTCATCTTCTAGACTCCAGAGAATATAGACCCAATTTACTCAGCCTCTCATAATAGGACAATCCTCTCATCCAAACTTGGATACGTTAATCTTTGTCGGTCATTAATATAGATTGTAAATAGCTGAAATCCCAGCACCGATCCTTGCGGCACTTCACTAGTTACAGTCTGCCAACTTGAAAATGCCCTATTTATGCCTACTCTTTGCTTCCTGTCAGTTAACCAGTCCTCTATCCATGCTAATATATTACCCTCAACTCCAAGAGCCCTTATCTTGCGTATTAACCTTTTGTGTGGAACCTTATCGAATGCCTTTTGGAAATTCAAGTATACTACATCTACTGGTTCCTCTTTGTCTATTCTAATAGTTACATCCTCAAAAATATCTAATAAAATTGTCAAACACGATTTCCCTTTCATAAAGCCTTGTTGACTGTGTGATCATGCTATGATTTTCTAAGTGCCTTGTTAAGACTTCCTTAATAATAGATTTCAGCACTTTCCCAATGACGGATGTAAGGCCAACTGACCTGTACTTCCCTGTTTTCTCTCTCTCTCCTTTCTTGAATAGTGGTGTTTTATTTGCTAACTTCCAATCCATTGAGACTGTTCTAGAATCTAGACAATTTTGCAAAAATCATGACGAGTGTATCCACTATCTCTGCAACTACCTCTTTTAGAAACCTAGGATGTAGCTCATCAGATCCTGGAGATTTGCCAGATCTTAGTTCCTTAAGTTTCTCCAATATTTTTTCTTTGCTGCTATTGATTACCTTAATTTCCACACTCTTATTAGCCTCTAGGTTAGTCTCTATTTCTGGTATATAACTTGGGTCTTCTACTGTTAAGACAGACACAAAATATTTGTTCATGTCTCTGTCATTTCCTCATTTCTCATGATAATTTCTCCTGTCTCTGCCTCTAACAGACCAGCATTTACTTTAGCTACTCTCTTCCTTTTTATACACTTGTAAAAGCTCTTACAATCTGTTTTTATATTCCTGGCTAGTTTACTCTCATTCTATTCTTTTCCCCTTGTTATCAACTTTTTGGTGGCCTTTTGTTGCTTTCTGCAACCCCCAATTCCTCAGGCTTACTACTACTCATTTCAACATTATGGGCCTCTGCTTTTAACCAGAATCATAGAAAAGTTACGGCACAGAAAGAGGCCATTCAACCCATCGTGTCTAATTTAATGCTATCCTTGACTTCCTTAGTAAGCCACAGCTGGATCTTTCTTGCTGAGTTTTCTTTTTAATGGAATGTACTTTTGTTGAACATTTTGAATTGTTTCTTCAAATGTTTCCCACTGTTTATGTACTGCCCTACCTTTTGGACTATTTGCCCAATCAATCTTAGCCAGCCCTCCTGTCATAACTAAGTAACTGGTATTGTTTAAGTTTAAGATTTGTGTTTGGGACTGGACTTTCAAATGAATATGGAATTCAACTAGATTATGGTTACTTTTCCCAGTGGATCTTTTACTATAAGATTGTCGTTTGGTCATATGGAATTTGAGTATTGCTGAAAACAGAGACATTTTGTCAAAGCTTTTCATCTTGTACTCATCAGGACAAATCGCAAGAATACCAATGAAAGGGAAAACAACAAATTTATACTGTATGAGAGTGCTGATTGGTTGACAAGTGGACTCTGATTGGTAGAGACGTTGCCATGGAGAATGCACCAGCTTTTTATGGTGACTGACAGTTAACTGCCAAGCTTTGTTTGAAATTTAAACCAGGCAGCTTGACTCTTGACATGTACACACATTGCGCCTGTTTCAGCTAAACAAAATAAGTGACAGCCATTCACTGTTTCATTCCTCAGGGCAATGCCTTGACCAATCAGTATAAATTTGTTGATTTCCCTTACATTGGTATTCTTGTGATTTGTCCTGATGAGTGCAAGATGAAAAGCTTCGACAAAATGTCCCTCTTCTATGAAATTATTAATTAACCCAGCCTCATTGCACAATACTAGATCTAAAATTCTTTATCCTTAGTTGATTCCACAACATATTACTCCAGGAAACTGTCACAAAAGCATTCTACAAACTCATCTTCCAGACTACCTTTGTCAATTTCATTGATCCAGTCTATGTGAAGATTAAAGTCCTCCAGAATTATTACATTGGGCTAAATCTTGTGGTCCTGCTGCCGGGAGCGGTGGCGGGCATGAAAAATGGTGGCCGGTTTAGCACAGGCCACACGCTGCCACAATCTTGAGTCCAGCGGCTCATTATCATATGCACGGCAGCCGGCACCCCCCCAATCATGTGGTGGGGGCAGCCGCGGCGATGCTGTGAATGACGTCAACTGTTTCCGCACAGGCGCTGGCATCATTTTTAAAGTGCTGCCAGCCCTGTGAAGAAACTGCAGAGTTGCCCACCCACTAACCAACTACACCAAAAATGCATATTTGCTCCATTCCCTCTAACTACACCAAAAATGCAGAGTTGCCCCTTCCTCCTTCCCCCCATGACAGTAAAAATGCAGTGTTCACCCCATTCCCGCAGCACCACCCCCCCCCGCCCCATTACACTACAAATGCAGAGCTCCCCACTTCCCCACCTCGGTGGTGCTAGCTTTCCCTGGACGCAAAAGTGAAGGTGTGTGAGTGCTGCCCGTCGCGCTGAAGATCTGGAACTGCAGGTAAGATTGCTGCTGATTAGATTTTAATTAATGCAAACAGGTAATTTAAATATGTAAAGTTGGGTCCCGTTGCAGAGAGGCGGAGGGCCTGCCATGGAGCTTCCCTGCTGTTGGCAATCCCGGCATTGGGTTCCATGGCGAGCTGCTGCCGCTCCGATCTTCCGCCACCCCCACCCCCACCACAACGCCACGGAGCCCGATGTCAGGAGGAGAACAAAATCCAGCCCATTGTCTTTGTTACAAGCTCCAATAATTTCTTGCTTAATGCTCTGTCCAACAGCATAACTATTGTTAGGGGGCCTATAAAATACTCCCACCAGCGTATTCTTACTCTTGCTATTCCTAATCTCCACCCATACTGATTCTACTGTCAAGATCCTTTTCCACTACTTTTCTTATGTCATTCTTTATTATGAGGGCTGTTCTTTCTCCTTTTCCATTCTGTCTGTCTTTTCGAAATATTGTATACCCTGGAATATTTATTTCCCAACCTTGGTCACCTTGTAATGGCAATTAGATCGAAACCATTTATCTCTATTTGTATCACCAGTTCATCTATCTTATTGCGGATGCTTCGTGCATTCACATAAAGAGCCCTTAGTTTTTTTACTACTATTCTTTGCATGGACCTTATTCACTGATGTAGCATTACCATTAAACTCTCTGTTCCTTCCTGTCCACTCTGCTTGTCTTTATGCACATTGCTACACTGTTCTAATGCCCAATTTTTCTCTTTGGATTTCTAAATCTACCTTCACCTGAGCCCTCACCTCATCCTGTTAATGTAAAGCCCTATCCACAGCCCTAGTTACACGATTTTCCAGGACACTGATCCCAGCTCAGCTTAAATGGAATCCATTCCAAAGGAACAGCTCTCTCGAGTACTAGTGCCAGTGCCCCTTGAATCAAAACCCCTTCTTCACACACCACTCCTTCAGCCATGCGCTTAATTCTCTAATCTGCTTGACCCTCCGCCAATTGGTGCATGGCTCAGTTAACAATCCAGAGATTAATACCATTTAAGTTCTGTGTTTTAATTTGGACCCTAACTCCTCAAACTCTCTCAGCAGAAGCCATTATTCCTAGTTCTATCTATGTCGTGGTTGCTACATGGACCACGACAACTGGATCCTCCCCCTCCCACTCCAATTTCGCCCCCAGCCGCAAAGAGATATCCTTCACCCTGGCACTGGACAGGCAACACAACCTTTGGAGCTACCAGGCACAGCTGCAGATGGTCACTGCTCAATCAGCTTGCAGTCCTTATTCTCATCCATACAGGTCGCAAATACCTCACACCTATTGATGCCACCCTCCTGTCCCTGATCATCGACCGATTGTAAAGTTCTACTTAACCTAAGGCGTGTGAGTGCCTCCCAGAACAAAAGTGTCCAGGTAACAATCCTCCACCCTGATGCCCCGCAATTCAGACTCCAGCTCAGCAACTCTCAGCCGAAGTTGCTCAAGCTGTAGTCACTGACCGCAGCTATGGTTGTCCGGGACGGCAGTGCATTCCACAGATTCCAACATGTTGCAACCAGACCTACCATGTCTGTCTAACCTTGTTTATTTATTTGTTTAGTTAATTAGTTATTAGTTAGCTAAAGTAATAGCAAGTTACAGCTTGGAGACAAAAGGACACTCACGAGCTACTGGAGGTGAAATAAGAACAAACAAAAGCAGCACCTCCTTTCTCCTCTGCACCGAATTCCTACTTCCACCAGATTCCCACCTTAGTACTCTGTCCACAAAGCACTCTATTCCCAGATCACTCTGTGCTCCCCGCTCTGTTCTACATGACTCTCATATGTTTTAACTAGGCCCAGTTGTTCTTTTCTAATTCTGAAGTGTTTCCAATGATGTTATGAGTGCTGCACTATCCAGTACAGAGCCTGTAGCCTAATACTGAAGCTGGAAAACAATTCTTCCCTCATGATTAAAACCACACAAACTCCTTTGAATAGTGATTATATAGAATTCCGAAAGACAACACATCCATTGGACTTGTTTTAACTCCTGGGTGGAAATGCAATAATGCAAGACATGTGCCCATCCGGGACTGGCAGCAGGAAGGCTCTGTGGACTTTTTTAACAGCCCAGCTGCACTCGCATGCTGCTTGCGATCTTCCCATCCAAAAGGGCTGGGCAGTCAGCAGGAAGCAGCTGTCAGAAGTTAAATTTGGGGCAGCAGGAGGTCACCACAGGGGACTCGGGGGTGTGGCCCCCAGCACAAGGTAAGTTCACTAGAAAGGGAATCCCAGTAGAGGGAGGTGGGAGGAAGACCAGGACAAGGGAGGCATAAGGTTTCCTGGGGGGCCCTGGTTCCTACTCTTCTTGGCCAAGAAGGAAACTAAAAAAAAAAAATCAGAAACGTATCTTTGCTGGGCCTCTTTTGATCCTGGCTCTTTTCCCAGCAGGTTTTATCGGGTGTGAAGGCATCACTGCTACCCCGTTCAAGCCTCAGATCTGACAACAAATCAGCCATCGTAGGCACACAATCTGCACATTGAAAGAGGACCCTGCCAGCTTGAGGTGGACATCTTTGCTGTCTACAATTTAAAATTGCAGTTGGCTAGATTGAGTTGGGAAAATAGTGGGTAACTCCCTTGTTCCATTTTAACTGTTCTCTCCACCTGGTTTCTGCCAAGCAGGGGAATTAAAATCAAGCCCATTACTAGTTTCAGGAATTGTAAAAATGTAACGATCATCAAATGTCACACAGATCTGAAACATTAACTCTGTTTTTCTCTCTACAGATGCTGCCTGACTTGCTGAGTATTTCCAGCATTTTCTGTTTCTGATTCGAGTGTCTTGTGTTTTTCTTCCCCAATCTGTTACACAGGAACTGGCTCAACATACTTACAGTAACTGCAGAGAGAAGAGTCCCTCGAAGAGGCCTTTAGGCAGTTCTGTGATTTTATTTCCATACAGCACACTGTGGGGGAAAAAAGGAGAAAACTGTCAGTCAAAACCTAGAAAGAAACAATGGTAGGATTTCTCAATTTGTTTTCCACACCTGGCATACACTTTCAAGATATCATTTGCGCCACACAGGTGCCAGGCAATGACCACCTCCAACAAGAGAGAATCTAACCATCTCCCCTTGACATTCAGTGGCATTACGATCGCTGAATCCCCACTATCAACATCCTGGGGGTTACCATTGACCAGAAACTGAACTGGAGTAGCCACATAAATACCGTGGCTACAAGAGCAGGTCAGAGGCTAGGAATTCTGTGGCGAGGAATTCACCTCCTGACTCCTCAAAGCCTGTCCACCATCTACAAGGCAAAAGTCAGGATTGTGATGGAATACTTTCCACTTGCCTGGATGGGTGCAGCTCCAACAACACTCAAGAAGCTCGACACCATCCAGGACAAAGCAGCTCGCTTGATTGGCATCCCATCCACAAACATTCACTCCCTCCACCACCAACGCACAGTGGCAGCAGTGTGTACCATCTACAAGATGCACTGCAGCAACGCACCAAGTCTCCTTAGACAGCATCTTCCAAACCCACAACCTCTACGACTTCGAAAGACAAGGGCAGAAAATGCATGGGAACGCCACCACCTGCAAGTTCCCCTCCAAGCCACACACGATCCTGACTTGGAACTATATTGCCGTTCCTTCACTGTCGCTGGGTCAAGATACTGGAACTCCCTTTCTAATAGCACTGTGGGTGTACCTAGCCCACATGGACTGCAGCGGTTCCAGAAGACAACTCACCACCACCTTCTCAAGGGCAATTAGGGATAGACAATAAATGCTGGCCTGGCCAGCGATGTCCACATCCCAGGAATGAATAAAAAATAATTCTCTTTGAAAATAATTATGGTGCTGTACATCAGCCTGAATCAGGAAACTATCAGACCATTATTTAAATTATTTAATGCATTTAAAAACAATATCATCAGATGTGGGCTTCACTGGTAGAGGCAAGGCTGGCATTTATCGTTCATCGTAAGTTGCCTTGAAAAATGGTGGAGAACCTTCTCTTGAACCACTGCAGTTCATATTCTTTGTAGCAGTCTGATATAACTAATTAGTTTACTAAGCTGGTTTGTGACTGTAGATATGAATAGGTCAGTCTGGGTAAGGACAGCAGTTTTATTGATATCATTTTTTCTTTATTTCCAAAATTTCTTTGAACCAAATTCAAATTTTGCAAACCGCCATGTGTTATGACCGAGGTGGGAGCAGTGCATTGTCTTTTCTAGAGGTCTCCACAGGTCACAACATACATTTTTTTTAATGTTTAACCAGTTACTGATGTGGTCAATCATGTACTCTATTCTTTATCCAAGAATAAAACACACCAACCATGTTTCTTTAATAAACAACAAAATTATCAGGTTATTATAAAACAAGACTTATCCAGTAACAAAGCAAAGCATTAACAGACAGATTGAAATATGAAAGTTCCCTTTTTAAATTCCCCACATACAAACTCGCACACACATTGAAAAAAACAGAAATTCTCTCTGCAGAGGTCTGTTACAAAAAAAAGGCAAAAAAGAATACTTTTGCTAAATACTTGCTAATTCTTGAAGAGAAAAAGAGAAGATATGGAAAGATGTCAGTTGTCCCTTTTTGGTCTGGCATTCCAAATATGCATAGACAGCTGTCACAGGGATTTTTCTACAGCAGTTCTTTTCAGGCATCATCGAGGATCAGTTTGGCTTTCCAGGAGAAATGCAGCATGAGGGTTTCGGCCAGGGTTTTCAGGAGAAATGCAGCATCTGTTTCTCTATTTCTTACACTTGATTCTCAGGAAGTTCTTAAAGAGATGGAAGAGGGTGAGCTGCTGATGGGTGCTCTCTTGGCTGGTTTTCTCCAACTGTCTTCAAAACAGTTCATACCCCAACACACTACCCAAAGCGAAACCAAAAACAATATCTCAACAGTCAAGCCTCCTGACTCCTATAAATCTTGACCTGTCGCTTCTCTGTAAACATCTTCCCTAGGTCACTAAAGTTTCTGTTGTTTATTGCTTGAAGCACATGACTTCCAGCAAGGTTGTTTTTAAACAACATCTCAGTGTCCTTTCAATGAACTGTCAACAACAAAGCAAAGTCCAGCTTCTATGAATCTTCAGCCTTCCAATGAATCTATCTCCACAATTTAAATACAAGTCCTCAAAAACATATACTTAACAAAAAATATAGGAGCAGTTTCATAATACATGGTAGGATTTGTGCTCACAATCTCTGGATTATTAGTCTAGACCTTTGGATTATTATTTCAGTAACAACATACGAACATATCACGACACTACTATAATCAGTAATGCTTTGGTCATGATTACTGCATTGAATCAAAGAATGGGGTCAGTTTAAAGAGAGATCTTTCTGCCAATGTAAACTGAACTGAAAACCTTAAAACATGCTATAACTACAAAGTCTCTCTCATATAGCCAAAACTGATATATTATCTGACAGACTCTCTCCAAACTGAAACTTGCAGTGTTATTTGACAGACAGGGCATTCTCAATTGTCTGCAAATTTCTTATTTTCCAGCTCCTTGCAAGTTTGCAATAGTGGGCTATTGGCTGAACAGTGCTAGTCACGCAGAAGGGTTCAAAGGAGTGTGGGATAGCGATGGGTAGCATTGAAACTTGTCAACTTTCTGTAAGTGTTCCAGGTACTGTATTGAAAAGAAACCAGTACAGAGTTGTGTATTGAATGTGATGCACGGGGAGCCCCTGTTTATAATAATCATTGCATTGTCTGGTTACCATTCCAAACTGTGGCTTTGTTCTGAAGGTTAAAGCAGCTTCAATCTGTTATCACAAAATCACAGAATTGTTACAGTGCAGGAGGAGGCCATCGGACCCATCGTGTCCATACCGGCTCTCTGAAAGAGCAATTCCCTCAGTTCTATTCCCCTGCCTACTCCCCGTAACCCTGCACATTCATCCTTTTCATATAACTGTCTAATTCCCTTTTGAATGCTTCAATTGAACCTGCCTCCACCACACTCTCAGGCAGTGCATTTCAGACCTTAACCACTTGCTGCGTGAAAAGGTTTTTCCTCATGTCACTTTTGCTTCTCTTACCAAATACTTTAAAATCTATGCTTTCTTGTTCTTGATCCTTTCACGGGTGGAACAGTTTATCTCTATCTACTCTGTCCAGACTCCTCATGATTTTGAATACCTCTATCAAATCACCTCTCAGCCTTCTCCAAGGAAAACAGTCCTAACTTCTCCAATCTATCTTCATAACTGAAGTTCCTCATCCCTGGAAACATTCTCGTGAATCTTTTCTGCACTCTCTCCAATGCCCTCACATCTTTCCTCAAGTGCGGCATCCAGAACTGGACGCAGTACTCCAGCTGAGGCCGAACTAGTGTCTTATAGAAGCTCAACATATCTTCCTTGCTCTTGTACTCTATGTCCCTATTAATAAAGCCCAGGATACTCTATGCTTTATTAACCGCTCTCGCAACCTGTCCTGCCACCTTCAATGAATTATGCACAGATACACCCATGTCCTTCTGCTCCTGCACCTGCTTTTGAATTGTACCCTTTATTTCATATTGTCTCACCATGTTCTTCCTATCAAAATGAATAACTTCACATTTCTCTGCATTGAACTTCATCTGCATCTGTCTGCCCATTCCACCAACTTGTCTATGTCCTTTTGAAGTTCTACATTATCCTCCTCACAGTTCGCAATTCTTCCAAGTTTCGTATCATCTGCAAACTTTGAAATTGTGCCCTGTACACCAAAGTCTAGGTCATTAATATATATCAAGAAAAGCAAGGGTCCCAACACTGATCCCTGGGGAACTCCGCTACAGACCTCCCTCCAGCCCCTAAAACATCCATTAACCGCTACTTTTTGTTTCCCGTCACTGAGCCAATTCCGTATCCATGTTGCTACTGTCCCTTTTATTCCATGAGCTATAACCTTGCTCACAAGTCTGTTGTGTGGCACTGTATCAAATGCCTTTTGAAAATCCATGTACACCACATCAATAGCATTGCCCTCATCAACCAACTCTGTTGCCTCCTCAAGAAACTCCAGCAAGTTAGTTAAACATGATTTTCCCTGAAGAAATCCATGCTGGCTATCCTTAACTAACCTGCATTTGTCCAAATGACTATGAAATTTGTCCCAAGTTACTTTTTCTAGAAGTTTCCCCACCACCGAAGTTAAATTGACTGGCCTGTAGTTGCTGGGCTTATCTTTACACCCTTTTTTGAAAAAGGGTATAACATTTGCAATTTTCCAGTCCTCTGGAATCACCCCTAAGTCAAAGGAAGACAGAAAAACTATGGTCAATGCCTCCGCGATTTCCACCCTTACTTCCCACAGTATCCTTGGATGCATCTCATTCGGTCCTGGTGCTTTATTCACTTTAAGTATAGAAAGCCTATCTAATACGTCCTCTTTATCAATTTTAAACCCTTCTAGTATCTGAATTACCTCCTCTTTCACCATTGCCTGGGTTGCATCTTCTTCCTTGGTAAAGCAGATGCAAAGTATTGATTTCCTACCTCAGCTGAACCCTTTGCCTCCATGTGTAAATCTCCTTTATGATCACTAATTGGCCCCACACCTCCTTTTACCACCCTTTTGCCATTTACATGTCTACAGAAAACTTTGAGATTTCCTTTAATGCCAGCTGCCAGTCTCTTTTCATGCTCTCTCTTTGCTTCTCTTACTTGCTTTCTCACTTCCCCTCTAGACTTTCTTTATTCAGCCTGGTTCTCAATAGTATTTTCTACCTGGCATCTGTCATAATCACACTTTTTCTTCTTTATCTTAATCTCTACCTCTTGTGTCTTCCAGAGAGCTCTGAATTTGTTTGCCCAACCTTACCTCTTCGAGGGAACATACCTTGACTGTGCCCGAACTATCTCTTCTGTGAAGGTTGCCCATTGTTCAGCTACTGCTTTTCATTCCAACTTTTGACTCAAATTTATTCGCCCCAGCTCCATTCTTACCCCATTGAAGTTGGCTTTCCCCATGTTAATTATTCTTACTCCTTGTCCTTTTCCATAGTCAGCCTAAACTTTATGAAACAATGATCACTGATCCCTAAATGCTCTCCTACTGATACCTATCCACTTGGCCCACCTCCTTCCCAAGAACCAGGTCCAGCAGTGCATCCTTACTCGTTGGACTCGCAACATACTGCTGTGGAACATTTTCCTGAACACACTCTAGGAACTCTTGCCCCTCACTGCCCTTGACACTACTACTATTCCAGTCTATATTTGGAAAATTAAAGTCCCCCATTATAACTACCCTATCGTTTTTGCACAGTGGCGCAGTGGTTAGCACCGTAGCCTCACAGCTCCAGCGACCCGGGTTCAATTCTGGGTACTGCCTGTGTGGAGTTTGCAAGTTCTCCCTGTGTCTGCGTGGGTTTTCTCCGGGTGCTCCGGTTTCCTCCCACAAGCCAAAAGACTTGCAGGTTGATAGGTAAATTGGCCATTATAAATTGCCCTAGTATAGGTAGGTGGTAGGGGAATATAGGAACAGGTGAGGATGTGGTAGGAATATGGGATTAGTGTAAGATTAGTATAAATGGGTGGTTAATGGTCGGCACAGACTCGGTGGGCCGAAGGGCCTGTTTCAGTGCTGTATCTCTAAATCTAAAAAAATCTAAATCTCTGTAATTTCCTTGCAAATTTGTTCCTCCACGTCCTTCCCACTAGCTGGTGGCCTATAGACAACACTGAGCAATGTAACTACAAATTGAACAAATTAGCATTGAAAGGGAGGAGGTATTAGCGGTTTTAGCGGGGTTAAAAGAGGATAATTCCCCAGGCCCAGATGAGATGTATCAAGGCTGCTATTTGAGGCAAGAGAGAAGATTGCAGGAGCTCTGACACAAATTTTCAAATCCTCTCTGGCCACAGCAGAGGTGCCAGAGGACTGGAGGACAGCGAATGTGGTACCATTATTCAAGAAGGGTAGTTGGGATAAACCAGGTAATTACAGGCCAGTGAGTCTAACATCAGTGGTAGGGAAACTATTGGAAAAAATTCTGAGGGACAGGATTAATCCACTTGGAGAGGCCATATTAATTAAGGATAGTCAACATGGCTTTGTTAGGGGGAGATCATGTCTAACAAATTTGATTGAATTTTTCGAGGAGGTGACTAGATGTGTAGATGAGGGTAAAGCAGTTGATGTAGTCTACATGGACTTCAGTAAGGCTTTTGATAAGGTCCCACATGGGAGATTGGTTAAGAAGGTAAGAGCCCATGGGATCCAGGGTAATTTGACAAATTGGATCCAAAATTGGCTTAGTGGCAGGAGGCAGAGGGTGATGGTCGAGGGTTGCTTTTGCGATTGGAAGCCTGTGACCAGTGGTGTACCACAGGGATCGGTGCTGGGACCCTTGCTGTTTGTAGTGTACATTAATGATTTAGACATGAATATAGGAGGTATGATCAGTAAGTTCGCAGATGACATGAAAATTGGTGGTGTCGTAAATAGTGAGGAGGAAAGCCTTAGGTTACAGGACGATATAGATGGGCTGGAAAGATGGGCAGAGCAGTGGCAAATGGAACTTAATCCTGAGAAGTGTGAGGTGATGCATTTTGGGAAGACTAACAAGGCAAAGGAATATACAGTGGATGGTAGGACCCTAGGAAGTACAGAGGGTCAGAGTGACCTTGGTGTACTTGTCCATAGTTCACTGAAGGCAGCAGCACAGGTAGATAAGGTGGTTAGGAAGGCATATGGGATACTTGCCTTTATTAGCTGAGGCATAGAATATAAGAGCAGGGAGGTGAAAATGGAACTGTATAAAATGCCAGTTAGGCCACAGCTGGAGTACTGTGTACAGTTCCAGTCGCCACACTATAGGAAGGATGTGATTGCACTGGAGAGGGTGCAGAGGAGATTCACCAGGATGTTGCCTAGGCTGGAGCATTTCAGCTATGAAGAGAGACTGGATAGGCTAGGGTTGTTTTCCTTAGAGCAGAGAAGGCTGAGGGGGGACCTAATTGAGGTGTCCAAAATTATGAGGGGCATAGATAGCGTAGATAGGAAGAAACTTTTTCCCTTAGTGGAGGGGTCAATAACCAGGGGACATAGATTTAAGGTAAGAGGCAGGTTTAGAGGGGATTTGAGGAAACAAAATTTCACCCAGAGGGTGGTTGGAATCTGGAACGCACTGTCTGAAGGGGTGGTAGAGGCAGGAACCTTCACAACATTTAAGAAGTATTTAGATGAGCACTTGAAATGTCATAGAATACAAGGCTACGGGTCAAGTGCTGGAAAATGGGATTAGAATAGATAGGCTTGATGGTCGGCGTGGACACAGTGGGCCGAAGGGCCTGTTTCTGTGCTGTATCACTCTATGATTCTATGACTAACTGCATCTTTTTCGTTCCTTAGCTCGAGCCAAATTGATTCTGTCCTCGATCCCTCCGGGACATCCTTTTTCTCCAGCACTGCACTGCTCTCCTTAATCAATACCCCAACCCCTCCTGCGTTTTTCCCTTTTCTATCTTTCGTATCCACGAATATTTAATACCCAGTCCTGCTCTTCTTTGAGTCAGGTCTCTGTTATAGCCACAACAATATATTTCCACATGGCAATCTGCCCCTGTCTCTCACCAATCTTATTAACCACACTTTGTGCATTCACATATATGCACATTAGCCCTGATCCAGACTTTATTACTTTCTCCCTTACTTTGACCCCACCTAATAACTTAGTATTCCCTACTCTAGTACTATCTATCTCTCTCAGTATTCTGTGCACCTTGGTATTCCTTTCTGACATTTGCTCCTGGTTCCCACACCCCTGACAAGTTACCAGTTTTGCTTCCCTCCAATTTGAGCACCCTCAGGTTTCCATTCCCCTGCCAATCTAGTTTAAACCCTCCCTCACAGCACTAGCAAATCTCCTTGCGAGGATATTAGTCTCAGTCCTGCTAAGATGCAACCTGCCCATCTTGTACAGGTCCCACCTGCCCCAGAAACGGTCCCAATTCTTCAGAAATCTGATGACTTCCCTCCTACACAAGTTCTCCAGCCTCTTGTTCAATCACTCAATTCTTCTATTCCTTTGCTCACTCGCAAGTGGGACTAGGAGTAGTCCTGAGAGTACTGCTTTTGAGGTCCTGCTTTTTAATCTCCTTCCTAGCTCCCTAAAACCTGCCTTCAGGACCTCATGCCCCTTCCTACCTATGTCATTTGGTGCCAATGTGGACCACGACCTCTGGCTGTTCACCCTCCCCCAGAAGAATATCCTGTAGCTGCTCCATGACATCCTTGACCCTGGCACCAGGGAGGCAACATACCATCCTGGAGTCATGTCTATGGCCGCAGAAAAGCCTGTCTGTTCCCCCAACTAATATCACTACTGCTCTTCCACTCTTCTTTCTCCCCTCCTCTGCAGCTGAGCCACCTGTGGTGCCACAAACTTGGCTCTGACTACACTCTTCAGAGGAACCATTATCCTCACCAGTATCCAAAATGGAAAACTGATTAGTGAGTGAGATCATCTCAGGAGACTCCTGCACTACCTGCCCAGTCCTCTTGGACTGCCTGACGGTCACCCATTCCCTATCTGCCTGCATGCTCCTAACCTGTGGTGTGACCACCTCCCTAAACGTGCTATCCACTTAATTCTCTGCCTCGCGGATGCACCACAGTGATTCCAGCCGCTGCTCGAGTTCTGAAACCTGGAGCTCAAGCTTCTGCAACTGGTGACACTTCCTGCTGATGTGTTTGTCTAGGACTCAACTTCCCACATGCCGCAGGCTGTACAGTACACTCGGCCGAGCTGCCCTGCCATACCGTAACTTTACAGATTATTTATTATAAGTAGAATAGCTTACCAGTTACTCAACAACCAGCTTCTTCCACTGTACTGAAGCAAGAACAAAATGCTGGAGGGTTAAAACAAGCAGAAAAAAAGCAGCACCTCCTCTCCCTTTCACTGAACTCCTGACTCACCAAACCCGTATATCCATACTCTGCTTGCGATCTGCACACCGTTTTTGTGTTTTACTTTTGTTTTTTCAGCTCAACTTTCAGATTCAATTTCAAATATTGGAGCTTTGAAGACTACATGGGATGGCATTAAGCTTTATAGTCTACATGTAATGATATTATGTTTGGTGCTTGAATTTTGTGGATCTAGTGTTTTGGAAAAGCTGTTCTTTTTGTACTGCTACTTTATTGGTAGTGTCATGCAGGCCCCCACCCGCCAAGAATGAGGCATATTAATTTCTCCCCATGGACATTAAATTTCAAATTGTTGCTGGGAAGAAGCGGCGGCCTATTACAAGGGCTGCCAGACTGGCTGGAAATACATTTTTGCATATTGACAGATGGTACTTGAAAAGACAAAGAGGCTATTCCCTGCTCCAATTTAACCCACAATGGACCTTTGATCTAAAGGCCTGCTATCTGACCCGAACCTGACGGGACCCAACGACATGTGTTGGGTTCGGGTCGGGTTGGGCCCCTCTTCCGGGTCCGGCTTTCGGGCTCGGGTCGGGTCGGGCCGGACACGCACAGTATGTGCTCTGCTGGTAAGTACTGAAATTAAAAAACTTACCTGAGCTGGGAGTCCGGGACGAAACTGAGTCTGCGCAGTGAGTGAGTGACATCACTATGATGACATCACGCACACGCTGCAGCTTCCTGAAGTTTCGAGTCGGAAGGCAAGTAAAGGGACGGTCAGGTCGGGCTTGGGTCAGGTTGGGTTGAGTCGGGGTCAGATTCGGGTCGGGCTTGGGGCAAAATCGAAGGGACTGGGGCCGGGCCGGGCTCGGGTCTGCTGTGGTTTGGTCGGGTTTGGGTCGGGTTCTTTTTCCCAACCTGAGCAGGCCTTTACTTTGATCATCAGGTATTGTGTGTAGAGGAGACATTCCAAGGTCTGCTAGGACAAGACAATCCACAAGGGCCAGGACTGATTAGGCCAGCTGGTCACATGACTAACTGGCTGCTGCAGGTTGTTTTGAACTCGCCACAGATAATTTGAACTCAGAAAGCTGTTTGCTTCTGGACTGAGAAGACCTCCCTTCTGCCTGCTCCCATCTCATTCACATGGAACTCCAAAACCCACTGAAGACACATGAATCCCAAGAGAGAACGGTCTCCTACACTGAACAAGGTTTAAGAAGAATACTAGACCCCAAAGAAAAGCAAGACTACCTACAATCAAGGACTCTACACTGAGCTCGAAGCACAGTAACAAACCCTCTTCAGAGATTGCCTCAAACTTTTTCACTTTATTTTTCTTCTGCTCTTTTCTGTCCCTATTTACATGTATCGCGTATGCATGCTAGCGTGGGCGCGTCGTGTATCCTTAGGCGTTAACCAAATTAGAGTCTAAGTTTTAATAAATTTCACCTTTCTTCTTTAAACCTAAGAAAGCCTGTTTGTGCTCATTTCTTTTCCTTATAATTGGAAAGTGGTGAACAAGGATTCACCAAGGAAGAGCTCAAAACATGGTGTGTTTAAAATAAAACCCTGTTACAGTAAGACCAGGTGAAGGCTGAAAGGGACCCCGAGACACCTTTCTCACCTGTCGTAACAGTAGACATTGATCTATCTTGATCTGCTCACATGAGCAACTTGAGACAAATTAAATGGAATATGGATTTACACCTTATATATGGCCTCCAAAGCTCCATGCTACCCACTTACGCAGCTCACAAAAACAAAAGCTCTGGCCTGAACGGCAGTGTCTTACAACTTTCCGATACAATCTAAACTGCAGTGTCACACAATACAGCACAATCTCTCTCTCTCCTAGATGCTCCAGTCTATTTTAACCATCCCAATTTAGCTGGAGCCTAATCACTGCAAGTCACCAGTGGAAGTAACACAATCCCAATTAGCAACTTCTCTCCATTGAGCAGAAGCTGTCAGTACTGATGAAAATAGGTGGGAGCAATCAATTAGACACCTGAAAAAGGGTCCCTTTTTAAGGAATGCCTCACTACCACAACCCACGAGGTCAGTATATTTCATTGAAGCAAATAATAACCATGCTGAGTAATCTATCAAGAGAAAACTGGCAAATCAATAAAAATAATCTTTTCTTTCAATAGAAAGCATCCTAAAATGGTTGGAGTGGCCTTGAAGATTAGATCTGTGATATTACCATTAGTTTGTAAAGGAGGATGTCATTTACCTAAGGTTAGGCAGCCAGTTGTCACTTCAGAGTTGATGGGCCTTTGCACACAACAAAAATGTTGGCCCTTGTTTTTTGGTAAACAAACAGTAATTTGCAGAGCTTGTCGGCTATGTGTTGGGATAGGCCACATATTACAGGCAATGGATAACAAACAAAAATAAATATTAAAGGCAGCAGTTGGTCTCCAGGGTTGTTTACAGTTTGCTTTTTGCGTGTGTCGATGACATTAACTTTCACAGAACATCAAAGTGGCTGTTTGCAGTCCCTGTGAGACTTTTGCTGAAGGAAATGTCGGTATGCAAACCACATCCGTCTTAGTCTTGCCTCATTAATGCAATTTTGTCAGTAATCTCGATAGAAATAATTTTCAGTTCTTGCAATAAAACCCAAACATAATTTAACAATGTGGGAACTAAACATTTTGTGCTTTTTTAATATCAAAACCATATGTAGTTTGAATTGATGTATTTTTGGCTTATTGTGCAGCTTCCAGGGCTCTCCATGGCCTAAGGTAGGTCTGCATTCTCGGTGACGAAAGTGTTGGTGAATGGTGCTCATCAGGCAGTAAAGGGTTCAAAGTAGTGTGGGATAGCAATGGGTCGCATTTAAACTTGCTGCCTTTCTGGAAATTTTCCAGGTACTGTACTGAGAGAGCGCAAGGAGACAGCCAACCGTGTGACAGCCCTGACAACCAATTTTATCTGCAGCACCTGTGGAAGAGTCTGTCACTCTAGAATTGGCCTTTATAGCCACTCCAGGCGCTGCTTCACAAACCACTGACCACCTCCAGGCGCTTACCCATTGTCTCTCGAGACAAGGAGGCCAAAGAAGAAGAAGAAGACTGTACTGAATGGAAAGCAATGCAGCGTTATGTATTATACATGATACACAGGGAGCCACTATTTGTCTTAATCATTGCTTTGTCTGGTTACAATCCCTAATTACTTCGCATGCTCAACTTCATTTACAGCGAGGAGGAGGGGAGATGGAGGAGGATGGTGAGGAGGTAACTAGCCAGCTTCCCTGTAGCGTCAAGGGGGAGTAAAATTGGAGTCAGCACTTATACAGGAAAACAGTCGGTGGTAGATCTCCCGACCTGATTTACCGGACTGGTACCGCGTGAATTTGTCTGAAATGACGGCACAATATCATGCCCAGTGATAATATCATGAGTCTACAAACTCATCAATTTTAGCATTTCAAAGTGGAATTGTGAAATCACCAAACAAACCAGACCAAATTAGTTTCTGAGTAGCAGCAGGTAGACCCACAAAGGAGACTAACTTGACTTCCTTTGAACAGGTGGATTACAACCGGTTGCACCATTCCCCAATACAAAGGCAAAGTGAACTCTGTTCAAGATACACCTAACTGACACCAATATTTTGGGTCACATTAATCTGTTTATTTAAAGTTGTATGGAAAGATATGATACTGAACCTTTTTCTATTTGATACAGAATAAAATTTCTATGCCTGTCATAGTGCTGTGAAAGCCAAGGTTCCAAGAATTACGGGAAAGTAGTTACCACATGAAGATAGCACGCTGCTTCAGTAGAACTGACAAGGGGAAGCTGCAGTGTCAGATACTTGCTCATTACAAAAAGAGATGAGCTCATCAGGATCCCATTTCTGCTGTAAGATACATTAGGCTGCATCACAAAATCAGTGCAAGCAAGGATGTGTATTGTGTTACCAATACAAGGACTTGAAATAATCATCTTTAAACTGCTCAAATAAGGAATTCCTGAACACATTATGGACAGAACCCCTGTGGTTTTACTGGTTCTATCACTTGGAGTTTCAAGCTCTTAATTGGTAACCTATTTTTAACTGATTTTGGCAGCATTTACAAGTCAAATAGGTTTTCATCAACAAGCTGTTTATTTAACTGTGGTACATTTCTATGATCATGTGTAAGTGAGACCTGCTTCTGAGGAACCTGTCACAGCCATAGCCACTTTTATAAATGAACTCTCAGCTCAAAGACTCCACCTGTGTATAAATGAATGAGCAATTATTAAAAGTGTTCAAATGAATGAAAGAAAATACTTCAAATTACTTTTTTAAGAAGATCAAAAATGGCTTGAAAATGTATGTATTGGAATGAACTTCTTGGCCTACAGCCATATATGCAAACACCGAGGATTGTGATTCACGTGGGCCTGCAAAATGCTGTGCAATACATGGCCAAGGGGGGGAATTTTATGGGGCCTGCAAGAGCAGCATTCATGGCGGGTGGGGTGATTTAACAAGGCGGGAGTCAAAATTTCTTTTTCCAGAGGGTGGGTTGAGAATTGGAGACTTTGTCAGCAGCATCCTTATGGCGGGTCGATCTTCACGCTGCCCTATAGCAGGTTCCAACTTCAAATATATTTCTGTGCAATGAATACTCATTAGCTTATAATTAATTGCAGGTAAATCCTACCTTCCAGATTACCTGAGGAGCGTACAGGAATCTTGTGGCACCCACTTCACAATTGTTTCAAGGTGGCATTCAACAGTCGTGTTTGTTCAGTTGTGTCTGAGGTCAGCGGTTTCGTTTGTTGAACTCAGCAGCATAAGGAAGGGCAACAGAAGAATGGAAGTTTGGCTGGAGGCTTGGGAACAGTAAGGGCAAAACGGGGGGGGGGGCAGGTGGGGAGAGGAGGGTGGGTGCGGATGAACGAAGGAGTGGCAGAGGGATCCAAGGGAGGTCAGAGGGAGGGGTAGGGTAAACGGAGGAGTGAAGTGGGAAGGGCCTGGTGTCCTGGTGTTGGGGGTGCGGGGGGCAGTTCAGTCAGTCAAGGTAAGGGAAATGAGGTGCCTAAATGGAAGGGTCAGTAGTGTCCACATTGTGGTCCTATGGGTCAAACTCAGGGTGCTGGCTGGCAGAGGAATGTTCACAATCACAGGGGGAGTTCAATTTGGTCGGGGAGTATGTCCAGTCTGAGGTTGGGTTTTTCAAAGGTTTTGTAGGGCGGGTCAGGGAAATCTAACAAGTACTCATGGATAATGCGAGGAGGGTCTAGGATCAGAGGGGGCATGGTGTAAGCTCAGGGGGGAGAGGAGGCACATCCAAATGGATGGTGACAGGGTCCAGGATAATGGGGTTTGGTTGAAGGGTTAAAGAGGGAGGTGCAAGGTGATGTTGGGAGGGTCAAGGGTGATGGGAACAAGTAAGAGGGTGATAGGAGGAGGGTGTAAGTTTATAGCCATGAGCTGGAAGCTCACATGCACCATATTCTCACAGTATCTCAAGATGCACGTGAGACTGCAAGGATTGCAGATCCAAGTGGGAGGAAGCCAGGGTGGGTGGAGTTGTGTATGTGGACAATGGGAGGAGTTTATCAACTCACTGCTCATCAATTCTATGGATGGAAGCAATGGACAAGATTTTTTCATTTCCCTGTCTGCTTTATGAACACAGTTATAGTGTTAAAATAACCTGGTTCTCATATACCCAATTTGCATGGAACTTCGGGAGCAAGTGGAGAGGATGCTGCTTAGGAGAACTCTTGCTGCTCAATAAATGAGTCTGTAGTGCCAGCAACAGGCATCATGATAGTGCACAAATGGGAGTGCAGTCATGTCCTACAGACTGTCAAGTAGAAAAATGGGAAGTAACATGAGCATTCATTGCAATTTGCTCACTGAAACTCTACATCGTGACTTCCACATTAAATGTAATGTCCGCACCTCCTCTGTAACCATCAAAAGTGTGCCAACTGTGAGGCTTTCCATTACCTTTAGCTCTCCCACTAAGTTAGTCCAAACAAAATGAAGATAATGCATACACGAGCAATTCACAATAGATATATTGTGAAAAATTTACATTTGACAATGCTTATGCTCTTATGCTTATGATCACTACATGTTGGGGATGAGGAACAAGATTTGCTGCTCGGAAAAGAAAGATACTTGACTAAGGTTATGAAGCTAGCCAGGAACACTGTGGCCATGATGCAGAGTGTTCCTGTTTGTCCAGGAGCCTGTTTTAAAGCCTGGACAGACCTTCTGCATTGTTAAATGATGGCAACTTTCACCAATGAAAAGCTTCATCTGACATGTGATCGCATTTCTCCCGTGCCCGCCGCCAGCCAGTCATACTTTAATTTTAATCACGTGGGAACCAGCTCCTGACACAAAAGCTGAAGTGCTGCCTACTTCCGCCGTCGTGAATGGTGTGCCATTAATAAAATATCGCCCAAGGTGTGGGATTGTGCTGGCAATGCACCACGCATTAAGCTATTGACCAGAGCTGTACTTGCTCAGGGAGGTGGCAGGCAGAAGACAGGCACTTGCCCAAGCGAACTGAAGAAAGAAACAAGAGGAGGGAAAGTCAATCTGATCACTTTTCTGCAGGTGCTATTAACCAGTGCAAATCACATGGACAATGTACAATGAAACATTAAAGGAACAGAACCAAGGCACACTGCAGATATTGGGGGGAATTTTATGCTCTCCCCCATAGTGACTTTGGAGGCACAGAGAGCATATAATCGGGTGAGATGGTGGCACCTCCACACAAATTAAGTCCAGGGCGAGAAGGTCCATGGAAGGCCTTCCCACACTGCTGCCAATTGAGACCCTTAATGAGAATTAATGTCCAATTCCTCATCCCGCCTTTGCTGGTATTAGCCCAGCGGTGGGTGGGCCTGTAGCCACACCAGGAGCATGCCAAGCAAACTTGTGTAGGTTTCTTGCTGACTCTGGGGTGGGGGGAGGGGGAGTGGTCCCTCGTTAAAAGACAATTAGTGCCAGATCGAGGGACCTGGCATCAGGAAGGCAGGACCCACTGATAGCCAACCCCTGCCCTTGCTGCTGACCCTCCTACACCCCGCCCCTGCCCAACCCCCACCTTGTGAAAGCCCTCCCGCCCTGACTCACCAGTGGCCTGGGTCCAGGACCTCGGGTGGGTGATCCACCGGCAGCAACTTCCACCTCTGCGCTGGCACTGCTCAGTTAAAGAGCTGCTGGCCTCATATTGGCTGATGGTTCTCAGCAGGCAGAACCTCCGTTACCGGGGTCCTTAATCTCGGGGAAGCCCCGCCACTGTCCACTTAAGTGCCTAATTGGCATGTAATGCGGTGGGCCTTCCCCAAAAGAGGCGAAGCAGGGCTCTTGCTGGTGCTTTAGCTGATGGCTGAGACCCCTGTCACCCAGATAAAATCCCAGCCATGCAATCAGATCAGTCACTGCCATCGGGTGAGCCTGCTCATTTTTGTTTGGACAATTTGCCTTCGGATGGTACGGCTCTGTCCATTTATTTTCTGGTCCAGTTTTATCGCTTTCTCAGTCTGTCTCCCCTCTTGCTCTGTCTCCATCTATACCCCTATCCATTTTACATCCTTCTAGATCCCTTCAATGCAAGCAATATCCCTGTCTTGTCTCCTTCTATTGTTATAACATGTTTTGCCAAGAGGCTATGGAACAGATCTCTTCTAGTGCAGTTCAGCAAGGCAGCTGACATTAGCCATCACTCCCTCAATGTTAAAATTGGTGAAACCATGCACCCACTCCAGCCTGAAATGATCAGCTCAGGAACTTGGGGCAGGATTTTAGTCTTTGGGTCAGGACCCCAATGTCAAGGTCAAATGTGGATCACAACCCCGCACTGTGTGTGGGAACTGTCAAATGGCAGCAATCTTCTCCAAATTGGCCAGTTAGTGGCCAGAGGGTGTGCTCACGATCCAATTAAGGACAGCAGGTGGGCTCTCGAAGCTGGAGGGCCAATAGGAGGCCGTCCAACACAGAAGAAACAGCAGGCTGCCTTTTCAGATAAGACAGAGATAGAAAAGGCACCTCAAGACGGAGGTGCCCTGTCTTTAGCCATTCACAATTTTAAATTAAAAATTTCCTCAGCAGCTGGGTCACCATTGTGGAGGACTGGTCCCCTTCACAAGGCGGCCTGCAGCTGCAGCTGAATCCAGGCAGGCGAGGAGGGCCTCAAAGTCTGCCTGGACCCTGCTGGCTCTGATGCTTCGGAGGGCCCACAGGCTGGCTGGAAAATTCCAGTTGCCCTCTGACAATAGGCCTCAAGTGGCCATTTAATGGTCTTAATTGATTACCCGTCGCTTGCAGGCAGCTAGCCGTGCCCCATCCCCATCTTGCCTCTGAGGAAATGGCCCAGGGCGCAATGGAGCTGGCAAGCTGGCACGCCAGCCAGTGGTGCAAATTTTTGTGTCCGCCTGCCCCCGTGCTCGCCCCCATTGGGGGTGGGGGGGCTAAAAGTCCTGCCTTTAGCAGCTAGCAGCCTATTTGCACATATTAACATTTAAATCAGCAGATTCAAATTTCCTAAATACAACTTTACATCACAGAAAATTAGAATCTGCTGATCCTAACGGGCACAGTCTGCTTTGCCATTTTCAACATTGAGGGAGCAGCATCAGCAGAGGCCTGGACAAAGGGTAATGGCCTGTAAGCAGAAAGGGGAAGGGAGAAAGAGAAAGAAAGAGAAAAATAAAAACTACAGTACAAAAATAAAACCCATGCTAATGTGGGCTGCCACCAGTTTCCTTTCATGTCGACATGTGTAAAATTCCCCCAAACCTCAGGCACCAGCTTCAGTTAGGCAGCGTGGCTACAATGTTGCTGAAGTTATTTCTGGAAGTTTTGAAGCTCTGCAGGAAAATTCCTTTTGGTTTACCCAAACATACAATGAGCAAAGCTCCTCTCATGTCCCAGTGAAACTTGGAAGCATGCGGTGAGATTTAGGCCTGCCTGCTTTCCTACACTTCCGTGAATCCAGACTTCCACACTGCCTTTGATTTTTGAAGGTCTACATATGTGCTGTAATCAAAACTTTGTGTCAAATAAGTTTAGAAATGGCTAAATGGAGAACTAAAAAATGATATTTAAAATGAATATACCCATTGTATGTAATTGCTTGTTGAACTCATATGTAATTTAGAGACTGGTTTAGAAATGTAATTAGCACAAATTTTATGTTGCAACTCCAAGGTAATTTAGAAAATGCACAATTGACAAATAATTTTTTTTTAAAGTTTAGAGTGTAATGAAGAGACTGAGTTACACTCAAAACAATCTCAGGCAATTCTAAAAATTTCCAAGAAACTTACAGGGAGTTAAGTGACCTCAGTCCCTGGAAAGCATCTGGTGCGATTTCTGAGATGTGGTTGTTGCTCAGGTCTCTGAAAAGAAAAACAATACCTTAAATATTGACTGCCATCTTAGAAAGGTGCTGTAGGCCTACTGGCCTGTTTGTTCTATTCAAATACTCACAAATGGCTCACCAATATTCAACAGGGTTTTCCACTTTGGCACTACTGATGCCTTGCATCTGTTTCTCACTGACTTATTTCTCCCTTGAATGCCAAACTACCACAACACGAAAACCTGCACAGGTGACTGAGATTCATGGTCAGTGCATTACATTATTCATAGATTCCAAAATAAGGAGCTATTTGCTTAAAGTAAACTTTTAGTTGCTATTTCTGTATGTTTGGAATAATGGCTATATAAGCCCCCACCCCCACCCCCGGCATGTACCTTAACTGTCAAGAGTGTAAAATGAAAATTCTGAAGTTTGTTGGGCACAAATTTTCCACCGGTATTTTAAATGATCAGAAGATCATATGTAATGTCTGCTGGAGTTTCTGATAACCACTCTCAGCAGGTAAACCATGTAAAGTATAAATTACACCTACTTTCTGGACAACAAAATCCTGTATTTATAATTAAGGACAGATTGGTCTATTTTTTGAAGCTGTGGTTCTATTCTGAGCATGGTGATATGTCAAGGTGTTATTTCTCAAAGACAGACATACTATTAGGCAATCTTATGCTCATTTTGAAAGCTTTTTTTTAGCTGCTGCTGATTTGCGATAGGTACTGTGCTCTGCTGAGATCTGTGAAGAAATATACCACTGTCCCACTGATAAGATACTGTTGCCACTTCCTTTGGAAACCTTGTAGAACTTGCCTCTTATGAAAGGAATTCCATTGTATCAAAATGAGTGAAAAATAAAATTTTTCATTAAAAAGCATAACTAATAATTTTTCATCTCAAAAATGACTTTATGGCAGTCCACAGGACTGAATATAGGACATTCTGAATAAAAACTAACTTAACTAAAAATAAATCCTTAGTAACAATGATAATAACTGTATAGCTACAATCACTTTAATGAAACAATCCCTGACTGGATATTCCATTTTTGTGAGATCTATCATTTGGTTAACAGTAGCATGATGTTTTGTCTTAAGGCGCTAAATCATGACTTTGTGAGCGGCTGCTCAGGTTCGAATTAAAAATCAGGAGAGATGTAAAATGGGCTGTCAACCTGTTACCATCGGTTTTACACTATTGCACAAAGTCAAGATTATCCCAAGTATTATATGGGAAAAGCTAACTGCACCCCAAGATGTTAAAGTTGAGCCTTATGGACCAATTAGATCCCAGATTCTGAGCTAGCAGCTATCAGTCAGCGCCCAGTAGGTGTGCTACAAAAGTATTCAGTGCCACTGGGCCAGGGAGGGGGTGTTTTCTTGTTCCTGATCTGTGACGCCTGGCAGTGTATGATTCTGATTTTGCGGGAGCATAGACTGCGACTTGGCACTGATGTATTCCACGGTATCCTAATGACACACATTGGCACTGATGTTTATGGGGAGGCTGGTGGGGACCTTGGGGTGGCTGGGAATGCCAGAAATGCATGGGCGAGGGAGATCGTGGATGTAAGTTTGGGGGAAGGTCATGGATGGCAAGTCAGATGTGGGGGGTCATTGTGGATGAAAGGTTGGTGGTAGATGGTGGATGAAAGGTTGTGGGGAGATTGTGGATGGCAGGCTTGGGCGGTGGCATGGGGGGGGTGGTGGTGGTGGAATTGGATTCCGTGGGGTGGGGTGAAAGCCTTTCATGGGGAGGGAAGAAGGTTTGTTTGAGTGACTCAAGGGGAATACATGCCTGCTCCTCCTGACCCACAAACAGTAATGGAAAGGCACCTAGCTGCTGGATTCAGCCATTCTTGACTCCCTTCAGCTGCCTTGTTTTCCCAGCCCTGGGAAACCCAGCATGCAGCATGCATGCAGTAAAAGGTAAAATTTGAGGCATGAACCTCATTACCGTATTTCAATGATTGACCTGCCTCGAGAGCCATTTAATTGCCCGCCTCCGAAAGCCCGCCTCCTTTAAAACCAGAAGTTGGAGGCGTGTTGGGGTCATGTTTCTGGTTTTTGAAATTTTAACCCCCCCGCCCATCCTGCGTAGGCTCATGCAAAGAAAAGCCACTGGGGCAAGTGACCAAAGGGCGGCTGGCATCTATGGAACTGTATCAGAACATGAGTTAGGAGAGAAGGGGAGATACTAAATGTGGATGTCATTGGGAAAATACTGAAGGATTTCAATTCCATCATTTTTCATGAAGGAAACACACAAAAAAGCTTTACAAACTGAAAAACACATTTACAGATTTGAGTCGTAAATCAGATAGGATCAGTCAGCCATTACCATCTACAATTTGTTAAATACTCAGCTTTACTTATGGAACACATGCTGAATAATCTTCTAAAGATTTGGAATACTTTTTCTTCTACTCACATTCTTCGCAACCTCTTGTAGGGTGAGAAGGCTCCAGGGGGGATGGATTTGATTGAGTTTTGCTCCAGACGTCTGTGGAGAAAACATGATTTGCTATTGAAAGTACATTCCGAGAGTAAAGCACACAGCAGTGGTGGTCCACACTCAGCCTCTTGTCAACATTCATGTTTACTCAAACCACATTACTTGGTACTCCTGTCAATGTTACTAAGAATAGCTGGATACCAAAGACCTTCCCTCTTTGTCCAGAATAAATTTGCCGGTTAGAGCTGCAGTGTCATGTTGTATAGGAAATATAATTTCCTTTCTTGTAAAAAAATCTCGACTAAGGTAGTGTTTGACTGGTTGCTTCTTGCCTGATGAGACAGAAGGCCATTTTTTTTGTCACATTGACATAACTAAGTGGTATATGTTGATGGCTAGTAAGCAAACAACTTATTAAAATTTATATCATGATAGTGTTACTGCTGTAAGAGATACTAGTTCAGCAGTGTCAAGTTGGCTGTGGACATATTATACCCAAGGTGATTTTTACATTAAGCATCCTCCTGCACAGTCTCAAGAGTGGGATAACACAGAATTATGTTCTTATAAGGATTGCACTGGAGACTCGTAAACAGCAAAATTATGTTTCGCATAAAACGTGCTGCAGGCAGGTTCTAAATGCTGCTATGTTTTTGGACTGACTTCACTGTACTGTCGGCACTAATGCACTAATACTGCAAATAGTTTCCAACTGTGTTTTTTTTTGATGACTGCATTTTGGTTGTTCAAGTTCTCCTCCAGTAATCAAAAGGTCAAATTGATTACATCAAGGGTGACATGATCTGCAAATGAAATACTTTGTGTAAATTTTAACAGCAGTCAGAAAGCACGCCTGAAAATCCATGGACCTTCTGCTGCAATCCTGTCGTAACTATGATGGGAGTACATCAGAACGGGCTGGATATTAGGCCACGTTTATGATACATTGGGTCCTGGCCTAACTTCAAAGTTTTCTTGTGCCATGTAAGGGGAGAAACCTTCAATCTTGACAAAGCCAGCGGTACCAAACTGGGTGCAGCTGGGAGCAGGGATCTGGAAATTGAGAGTTCCAATGACCTCAACCTTCAAAAGAACCTGACATATTCTTGGCAACAGTGACCTGGTGACAGCAAGCAAACCGACCATCAGCGTGGTGCAAATCAGGCCATCTTTGGGATCCAGGTCTGGAGCATGGCATTTGAAAAGCATTAATTTATTTTTTAATGCAGTTATCAGGACCAGATAATCATCATTTGGGAGGGGAATATGTTGACATCAGAGCCCAATGTCCACCAACAACCCCCCCCCAAATTATGGCGATGTCAGCACCAGAGATCACTGGCCAGTGCTTCCTTGGCCATTTGGGGGAGCCCTGGCCAGATTTTCTGCCAATCTAGCAATTAACACGCTGCCGTCGGAGCTCCTGTCCCTCTAAGGGATGAGAGCCTGCCTCCAAGAATTGCCAATGGCGGCAGGAAGAGGCCATTAATTGACCGCTTAAGTGGGGTTGGGGGTTGCCACCAAATCGGGGAGGCCACAGAGTACCCGAATAGGAGGGCTCCCCCCTGCACCCCGAGCCCGCAGAGAGGTTGCGAGGGATCACCAGATGGTCTCCTTACATGGTGGAGGGCTCACCTGCTGTTGATAAAATGCCAGGAAGAAGCCCTTAATTGACCACTTAAGTGGCAGAATTGGCCTCTGGATGGGAGGACTGTCCTTCACCTTCCCCACCACTGGAAAAATGCCACGGCGATGGGATGACAGCGGGCACTCCATCCCCATCTTCCCTCATCATTTTCCGGCACCCTCCCACCACCTCCCAGCCTACTTTTGCAGTCCCATAAAATTCAGCCCTTCATGTGGATTGTCTTGATGGACTATCCATCCAAAGGTGCCATCACAGCCCAACTCAATTGCATCTACCTGTAACTTCCATAACAGGTACATTTCAAGCATGAGTGGGGGTGGTGTCACTGGATAGCATGTTTGAAATATTCAATATTCATTCAGTTATTATTGATAGGGTTGTCATTTCTGGTTGGAATAATTTCTGGAGGTTTGATCACATGATATTCTAACCACATGATGCCTAATCACATGACATTTGTTCATATGACTTCTAAAAAGGATGCTGCATTTAGCTTCCAAAGGTTGGGTCTTCTGTAGTTTTATATTTTTGTTTGTGGTTTCACGCTAGCAGCACGTGACAAGTTCTAAGAACCGGGTGGCCACATGAGAACAGGCGACGAGGACTAACTGAGGAACCTTCCCATATCAGAGAACCCTCAATTTAGAGACTCCCACTGCACCAGAATTTAAAAGCTACCCCGACTGATGAGCTCCCTGCCCCTTGCCACTCGAATGCTGAAAACTGCAATTCCTGACTCTCCGGCCTCCTCTATACAGTCATGACTCTTTGCAGGTGAGGTTACCAAGCCGGAAGCTTCTCTAAGAGCGGCTGGTGATGTTACGTAGCTGGTGAGGGGGGATGGTGCACTGCGGCAGAAAATGTAAGTTGCTGACTCTCCCGGCTGCAGGAGGCAGCGCTGCAGTAAGGAATGCCTGATTCTGGAAAGCTCCTGTGTTCATTCCAGGAGGTTTGGGAACCTAAATTCATGGTGACACATCAGGTTGTGTGATACATGCCTGTACTTATAGGCCTTTGAAAAGAGTAGACTTCATGGAGCAACTGCTTACTCTGAGCTCACTTCTTAGAAAGGCAATCATTGAGATATACATAGAGGCAACGAGCCAAAACTCTTGAAAGAGTTCAACAACTCAGATTCCAAATGAAAGTCTATAGAAATGTCAAGAGATACCAGACCTTCCAAAATTCTATAGTACAGCTAACCCTTTTCATTCCCTTGCCTATGTCAGGGAGATTTAAGATTCAGCTGTCTTAATATGAGCAACATTTATTAAAGCAGCTTGGTGATTCTTGGTACTGTGCAGATTTAACTTGGTTAATCTTAAAAGTAAGCCCAGGATGGCCCACAATATCTCCAACCAGTCCTCAAGATAACCAAATAGAGCAACCTTTACATATTCAGTACGCAATTTCATATTTGGATCAGACTGCAAAGAAAGACAGACAGTGTGTTACTTTAGGTAGGCATGTCCACATTCCATCCTAAAGAAGTGAAATGTTTAGCAGAATTATTCGTTGTCTGATGAAATATGACACACCAAGAAAAATTTATGCTTTTGGGCTTTTAAATGAAGTTTAGATTTCTACCTTGTGCCTATCTATATAAGATGGCTATTGCATATGTATTTGACAATGTTTATCTGTTCCTTCCCCCAATTCCTGACTTAACACAGTCCCTGCGGCCATTGCAGGGTCTGATTGTGTAGGGTTTATCCGGAGATAACGGTCCCTTACTCACATCACCAGATACCATGAAAGAGCCAATGGAAGAAAAATACTGGATCCTGGCTCCAATTATAACACTACAAAGTGAAGCCAACAATGCAAGACCGATTTCTCTGATCATGTAGAAAGCACGCCAAAATAAATACATATTTTCCTCTTCTGAAAATCTTCACCTTATCTGCCTGAGATCAGCTTTCATTTTCCACAACACACCCTCACATTTATCTATCTGTGAATAATATAATTACACACATTCCTAGATCCCAGCACATGGATAGGATGACCTTGATCAAGCTGCATGGAAAGAAAATCCCTTCCTCTCTCATCCTGACATAATCCTTTATATTCTAAGAATCAAGCAGTTTACCTTGGAATTACAAACTGGGTAACAGAAACAGTTTGGTCCTAATTATCACCTGGGATGTGCCCTGCTCACTCTGAGCAATCTTAGTTGTAATGGTAATGATGTTGCCCCTAATGTTGTCAGAGGCACAGTTATTTTACCACGCCCCTTTCACCTATCGCCCCTGTGCTTGCTGACCTACATTGGCTCCCCATCACAAACCTCAATTTAAAAATTCCCATCCTTGTTTTGAATTCCCTCCATGGCCTTGCCACTCCCCATCTCTGTCATGTCCTCTAGTCCTAAAACCCTCTGAGATCTCTATGCTCTTCCAATTCTGGTATCTTGCACATCCCTGATTTTAACCACTCCACCACTAGCAGCCATGCCTTCAACTGCCTATGACCCAATCTCTGGAATTCCCTCCCCCTCTCAACCTCTCCTTCCTCCTTTGACACTCTACAAAACCCACCTCTTTGACCAAGCTTTTGGTTAGCTGCCCAAAATCTCCTTATGTTAAATTTTGTGTTAAATTCTGTTTGAAAACACTCCTGTGAAGCACTTTGGGACGTTTTACTCTGTTAAAGGTTCTATATAAATGCACGTTGTATATTCTTTACTCTTTTAAGTTACTTTTACATCACATGAGACCCACGTTGGTGCTGTCAGACTTCAGAAGCATTATGTCTCATGCAGCCAGATGTAAAACTGCTAGGATAAAGACAGAAAATGCTAGAAACACTCAGCCGGTCAGGTAGCATCTGTGGCGGGAGGAAGGTGGGGTAAATATCTCAAGCCTGGGACTTCTTGTTAGAAGACATTGATCTGAGATGTTAGCCTCACCTTCTTCTCTTGTTTGAGACCCCCTTTCCAGAAATGGGCTTTCCTGAACACAGCCAATGCCAGATCGCTGGAGACTGTCACCAAAAGGGTAAGTTTCTTTTTAATGCTTACCTTAGTGTAGTGTCAGGAGGAGTAGGAATTTCCCTCCCAGCTGCACAGCTGCCTCAAAGACTGTTGCTGGCTCCCACCAGGTCAACCCGCTCCCTCCCACACTCCCGTTACCGATCACCCACCCCCTTTCCAATCGTCCAACTTCTTCCCAATCCTTGCTTCCCGATTGTCCCCTAACTCCCCCTTTCCAGTCAGCCCCTTCCATCCTGACCCCTCCTCCTCCCTCCAAACACCTTCCTGAGGGCTGTTACCAGGGAGGCAACCAGGTCAACTTTGTTGTTGTGGAACCAGTGAGCTGCCTCTGCTCACCTGATTGGTGTTTGCAGAATTCTGGCAAAATACTGATGAGGTGCAAGGCACAACTTTGGGTGAACATTGAATCTCCACCGACACGAGCTGCACACTATTTATTTCAGACCCCAAAAAGGGTCTAAAACAAATTTCCACACGTAAGGATTCTCTGCCCATGAGTGGAATTGAAGTCCATCCTAAATACTTCCAAAGAGACGTGGATGTATTTATTTAATTATTCCTTGAATGGAGTTTCTTTTAATGTGTGCACCATATACACATATCAGATAATTTATACAAGTATATGAAACGTCTGACATAACTGTCAGGCTCCCACTCACAGCTGGTCTCACTTAAAGCTGCTTTAACTGGTACACAAGAACACAAGAAATAGCAGCAGGAGTAGACAATATGGCCCAATGAACCTGCTCCGCCATTCAATACGATCATAGCTGATCTTAGGCTTCAATTCCACTTTCCTGCCCAATCACCATATCCTTTGATTCCCTCAGAGACCAAAAATCTGTCTATCCCAGCCTTAAGTGTATTCAATGATGGAGCATCCACAACCCTCTGAGGTAGAGAATTCCAAAGATTCACAACCCTTTGAGTGAAGTAATTTCTCCTCATCTCAGTCCTAAATGATCGGCCCCTTATCCTGAGACTGTGCCCCTGTGTTTTAGATTTCCCAACCAGCAGAAACAATCTTTCAGTGTCTATCCTAACCAGCCTCTTCAGAATCTTGTATGTTTCAATGAGATAGCCTCTCCAAAGTGAATAACTTCACACTTTCCTATATTATACTCCATCTGCCATCTTGTTACCCACTCATTTAACCTGTCTATCTCTTTGCAGCCTCTCTGTGTCCTCTCCACAGCTTACCTTTCCACCTACCTTTGTATCATCATCAAACTTAGATACATTACTCTCTGTCTCTTCATCTAAGTCAATAATATAGATTGTAAATAGCTGAGACCCCAGCACTGATCCTTGCAGTACTCCACTATTGAAAATGCCTGATTTAGACCCACTCTTTGCTTCCTGTATGTTAACCAATCCTCTATCAAAGCTAATATATTACCCCCAATTCCAAAAGCATTTATCTTGCCTATTAACCTTCTGTGTGGCACCTTATCAAATGCCTTTTGGAAATCCAGGTCTACTACATCTACTGGTTCCCCTTTATCTACCCTACTAGTTACATCCTCAAAAAACTCGAATAAATTTGTCAAACCGGATTTCCTTTCAGTAAAACCATGTTGACTTGTTCTAATCATACTGTGCTTTTCTAAGTGCATTGTTAAGACTTCCTTAATAATAGATGACAATATTTTCTTAACGACTGATGTTGGGTAAACTGGCCTATAGTTCCCTGGTTTCTCTCTCCCTACTTTTTTTAAAAACGGTGTAACATTTGAAAACTTCCAACCTGATGGGACTGTACCCGAATATAAGGAAGTTTGAAACATTATGGCTAGCGTATCCACTATATTGGCAGCTATCTCTTTTAGAACCCTAGGGTGTAGGCAATCAGGTCCTGGGGATTTGTTGGATTTTATTCCATTAGGTTGCTCCAATACTTTTACTCTGCTGAGATTAATTTCCTCACTCTTTTTAGCCCCTAGGTTACAATCTATTTCTAGTATGAAATTTGTGTCTTCTACTGTGAAGATAGACACAAAATATTTGTTCAATGTCTCTGCCAAATCCTCATTCCCCATGATAATTTCTCCTCTCCCTGCTTCTAAGGGACCAACGTTTACTTTAGCTATTCTCTTCCTTTTTGTGTACCTATAAAAGCTCTTACAATCCATTTGTATATTGCTGGTTAGTTTACTCTTATATTCTATTTTTTTTCCTTTTTATCAACTGTTTGGTGGCTCTTTACTAGTTTCTAAAACACTTCCAATCCTCAGGCTTGCTACTCTTTTTTGCAACATTGTAAGTCTTTTCTTTTAATCTAATACTATCCTGAATCAGCCATGGATGGGTGATTCTTGCTGAGTTCCTGTTTTTCAATGGAGTGTATTTTTGTTGAACATTTTGAATTGTTTCTTTAAAGGTTTCCCACTGTTCATTTACTGCCATATCTTCTAGTCTATTTACCCAATTTACCTTCGCCAGTTCTTCCCTCATACCTACATTAGTAGCTTTAGGTTTAAGATTCTTGTTTGTGATTGGAGTATGTCACTTTCAAACTTAACATGGAATTCAATGGTATTATGGTCACGGTTTCCCAGTGGATCTTTTACTATGACATTACTAATTAACCCTGCTTCATTACACAATACTAGATCTAAGATAGCTTTATCCCTAGTCAGTTCCACAATGTACTGCTCCAAGAAACTGTCCCGAAAACATTCTACAAACTCATCTTCTAGACCACTCTTGCCAATTTCATTGTCCCGGTCTATATGAAGATTAAAGTTCCCCACAATTATTGCATTGCCTTTGTTACAAGCTCCAATAATTTCTTGGTTAATGTTCTGTCTAATGGTATATCTACTGTTAGGGGGCCTATAAACTACTCCCACCAGTGTTTTCTGATTGTTGCTATTCCTAATTTCCACCCATACTGATTCTACTTCATGATCTCCTTTCTCATTAATATCCTTATGTCATACTTTACTATCGGGGCTTCCTCTCTTCCTTTGCCATTCTGTCTGTTTTTCCAAAATAGTGTGTACTTGGAATATTTATTTCCCACCCTTGATCACCTTGTAACCATGTCTCTGTAATGACGTTTAGATCTAAATCATTTACCTCCATTTGTGCCACTAGTTCATCTACCTTATTGCAGATGCTTTGCACATTCAGATAAAGAACCTTTAATTTCATTTTTTTGCTTCTATTCCCTGCAATGACCCGATTCGCTGATGTACAATTTTTGTTACTCTGTCCCTTCCTGTCCCATTCTGCTTGTCTTTGCCCACAATGCTATACTATTCCAATGCCTCAACCTTATTTTTTTGGATTTCTAAATCTCCCTTCACAACCTCTAGCCTTATCTGCTGGCACACTTGAGTCTGTACGCTCTGTCCCCCACTGCCACACTCTGATTATCATTATCTTTATTGCAATCTTGCTCTGTTGCCTTCTCCTCTCTCTTTAAATTATCACATCTTCGCTCATTTGATCCCTCACCCTCACTATTTAGTTTAAAGCCCTGTGGTACCAGGATGTGATTGGAATTTAGATGAGACTTTAACAACCTGAGGACTGCATCAGCTGTAAACATAGCTCAGTGCAATTTCAGACCTTGAAAACAGAATGAGGGTCAAGCGGAGAGTCTGAATTCCATTGATGAATGCAAATTAAAAGGCTCAGTCTGTACCAGAGACTTTTACATACGAACACACGTACATACGAACATACAAATTAGGAGCAGGAGTAGGCCACTCGGTCCCTTGAGCCTGCTCCGCCATTCAATAAGCTCATAGCTGAACTGATTACTCCACATTACCACCTACCCGCAATAACCTTTCACCCCCTAGCTTATCAAGAATCTATCTACCTCTGCCTTAAAAATATTCAAAGACTCTGCTTTTGAGGAAGAGAGTTCCAAAGACTCACGACCCTCTGAGAGAAAAAAATTCTCCTCATCTCTGTCTTAAATGCGCGACCCCTTATTTTTAAACAGTGACCCCTGGTTCTAGATTCTCCAACAAGGGGAAACATCCTTTCCACATCCACCCTGTCAAGACCCCTCAGGATCTGATATGTTTTAATCAAGTCGCCTCTTACTCTTCTAAATTCCAGCGGATACAAGCCTAGCCTGTCCAATCTTTTCTCGTAAGATAGCCCGCCCATTCCAGGTATCAGTCCAGTAAACCTTCTCTGAACTGCTTCCAATGCATTTACATCCTTCCTTAAATAAGGAGACCAATATTGTACACAGTACTCCAGATGTGGTCTCACCAATGCCCTGTATTGCTGAAGCATAATTTTGTATTCAATTCCCCTCGCGATAAACGATAACATTCTATTAGCTTTCCTAATTACTTGCTGTACCTGCATACTAACCTTTTGCAATTCATGCACCAGGACACCCAGATCCCTCTGCATGTCAGAGCTCTGCAATCTCTCACCATTTAGATAATATGCTTCCTTGTTATTCTTCATGCCAAAATGGAAAACTTCGCATTTTACCACATTATACTCCATCTGCCAGATTTTTGCCCACTCGCTTAACCTATCTATATTCCTTTGTAGCCTCCTTATGTCCTCTTCACAAGTTACTTTCTTACCTATCTTTGTGTCATCAGCAAATTCAGCAACCATACCTTCGGTCCCTTCATCTAAGTCATTTATATAAGTCATTTATGCCTACTCTCTGTTTCCTGTTAGCTAGCCAATCTTCTATCCATGCCAATATGATACCACCTACACCATGAGCTTTTATTTTTTGTAATAAACTTTGATGTGGCACCTTATCAAATGCCTTCTGGAAATTTAAGTACAATACATCTACCCGGTTCCCCTTCATCCATTACACATGCAACTCCCTCAAAGAACTTCAATAAATTGGTTAAACATGATTTCCCTTTCACAAAACCATATTGATTCTGCCTGATTACCTTCAAATTTTCCAAGTGCCCTAATATAATGTCTTTAATAATAGCTTCTAACATTTTTCCTAAGACAGATGTTAAGGTAACTGGCCTGTAGTTTCCTGCTTTTTGTCTCCCGCCCTTTTTGAATAAAGGTGTTACATTTGTTATTTTCCAATCTGAAGGAACTTTCCCCAAATCTAGGGAATTTTGGAAAATTAAAACTAACGCATCAACTATCTCACGAGCAACTTCTTTTAACACCCTAGGATGAAATCCATCAGGACCCGGGGACTTGTCAGCCTTCAGCTCCAATAATTTGTTCAGTAATGATTGTAAGGCTACGGGCCAAGTGCTGGAAAATGGGATTAGAATAGATAGGTGCTTGATGGCTGATACAGACATGATGGGCCGAATGGTCTGTTTCTGTGCTGTATAACGCTATGTCTCTATGACTCTAATTTTCTTGAGTTCCTCCCTCCCTTCCATTTCCAGACTTACAGCTAATTCTGGAATGTTACTTGTATCCTCTATAGTGAAGACCGATGCAAAATACCTGTTCAATTTATCTGCCATCTCCTTATTATCCACTGTTAATTCCCCAGACTCACTTTCTATAGGACCAACCTTCATTTTGTTAACTTTTCTTTTTAAAATATCGATAGAAACTCTTACTATCTGTCTTTATAATTTTTAGCGAGCTTTCTCTCGTACTCTAATTTTACCTTCCTTTTCAATTTTCTAGTCAATTTTTGCTGTTTTTTATATTCTGTCCAATCTTCTGACCTGCCACCCATCTTTGCACAATTATATGCTTTTTCTTTAAGTTGATACTATCTTTCACTCTTTTAGTTAACCACGGATGGCGGATCCCACCCTTGGAATTTTTCCTTCTCGTTGAAATATATCTATTCTGTATATTCTGAAATATTCCCTTAAATGTCTGCCACCGCATCTCTATTGCCCTGTCTCTTAACCTAATTTGCCAGTTTACTTTAGCTAGCTCTGCTTTCATGCCCTCATAATTGCCCTTATTTAAGTTAAAATACTGGTCTTGGACCCACTCTTCTCTTCCTCAAACTGAATGTAAAATTCACTCATATTATGATTGCTGCTACCTAGGGGTGCCTTAACTATGAGGTCATTAATTAATCCTATCTTGTTGCACAATACCAGGTCCAGTTTAGCCTGCTCTCTGGCTGGGTCCAGAACGTGCTGTTCCAAGAAATTATCCCAAAAATGTTTGCTGTACTCCTCATCTAGGCTCCCTCTGCCCATCTGATTTTTCCAGTCTATATGTAGTTTAAAATCCCCCATGATTATTGCCATACCTTTCTGACAAGCTGCCATTATTTCTTGCTTTATACCCCGTCGTACAGTATGGTTAACATAAGGTGGCTTGTACACCACTCCCACAAGTGACTTCTTGCCTTTATGATTTCTCATCTCTACCCAAACTGCTTCTACATCCTGGTTTCCTGAACTTAAGTCATCCCTTTCTTTGGCGCTGATACTGTCATTAATTAACAGAGCCACACCGCCACCTTTTCCTAGCTTCCTGTCCTTCCTAAATGACATGTACCCTTCAATATTCAGGTCCTAATCCTTGTCATCCTGCAGCCATGTCTCTTATTTATTTCTATTTGCGCTCTCAGTTCATCTATTTTGTTTCAAATGCTACGTGCATTCAGATACAGAGCCTTTAGTTTTGTCCTTTTATTACTTAATCTCTAGCCTTATCTGTTGATTTTCTCTTACATTTGTACGCTCTGTCCCTTCCTGTCACAGTCTGATTATCATTTCCCATATTAATACCTTCCTCTCATGGCTTGTCTATACTCCTTGATTTACCATATCTTCCCAAATTTGATTCTTTGCCCCCACTATTTAGTTTAAAACCCTCTCTAACTGCCCGAGTTATGCGGCTCGCTAGAACACCAGCCCCAGCATGATTTAGGTATAGACCGTCCCAACGGTACAGCCACCACTTTGCCCAGTACTGGTGCCAGTGCCCATGAACTGGAAACCACTTCTACTACACCATCTTTGAGCCACACATTAATTTCTCTAATCTTATTGCCCTAAGCCAATCTACACGTGGCTCAGGTAATAATCCAGAGATTATTACCTTTGAGGTTCTGCTTCTTAATTTGGTGCCTAATTCCTATACTGACTATGCAGAACCTCTTTCCTAGTCCTGCCTATGTCATTGGTACCTACATGGACATGAAGATCCTCCCCCTCCCACTGCAAGTTCCTCTCCAGCCCTGAGCAGATGTCCCGAGCCCTGGCACCGGGCAAGCAACACAGCCATCTAGACTCTTGTTCTTTGCTGCAGAGAACAATGTCAATCCTCCTCACTATACTGTCCCCTACTACCACTACATTCCTTTTTCCCTCCTCCACTTGAATGGCTTCCTCTACCATGGTGCCATGGTCAGGTTACTCATCCACCCTGCAGCCCCCACTCTCATCCACACAAGTTGAAAGAACCTCAAACCAGTTGTACAATTGCAAAGGCTGAGGCTCCTGCACTCCTGTCTTCTGGGTGCCCTTACCTGCCTCAGCTGCAGCCACACTCTCCTGTCACTGACCACTGACCAAACCAGAAGACCCTATCCTAAGGGGCGTGACCACCTCCTGGTATGAAGTGTACAGGTAACTGTCCCCCTCCCTGATGTGTCACAGCGTCTGCAGCTCGGCCTCCAGTTCAATGACTCTGTAGAGTTTGCTTTTACTTGCCAATATAAAAATAGTGTGTTTCTGCACCCACACTTTTGGTGTGAATTCGTTTTTGACATTATTTCTATGACTGTGTGCAGAACATTTGGGAAATCTCAGTCCTAAGTGTTGTTAGTCAGTTTCCTGCAATCCAGTGAATTGCTGTAAACAGGTTCCTTAATTTGCCACTGAATTGATTTCACTGCTGGACTGATCTAAGAATAAATATTAACAGTGAAATGTATAGATTGTGTTCCACTGCCAAATCTGTTTTCCAGCTTTTCTTTAAATGGCAGCCTACTTTATTGGGTATTATTTCAGCAATCAGTCATTTGAGTCATATTTCATTGCATAGAAAATGGATGAAAGAAGAGGTTGGTTATGGAACAGAGAGCATTCGCGGGCAGGATAATTCATCAGACTACCTCTCCCTGGCACCGTGAGGTGTGCACAGAGAATCCTGCTGCTCATTCTTGTACTTTCCATCCTTTTTATATTCATTCATGGGATGTGGGCATCACTGGCTAGGACAGCATTTATTGCTCATCCCTAATTGCCCTTGAGAAGGTGGTGGTGAGCTGCCATCTTGAACTGCTGCAGTCCATCTGGGACAGGTACACCCACAGTGTTGTTAGGAAGGGAGTTCCAGGATTTTGACCCAGTGACAGAACGGAGATATAGTTCCAAGTCAGGATGGTGTGTGACTTGGAGGAGAACTTGCAGGTGGTGGTGTTCTCACGCATCTGCTGCCCTTATCCTTCTAGGTGGTATAGGTCGCGGGTTCGGAAGGTGCTGTCTAAGGAGCCTTGGTGCATTGCTGCAGTGCATTTTGTCGATGGTACACACCGCTTCCACTGTGCGTCGGTGGTGGAGGGAGTGAATATTTGTGGATGGGGTGCCAATCAAGCAGGCTGCTTTGTCCTGGATGGTGTTGAAATCCTTGAGTGTTGTTGGAGCTGCACTCATCCAGGCAAGTGGAGAGTATTCCATCACACTCCTGACTTGTGCCTTGTAGATGGTGGACAGGCTTTGGGGAGACAGGAGGTGAGTTACTCGCCGCAGGATTTTTTTTTTAATTCATTCATGGGATGTGGGCGTCACTGGCTATGTCAGCATTTATTGCCCATCCCTAATTGCCCTTGAGAAGGTGGTGGTGAGCTGCCTCCTTGAACCGCTGCAGTCCATGTGAGGAGGTACACCCACAGTGCTGTTAGGAAGGGAGTTCCAGAAATTTGACCCAGCGACAGTGAAGGAACAGGGATATAGTTCCAAGTCAGGATGGTGTGTGACTTGGACGGGAACTTGCAGGTGGTGGTGTTCCCATGCATTTGCTGCCCTTGTCCTTCGGGGTGGTAGAGGTCACGGGTTTGGAAGGTGCTGTCTAAGGAGCCTTGGTGCATTGCTGTAGTGCATCTTGTAGATGGTACACACTGTTGTCACTGTGGGTTAGTGGCGGAGGAAGTGAATGTTTGTGGATGGTGTGCCAACCAAGCAGGCTGCTTTGTTCTGGATGGTGTCGAGCTTCTTGAGTGTTGTTGGAGCTGCACTCATCCAGGCAAGTGGAGAGTATTCCATCACACTCCTGACTTGCACCTTGTCGATGGTGGACAGGCTTTGGGGAGTCAGGAGGTGAGGGGTTACTTGCCACAGGATTCCTAGCCTCTGACCTGCTGTTGTAGCCATGGTATTAATATGGCTACTCCCGTTCAGTTTCTGGTCAATGGTAGCCCCTAGGATGTTGATAGTGGGAGATTCAGCTATGGTAATGCCATTGAATGTCAAGGGGAGATGGTTAGATTCTCTCTTGTTAGAGATAGTCATTGCCTGGCACTTGTGTGGCACGTAAGTTACTTGCCAGTTATCAGCCCAAGCCTGGATATTGTTCAAGTCTTGCTGCATTTCTACACGGACTGCATCAGTATCTGAGGAGCTGTGAATGGTGCTGAACATTGTGCAATCATCAGTGAACATCCCCACTTCTGACCTTATGATTGGAGGAAAGTCATTGATGAAGCAGCTGAAGATAGTTGGGCCTAGGACACTACACTGAGGGACTCCTGGAGCTGAGATAAATGACCTCCAACAACCACAACCATCTTCCTTTGTGCTAGGTATGACTCCAACCAGCGGAGAGTTTTCCCCCGATTTTCATTCACTCCAGTTTTGCTAGGGCTCCTTGATGACATACTCCGTCAAATGCTGCCTTGATGTCAAGGGCAGTCACTTTCACCTCACCTTACTTGAGCACCTTCCATCAGCTCTGAGTGCAAAGGTCCAAGAATAGGAACTGATCATGAAGTCAATAAAAAGCTTGAAATCCACTTGTTAGCGTTGGCTCTGTTGGGAGTACTCTTACCTGTCCTTTCAAAGGTTATCGGTTCAAGTCGCACTTGATGAGTTGAATTTTAAAATCTAGTTTGACACTCCAATGCAATACTGAGGGAGTGCTGCATTGTAAGAGGTTGTGTCTTTTGGATGAGAGGTTAAATTGAGACCCTGTTCTCAGAAAGAGCAGGAGAGTTATCCCTGGTCTCCTGGCCAATATTTATCTCTCAATTAACATCACAAAAACAAATTATCTGGTCATTATCACATTGCTGTTTGTGGGTGTTTGCTGTGTGTAAATTGGCTGTGTTTCCTTCATTACAACAGTGACTACACTTCAAAAGTACTTCATTGGCTGTAAAGCACTTTGGGACATCCTGTGGGTGTGCAATACGATATAAATGCAAGTTTTTGGTCGCAGGGTGCCGGGCTGGGAGGGTTGCGGGGGTGGAGGTGGGTACCAGGAAAACAGCAGGATATTGCGTCAGGACGAAGGTCATGAAAGATGCTATATCAATCCAAGTTTTTCTTTTCTTACTGTTTCTACCTGGGATTGAGTTCAGTTAAACTGTACTACAGGTATTTTATTTTTCATAAAATATTACTATCCTATATCAAGTGAGAAGCATAATTGCACAATATTACAGTGTACTGCTTTCAACGTTGACTTTCCTGCAGCATACTGATACCAATATATTAAATATGTCTGAAAGAGTTGAACTACGTAACACGAATTAGCAGTGTTGGGACACAATACCTATAAATCACTAAGGAGAAACTGCTATTATAAAGCTGACAAGAGATAAGCAACAAGAGCGACGGCGATTATGCAACATTTATTTGACTTATTATGTTTCTACCTATTGTCTCATATTATGATCACATCAACCATTTAATCATCTTCTGTTTTCCTTTTCAGCACTTTACAGATTACTCTACTCCCTTTTGTGTTTATGTGTGTATATGTGGGTATGGGTGTGTGACCCTGCCCACTGGCAGAAAAATTGGGGGCGAGCCCACCTCCACCAGGCCTGGAAGCCATGCTGCAATTTTGCATGGCCCAGGCCCTTAATTGACCTCAGTCGGCACTTCTGCCCTGCTGAGGCAGCAAGTCCTGACTCCAAGATCTGTAGGCCAATCAGAGGGCCGGTAGCTCTTCAGTCCCAGCAGTACCACTGGAAGTGATGGCTGCAGTTGACACTACATCCGGCCAGGACCAGCAACAATGGAGGAGCCCCAGAAAAGGTGAGTGGGGGTCTGGCCTCACTGGGGACAATCGGCTGGGCCCCAGCAAAGGGGGTAGGGGTTGGAATGTAGGGCAGGGGTGTTATGTTAAGGGGAGCGGCCCGAGCTGCTGGGGGAGCCCTTCGTGGGACACAGGATATTTGATCAGGAGGGCCCCCGCCACTGAACCCGCAAGGAGGCTACCACGGTTAACAGCCAAAATGCCCATCTGCTGCTGGTAATATACCAGCAGCAGCGGCGGGAGGAGGTCCTTAAGTGGCAATTAATTCTGCACTTAAGGGCTTCAATTGGCCTGGGGTGGGTTAGCCATTTTCCACCTCCCCCACTGCCCATAAAATAGCAGTGGGGACAGGTCGGTGACGGGAATGGAACCCCCTGCTTCCCACTCGATTTTGCGCCCCCTGCCCCGCCTCCCAACCTACTCCCGGGGGTGGGGGGGAGGGGAGGCCATAAAATTCCAGTCTATGTGTGGGTGGGTATACGTGTATGTTGGGGGGGTGTACGTGTGGATGCAAGTATGTGGGTGTATCTATGCATGTGTGGGTGTGTGTTTGCATGTGTTTGCATGTGTGCATGTGTTTCCTCTGTAGTTTTTTCCAATTCTGATAATGGATTTTATTTGCAACCCTAACTTGTTAACTCTCTGCATAGATGCTTACTGATCTGTCTATTGTTCCCAGCATTTCCTATTTTTATTTTACATTAAAGGCTCCATGTGTGATTGCCCCAACCCACCAACCCCATAAGGGGCTGAGCTATGTCGTCCCGCTGGCCGGAATTGGCGACGGGCGTGGAACATGGCGTCCATCCCTCATGGAACCCACGCCATTGCAATGTCGTGATTACGTGGCGGGCGGCCACTTTACATATTGACGGTGGCGGCTCCCCCCCACCAAGCATGTGGCGTCACCTGTTGAAGGAGTAGGTGCTACCGCCATTTTTATAAGGCTGCCAGTCCTGCAAACAGTACACCATAATGCAAAGTTCACCCCTTCCTCCCCCCCCACATACCCATCAGAGTTCAGAGTTCGCCCCTCTCCCCCCTCCATACCCATCAGAGTTCAGAGTCCACCCCTTCCTCACCCCATACCCATCATAGTGCAGAGTTCACCCCGTATCCCCCCATACCCATCATAGTGCAGAGTTCAACCCTTCCCCACCTTGGTGACGCCAGCTTTCCCTGAATGGGGAAGTGAAGGCACTAAGTGCTGCATCTTGCGCTGGAGGTCGGGAACCGAAGGTAAGATTGCTGTGGCTTACATGTTAATTGGGGTCCCATCGCAGAGCGATGGAGGGGCTGGCATGGAGCTTCCCCACCGTTGGGTAGATCGGGCCCGGCAAATCCCAGAATTGGGTTCTGTGGCAGCCGCTGCCACTCCAACTGTCTGGCACCGCACCCCCCCACCCCCGACACGGAACCCAACGTCGGGCTGGGAACAAAATCCAATTCCAATTCTTAACATTCACAACCAAATTAACTTACCATTGTGATTTATGTTTGTGTGATGAGAAAACATGAGGAATAACAATTTGAAGAGGTCAAGCAATTTAGCTTCAATAAAAATATGGAGACAGACCAGAAAGAAAAGCTTACCAATGTGCCTAATAGCCAAACTACTAGGGCCTCTGAGAATTTTTCTTGAGGCATTCAAAACAGAGAATAGGATAATTAGGAAAATATGATACCTGAGTTTGTTACTGATGTCCCTCTTTGATAGAACAGAGCCAAGACCAAGTAATTTGACAGAAAAATGAAATTAGATTTCCTTTCACTTAAACTGGGAGAATTCCCTCCCCTGGTAGTGCTAAGTAATGTGTAAATGATGTCTGGAGATAGTTGAAATGCTTCTCAGATGTTTAGCTAACCAAGCTTGTTATTATTATGAAAACAGTTGGTTAGTGTCTCTGGATACTTTCAGAAGTAAAGGAAATCTCTGAGTCCTCCCTGTCTCCCAACTCTTCCTCCTTTGGTGTCCCTTTGACCCTAGATAGTCCAGTTGAAAAACTCAATCGGGGACAATGACAAATAATTTACATTTGCTATTCATTCATCCATGAATGTGCTTCTATTGGTAAATAAGCATTAAAAATATGGATGAAGACGTAGAAATTATTTTTATGGTGCATAGAGGTTTTTCCAGCCTGACTCCAATAGAAAGGATTTATACCCGCATCTGTAACATTCAATTTTCAAATGTAGCTTCCAGTAGCAGGGCCTGGCATCCACATGAGTAACCTTGAAAGATATGAATTATAGAAGGAGGCCATTTAACCAATTTAACTCATCCTTCCAGTGAACCACCCCACCCCCCATAATAGCATCTATCACTTGAATGACTCTAGAGCTTTAATTTCCACTACCCAACCCAGAATATAATTCCAGATGTTAATCACTCAGTGTGAGGAAGTGCTTTCTTGACATCAATCTTGAACTTCTCTTTTACCTTTTGTTCCTTATTTTACAGTAATGGGTAACTTGTTTAACTTGAAATAGTGCTCACAATTAACTTTTCTATTCCACCTGGTATCTTTTATAAGATTGAGATTGATTGAGATTGAGAGATACAGCACTGAAACAGGCCCTTCGGCCCACCGAGTCTGTGCCAACCATTAACCACCCATTTATATTAATCCTACACTAATCCCATATTCCTACCACATCCTCACCTGTCCCTATATTCCCCTACCACCTACCTATACTAGGGGCAATTTATAATGGCCAATTTACCTATCAACCTGCAAGTCTTTTGGCTTGTGGGAGGAAACCGGAGCACCCGGAGGAAACCCACGCAGACACAGGGAGAACTTGCAAACTCCACACAGGCAGTACCCAGAATTGAACCCGGGTCGCTGGAGCTGTGAGGCTGCGGTGCTAACCACTGCGCCACTGTGCCGCCCATCAAACCTCCATAAGACTTTCCTTCAAGACTGAAGAGTCCACATTTTTCTAATCTTTCCTCATAACAAAAGTCTCTGAACTGGCCTTATTGTCCTCTGCATTTCTTCCAGGGCCTGGAAGATTCCCTTGTGTCTTGGTGACAGAATTCAATGCAGTATTCAAGGGGCAGGCTGCCCAGAGCACTATACAGCTTCAGCATGATGTGCTCATTAGGGTAGACTTTACAAATTCTTGCTCCTGGCATGGAGTGCATATTCAAAATTTGGGTGAGGAGGTCAGCCATCTCAGGATTTTCCATCCATTAAAATCTGCTGACCTTTGCATCTGAATTCCGAATATGTGCTCACAATATAAAATGCTCAATGTTGGGAATGCAAATGTGTAAAATCTTCCCTATATTCTATTCATCTGACAATATAGCTCTTCATTCTGATTGCTGCTGCACAATGACTGGATGTGGTCAGTGTTAAGCCTCACTCTAAGATCTCTTTCAGCTTCTCCACTGGTTAGTTTAGTGCTATTCTAAATAGTGTCCCATTATTATATACATCTCTTCCAATGTGCACAGGCTGATCCTAATTGAAATGGCCCAATGCTATAGGTTATTTTCCCCTGTGAAATAGCAGAGAGAGGAGCGCACTGAAGGTGTTATTTGTGCACAATGTTGGCCTTACCAATGTTAGAAAGGTAAAAATACTTTCTTGCAGTCTAAGTATCAATGTCAAACCAAACTGATGTTCTGATTTTGGTAATGGGCATGGTGGTGGTGCAAGTGGGAGGGAGGGAGGGAGTATAATTATGACCATCAATTTGAGGGTAAAATGTTATTTACAGTTCAGGATGATTCATTTGATCGAACTACTATTGTTCTTATATGTCTGTGCATCATCCTTGTGTACTAGTTATAATTGCTCCTCATCTGGGTAAGAGATAAATTTTTAACTTCACCACCTGGATGGCAATCTGCCACAGCAAAACAGCATCTGTTTTCGAACCCACCTGAACCTCATTTCATTAAAATCAATGGAGTGAAAATCAGGTGGTTTCTACAACAGGTGGGCAGTCCTCTCCATCAGATTACTGCTCATGTGGTGAAGACAAAGATTTGTCCCAATGTCTCTCTTCCTTGGGTGTACAGGCAGTTCAGTACACTTGTACCTCTAGGCCTGGAATTTCCCAGTATCAAGGGTTGATGTGCTTGTATATCCTTCCATCCTCATCAAAATTGTTGTGGCTCTTTCTACTGGAGGAGATTACACCTACATGTCAAGACTCTGTGGAAGTGCTTTCAGCACAGAAGCTGTAATAAATCCGTGCTGCCGTTTAACAGTCTGCCTTCAGTTTGCTCACACATGCTTGTAGTACAATTTACTGCGCAGAACAGCTGGCAAAATGTGAACAAGTTGTTAGTTTGCAGTATGAAGTGTACAGATGTTGGTCATACATGGTTCTAAAGCTGACACTGTACTTAATCTCCCTTATGGGAACTGTTGGATTGAAAACATGGAAAGGTAGAAGCTTAGACCGGCCATGATTTATGGGATTTACCAAAATGATAGAAAATCTGCTCAGTAAGAGTTTAAGGAAAATAACATTCTGTAAATATTTTCTACATCCGCAGTGAACAGTGTACAAGCTTACTCTGAGTGCTTTACTGTACTGAACTAACAACTACAAACTCTTCTCTTCGTTCTGATGTAACTCCAATGCTGATATAGTAAGAAAAGTTTATTTTTGGTGGGGCCTGAGCTTGCCTGAAAACCCATGACGAGCACAAGTTACAAAGCCAAATCCTATCTTTATGTGGGTTTTCTTCATTCCAATTGACTGAATCTTTTTGTTCAATAAGCACATGTGCTTAGCTGATGTGCCAACATCACAGCAGAGGTATGCAGTTGTATCCTTTGATTCCTTCAGAATAAAATCTCCTCACCACAATAAAACTTTTCCTTCCACATATTAATTTTTATTAAATCTTTTAATTGATACAGGAAATCACACTGCTTCTTCCTAGTCATAAGGAATCTTTTATTTTGACACCAAATACCAGGACTTTTCTTAATAATACCCTCTCGTCCTGAGGCGTAGTTTAAGGTGAGTGTGTTTCAAAAAATAAATAGCCATAGATTCTGCAACAACCATCTTTCTAGGCCTCTGGTACTGAAGCATTCCTTAGCTAATCCAACATTGTCACCTGCTCAAACATCACAGCTCTGCCCTGTCTCCTCTTGTGCTATTCCCCTGTGTGGTTCCATTTATCCTCTTCTGTAACCCTCTCCCTCATAAAATCTTAGAACAGAAGGAGGTATTCGGCCCATCGCGCCTGTGTAGCTTCTTTGAAAGAACTATCCAATTAGTCCCACACCCCTGCTCTTTCTCCATAGCCCTGCAAATATTTTATTTTCAAATATGTATCCAGTTTCCTTTTGAAAATTATTATTCAATCTGCTTCCACCACTCATCCAGTACATTATAGATCATAACAATTCACTGCATAAAACAAGTTATCCTCAGCCTCCATCAAGTAGTTTAGCCAATTACCTTAAATCTGTGCCCTCTGGTTACTGATCTTCCTGCTGTTAAAACAGTTTCTCCCTATCTACACTGTCAAAACCCCTCATTGTGATGCTGTTTTTCAATCTTCTTCACTCTCTGTTTTGCATACTTTGATCAATTGTTGTCAAGTGAGCAGCTCTTGGGCTGTAGTTTGTTCCCAGCCCGATGTTGGGTTCCATGACGGGGGGGCGGGGGTAGCGGGGACAGTCCCGGAGAATCAGAGCGGCAGCAGCCACCATGGAACCCAACACCAGGATTGTCGAGGCTGATCTTCCAGGTGGTGGGGAAGCTCCATGGTGGCCCCTTCGCCGCTCTGTGATGGGACCCAAGCTAGCATATTTAAATTGCATCTTTGCATGAATTGAAATGCAAACCGCAGCGATCTTACCTTCAGTTCCCAATCTTCAGCATGACGTGCAGTACTCACACACCTTCACTTTCCCATTCAGGGAAAGCTGGCACCACCAAGATGGGGAAGGGGTGCACTCTACACGCTGATGGTTATGGGGGGGGGGGGGGAGGGGGGGTGAACTCTGCGTTATGGTGAACTGTTTTCAGGGCTGGCAGCCTTTTAAAAAAGGTGGCAGCACCTGCTCCTTGAACAGATGTCATGGTGGGAATGGCGTTGCCGAGGCCGCCCCCGCCATGTGATAGTGGGGGGGGGGGGGGAGGGGCGGCCACTTTAATTTGTAAAGTGGCTGCCCACCGTGTTATCACGGCGACGTCAGTCCCATGTGGGATGGCCGCCATGTTCCGCACCCGCTGCCGGAAGCGGTGGCAGGACTACAAAATCCAGCCCAGTGTGTGCAGTAAATCAGAGTGACACCGGGTCATAGCATAAGATCACATATCGCAACATGCACAAAACAGAGGACATTACATACCTGTGGTAAAATAGATGACATTGGTTCATTCTACAAAATCTAGGGCTTGTCAGAATACCTCCCTCTGTACCTGTGCTAACATTATCCATGCCATCCTTAAGGCATTCTTCTACCAGTTACAAATTTAAGCAAGACTTTCTGGCAACATCAGCACCTGAGGAACATTTCGCACCTCCAGACCCCCAGACTCTGCTGAGGCTGGAATGCTGCCACTATATGTGGGGAGGGGGGGGAGGAAGTAAAGGGTAGGGGTAATCAGTGTTAGAGCAGGATAACAATTCTTGTCGTCAGATTAAAATTAGTTGATTTTCCAATTGCATATGCATAGTTGGATGGTGGAGAAAGGTGTTAACAGCAACTTGTGTTTATATAGTGCCTTGAATGTAGTAAAACATTCCAAGGCATTTTGCAGGAGCATTATGAAACAAGATTTGACACCGTATCACATAAGGAGATATTAGGGTAGATGACCAAGATCTTAGTCAAAGAGGTAGCTTTTAAGGAGTGTCTTAAAGAAGGAAGGAGAGGTGGAGCGATGAAGAGCTTTATGGGTTTGGGCGGCACGGGTGTGGGTAGAGTTCCAGAGCTTAGGTCTTCATCAGCGGAAAGAATGGTTGCCAATGGTGGAGCAATTAAAATCAAGGCTGCACTGGAACTGAGATGGTCAGAGAAAGTTCTAAACTGGGGCCGTCCAATCCCCAGCCAGTGGGCTGAATCTAGCCCATTTCAGGCCAGTGGAGTTCTACCTTTTGATCTCTCCATCAACAGCAGATGCTGATGTGTTGTTGGGGTATTGAGAATTTAAAAATATTACAGACAATGCTGCAAGCGTTCTTACCAGGAGTGCATTGGATCTGTTTTCATTTTGGATTTCCAGCATCTGCAGTATTTTGCTTTCGTGTTAGTGCCAATAATATACCTGGGTTACATCTAATCTGACGAGCAGCCAGGAAGCGCACTTAGACCCTTATTTTAGACACTAGAAATTACTGAGCAAGAAAATGGTAGCTGAAAAAGATTTCAGAATGTATTTTGAGCCATCACGGACAGATTATGCAACCTCAGGCTGATATAAAGCAGCAGTGATTATGTGGCTCACAGTGTGACATCTTTAACATTGAAAACCTCAATCATTATGCAACCTATAAGAGCTACAAGTACTGTAGGTTCTTATAATGGGGGAGATTTTTGTCTTCACTGCCTGGGTGGTAATGTATGGGAATGGATCGCTTGCTTACCAGTTGCATAACCTATCTGATTTTTGTTCCATTGATTTCCATTCACTTTACCAGATCACAATCCAGGCAGTGAAAACCAAAAGTTATCCCAATAAATTATCAATGAAACTGTGTATCCCGCATACCACACTTTATATAATAAATATATCTTTAAATATTAGTTAACAAGTGAAAATAATTTTCAAGACTGTATGCAATTTAGCTTCCTGGCAACCATATTCCTCCCTTGTATAATTGAGAGAATCTACTGCCCAACTTATCCTTTCTACTTCGCTCTGCTAGAGAATATATCTGAATTCCTCAGCTCTCCATAGCGATACGCACGACAGCAGTTAATACTCTTAACTGAGCAGTCACGTAATTGCAAGGCAATTGCACTGCAAGGACCACACATCGGATGAGTAAAGAAGCTAGGAGCTTACATTTCAGTGATGCTTTCTGGAAGTTTGCTCGATATCTCAGTGAGGCCCTTGCCACGACAATCCACAATACTGTTGCTGCATGTGCAGACCGCTGGACAAGACTTTGAATGGACACTGCATGACTGCGTTGTTAAACTCTGGTGACCTACAGGAACGAAGAGAAGAGTAATTACATCTATCAAAAACTAGAGTACTTATGAACTTCTCCCTTCTTAAAAGTGCGACACTTTATTAAATAATTCACATGCCAAGTGCAGTTGGCTGAATCATGTGAATGGATAACTTCAACGACATCCAAATAAGATTTAAATGACTGACTACTTTTTTAAATCGAATAAGTCCGATGAGGTAGGGCTACTATATCCCCATTGTTCAGTAATAACTTATGTAAAAAGTATTTGGGAACTTTAGACATGACCTACACTAACAAGTTCATCTACAAACATGGCCACATTTATAACATGTAGCTTTCATTTTATATTACTGATGGGAAGAAGAATAAAAGATTATAATCAGAACTCCAGAGCATCCAGCCAAACAGATGCAGTACATGCAACAACCCCAGTGGGACAGATTTACTTTTTCTCGTACATTACTTCATATTGATTCAGAACACCAAGGTTAAACGGATGCAGCAATTATTTACCTAGGTAAGCTCTCTATGAATACTATCTGGAACAGGATTCGTTATTCAAAACTTACAAATCCATTCAGCATAAAGCTCAATGTCAAGTCCTGGAAATGACAACCTTAGCAGCCACAGAATACAGCAACAAGAACTGTGCACAGATCTGATGGTGAACAAATGAATATTCAAGCTAACTTTTTAAAAAAACTCTGCTATACAGCTGTCAGGTAGAAATATTCCACCAAGAGACCAGCCACATTGCTTTTACATCTGGTCCTCCTCGGCTGAGTGCCTATGTCAGACGTTTGGCTGGGTATGTGTGAAATAACCGGAGCTACACCTGGGAAACTTATACCAAGTGGAAGATAATGAAAATACCTGGTACCACTGCAGGAGCTAAAAGCTGAGTTCAATTTATCTCAACTCCTACTCAAGAACATCTTTTGTTGCTATGCAATACAATATTTTTAAATGGCAGCAGTAATGCATGATATAAACACAATGGAATTATGAAGAAAATTCACTCTCTTGCTTATTGTAAATAATAACAGCAGCTCTAACTCCTTTGTTCAGATGATTAACAGAAAGCTTCATTCTCATGGTTTAGGACATGGACCTGAACCTCTCCATTGGATTATTTACATATAAATCACTGTACTGCATCCCTATTATTTACTCTTCTGTATTACAATGGATCAAAAATCCTAGGTCATATGATACCAATGATAAATGAGGAAAATAAACCCTATTATTTAGCACCTACTTTTCACATACAGGAGTTAAAAATAACTCTAGGGGATTGCTCAAAAATGCTTTGCTTCAGGACAGAACTCTGGAGATCAGATAGCAATTCCCATCCGATAGCAATTCTATCAACATCTAACAAAGTGTAGAATAACAAAAACAGAAGTAAACTTGCCTTTGTCCTCTTCTGGAAAGCAGGGGAAAAAAATGATAAAAACACAATGAGATAATACTTAATCCTTCCAACAAACCACTGGTGATTAGCAAAGGTTGTAAACCATTAAAGTTAGAGGCTTTCTCGGATGTTTAGAGCTCGACAGCGGAATTTAAAAGAAATATAAAAAAGCATCTTTAGGCTTAATCAAAATAGAGGAAAAGATGTCTAATACCCAAGGCAGTCACTTGCAGGAGTGAGCAAGGTAGGAGCGATAATTCACATCCAGTTTCCTAATGAAGACAAAGTCTACATAAAACATACTCTCAAAGGAGCTGTAACATCACCAGGAACGTTAGGTGTTAATTTTTCCTCAATGGTAGTAAGATAGAAAGGAATGTAACTATAACTGAGACCCTCTTTCCCTTACGTCCCAATTCTCTGGAGACATAATTCATCCAAAGATCTAAGCAATAAAAAGCAACAAGCTTTTACTAACAGACTTCACACTGAGACATTGCTGCAACTGTCAGCCCAATATCTCTAATATTACTTTTCAAGAAAATATTTGTGAAGAAAAATGATTATAAACATGCGATAATGATTGCTATTAAAATATTCTGCAATATCTCAGCTCACTGCAGGTATTATGCCGTAAAAAATGGATTCATTGGTGAACCTGTTAGAACTATATATCCCACTATTATATTCATTTAATTTTCTGCTTTTCTAAGCAAAGTACAGTTTACTAAATAGCAATCAAGTGTTGGTAAGAATATGCATATATTACTAGACAATCCATTTTAAATAACTACATTTAGCAATTTCAGACTTTACACCGTATATTAAACAGTCAAAAATTTTTACACATGATTGAGCAGTTAAATAAACAGTCATAATCCTTTCACTATTTCTGTAGGTAATGTGCACCTCATGTCTGCACAGTGGACGCTTTACTTAAAAAAAAAAGACCAACTTTCTAATATTTTAGTCAATACGCACATGCGCTTTGATCAATCTTTTTTTAACAATACTTTCTTTTTCTCCACCTACCAGAGCAAATAAACTCCTTCTTTTGTACTTCTGCGACATTATGGCCCCTCAGGTGCCCAGGCCCCATGCACTGAGTGTAAAGCCCAACTCGAGGGCGCTGCCGCAGCCAATCAGCAAGCCACGCTAAATGGCAGTCGCAGTACAGGTTGTTTGAATGGAGTCGACTGGAATAAAAAAGTGAGGAATAAAGTTAAAACATTTAAATGAACAAAGGAGAGTGAGCAACACAATTTCAGAGATTCATGGTTGGTGTAATAAGGAAAGCAAATGAGGAATCAATCCTTTAATCTCATCTGTAAATTTAAGGCTCCCTGACAGGACCCTTTCCAATCCTTCCACCCTTTTTTCCAAGCAGCATTTTTGTGACAGCAGCCTTTTAGTCAGAGATTAATTAATTAATAAAAGTTGGCTCAGTTGTCACAAAATCAATTCAAAGCACCCCTCCTCCCCCTGCTCTCCCCCCACCCCCCACCTCCCCACCACTTTGACTGGATTAGGAGCTCAGCAAACACCTAAGAGCCAGAAACACAATTATAAAATGCAGAAGCTTAAGTCTAACCAAACGACAAGGAAAAGAAGTAAATTGCACCACAGTGGTAGCATACTGTCAGCAAGAAAAATAATGCTAATAGAAGCTTTGGCTCCCAATTAAAAATACCAATAAGTCTTGCCATTATTAGTCTCTGTAAAAACTGCCTCCAAAATCCTTTTAGTGGATGACATTCATTTTCTGCTGAACAAAGCAGAAAATAACTCAATATAAAACACTCCTTTCATATCAATTTTTTCTGATTTTCTCCTCTCTTGTTTAATCACAGAAAAGGGATTAACAGATTTCGGCCCCTCGGGACCTGTACTCAATGCAATCTCCGAAATTAAAAGACGCAAATGACAGTGAGCAGGGGAATTACGTGAGCTGCTTTTCCTAACAGGACCTTCACAAGAACATGGCTCCCATCCAACAGGCAAAAAGCACCTCGCCATTAATAAAATATCAGACAAATGTATCCTCTAAATTAGGCAAATTACTTCAGACTGGCTTTCATGTTCCTCAAAGTAAAATAAAGGATGACAAAAGCTATAAATCAAGCTGCTGTCTGAAATACTGCATTGACTGTGTAATGTCATTTCATCAGAACCTTTTAGTCAATGCATTCAATCTTAACAAAATATACCCTAATGGATATTGAAACTCAATGTCGTCCAGCATGCTAATTTTCCATTCAGGAGATTACTGGACAGACAGCTACTTTTAATTAAATACTGTACTTTGGAATATGGCAATTCCAGTGTAGGGGCCTCTCAAGGTAGTACTGTAACATGATGTGTTTTATAAAATTAAAACGAGAAAAAAACCTAAGAAAACAAATATCTCTAGTTTTAGCATTTCATCTGCCACAAGCTCAAATTCACCCCTATCCAATGTCCTTACATCTATTATCATAAATATTTTTTGAGAAGCAGTTACATAGAAATTGAAACGCAAGGAAAGAGTTTCAATGTGTGCATTTTGATACAGGTTTGGAATCTTGTCATTATTTAACCATATTGCTTTATTTAGATATCACTAATTCAGACAACATTTCTTCCTTGAGTTCCAAGAGTATGACACAAATTATATTTCTTAGAAGTACCACTTTTCCTTTTAACTTACAAGGTTCTAAGCCTGGGCATGTGGTTGAAGCTTGCCACTGAGAGTCGAGAGATGTTGTTATTGTTAAGGGTACTGTGAAGGAAAAAAAAACAAATTTTACAAGATTATCGAACACTCACATTTGATTATTCATTTTAATTGCTTTATACTGTTGATTTAGCTGTGAGTCTCTGACTAATGATGTGAGGGAATAAGTGTATTCTCTTCCTATGGGAAGTTCAAAGAACTACAAACAGACCACTTTTTCTGTGAGAAGTCCGAGTATTTGATGTAATATCATTATTCACAACTGTATGCTTCATAACAGAATGGAAATGTGAGCTTTGAAAAGGAGGAAGAGGGTAGCTACTGACACTGACTGCCCTTGTGTATTGCGCTATACCTCACTTTAAAATGCTGATAGTAGCTTTTTTCTTTCAATCAATGCTTCCTTACTTGGCTTAACAGTGTAATATAGTGTGGGTCAGATTGAAATGTGGGGTATATAACTTTCTCCATTTCTTTTTCCATTGACTATAGTCATGTCTAGAAAAGGCACAAAAAGTACTTGATAAAACAGTACAAATCTGCTATTTTTCCTAAATGTAATTTTCAATGATGCCTGCTATGTGGGCCCTTGTGAGAAATGCAGTTACAATTAACATAAAGTATCACCCTTCATTGTGGGGTTTAGACGGTGGTTTATTCATTGTTGCAAGTACGTAGAGAATGAGCAACCCTGGTGCTTTGTTTTGATAAGATAAATCCAGTATCTGCTCATTGCATCAACAGTATCTGTTCATAGCAAATGAAGGTGGCAAATCAGAACTTCAGTCACAGATCAGTAAACAACCCTTGAGCTGAAGGGGATTATTTCTAGTTTCTTTGGGAAGATGTACCTACGGTAAGAATTGGACTTGAAAGGTCGAAAAAATCAACCTCCCTCTCCTTGCCTTTTCCATTCCTCTAAGCTATACCAACTGCTATCCTCTCCCGCTGACAATCTTAGCAGAACCTCAATCATTTACAGAAAGTACTTTCACAGAATGCTTGCAATTATTACAAAACCAAGGTGGAATATGATTGACGAAAGACATATAAAGGGAAAAGAAAGATTCATTTTTTCAAGCACTGAAATTTACAGTTCTTCACCATATTACCTAGATGGACAGTGTTCTTCAAGGACTGTACAGAGTTTTATAGTTATTTTGCTAATGCAAAAGATTGAAAACTGATGCTATTTTCTTTGAATGGTTGTCATGGAAATCAACAGTTTCCAGAAAGGTGTCTTAACTGCCATTTAAAAAGACAGTAAGCCCAATTGCAATAAGTACAGACTGTAAGCACATTTGAATGTTACTTCTAAAACATTAAAACTGTGTATACTACATTAGAACCTGCCTGTTGAAAAGAAAACCTAGTCTTTCAACAATCACAGTGAATGCAAAGCACCCCTTCTCCCAGCAGAAGAAGCAGACATTTTAACTACATGCCGTAAATCAGCTGCTTGAAAACCAAGTGGGCTAGGGTTAGTTAATATGTGCAATTTCCTGAAAGGCTCTTTCTTGTCTACAGCAAAAGGTTTAGCATTAATTGACGCGATCTTTAACAGCTACTGAAACCAAGTGATGGTTTCAGTCTTTCCAAACAAACTGAGCTGAGGATCAAGTAAGTTGATCAAAAGAACCAAACAGTTACTCAGGGTGTAACCCTTTGATCAAGTGGAGGGGCCAGCTTTTGTTTAGAACATCTAGTGATCTAAATATTTGTGAAAAGGGGAACTTATTCTTGGCATCCTCACATATCTACAAATATCCAAAGAATGTACAGCATAAAGTCCCAAGGCCAAACATGTCAAGAATGTGCTAAGTGCTTCAAATTCTCCTAGGCTTTGCCTTTCTCTTGACCAGACTCCACTACTACATTAAAAGGTCAATTCTCTGTAGTTAAGTTCCTTTTGGTACCTCCTTAATAGCTTGTTGCAAACTATCTCTGGTTTTAGGCAGTGCTGCAATAACTTTATTTCATACTTATTTTAGAATTGCTATAGGACTGTTACTAAGTTTTCCATTACACCTATAGGTGATGGAAGCCTCTATGAGCAATGCAGATTGTCCTCTGTTCATATACTTAACTAAAAACATTTTTACTTGACCTGCTGTAGCTAACCTGCTATTTAATCTATGACAGTACCATCCTGTGTACACATTTACTCACAAGTACGTGGTCCATTGAGGATGAAATGAAAGAAAATGTATTTTACAGATCCTAACGTTTTGCAGAAGAACTGACTTAACATCCAGCGTGAATTGTTTACTAGCTCTCTGGTTAACACATGACTCTCTCTTTTGCTGCAAGGAGTGCAACCTTCAGATAAACTAATACATGTATAATCCCCAAGCAAAGGGCTGCCCTTTAGAGACAAATGAAAGCAGTACTCACAGCACTTCCAGGTCACGCAGAGCCCTGAATGCTCCATCCTCAATGCAGCTGATCTGGTTGTAATCCAGTTGCCTGTTAAATAGATTAGGAGGATAAACTTAGAGAAGCAGAATATTAGCAGTGTTATGTACCACAAAGCCTCCCTTAAGGCTTTTCTGTAACTAGGCCTGTTGCATGAAATGCTCTTACAGGTGCTCCATATTTATCTCTATCTATCTCTTTCTCTCGCACACTCACACAAATACACCAATACGCACACTCATATCCTCCCGCTCTTAAAATACTTTGGCCTTTGATATTTATTCTTCTCTCTGCACTAACCAAGTGAAAATGTTTGTCTTTCCTCAGACTACGTGCAAGCAACCGCAGCTCAGGAAAGCTCCAGTAAATAATAACTGCACCTTATATTAAATGCCGACGGAATACAATTTCATTACATCAAGAAAAGCTATCCATTAAAAGCTTTCAGCATCATCCCACTGAAACAATTTCATTAAAGGAAAAGGCCTGTAAATCACTTAACGTCACACTGTTCCCCTCGGTGACCTAACAGAATCCATTTATCAGAAGAACCCGGCTGCATGCTAATTCCACCAACCTCAGCAAACACCACTGACTTCTCTTATTCAAAGCGCATGTTGGGTTCAGTCTCTAGAACGACTAGACAGTAACGAAAGTCAACAAAGAAAGAAGATAAAATGCAATTTTCTCTGCAGTTAAATCCATGATCAAATACAGAATGGAAGAAAAAGCAACCCTTTCAAGATATTTTTAACAAATTATCTTCGGAAAGGAAAATTTGGATAACATCCTTCTCGTAAATGAAAGTGATGCTAGATATCAATCTCTGACGCTCCAAATAGCAAGTGTTTCCATATTCTGTTGGTTGTGTGCGTAACTCTTTGAGGACACCAGCAGTAATGAAGCAGTTTCTAGAAAAAGAGTAAATTCTGAATTTTCTGCTTTCTTGAAACAACTAGAGTGAAGTGACAAAGTCCAGGTACTTCAAGTGTTTTGGAAGATTTGCTTTTCTTTCCTGAATATATAAGTTAACACAAATAAACACACAAAAAAAGAAGGAAGTATGATCCCTCCCCCAAATAAAATTGTCCTACAGTTGTCAAAGATCATAACGTCTGGTGACTTTATGTTGAATCCATAATAAGGGATTGAGTTTCTGAATCCGAAGGGAATTGATAGATGTAGGCTTGGAATGGGGCATGGTAGGAAATGAAAACTGGTTGGCGAAGACCTAAGGAGAAGACATAAATGGTATGGAAAGCTGGATGGACTGAAAAGTTCTTTTCTTTCACATTGTGTCTTGCAGGCTAGAAATTCCTGAAACAAGTGACAGAATTCTCTTCAGTTTTCACAAAAATGAACTTTTCTGTGTTTTTTTGGCAATTTATCCATGTTTTCTTCTCAAGGGTGTGATTTGTAATAGGGTGTTATTGCACAAGCATCGGCACACTTTGGTTACTTCCACAGAATCACAGAATTGTTACAGCACAGAAGGAGGCCATTCGGCCCATCGTGTCTGCACCAGCTCTCCGAGTGAGCAATTCGCTTAGCGCCATTCCCCCACCTTCTCCCTCTAACCCTGCACATTCTTCCTTTTCAGGTAACTATCTAATCCCTTTTGAATGCCTCGATTGAATCTGCCTGCACCAGAGTCTCTGGCAGTGCATTTCATGAACAACTATTCTTCATGATTTAGCCTGCATAGGTATCAGCCAGATAAATATGGGAGGGTTATCACAACTAAGCCCATTCTTGTCCTCACCCAATGCTACAACTTTACAGGCTTTCACTGAATTGCTGAATAGCTGTCAGGCACTGCCAACTTCTGTTACCAATTTCAGAAGATGACTTCACAGGGTTCAGTGAGAGTCAACTATTCTCATTCATAATAAATCCAATCTAGCAACACTGCACAAATTGCTCTTGCAATCCAAACAAAGAAGGGACTTTGCTAATTGATAGCTTAGGTGTGAAATTCAACTCTGGCAATAGAGCAAGATGCTGGATCCTGAGATGGCAGGTGGTTTACACCCTGCCCAAAGCAAATCATCCCTGACCAGCGTTCTGAATCATATAGTTCCCATTTTTAAAGCTATTCTATCTCACGCATAGTTCTCTCTGCAGCTAGTGGTTGGTGAGGTAGTGTAACAAGAGTGTAAAGACACAGTTATGTGAGTGCCATTGCACAGATAGCAAAAACATAGAAACATAGAAGGAACAGGAGTAAGCCATTCAACTCCTCGAGACTTTTTGTTATTTTATTACATCGTGGCTGATCTGTTCATTGAGCCACCTATGTTCCTTAGCCCTTGGTGCCCTTTATAACAAAGATCTATCGATCTCAGTCTTGAAAATTTCAACTGATGTAGCATCCAGATTTTCGCTACACTTTGCGTAAAAAAAACTTCCTGATTTCACTCAAATAGCTTAGCTCTAGTTTTAAGATTATGCTTCCTTGCTCCCTTTATCTGTTTATTGTTTTAAACACCCTGATTATATCACACCATAACCTAATGCAAGGGAATACAAGCCAAGATTATGTAACTTGTCCACATAATTTATTCTTTTAAGCCCTGGTATTATTCCTGTGAGTCTGCACTGCAACCTCCAAGATCAGTACATCTTTCCTGACATGGCCAAGACTACAGTGTTTTTGCTGAATTTTGCTTTTAGGTCATTTAAATGGAGGTATTCCCCTTGAAATGAGCATTCTGAGCTACTCAGCAAAGTTTGTTGATGAGCAAATTGCTACTTCAGAGAATTGAATGACTGGAGCTTTGAGATGCAGCTATTTATCTACATCCAGTATAAGTAAGCACGGACTCACAATTGAATCTGTTTGTTTCTTCATGGCTCTTTTTTCTTTCCGTCTATAGCGAGGATGCCCAAAAAAGGACATCCGTTGTGATGAAAGGTCACAGACCTGAAACGTTGGGCTGGATTTAATTCTCCCTCAGCTGTCGGGGTCTGTGGTGGGGGGTTGGGGCGGGGGGGGGGGAGCCTGAAGATGTCTCCGGGCCACCACGCACCCCGACGCCAGGAGGGCCCAGCCCGATATTACCGGTGGCGGCGAGGCCTCGTGGCACCCTCCCCACCTCCCCCCCACCCCACACCGGCAGGTCGGTGGCGGGACCCCCATTTTCATATTTAAATATATTAAAATTAATTAATTAATTAATTAATCATACTTACATCGCCGTCTAAGTTCCCACTCTGATCTTTGACCCGGTGGTCGGCACTCCCGCGCCTTCGTATCCCCGTCCGGGGAAATGAGGAGCCACACTGGTGGGGAGGGGGGAGGCGGTAAGTTTCTCAGTGCGGGATGGGGGGCAATGGGGTCAAAGGAGCATCATTGGTGTAGGGGATGGCAGGAAGAGTTGGAGGTTAAAGTTTATGCAGTTTGGGGGGGGGGGGTGAGGTAGGTCAGGTTGAAAAGGAGAGTGTTTTGGGAGTGGGTGGAATAGCGAAAGTTAATAATTTTATGGTTATTGCGGGGGTGGGAGAGGGGCAAAATAAATGTCTTTTTTTAATTCACTTTATCTTTAAGTATTTAAATCTGCCTGTAGGGCTGACGCCCTTGCCGGGGACGAACCCCTCCATGTGATCGGGCGGGGGGAAGGGGCGCCCCAACCCAGCCATTCAAGTGAGCCGCCGCACAGAAGATTGCAGCGGCTCCACGACATGCGACTGGCGTGGGCAGACCGCCGGTTTTGTCTCACAGAAGATACTGCCCGTTAACTCTGTTTCTATTTCCACAGATGCTGCCAGACTTGCTGAGTATTTCTAACAATTTCTGTTTTTATTCCAAAAGGGGGCAATGTTCTAGATCAGATAGGGGCAGATTTTGATCTTTACCCATTTGGAAAGGAAAATCTCGCGAGTAGACTTGCATTCCTCTTGCAGATCTGGTCAGATTTTCTTTCCATTAATTTCAATGAAAGAATTAAAGTGGGGGAGTGGGAGATTGAGAAAAAGAGTGGGCGAGATGGTGTTGGCAACAACGAAGTCCCGATGTCAGGATGCAAAGTGGATGGTATGGTCACGCAGATAGCAGGTGGGCGGGGGGAGAGGACGGAAGTGAAACAACAATATTGTTGGGGCCATCCAATTAATAGCTGGCAGGCATGGGAGAAGGCCAGTTAGACAGCGCAAGCGGGTGATGTATTGGGGCATGTCAGGCAGGCGCCATGTTTAAAAAGCAACCAGCAATCTATTGAAAGGCAGGAGCACAGGAGGACATTGAGAGGGAGGCCTGACAACAGGTGTGTTTGGGTGATGGGAGCAGCCAGAGCAAGGGTGATGCCCAGGTTTTCTGATGCCTCCCTGGATGTGCTCCTCCAGGTGACAAGGGCATGGAGGGAAGTCCTTTTCCCTCGGGACAGGGGAGGAGGTTGGCTAGGCAGACGAACAGGGCATGGCTGGACATTGCAGAGGAGATGATTAGCTGAGGGGTGATCTCACGTACATGGCTGCGGTGCGGAAGAGGATCAATGACCTGATGCGGTCTGGCAATGTGAGTGCAGCGCAAGCTTGCAGTCTTAGATGTTATAAAAGATAAATATGAAATTGGACAAGGGGGTGCCCACCCAGTCAGCGGCAATGTCCAGGCAGCCACAATGGCTGACATGCATGTTAGCCTCTCTGTAGAGGACACTGGTCAGCTAGAGTTGACCCTTGCACTGCTAGTACTGAACGACCACATGCAGCAGGCCTCCCTGTAGTACTATGATGGACAGTGAGGCTGCCACCAACATAGGTGTGGTACGTATCTATGATGGGTGAGTGATAATGTTAATTTCTGTGCTTGCAGGAGAAGAGAGTTCACAATGCAAGTGAGAGAAGGAGAACTGGAGGCGGTGTGCTCCTGACACCAATGGAAGAGCAGGCCATGGAACTAGGAGGCATGAAGGCAGAGCAGCCTGTTGCTGATGCTGAGGCAGGTGTGGAGCCACCAGACAGTGAGTGCCCTAATGGATGAGGACAATACACCCACTGGCGAGCAATAAGTCTAGCACTCATGTGACCATCACTGATCACATTGAGCTCCAGAGGATGAGTACTCAGAAGGATGTACTGTAACACATGATGCCCTCTCATCACTCTTCTTTCTCTTGCAGGACAAGTGGAAGAACAGGCAGTTGCTGAGCCTGTGGGACAGCTTTGCACCTCTAAGAAAGAGGAGACCTGAGACGATGCAGTGTCACAACATTCCTCCGCACCCTACAACATCACAGATACTTTCACGTCAGTGGGCAATCATGTGCATATAACAACTGTGACACACTCTGGTGAGCACAGTACAGACACACCCGAGCAGCTGACAGAGGCACTGACAGCTGCGGTCATTCACACTTGGAGGATGTGGGCGGGCATAATGATGCTCAGCTTCAGGCTGATGACATACCTCTACAGTCAACGACAAGGCAGCAGATGCTGGAGGTGCAGCATGAGGTGTATGAACATCTGGCAGAGCTTCCAGAGACTTTGGGCACCAATGCACAAATGATAGAGGAGTCCATCCAGGCCATAAGTGCAGCTATGTCTCTGGTGTATGTGCGAATGGCATCCTGCATTAAGACAGTGGCGACCGTCATGGAAACCAACATCCAGCATCCCACACAGTGGATGCCGGAGATGTGTGCAGAACTGCATGCCATCGGCACCTCCGTTTTGTGCAATGGCTGGAGGAGAGTGGTACAAGAAACCTGGAGTCATCGACAGGTGCTCCTGCTCCTCAGGTGAGCAGGGAGGGACAAGTGTGCCCTGAAAGGGTAGAGGAGCAGCTGCCTGAAGTACCAGGGGCTCCTCTCAAAGCACTCCTGACATGGATGGCGGGTCCTCATCCCCGCTGAGGGTAACACCAGTGCCTGATGAAACCACGAAGACAGAGGCATAGGTGCAGCAAGTCCCCCATATGCCAGGGCCCTCTAAGCCTCGGGCAACCAGAAGACGACTGCCAGGGCCATCTAAAGCCATGAAGCAGAAAAGTAAGCAGCCTGCCTCCACCTCAGCTGACAGTGCAGGGGGAGCACCATGTAGGAGCATCACGTAGGAGCGCCTGCAAGTGCACGAGAAAGTCCACCTATTTGCACCTGGGTTTCACGGGGTTATATTATGTAGTTTGATGGCACCTTGCCATTTATTTGTCTTTAATAAAGTCTGATATGCTGCACCACAAAAAGAATTCTTTACTCATTTATCCACCACTGGGCCATTAATAGTTTGATTGTTCTTGCAAAGAGTGTGATGGGAAGGACCAGACAGCATTAGGTCAATGCATTATCCATGAATTGGCTTGATGTCATGACGGGTCCAATGAAATAGTAAGGCATTCAAGGAAAGGGCAACAGGGCTGTAGAAGGTAGAAGATTTATTTGCTTAAATGGGCGTCTAAGGAAAGCTCAGGAGAAACGTGACTGTATTGGTGACTCACAAGCCTCCGTTGCGTGTATTTCATTGCGCTTTGCCTGGGGTCCCACAGGTGCATCACCATGGTCCATCTGGTCAGCAGGCCCCTCCAAATCTTCATCCTTAGGGGAGTCATCACATAGAATGTCCTCATTATCCAAAGCTTTTCCCTCTTTAGCGCCAGGTTGTGCAGAGCACACGGCCAGAATACATGAGAATCTTGATGGAACATATTGAAGGGCTTCACCAGATCTATAAAGGCATCTAAACCGGATTTTCAGAAGCCCAATGGCTTGCTCAATGGTCATTTGAGTTGTCACATGGCAGCTGTTGTATGTCTTCGCTACATCTGCACTGGGCTTCCGCACAGGTGTAAGGAGCCATGTCTTCAGTGGGTAGCCCTTATCACCCAGTATCCATCCTTGAAGGTGCATGGGGAGACTGAAAAGCTTGTACACCTGCAAACCATTTGCACATTCAGCAAGTGGAAGCCCTTCCGATTGGTCTGTGATGGCCACATGCGTGAAGTCAATCACACCCTGCACCTGGGGAATCCAGCGATGGCTGCAAATCCTACAGCCCTCTCTGGCTGACTGGCCAGATTGGTGAAAAAGAGCACATATTGGCCGGCCCTCTTCAACATGGCATTTGTGACCATCTTAATGCAGCGATGAACCGCAGACTGGGAAATCCCACTGATGTCTCCAGAGGATCCCTGGGATGATCAGGAGGCATAAAGCTTCAGTGCCACTATGACCTTCACCACCACAGGCAATAGTGCCCACCTCTTCCCATTGGGCTCAGCTCCTCCTCCATCAAGGTGCACAGTTCATTGACCGCTTCCCTGGAGAGGCGCAGTCTTTGATGACACTGCTGCTTTGACATTTGCAGGAAGCAGAGCCTTTGACAGTAAACCTTCTCTGGAGAACAGCATCCCCTCTGCATCCTCCTCGTCCATGCCTCCTTCCAGACTCATAATCCTAGTGCATCACTGGATACTACAGCCCTGCTCCCAGTGGGTGCAGCTCTCTCCCTTTCTGATTCTCCTCCTCACTGGAGGTCTCGAAACTAAATGAGACTCAATGTAAATTGCTGCACTCACTTTGCAAAGCCTCTCACTTCCCTTTCTCTGTAAACATATGTTGCAAGCCAGAGAGGACACTCAATCTGAATGCCTCCAATGTGCTCGCCAATTTTGGCCAGGCTCCAGATTGCCAATGCAGCAGTTTATTCTCTCTCACCCTCCCTACACTGCCATGCTACTTCTCACAATGGCTGCCAACTGGAGCCAAAACTGACCTTCTGCTGAGCTTCCGTCTCCTTACATAGATGGTGAGGCTCTGAAGCTCTGTTGTTCTTGTGTGCCCCTCACAAAATTGTGAATACCTTGTAAATTTGTCATTAATTGCCTGTTTAACAGGTTCAATTGCCTGCCTGCCACCTTAAAGCAAGGCCTCCACCCAGCAGCCTGGCTGTCTCCGGGAATATCCCCTATGAGTGTGTCACGCCAACTTGCTTTGTTGAATGATAATTTTCTTTAATCCACTTGACTGACACATGCTACACCCAAGTGGGGTGGGGTGGGTCTCTCTCTCTCTCCATTCCAGCTTGAAAGCTTCAAATCCTGCTTGTTGACTGACCATCTTTGCATACTCTGGCTACAATCAGAAACACCGTTAGAGGAAACCATCTGCATTGCTGTCTCCAAGAGACCCACTGAACCAGTCATCTAGCTCTGAAAACTAAAAGCCTCAGGACCATTGAATTCAGCTAGAAACCAACCAAATCACCAAACCCCACAGACCGTATACCGCTTTTTCTATGGATTCCAACTCAACCAATCTACCTTTCTCCACTCTGTAACCTATTTGTGTGTGTGTAAACCTCCAGTGTGTGTGCGAGTAAAGGTTGGTGCGTAGTTTATTATTTTTATTATTTCGGTTTAGGGACAATAAAGTTAACCTTATATAAAAGCAAAATACTGTAGATGCTAGAAATCTGAAATAAAAACAAAAAATGCTGGAAATACTCAGCAGGTCTGGCAGCATCTGTGAAGAGAGAAGCAGAGTTAACGCTTCAGGTCAGTGACCCTTCATCAGAACTGACCACAGTTTTAGTCTATGTCTATTTATCTTCTTCTTCTTAGGCTGTCCCTCGGGAACGAGGATGACTTTCTTCCATTCTAGGGTTGTGGGTCCTTAGATGACTGAATAGTCCAATTCTGGATCTGCACACTCTGCTACAGGTGGGGCAGATGGAGTTTGATGAGGCGAGTGGATGGGATGCTGGAATTTCCAAATGCTCCTTCCGCTATTTGCACTTGGTCGCTGCCTGGCCATGTCGACATTGTTCAGAGTTCTGATGAACACCTACTGAATTGGTCAGCACATCCACTTTAAAAAAGAATTAAACCTGTTGTAGTCAAACAAGGAGAGGGAAAAGAAGGAAGCCCTTCGACCCCTCCTCACCTGACTGTAACCGGTGTAAAGACATTGGGCTTCTGTCCCGGCACTATTCAGTGGCATTTTGCCACCCGACACTGACACACCTCCCAGCCTATCTCCACTGCTGTGACAAAATTTCAGTGTATATGAAAAAGTGAGAGGGAGAGTGAAACAGTGAGCAAGAGAGAGACAAAGAGAAAATTGCCAGTAGTTTCCTGATGGATTCCAGCCATCTGCCTGTGAGGCAGTTCTGTGACACCTTCACTCCTGGGTTCCTTGGTGGCTTAGTCCCAATCACTTTGAAATACATTCTAATCAGCACTGGCCAACGACCAGAGTTATGTTTAGTTACACTGTCCCGTCGCTCTCTGTAGCATCCTTTAATATCTTGCTTCTCCACCAAGGCTAGAAGATGGTTATCTAATTTTAAAAAGCTTGATTTTTTTTTAAAGGCTATTTTATTAATCTTTCAGCCAGTAGCTTTTTTTTTATAGTTTATGTAATAAGATTTATCTATAACATTATTCTTTAACCTCAAGCTTAATTCAACAAAGCAATTTAAATTACTACAATGGCACAAACTGGATTCCTGACACAACACAAAAGAGAAATTGTTACTTGACAAATTGGAAATTCTCATATCATCAAATTTGCCTAATGTGGTCTGCGGATTAATTTGAAGAAAGGCGAATTGCATGTTGGTCTATATCGCATTTTCCTGTGCTGACACAGCTCCAGCCCCACTCTTAAGTCATTTCTGCTACCTAGGTACACAAGGCTGCAGCTCGAGGGGAAATATTTAGTACTGCATTTCTCAAATTAGTTAGTTAAAAAGGGTCTCCTCATTTGCAGATTATTTTTTATCTTTGTTTCATAGCATTTAATTATACTTTTCTTTACCGGTCTTATTTCAGCATCCCTCGTCAAGGTAACAATGAAGCATGCAGAGTGTTCACCCTTGAGCAAGAATGATTTATGGCTCATGGTGGAAAAGTGAAAACAGAAATGTTAGTATCACTATCCAAAAGGTGAGGGCGAGGAAGTTTTCTGACATTGATGTGCATTCTTTTAAAACTGTGCAGTTTAAAATAAATGTGGCCTAAGTATCACGTTCAAATCTATGTCCTGCTCTGGCTCAATATGACTTGCTTCGTTTCTAACTGCGAAGAGCAGCCCTCATTTTCTTTACTGAGATTCAATAACAACTGACAGAACCAATGGGGGTAAAAATATAAATGATATGAACAAATTGCCAAATGCAAAAATAAAGGATGTCCAGATTATAAGGTAACTGTGTTTAGCAATTGGTTTGTCAATCAAAACAAAGTGCTCTTGTTGAATTTTACAAACCAGATGGGATGAGACATGTAGGAGGTTAAGACCAGGTGCTGACAACGTAGTAGGCTTCATGGGGCCTGAAAAACTTTAAACATGAACTTGCCAGTAAGGTGGTGCTGAAAGAGACATATTTGTTTAGTCGAAAGGGAAAATGTTTCTGTGACAACAATGTCATACCCTTTCTACTGGTTCATTCATCTAAGACTCTAACAGAATGCTATCAAAAAATCTCCAGGGCAAACATGGAAGCAAGTTATTGACAATAAAGAGATTTTTCATCCTCTTTCAATGATCCGCACGCAGACAAGGGGATGAGCTGGGAACCCCAATGCCTTAGGCTACATAAATCTTTAACAAGGAAGAATCGTTGCATTCTCCACAGCAGGGGAAATATGCCAAGAAAATACAAAAGGCTTGAGGAAGAGTGAATTAACTAAAGTCATTCCTTAAGGTATTGTAGCTCATCCATCTACTCTTGTCATATCCAACAACTATACTTTCAATAAAGTGGCAGTTTCATCATTGATTAAAACACAAAACTAAGCACAAGGGATATATGTACTGAGAGTGAAATAAGTGTCTGAAAAGCATCACCACAGTGGGAAACCCAATACTAGCCAAAGGCTGTTTTTGAATAAGCAGGAGGACATCAGCAAGTCTAAATCCATACTACCATCATTCTCTTTGTTGCAAAGGAATTTTCCACTAGCTCTCAGCTACTGGCTAAAGCAAGTTTTCCAAATTAACCTTTCCAAATTTCTCACCCTATTTAGCACCATAGATTTTCACTGCTGTGTCTTGGGGAAGGGAGGAACAAGGAATTATTGTTCCTGAAGGTTGCAGCTAGCTTTTTTATGTGCTGGAAATTGCTGCAAACAACCAATGTTACACTTTAGCACCAGCACTGACACATGAATGGAGGAAGGATGAAGCGCTCATTGACATCATACTTATGCACACAAACATTATCATTGATTTGGAAGCATTCAAGATTCTGTGAGGAAAATATATGATTGCAATTGAGGGCCTGGATATTAACGGGCAGGCAACATAGTCAAGGAGCAAAGTTTCAGACAGAAAACCCAGATGTTCAGGTCTCCCTGAGTGCTGCCTCTTTTGGCCTAGGGGATGGAGAGGGATGGGGGGTGGTTGTCAGATCCCGGGGGAATGGCTCTGATCCCAATCTGACCCCCAGGCCTTTGTATGATGGGGGTTTGATAGCTTGGGGGATCGAGGGATGGAACACCTCCTCGCCCACACGCAGTGCTGTAAAGGCACTTACCTACTCCCAAAAGCTGTCCTTACCACCTTTCAGCTGCCGGGTTTCCCCGAGGTCAGAAAAACCCAATCCCCCACAGTAAAACCTACAAAGCAGGTTAAATCAGAGGCTGGCGGCCTCATCAGTACATTCAAAATGCCAATCTGCCTTCTGGGAGCGAGTTGGCTGCCAGCCCCTTGTCCCATCTCCACAAAACCAAGAGGTGGAAGGTTGGAGCCAGCTTCCCGACATGCCCAGAAGTTTTCTTGATTTAACCCACACCCACACCCAATCCCATATGCTATTTAGTCCAAAAGGAGATGAAAATGCTGGCCCTGAAAAATCAGCCATTTGTTTGACGTATCAGTAGCTAGAAAATAGCTGACGCTGCAGATGTACCCTCTGCTAGCCTGCAAGGAGGCAGGGCCATAACAGAAAATGGCCCTGATTGTGATTGGAAGTCTAGACCCTATACAGCTGATGGCACTGTCTCCATAGAGACCTAGAGCCTGCAGAACAGTTTCAGTTGGTCATTATGGGATTGGAGTGCCAGGGTCTACAAATGTGGTTGCCGAAATAATGATGGCTGTGAGCCATCCAGCTCTGGTGTCAGCTGATGTTCTTTATTATCAAGCATGAAGACCTGTGATAAGTGCTTCAAAAACCAACCTTATATTTGAGGGAAAATGTCTACCTGAAAATGGGCAGTGTTCTTTAGAACATTACAGTGCAGTACAGGCCCTTCGGCCCTTTGAAAGCTGCTTGTTCACATACACATTGACACCCACTCCCAATGGGTAGATTTAACACAGGAAAGATGTAAAACTGGCTGGAACTTACAGCCAAAACATGAAAAACTGAGGGCAATGTCTTTCTTAACCAGAGATGATGCAGCTAGAACTAGGGGTGACTGCTTAAAAATAAGGGGTCATCCATTTAAGACAGAGATGAGGAGAATTTTTTTCTCTCAGAGGGTCGTGAGTCTTTGGAACTCTCTTCCTCAAAAGGTGGTGGAAGCAGAGTTTTTGAATATTTTAAAGGCAGAGGTAGATAGATTCTTGATAAGCAAGGAGTGAAAGGTTAACAGTTAACAGGCAGGAATGTGGAGTTGAGGTTACAATCAGATCAGCCATGATCTTGTTGAATGGTGGAGCAGGCTTGAGGGGCCGAGTGACCTACTCCTGCTTTTAATTCACATGTTCATATCCTCTTACTGAGCCAGAGGATCTGCTTTTTACAACAGGAGTGTTACACGGTGTTATGGACCATTTATCAGAGCCACTGAGTTACGTTGGTAAAATATGTGCATTTCCCATATTTATTGTCTGGAAATTATAGCAGTGTTTTAGGGATTAAATTGGAGATACAAGCACGGACGTGTGGGAATCAATTGTCTTAATGTGGGGACTTTTAACGCACCTGTGAAGAGTTTCAGGATGTTTTTACAATGTTAAAGGTGCTATATAAATGCACATTGTGGTTGACAGTGGGCAGGGATTCTATTGCCAGTCATGTTGGGAAGAGGGTGTTCATCAGCTTGAATGTGGAAATGGATTCACTTAGTCATCTCATTTACTGATAAACCAGCACAGTCACACTAGAGACTGTTCAGATACCTCACATTTGCGAAGAGATTTACAGTTTTCCCACCTGTTAACATACTAGTTTTCAAATTCAAAGGATTTGATGCATTGCTCCATGGCGAGTAGGAAGGGACTCAATGGGCCAAATGGCCTCCTTCTGTGCTGTAAATAACTCTATGACTCTAACTCTATGATCCATAATAAAGCTCTTGCACATTCTGCGTGAGTGCAAAGAGCATTCGCAGGCAACATGGGGAAGGATATTATTGGCCCCAGGTTTGCAGGCTGGGAGGCAGGAGGGGCCAGGAAAATAGCAGGGAGTCACATTAGGTCGGCTCCCCAATGCAGTCCCACTGCCGGGGAAGTTACCCGGTGATGGGACTGGACATGGATTGACTACCCGCTGAATGAAAGCGGGAAGCCAATTTAAGTAATTAAAGGCCCTATTATAAATGATTTTCCCAGGCTGCCAATATTTTGCCATCAGTGGAGCAGCTCCTCCCCCACATGTGGGGAGGCGGCGAGCTTCATGGGGGCACCTCCCTGCGGCTATCGAGAGGTACATTGGAGCGGGAGACTCCATGCCACACAGAGGGGGCCTCAAGCAGTGAAGGACACTCCCATGGACCCAATGAGCCATCCGGAGGGGCCTGCCTGCTTGACTCCTCTGATTTTTAATTTTTTACTTACCTGTCCAAGGGCACCTCAAAATGGAGGCGCCTCTTGATCTCTGACCCACCCCAGCAGCACTCACCTCCCCTAGTGGGGCTGCCAAGGCTTCAGCTCTGCTGGCCCTCCGATCAGGCCTGCAGCATCTACATCCCACCCGCCTCCCTTAATTGGACAGCAAGCCCAGAGATGGCCAATTAGGAGGCCGCATCCAGTAAAATCACCAAGCTGGTCTCACTATCAGCAAGTGCAGGCTTGGGACCCTCATTTGGTCCCAACGTCAGGATCCCAAAGCCCAAGGGAAAATTCATCCCTATGAAGCAGAAAAAGCACAATGCAAGTTATGAGTTGTGACCTGGAATGTTGATATGTCTGATTTTAGGGTCCCCATCTGGCCATTTATTACTGGCAAGACTGTTCCTACCAACTAGAAAAACCTTCACTTACATACAGGCAATGGAGGATATATGAATATAGGCTTTCAACCTTTATCGTGTGTGCCTAGTACTTCAAAACTATGCAACAATCAATCATCTCCAAAGTCACGACAGGCACCAAGTCAGAAAGATACTCACAAATTTTTGATGTCAACAGCTCCTCGGAAAGCCTTCCTTGGAATAGCATGAATATGGTTTTCGCTCAGGTCACTGTAGTAACATAACAAGGGAATTAAATTAGCATGTGACATGGTGGGAGTTCAGTTAGAAAAGAAAGCTCGCTCACATAGCATGGCTGCATTGGTTGCAATGCTTCTTCACTTTTTCCCTGACATTTCCATTTGCACCACATCATCGCCTGCATGTCCCTTTGCTCCTATCAAACATTCATACATTTCCTGAGTCACACTACAATGCATAATATTAATATGCACAAAAAGTAGATCAGACTGTCAAAAAAAAGATAAAGGCAAAGCAGTATTGAGCTTTGTTTCATTTTGCAAAATAAAAAGGAAGCATTCTGAATTTATCAAGTTTTTACTTTGGATCTTCGTGTTCCCCATTTATTCAGAAAAGTTCAGCACCTGTAATAAGCAAAGTGAAATGTAAAAGTCTGGTTGCTTATGTACTTTTGACATGATGAATGTGCAGAAGAGGATGGGACCTGTTTGCTCTGATTCAATTTTCAAGGCACTTTAAGTAATCTGTGAAATGCAATATGACTGCAGAAGCCCTGACAATAAATCGTACACCTTCAAATGAAATAAGACCTAGTCATTGTTATAATAGCTCAAGGTAAAAGGATTAACCCTTCCTGAATTGAAACGCAATTCTAGGTTTTACAACATCCTGCAGTTTGTTTTTTATTTGCAATGCTCCTGCAACGATGATGCATTCAATCAGAATTACTTTACTTAAAGTAGTGCTTGATAAATATCTTATCATGTTCGTCTTGTCAATGTGATAACACATTAGGCCCATCTTCTAAGTTTGCATCACTGGGGTGGGGTGGGGGTAAGCTCACCTGCCAGCTTCGCGCATTGGGAAATGTGGGCGCACCACAATAATTTTCCATCTATCCATTTTAATAGTGAATCATAGGTACGGTATCCAGCTCACTGCTAGAAGTTATCCAATACTTTGCCCAGGTGGCCTTTCTTCATGTGCGAGCATAGGTATGGAATGTTGGCAGGCCAAATCACTATGGGAACAATTACAATTGAAACTGATCCTGTCCTCACCTGACAAAAGCACAAACAGTTCTAGCAGAGGTGATCAAATAGCAGTCAGAGGCAGGATCCCTAGCTGGCTTGGCTTTCCTGCCTAACCCAGGGGTGCTCAGATTAATTGTAGCACACTTACTGCTGCCCTGACTGAGGTCAACTAACTGAACGCATGTCAGGAATTAAACCTGGCTCCTTCCTCTTTCGTCTGGCATTAACCCATTAAACGTCAGGTGGCAGTGCTAAGGAACAGCCTTAAACTTCAGAATTTTAGCACTTCCACTGTGAGGTTTCATGTAGCAGAAGGTAATACCTGATTTACAGCATTTCCAAATTTCCAGCCATTGGATTGTGCAATGTGAGTCAGGCACATGGACCTCTTGTTCCTGACAATCCAATCTGCACTACCGTTGAGCAAAACTCTGCATCAGATGTAGAGTGTGGCAACTTCAGGGCTTTGGCATAATTAAGGCTAATTCCAGACATGCTATAGTACTATAGAATAAATCATCCAAAATGTATTGGCATGGACCATATTCGATTAGCTGGTCAAAAGAGACCAACAATATATTTGCTAATACACTGTATGTTTATTTGTAGTATTTACTTGTAATCACCTAAATATGTCATTTTTACCACTGAGTTGTACAACAGGATGGCAAGAACTCGATGGCACTTCAAATTTTGCTGTTGTCAGCTAGCGATTCCTCAGTCATGTGAACCGCCAAGGGCTCTTGCAAAGAACTGACTCTGATATCTCGATAGCAACGAGTGCTGAGAGTGTGACTCCAATGTAGAGTGGAGCTTCCCTGTTGAAATTCAGACTCTTGAACCAGGGTTTTCACATTGTCCTCCTTAATGACGGACCTGGCGGAATGGCAACAGCCCAATCTCACCCTTGCTCAGCATGAATGCAGCTGTTATTCACCATGTGATGTGTTTTCTATTGGATTGACCTTTCAAACAATATCTCCTGACGGGTAACTCATGGGTATTTAGAAAGGGTAGTGTCTAGTTATTCTGACACCCTCCATTGTTTTCTTATTCAAGCAGAGAGGAATCCAGGAGAGTTTGGTCTCTGGCTCACTTTCAGAATGCTACATTACTGTATGCCAAACGAACGTCAAATAAAAAAATAAAGTGTCTTCTGTTCCATGCATATAATTTTCTATTCACAAAACAAACACTACTGTTATTATCTAATATCCTGAATGAATGCCATTTTGGTGCCAGTAAACATAACTGTTGTCTCATTGTTTACTGCAATAATGTACCTTTTCATTCAGTGGCCCACAAAAGCGCAAAATACAAATTAGTGTGTGACAGCTTTAGAGAAGTTAGAATAAGATACACTTACATTCTGAAAAGCAAATGATTGCCATTTCATACCAGAAAAAAAAAGTTAGCTAGTGCTAGTCCTGCCTTTCCTTTGAGTAAGCTCACTTCAATAAGACCCATGAAATGCAACATTATTTATTAAACTAGACAAAAAGAAAAACTGCAAAGGCTGGGAATCTGAAATACTGTGGAAAATGCATAGATCTTTTGTAAGAGGCCAAATTCACTTCTTGTATATAACCCTTTACCGCAATATCTTTTGGACACTGATCAATTTTGCTTGAAGCATTTTCTCTTTTTAGTTGCCTCATTAATTTGACAACAATGTGTCAATATGTTCACCATTCATTTAATCAAACTTACAATCAGGGTACCAAAAAGGGAAAAAGTCTGAAAGTCTGAAAAAGTATCTGAGCAAATATAACAATTAGATACCTAGAGGATTAGCAGGATATTATTCCTTCTGAATTGTTAGAACAATATTCATGTTACACACTTGAACATTTTTCAAATATGCCCCAAAATAAAACAGGACTATTTCAGCTTTGCATGCTGTGATTAAGCTGGGATTTATATCTGAAATACTTCAAAGGCCTTTCAGGATTGAAGTAAATAACAAGGAAGAAGAAAAACAAAATCTGATAGATGAAGTTCCAGCATTGTGCTCAATCTCTGTACTGTCCTCGCCTCTGCTTCCATACAAAATGGCGGGTTTATGTCATTTGCGTAACATCATCACACAGAGCAGATTTAGTACTGGGATTCAAGGTCAGCTCCTAAATGCAGGTGGCCACTAAGACTAAAATATGACACTCAATTGAACCCTCAATCAAATGCCTGAATATCTGATCTATTAATATGCATTTGTAAGGAGAACCTATGCAATTGCTGCAGTTGTTCACGGCCTTCTCTCTCAGAATGCCACATGCACATGTGCTTCATAATATTACCATGTAATGATGTATTAGAGCAGTTAATTATTTGAAATACAAAAAATTTATTCAAATAGGAACACCACTTCTGAATATACAAGTATTTGATAGAAGCCCCACTCCTAAAGGTCTGTGCTCAACCCCAGTTAACCCCTTTAAATTAACATTTTACTGAATTATTGGATTATAAGAAATCATTGTTAGTTTTGCCATTGTATTATAGCACGGTACTTTTTAATACTTTGGGGCCTCCCTAACACAGTCTTAAAGCACAGTAAAAAGAAAGGCATGCTTTCAGAAAAGAATATGAGCTGGAGAGGACACAATAAACAATGAGCTAGATCAGAGGATGTGGATTATTAGATAGTGTAACAGTGAAGGGCTAACACAATGTAATTTAAGAGGAGTGATCGAAATGTGCAGAGTTACCCTTGTGACTGTTTAACACGCTATCTTGAGTGGATGCAATAGAAAAGCAATCCCTGAAATTATAGACTTTCAAAAGGAATCTTATTGTAGTCTTGTCAGTTTAACCCTCTGGGAGGAGAGACTCTCTCAATGCTTATATCGTGTATCGACGGGAATGTATTGGTTACTAACACAGCTTCACTGTCCTTTGAACTTTGTCGCAATAAATCTTCCATAGATGGCACCCTGCCTGTAAATTTAATTACTGGTAATTTTATTTTCCTCCAAGGCAATGTCCCTGGACTCGGAACGGCACAACCATAAATCTCCACTACTATCGACTGCTTTCATAAATACCTTTAATGAGCTAAGCTCCTTGAGACAAATTGTAAAAGCAACTAGAACCGGACAATAAAAGCCCCAGAATGTGATGCACAGATAGTACAGTGGCAAAGGTGGTGCTTGCCAAATGCTTGACAATCTGTTCAAGAAAAGGTGCCAATTCAGAACAGGTGCTGCGCTGAAAGAAATCTTAACATAATACTCCCACTTTGACAAGGAAAGATAAATGAGATGGGATAAGGATATTTCTCCACAGTAACCTCCAAATTGCCTTTACTTTCCTTTCTTGACAAAGGCTTCTCAATGCAGTTTTCCAATCTGCTCTTCTTAATGTATTTCTCTATTGATTACTAAGAAAATGAGCATATATGCAAATGAGCTATATATTTAATCATGGCAGCAATGCAACATGTGAACAACTGGCTGGCCCAAAGCCCTTCATCCCAATGATAATTTGCCGTTTGGATGACTTGGCCTGAATTATAAAAGGGTCACCTAACTGCTGCAACCTAAGATTTGAGGAAGGCTGTCGTTTAATGAGTGGAGGGGATTCAAGGACGAACTAAAACTATGGTCCTTAAAAATGCAGCACTACAGCATGATCATTGCACAGCTAGCGTAACTGGTATCTATATTTTTAACATCACACACAAGTCATTGGATTCCACTTAACGCATTCCTACAAGATTAAATTAGAAATAGGAAATTTTTGGTGGTCTATATGCACATACATCTGTTTTGTGCAAGTGCAGTTCTAATGTTGCTTCATGCAATTGATTTTGGTGTCCTGGCCAATGGCTGGGGAAGGTCTGTCCAGATCACAAAAGCACTTTGCTGCCCTTTGCATGCTGAACATGCGTACTTTACCCACCGCAACCATAGGTTGCCACGAAAAACATCTTCACTGGCAATACATTTTCTGTTTGCGCTGCTATCATGAGCAGAGTTGGGGCTGGGAAACTCCATCACTTTTTATGTGGCATCATTTCCAGCAGTATCCCCACTTTATTTATATTGCCAGTTTCCCATTGACATGGAAGCTGCCATCAGCAGAAACATATCACTAGCAATGAATCCCATACGTGTAATCCTAGCATAATTTCATCTTGTTAAAATCCTGTTAAATTTGAACAGTGCTGAAAGATATCACTTACAATCACCAGTACATTGATGGTGTCATGGAATTCACGTGTGACAGCATACAAACAGTACCTTTTCGATTATCATACACCAACAGCCAACCAACAAATAACTTACTTATTGCACTCTGTGCTGCAGTTCATCTCACTCTTAATACTTGGCACCACTACAGTCAGCAACACCACAATGAAGTGTCACTGAATGTATGTTGAAAAGATAACTTTGTCCCACAATTAGAATTAAATGAAAACATTTCTAACTCCTTCTTTATGGGTTTATCAGCAACATCATCTGAGCTGCTCCTTTCACATGTAATCAGGCGACTGACCAATAACAAGAAGTCCAAGAAAATGTAATCTGTCAAATACAGGTTGCACATTATTGCTGCTTTGTCATTGAATCGCTGAAACAGCACTGTAAAAATGAATCCATATTAAAAATATATCGAAAATGTACTCATTTGTTCCCTCACTGGTGTAACAATTAGTCTTTCACATACTGGGGCACCTTATAGTTAGAGCCAAATACAAAGATAATTGTCCTCCATTTTCTCTGCAGATGCTAGCACCTTTTCAGTACCTTGTGGTTATTATTAAAGTATGAGCCTAAACAATGAGTTCTAGCAGCTATTCAACAACAGGTAAGCCCAGTCCTGTAGATGTCTGTTGTCCATGTGTACATTCCAGGAGAAGCCACTAGACAGCAATCAGAAGTAGGGACCAAAGATAATTTTTGTTTTTACTAGCCTCGAGTTACTGTGGCTAATAGTAGTGTCCTCCCTGTTATTTCGTCCAAGGTCAACCAGCTCAGCATTGACCAGCTATTGAATTTCTTGATCTGCATGGCACAGTGAGTGAAGCAGAGCAGCCCAATCAGTACGATTACTGTGTAGCCTAACGGTGGACATACTGGAATTTTCAAAGGATATCTGCTTAAACTGAAAGAAAAACACCCAATTAAATATAGTTATTCTACAGGCCTGGAATCTCCAAGGGGCTCTCCACTGATCTACTGCTGTGACTTTGGTGGAAGATTGGCAGAGCCCACAGAGGTACGGCACAAATGGTCATTTATGTTGCTCCTTTGGTGGTTTTGCAAATCTCCTACCAGAGAGTCCCCATGGTAAATCCACCCAAAAAAGTGCTGCAGACACAGCAGATTCAGCAGCATTGTAAAAGAGCCCTCCTGGTTACAATTCCATCCCTGAGAGTGGCATTGCAGAGAGCAACTTGAGATAAAGAACTAAGAGCTGGATTTAGTGAGCCCGTTGTGGGTCCCAGCGGCAAACCCAGAAGCAGGCTTCGTCCCCACTCATCACATTCTGCTGTCTCTGCTGCCTGATAGGCAATGAGCTGAACACAAGCCTGCAGCAACCATGGCTAAAGGAAGACACTGGGTGGCCCCACGATTTAGCAACGTCTCACTCGAGATTCTCCTCCAGGCTGCAAGCGAAAGGCGGGAGGTCCTCTTCCCCGGCGATGGCAATCAAGCCTGGATGGAGATCGCAGAGGAGGACAGCAGCCGTGGGATCACCGCCCGAACATGGGTGCATGCCGCATCAACCTCTTTCGTTCTGCCAAGGTGAATGCTCCACTGCTCTCTCTGTTTTAGAGATTCCACATGGTTTTGCAGGAGGAAGTGGGAAATGGGGAGGGAGGCACCATAAAGGCACTGACAAAGAGCAGTTAAGCATCACCTCATCCTGACAGCAGCATGGCTGCATCTCAGCCACAGGCCACCTTCTTTCAGAGCTCACCCCCAATAACTCCCAAGACTGGACGGGATGATGAGTTATATAGGATATCCCAACAGGGACGAGGGGCTGACACTACCAGATCTCTCTGTAAAGTCTGACTATCTCCCTGTTTCCATTTGCAGAACAAGAGGGCCCATAACAGCATGATTGTGGCGGAGGCATCCCAGACATCAGACCTCTCTCCTCAGCTGAGGAGGAGGCACTTGAACTAGCAGGGATCCAGGGCAGCTGCTCAATAGCTGATAGTGAGACTGGAGTCTCTGCACAAGAGAGTGAGGAATGTCTTCCATCAACATACAGTTCACCTCTGGAGACCCACATCACATACAGTTAGCATGACGAAATCTACACAGCCTAACCCACATGTTTGTGTTCCCTCATGCAGGTCGGCATCCACAGGAAACTCTAGTAGAAGGGGGGTCATAATTTCAATTCTGAGGAGGATTAGTAGTCAAAGGATGCATCATCACATGACTCTCCTGCACCTGGCATAGATGCCAAAGACAATGCACAGCCATGAGCGGACGATGGAGAAGTCCACCCATGCCATGACTGCTACCAGGTCTCAGGCATGTGAGAGCATGGCTTCCTCCATTGAGAGGTCGGCGATCCTCATGGAGAGCCAGATCCCACTATTGCACGCAGACCTGCACACCATCACTTTGGCCATGAGCTCTTTGCAGTCGTGGCAAGGCGACAGAAGGTTGAGGAACCTTGTGTCTCCTCCAGCTCCTCGTCCTTTTCTGGTCAGCAGGGAGGTTCAAGTGAGCCTTGAAAGAGAGGAGGAGAGGCTGCACTCCACAGCTGGGGGCTCCCCTCAGGGTGCTCAGACTGTGGACAGCGGCTCCTCAGCCCCTATACCATTGAGCCCAGCTCCAGTAGCTGTGATGCTTGAGGAGAGACCTGCACCTGTGCAGAAAACCCACAGGCAGACAGAACCCTCCAGGCCTCAGGCAGCCAGAGGATAGCCGCCGAAGTCATCACAGCCCAAGGGGCAGCGTGATCAGCAGGCGTTAGTAGACATGTCTACAATGGGTAGCCCTTGTGCCCGAGAATCCATCCTTGAAGGTGACTGTGGGGCCAGATAAGCTGTGGCACCTGGGACTATCAAAGTATGTAAATGTGTGGCTGCTTGCTGGGAAGCAGGCACACAGCTGCAGGAAACACTTTTGGTGATCACAGACCAAATGAATGTTGATGGAACGGAAGCCCTTCCTGTTGATGAAGGCAGCTAGCTGGTCCGTAGGAACCTTGATGACCACATGCATGCAATCGATCAGACCTTACTCCTGGAGGAATCCGGCAATGGACCTGAATCTGATGTTGCTCTTTGCCTGACTGTCAGGGTTGGTCCGGAAGTGTACATAGTCTCCAGCCCTCATGAACAATGCTTAGTTCACCTCCTTAATGCAGCAGTGGGCTGCAGCCTGGGAGACGCCACACATGTCTCCAGTGGATCATGAGAATGATCCATGCATAAAAGTTAAATGCCAAGGTGATCAGCAAGGCCACAAGTCTAGGGCAACCACCAAATCCCATGGGTCACAACTCATCCTGCAGCATGCTGCAGGGGAAATGGTGGCGTAGTAGTAAAGTCACTGGACTAGTAATCCAGAGGCCTGGGCTAATGTCCTGGGGACATGGGTTCTGATCCCACCATGACAGCTGGTGGAATTTAAATTCAATTAATAAATTCAATTAATTAATGAAAAAAAAATCTGGAATTGAAAGCTAGTTTCAATAATGATGCCATGAAACTATCATCGATTGTTGTAAAAACCAATCTGGTTCACTAATGTCCTTTAGGGAAGGAAATCTGCCATCCTTACATGGTCTGGCCTAAATGTGACTCTGGATCCACAGCAATGTGGTTGACTCTTAACTGCCCTCTGAAATGGCCTAGCAAGCCACTCAGTTGTCAAGGACAATTAGGGATGGGCAACAAATGCTGGCAATGCCCAAATCCCATGAAAGAATAAAAAAAAGTCGGTGACAGCCTCTCTGGAGAGCTGCAGTCTTCGCTGATGATGCCGCTTGGACATTTGGAGGTAGTTGATATGGGGCTGGTACATTCTCTGGCTCAGGTGGGCCCTTCTTGGCATGGCCGGCTGTTGCTGCTCTCTTCCTGGGCAGGTGCAGCTGCCTCCTGGCCCTCCCCTCAGTCGGAGGTGCTGCATGCTGCATCATGCCACAGGGATCCAAAAAGACCCAGGCCAGGTGATCAACAGGCCTCAAGAGCACTGTCCTTGCAGACATGATCCTGGGCATCCTCCCCTTGCTACTTCTCTCAGCAGACTCGCTAATGGCCCTCAATGTCCATCCAAGCTGATAGTTGACCCTCTCACCCAGCAGTATGGGCACCTGACCCTCTCACCCAACAGTATGGGCACCCAACCCGCTCACCCAGCAGTATGGGCACCTGGTACTGCCACCCAGCAGTATGGGCACCCAATACTGGCACCCAATACTGCCACCCAAAACCAAGAGCCCCCCCACTCCTTGCAGACCACCCGAGACCAAGCCCCTGTTGTATGATGGCCTTTAAGAGTACCTTTAAGATCTTAGTCTGCTAATGAGTCAAGTACCAGGATGTAGTCATATGACTACATGCCAGTCTCACTCTGCTACTGTAACACCAAGAGAGAAGTTCTGTAATAGTTAGCTTTGTACTGTATATATGAGTTAGCTGTTTAATAAACCTGTTTGATATGTTCCATTAATCTGAACTCCACGCATCTCATTTATGTTACATCAGACAACATAAATAAAAGCTTCTCATTGTATGGTGGCAGCTGTAGTGAGAAGAAAAAAATCCATGTTTGAAGACCACAGGAAAACAGCTTTTAAAAAATACCTCCCTATAGCTGGAAGAGAGAAAGTTAAAGAAAAGTACTGGTAAAAACAATGCAAAGAAGAAAACACTTGCCTCAAGCTGTTGAAGACAGAGCTGAACAACAGGCTGCAAGGAAATTGGGTGAGTCATTCTGCCGATGGGTGAGGGATACTGCTTTAATAAAAAGCTTTGAAGATATATTATACCTTCAGCAGATATATTTTTTTCAAAAGCTCTGAAGTGCCTAAAAATCGATTTTTTTCAAAGCCTCTGTCAAAAAAAACGGAGAAGATCTGACTCCCCTCCCAGGCTGAACGGTGGTCGCCACCATTGCAGGAGGTGTCTGACAGTGAAAAGCGAGGGAATCAAAATGAAACCCCATTAAAACCACTCAACTGTGAATAGCTTTCATTCACAGCCTGAGTTTAAAAAAAACTCATAAAACCGTTAAGAATTGCCTCTTGAAAGACTGGAAAACAAACTAGCAAAAAAAGGCAATTGAAATACCTGTTGCACATCTATATAAACAGAACAGGCTTTCTGCTGGAAGCTAGACAAACAGATAAGCTGCTGCTGTCGATCAAATTAGCCAAGAGAGTTTCTTAAAGGGGATAGCAGTACAGAGCAACAGAACCAGGTCTTAAAGCAAATTCAAAGCAAAAGAACAACAGACAAATGGGGCTGAATTTTACCGGCCCCTCGACGCTGCAGAACATGGGAGCCTGCCACATATTACCGGTGACGGGGGGGACCGTGATGCAACCCCCACCGCATGGCGGCGGGCCCTCAATCTGCATATTTAAATTAACATTAATAATATGTAGTTCTGATGAAGGGTCACTGACCTGAAACGTTAACTCTGCTTCTCTCTCCACAGATGCTGCCAGACCTGCTGAGTATTTCCAGCATATCTTGTTTCTATTTTATTATGATTAATAATATGTAAATGTACTTACCTGCAGCCGGTGTCCATCCCACGCCGATTTTGTGGCGTTTTGAGACAGGAACCTGGCGGGGAGGGGGGGAGGAATAAAATTTTCAGGGCGGGAGGGGTGGGGGAGCAGGGTAAACAATTTTGATTGGTTGTGTGAATGGTGGGAAGGGGCTGAAGGGCAAATGATTGAAGGTCAGGGGCTAAGTTCAGTTAGGGAAAAAGGCATTTTTTGGTTATCCCGGGAAATGAAATTACCATTGGGGGGTGGTTTGGGAAGGGCGTCCATCACAATAGTTTTTATTTAATGAAAATTAATAATGCTACACCTTTAAAAATTGTAATTTTTGCTAAGGGCCAGTGCCGGGCACATGGCGGCCATCCCCTCTATGTCATTGGGGTGGCCACTCTGCCCCTTCTATTTAAATGAGCCCCCGAGCGTAATATTGCGGCAGCACTTCCATGTCGGAAGGCTGCCGAGTTGAAAGCGCGCAGCAGCGGAGCACGGTGTGCGATTAACATTCAGCCCATGGATTCCAATTTTCCCAGCATGAACTGGAAAGCCTTGGATATCCTATCTGAGCTCCAACTGTTCAAACAGAGAATGCAGTTACCCTTCACAGACCAAGTGACGGTAGAACCAGAGAAGCAAGCTCTAAAAATAATGAAAATGATTGAAAATGATGGATTACACAGAATCAATACCTCAGTCACATCTGAAGAGGACCAGAAAGATCCCGCAAAGCTACGGAAATGCTAGAAAATCAGCTCAGATTAAGAGTGAATTTTAGAATTCAATATCTGGAATTGATGTTCTATAGGCAACAGCAAGCTCGTCACTGGTATCAGACCCACCGGCCGTCCATGTCTCCGCTTTAAAGACATCTGCAAACGCGACATGAAGTCCTGTGACATTGATCATAAGTCGTGGGAGTCAGTTGCCAGTGATCACCAGAGCTGGCGGACAGCCATAAAGGCGGGGCTAAAGTGTGGTGAGTCGAAGAGACTTAGCAGTTGACAGGAAAAAGGACAGAAGTGCAAGGAGAGCGCCAACTGTGTAACAGCCCTGACAACCAAGACTAACTGCAACGCCTGTGGAAGAGTCTGTCATTTTAGAATTGGCCTTTATAGCCACTCCAGGTGCTGCTCCACAAATCACTGACCATCTCTAGGCGCTTACCCATTGTCTCTTGAGACTAGGGGGCCAAAGAAGAAGAAGAAGAATAGGCAACAGCTACAGGAATCAATAGGCCAGTTTGTCAGTAGATGCTGAAGTAAGGGCAACGAATGCGATTTTTCGGAAGCTGAGCTGTCAGATTGAATAACGGAGTTGGTGATTATATCAACAGTCATTGAAGCGTTTCAGAGGGACCTCTTGGGAAAAAGAAAGGTCACATCATTGATGCACTTCTGGAAGATAGCAGGAAATATGAAACCATTCTAGCTGGACAACAGCACCTGCAAGTACAAGGTGCAGCCAACAGTATTGGCACCGTAACCAGGTTGAAAAGAGCAAGCAAGCTGTGTGGTAAAGTGCAGTCTGCCCCACTCACGGTGAAATTGCCCTGCATTTCGAGAGCAGTGCAAGGCGTGCAGTGCAAAAGGACACTGGGCCCGCCTATGCAGGAATTCTGGCTCCAAAGACGCAGCCAGAAACCACGGTAGGACATGAGCCAACAGAAGACAGGCACAGCAACACTGCAACAGCAGCAAGGAAAGCACCAGAAACCTGCATAAATGCAAGCCGATACATGAGGTCCACAGCAAAACAGACCTGAGACAAAACTCAGAGAGAAGCAATGCTCAGATAGAAGACGAGCAAGCATTTCACAATGTGAACCTGACATATCACGTTGACGAAGTCACGCAACTGGAAGCTTTCACCACCATCAACATCACGTGCCCAAAGAAAGCTGGCAAACATCCACTCAAGGTCAATATCGACACCGGCGCTAGTGCAAATATCCTACCAGTCCGAATCCTCAAAGATATGTACCGGAGTTGTTGGACATCAATGGTACAGCCAACAACTGCCAAGTTATCCACGTACAATAAGTCGCTCATCCCTTGCAGTGGCACATTAACAATGCAATGCAAATGCAGCAAGATGGCATGGAAACCACAAACATTCTACCTAGTAGACATGAGTGGACCAGCAGTGGCAGGACTACCAGTGTGTAAGGACCTCAACATCATAACTATTCACAAAAGCATTGCCAAGGGGAAATCGCCAAGAACCGAAGCCGCTCACAGACTCTGCCCAGCATCAAACAGTGCAGTCTGGAAACCCAGCAACAGCACAACTATGCCCCGCCTTCACTTGTGCTCTCGAGAGAACCACCAGCACCACAATGAGCCAGAACGGACAGGTATGTCCATGAGACCAAGTATTCTTCCCCCAACAAGTCCTTGACCTTGAGCCCCAAGCCTTCAGACACGGAGGATGAGGAGAGGCGAAGGACATGCAATGCCCTGAAAAGGCACAGGAGGAATGAGTTGAAGCATTGTCTGTTAGCTCTTCCAGATGAGGTGCCAGAATTTTCCAAGAATGACAAGATCCCAAAAGTGGTGAAATTTTGAGAAAAGCAACAGAGTATGTTAGCAGAGCCACAGAAAATGAATGTAGAGAGGGAGAAACTGCAGAAAGAACAGCAAAAGATGAGTCGCAAAGTCCCCGCACAAGAGTTGTCAAACCACCAAGATGACCTGTGACAAAAACAAGAAATGCTGGATTCACTCAGCAGGTCTGGCAGCATCTGTGGAAAGAGAAGCAGAGTTAACGTTTCGGGTCAGTGACCCTTCTTCGGAACTGACAAATATTAGAAAAGTCACAGATTATAAACAAGTGAGGTGGGGGTTGGGCAAGAGATAACAAAGGAGAAGGTGCAGATTGGACCAGGCCACATAGCTAACCAAAAGGTCACGGAGCAAAGGCAAACAATATGTTAATGGTGTGTTGAAAGACAAAGCATTAGTACAGATTAGGTGTGAATATACTGAATATTGAACATCAGCAAGTGCAAACCTGAAGAAAAACAACCTGAAAAAAACAGTGGGTAAGCAAACTGAACAAACTAAGATGAAATGAAATAAATACAAAAAAAGATTGTAAAAAATGTAAAAAGGAATGCAAAAAAAAAAAAGGAAGAAAAAATAACTAAAAATGAAAGTAAAGTGGGGGGCTGTCATGCTCTGAAATTATTGAACTCAATGTTCAGTCCGGCAGGCTGTAGTGTGCCTAATCGGTAGATGAGATGCTGTTCCTCGAGCTTGCGTTGATGTTCACTGGAACACTGCAGCAATCCCAGGACAGAGATGTGAGCATGAGAGCAGGGGGGAGTGTTGAAATGGCAAGCAACTGGAAGCTCAGGGTCCTGCTTGCGGACTGAGCGGAGATGTTCCGCAAAGCGGTCACCCAGTCTGCGCTTGGTCTCCCCAATGTAGAGGAGACCACACTGTGAGCAGCGAATACAGTATACTACATTGAAAGAAGTACAAGTAAATCGCTGCTTCACCTGAAAGGAGTGTTTGGGGCCTGGGATAGTGAGGAGAGAGGAGGTAAACCTGTGACCTGTGGCCTTTTGAGCCTCTATTCTTGTAAATTTCATAATCTCTAGCCATGTGTAAATAATTTTGATGTTATCTAATGTTATGTGTTTTTAATTTTAGCATACAAGACGTATCTTTGGAAAGATTGTGTGATTGTCTTTAAGAGTAATGTACCTTTAAGATCTTAGTATGCTAATGAGCCAAGTACCAGGATGTAGTCATGTGACTGCTCACTCTGCTATTGTAACACCAATGGACAAGTTCTGTAATAGTTAGTTCTGTACTGTATATATTAGTTAGCTGTTTAATAAACCTGTTTGAGATCTTCCATCAACCTGAACTCCAGACATCTCATTTAAGTTGCATCAGCCAACATAAAAAACAGCTTCTCATTGCAGCCCCTCCTTACAGAACACCCAAGACCAAGCTCGCCCGGTACTGCCACCCGAGACCAAGCTCGCCCAGCACTGCCATCTGAGACCAAGCCCACCAATGCACAGCGTACACCACTGCAGTCCGACAATGGCCTGCTCCCCCTTCTTCACCTATGCAGTGCTGGTCCTGACTGTCTACCCATCGCACCACTGAGGTCTGGCCTTAGTGCTGCCAGCTTTCAATGGCTGGGAATCTGAAGGCACGTGAGGGCTGCCCGCGTCCACTTAATTCCAAGCCCCCTTGAATTGCAATCAATTGCAGGCAAATGCATTTAAACTAACTGTTCTACAATCTAAATTGCAGTCCTGTTGCTTCAGGGCGGTGCCACCGCTTTGATGCTTTCCCGCCACTGACTAAATCTGGAACGGACGACACAACGTCAGATTTCCAGGCGGACTCGTCCGACGCTATTCTCTGGCCCCAGACCCATCCATTCCTAATCCAATCAGGCTCACTAAATTCAGCCCTAAGAGCACATTGGCCATACATAAAAATTTATTACTCCAAGTGCAATTTTTCTTATAGCATTTTGTTACCAGTTATGCTAAACAAGCCTTGGGATAGCACAATTCATTTCTATTTTTTCGTATAACGTCTTCATGAAGCAAGAGGGCCAACTTCAGTACTGGTGTGACTTTAGGCACAAATCAATTTCTACCCCAAGGAGTCCACTGCGGTCACACATTAACATGCACACCCGTGCACATATAATGTATGTTCTATGCTTTGGCATAGAAATTGTCTACATTAAATTGAAAGCCTTGCCTTCATTTTCTAACAACAAGCTATTTCAAGATAGTTTCATGAATTTGAAGAGGAATATATGACCCTCATTACTAGAAATGACATAATCCAGTAATTTCCTTCTGAAAAACCATTCTGTATCATGTTCTGCTGTGTTGGAGTGAAGTCCAGTTCATGGCACTGCATTCCTTACACCTGCCAATATCATTGTAGGCAGACCTTGTTGGTAAAAGTCAAATCAATGGGGTACATTACTTTCAATGACTGTGCCAACTTCTTGTAGCCTGTTCAATTTAGGTACTGAGGGAGGTTCGAGACTAGGAAATTATTGTGGTCAAAGCTGTGAAAAGTGCATTGTTGGAATATGGAGTTCTCCACAAAGCACAGTTCAAAGGACCAGGCAGAGATTTTGGAGTTTTGTATGCAAATTATTTGCTAACATTTATGTAGGAAAATAAACGCAAAAAAGGTCAGAGTCCCACTGCTCTGATACCACAATGAGAAAATGATGGTGTGTTTGTATTGACAGACTACTTCAAAGAGAGGTGGTTCTGTTGACTCTGGAATCTGCACTGATGCTTTTGTTACCTCGAGATTCGATGGGGTAAATTTTCACTTTCGACAGTGGTGGAAAACAGACAGTATTGGATCGATCAATCGTTATACATCCCGTCTAATTTTCATTTCACATTGCCCATAAGTTTCAACTTGTGCAAAACTTGCCTGCTTGTATTCTGTCTTGCATTAAGTCCTGTTCACATATCACTCCCATACTCACTAACCTACACTGGTTCTGGTCTCCCAATATATTAAATGAATAACGCTTGCCATCATCTTCAAATTACCCTCTGTTTTCTGTCCATTAACCAGTTCTCAATCCATGCCAGTATATTCCCCCCAATTCCATGTGCTCTAATTTTGTTTACTAACCTCTTGTGTGGGACTTTATCAAAAGCTTTCTGAAAATCTAAATATACCACATCCACCAGTTCCCTTATCTATTCTGCTAGTTACATCCTCAAAAAACTCTGGGTTTGTTAAGCATGATTTCCTTTTCATAAATCCATGTTGACTCTGCTCAATCTTACCATTATTTTCTAAGTGTCCTATTATCGCATCCTTTATTATAGATTCTAGCATTTTCCCTACGACTGATATTAGGCTAAGAGGTCTGTAGTTCTCTATTTTCTTTCTCCCTCCTTTCTTAAATAATGGGGTTACATCTGTCACCTTCCAATCTGCAGGAACGATTCCAGAGTCTATAGAATTTTGAAAGATGACCACCAATGCATCTACTATCTCTACAACCACCTCTGGGTTGCAGCTCATCTGGTTTAGGGGATTTATCTACTTTAAGTCCCATTAATTTCTCTAGTACTATTTTTTAACTAATATTAATATCTTGCAGTTCCACGTTTAGACTGGTCCCTTGATTCTCCATTATTTCTGGGAGGTTTTTAGTATCTTCCTCCGTGAAGACAGACACAAAGGATTTGTTTAGTTTCTCTGACATTTCCTTATTTCCCACTATAAATTCTCCTGCCTCCACTGGTAATGGACGCACATTTGTCTTTGCTAATCTTTTCCTTTTTACATACCTATAGTTGCTTTTACAGTCCGTGTTTATGTTTCTCACTAGTTTACTCAATTCCTCGATGATCCTTTGCAGTCTCCCCCAGCCTTAAGTTCCATTTTGAACTCTTCGATCCTCGGACCTTTTATGGACTCCACCTCTCTTCACCCACCATTGATGGTGGAGGCGTTAGCTGCCTTAGTCCTACTCTCTGAAAATCCCTCCTAAAACCACTCCACCTCCACTTCTCCCTTCATATTTTAAAACAAAATCTAAAACCTAACTGTTCAATTAAGCTTTGAATCAAAATGCTGGGCTTGCTGTTTATTCCTTCATTTATTTTATCTATTTCTTTTTCCACTCTATAAAGTGTTCTGGGATATTTTGAGTATTGGGCATGCTATATTAATGTTATTTCTGAAGATACATCCTTTGGCTTTGCCTTGTGGTTCAGCAAGTGCATAGTGTCTAGGGGCATATGCATTTCATTATCATATTAATTGCATGAGATAAAAAGACATTTTGGCAAAACACCTCAAGCTTTTGAAATGCTGTACGCATACAAATAAGTTGGACGGTGATGATGCACAACTCCATGCTGTTGCATGCACCTATACAAAATGACCTTAAAAGGGATTTTAAGGATACTCAAAGTAAATTCCTGGAATTTGGACATCTTTGCTATTTTCAAGTCAAAGAATAAATAGGGTAATTTTTACCTTGTGCTATAATGTAGATCGGTGATAGTGAATCAGCAGCCCGCTTTACATCTCTCCTGATTTTTACTTCCATATTAGAAATTCGCTATTGCAGGAATTACACCACAACCTGAAGTGACAATTAGCCCAAAGTTGGATTTAAGTTTAACTTTGTCCTACTGCATTTTATTTTGTTTGTAAAGGTTTTGATTGATAGTTTAGCCTGAAGCACATGGTCTGAAGTACATCTTCTGACAGAGTGGTGCACCTCTGCCTATTGAAAAAAATAAGAGGGCATTTGAACTCTTAGTGATATTTAAGTCAGTAATACTCCATAAACTATCCTTAATCTATGGTCTGTAAATAAGCAAATTTATATTTTCAAAAAGATGAGAAATTAGAGTATTAACTCTATACCAACTAAAACTAGTTCACTTGTACATTACCTGTTCAAGGAATGAAAATTCTTCAATTTCTTCCAAGGCTGCTTAAGTTCAGGTTTTGTGCTTGGGGTACAAAACTAGGTTTCAATGGTTCAGTGTGCATGAAATTGATAATTTCCCAGTCTGTGCACAGTAGATTAAATCCAATTAATACTTCTGAAAACAATTTTTTAATTTAATCTATTTGCACATCGACTAGTTTGATATTGAATATCAATTAATACAAACATTCGGTGTAGCGATAAAACCTGCTGACTACCGACCGCAACAAAAAGATCACTCTCCAGTTTAGCACAAAGTGCATCGTACCAAGATCCTATCCAATTGGCTGTTGCTGACTGGATAAAGTGGGTTTTCCTAATCTCCTGCCATAACTTTAGCAGGAGATGGATGGAAATCTTAGGGAAAAGGTGTAAACTGCAATTTTTAACCATTTATACCGTTTCTTCAGGGGTTCCTCTGAAGTTGCAGCAAGAGATCAGGAGTATTCCTGTGGAAATTCCAACTGTCTATTAACTGTACAACACTAATATGTAAACCATATGGGACAGTTTTAAGAAATCTACTTTTCCAACAAAATTCTGCAAATGACCACGAGTAGATTTTTTAAAGGAAAATCTGCAACAGGATTGTTGAAAAGTAAACTAGCTTTGGCATATCACCAACAGCCTTATGAATAGGCATCTTAATCATTCTTTACTTCGCACTTAAGAAGTGTATAATGGAGTAGACTGTGTGAGACATCACAGAGTGCTAACAAAGGAATTGGTGAGCTGCATCAAAGGTGACCATATGTCTATACCACTGAGTTTATTTCTATAAAATGAACTGCTTCCTATAGAATAGCTGGTTTGTACTCTGGTGAATTTACATTTTGTTCAATTGCGGTGATACAATAAAAACAATGACACCTGATTATCTTATTCGTTTCCCTTCTCCAAATATTCTCTTTCAATTTCCTCCCTTTCTCCTCCTCAGTTGAAGGTTTTAATTCTTACTGGGTTGTGGTTCACAATACAGCAGCAGCCCTCCACTGCTTCACTCGAGTGGCCATTGAACAAGCTGCAGTCTAATGGATGAAGTACCTGGCATTGAATTCAGTGTAGCTTTAGAGGCTGGATTGTGTAGCTCTCCATTGATCAATTCATGCATTGCTGAAGGTTATGAAAAAGCCCAGAATCTTAAATGGTAATTTCAGTGAGGTTCTTACTTCACTGCATAACTCTGATTTTTTAATATTTATAAGAACGTATTAAATTATCAACTGTATCCAGTGCCTTACTGGGTCCTGAACAATGAGAGGGGAGAGATAAGAACCACTGGATCAGAAAATTAGTCAAAAAATGTGGATGAAACCTTGAATAATCTTCAAAAAAGAGGAATGTATGAAACCGCACGATTGTGAAAGAGAAATGCTGTTTCTTCCATTTGTCCCAGTGGTGCTCAGAAGGGTTTTTCAACCTTACAGTATTTATATTTCCAACAAAGACATTAGTTTAAAAGTGCCGCCGTCAGGGGAGTGGGGGGAGGGGTGGAAGTGAAACATTTTTCTGGTGAGGGAGGTATAATCTGAGGTGGAACTCAGATTTTTGGTGATTCCCCTCCCATCTCTAAACGTATGTTTTGAAATTGCACGCAGGGCAAGTGGTTGCTGCTTGGGTTTGCTGGTGCAAAATCACAATAGGAGCTTTGGAGGTTTGTCCAGAGAGCATTTCCAGACATTCTGCTTGGCTTTCCTCGATAGGACGAGTAGGATCTACACCTGGAGAGGGCAGGTCTTATGTTTCACTCTTTGCACACTTAAGGAGGCCCAGGCAGAGAAGAAACAAAGGAAATTGATCCCAAGGGGACTGAATCCCTTTACATGTTTTGTCCTTGTCCACCTGGAGTATTGTGAAACTTCATGCCATTAACTTTCTTTTGCCTAATTTAAGGCATTGGGTGCCTCTCAAAGCAGCAGGGTGCTGCTCTGGCTTCCACATTTTCAGCAGCTGCGTGACTACAGATCTAGGTGGCCCACCCCAAATGATCTAATTTGGAGACCAGGCCAGCAGCACAGGAAAGCAGCAGAAGAAAGTTGTGTTCCACTATACTTTTACTATTTCCAAGTGCATTGAGAGATTTCTGACCCATTGGGATTATTTCCGACTGTTCAGGCAACATTGACTGACACCCGCATCTACGTTTTTGTGATTAGAATTAGCGAATGGAGTAACATCTGCCCCATTAATGCTCAAGAGCCAAAGAAAAAGCAGATACACATTAACTCACTGAAGTTCATCATGTTTCTAATTCCAAAGCTTGTCCAGAGAAGACCAATGAGGTTAACCTCTGACCCGCCAAAAGTCAGTCTGTTTTAAGAAACTGATCATTTTCCCAACCAGACACTAAGCTCTTGCTCACACATTTATAAATTCGTCCCATTGTTATCATTCTGCAGACTCATTCCATCTCTTGTCAGTAAACACTTTTGATTCCAAAACAAAATAAAACCAAAACAATTAAAAAGTTCAGTAATTTTCACCATTTAATGGAAGTATAACACCCATGGACTGTTGTTCTGGGCTCACTTTTATTTGTATGGACACTTAAAGAAATAGTCTCATACCCTTTATAAAATTAAACAATTATTAACTTTGATCTTTTCTTTCTATTAAAACTAGTCATGTTTATGCATTGAGCTTTAGAGGCTTTACTGAAGAGGTCCAACAGCAAGAGTACACAGCTGGAAATACAAGACAGCTGAACAAAATGGAATCAAAGCAAAATAAAGGAATAAGAAATATAAACTAACTTTAACCCTGTCTGCATTGGCGAGTGGAGTGTGTGTGCATGCGTGCATGCATGTGTGTGTATGGGTTAAAATAGGCTTTGACAACTTATCGCACCATGCCTGAACTGTTAAAATGATAGCCTGCAGAAACATGTGATTTTTTTTTCGCTTTGGATCAGGTGTCTGCCCCAAGCAAGTGGGAGCCAAATTACGATGGCGCCATTTCATCTGCAGACAGGCGAAGGCCTATCCAGTCCCAGAACCGCCAGTAAAACCTAGTGGCAAGGAGGATCATGGCCAGAAGAAGCCCAGGTAAATTAGATTTTTTTTAAAGGTTTTCTTGTCGACTGAGAGGAGCAGGAGTGTTCTGCCCCAGACCCACAAGAAAACCTTGGGCCTCCATTTCTCGGGCTCCTCCGTCTGCCACATCATGCAATCACTGCCAGATTCCCTACTTCTCTCACCCCACCTTGATTGACACCCACTGCAGACCATCCCGACAGGTGGCTTCCTGCCTCCCCAAAACTGCTCCCAGTGTTCAGTTTCAATGTTATTTTTATTGACTTCAGGCGTGAGTCCCATCTAAATCGTTTAAATGAAGTCCAGATGTTACTGCATTGATCCTGTCATGCCCAGTAATGTAGGCATGTCCTATTCATAACTTTAAACATGGATCGTATTCAGCATAGAACCTTCTGGAACTGAATTTTCTTTTTAGATGAACCACAATGGACACCAAAAGGTGACATAAGATGGTTGCCGAGGGTCAGGTGATGTTTGCTATTTCAGCCCAGACTCAGAAGTATCTCGAGCTTCTGGAAAGCTCCTAATTGAATGACCATGGGTGGAGTTCCTCCCTTGAATGGATATACCAAGAAAAAAACATTTGTGGAATTCACACCTCCTATTGTTTGTAGTCTGATCCAAAACTCAGTATCTATGGACTCCAAGACTGAGTGTCTCTGAGCTTGAAACTTAACAAAGACAGCTGTAAGAAACCAGTTAAATCATAAGTCGGTGTGAATGGCCACCATCCATTCCTACTGTGCAGCAATGGCTTCTTACTTCAAATCATTCTGGGTGGACAATAGAAGTTTAGTTTAGAGATACAGCACTGAAACAGGCCCTTCGGCCCACCGAGTCTGTGCCGACCATCAACCACCCATTTATACTAATCCTACACTAATCCCATATTCCTACCACATCCCCCCCACCTGTCCTTATATTTCCCTACCACCTACCTATACTAGGGACAATTTGTAATGGCCAATTTACCTACCAACCTGCAAGTCTTTTGGCTTGTGGGAGGAAACCGGAGCACCCGGAGAAAACCCACGCAGACACAGGGAGAACTTGCAATCTCCACACAGGCAGTACCCAGAATTGAACCCGGGTTGCTGGAGCTGTGAGGCTGCGGTGCTAACCACTGCGCCACTGTGCCGCCCTCATAAAAACAAGAAATGCTGGAAATACTCAGCAGGTCTGGCAGCATCTGTGGAGAGAGAAGCAGAGTTAACGTTTCAGGTCAGTGACCCTTCATCAGAAGTATTGATCAGTTGGCCACCTGACTGAAACTGGTCACAAATAACGAATCTAATTACTCCAAGCACCAGGAAGAAACTAGTCAGTCTGAAACCACCAGCTGCAGAGACAGCAACAAAGGCAAAACACCTATGCCTTAAAACTGGAGACTGTAACATCTTGAGGTCTCGGAACCTGTTTTTATTTAAAAAGTCCACCAGGACAGAAAACCAACCTCCTGGTAAAGAGACTACAAGCGACTAACTTCATGACCTGCTGAAAATCCACCTCTTCGAGAGAATCCTGCAACAAATTCTATATACAACTCCGGTTATCGAATCCACCTAACTACACTTCAGGAGTGAAACCGCCTTCTTCGCCGGGCCCACAACACATGCCTTTTCCCCGTGATTGAGCCAAATCACGTGACTTACAAACTATTCCTTTGCTTGTAATTTGTAAAAGTGCACTATCCTCTTTAAGGGTACTCTTTCTCTAGTGTGTGTGAGTTGTGAGTGAGAGACTTTCGGGGTGAACGTGTGAATAAAAATAATCCTCCTTATTTAAACCCAAGAAAAGCATGCTGCTAGTTATTCCAATTGGCCATACACTCAGAGGATAGGAAACGCACACTAATTATGGATAGTAAAGGGAACGGAACTGGGGGTTCAGTTCTCTCTCAATTCTGTCCGTTAACTATCCCCACACGTTGCATTCCGACCCCAAATTATAATCAGGATAGAAAAATTAAAAGAGCATGGTAATTAATGATAATCCATTTTTTTAGAAGGGCAACTGATTGTAAGATTTTGTTATAAATTAATTTTCCTTGTCTTCAGCTGTAACCATGGGTTGCATTCCAGCTGCCTTCTCCTGCCATGTACACTGTATGTAATCTCATCCATGCATTACCACATACCGAGTAACCAAATGTGTTGTCTTACAAAGCAGTGACAAGTACATTTGCTGTAAGAATTTTAAATTAGAAATAATACAAAATGTGACTATAAAAGAACCTCATTTTTATGCTGCTGTTGCTGTCGCAGGTTGTAAGAGAGGCTTTTCAAATATATCATTAATCTGTCGCAGTAGTGCTGAGCTCAAAGGCAAAACAATGGAAAATGAGCAGTGTTTGCTTTTGGATCAGGTAGAATGTGTCATACTTTAGGTTCTCTGTCTCTCATTCAATCTTACCAGAGAAGACAGATATTAAGATAGTCACAGCTTTGCCTAACTAAACAAAACTCACTGCAACTATTTGATGATATAATTTGTCTCAGAATTGACAAGAGGGAAGTACAGTCAAAAACACAACATATAATAACAGAGATTTACAATCCCTGACCATATTTAGCATTCAGCTCTTTTAATTGACATTAGCTGTGAGGCCTTTGATGCCAATCAATGGCTAAAAGGCACCCTATCCAATAATTTAACATTAGCAAGAGGAGACAGTTCCCTGTGGTTTTGACCTATAACCCTTTGAGGAAATCCAACAGCGTCCAGGATGACTGTGCTACAACATTAAATTACTTTTCCTTCCATCACTCATTATGCATTTTCTGTCAAATAAAACAGAAGACATTCAAACAAATTGGAGAACATATTTAAATACTGGTTCTCCTAAAACAGCTTGGTCAGTTAAAAACATGTCTACATGAGAGTTCACCAATAGCTAACCTGTACTTTATCTGAGAGTTTCTGCTCTTAAAGGTGCTTTTTGTTCTTAACCCTACTATCAGTGGATATTACTGCTATTTATCTTTGTTGAACCACCTGCATCTGCTGTCTTCATGAAAATATATTTGAACAATGTTGCAATGTTCAGTAAACCTATTGGCAGTAGTTAGTGTTTATCATGGAAAAACATAACAATCTTTAAACCTTCTAAAGTACACATACCTCTTCCATCACAGAAATTGCCAAATATGTTTTTATTAATGAATTATTTTTTGGCACAGAATACAGCAGAGTGTAATTTGACAAAAGTAGCAAACAAAAAAGCTATAAGAGTAGGCTTTACATGGCATGTATGATAGGAGCACATATCTGGATCTGAGCACAAAAGTCAGCAGGACCAGCAGGACTTGGAGCTTATAAAGGTCTGCATATGAATTCCTGACAGGTGCTTCCACTTCACAAAACTGTGTACTACACAAAATCTACTCTGTAGAGTTCTTGGAATAAATTAAGTGAAGGATATTATAACAGGGATGGTGTGCTACAGGATTTACTTCAAGATTGTGAAAAACTGTAGCATTCACGATTTGTATTGTTAAACCATCTATGTTCTATTTATTCAAAGAACTATCACAGAATTCTCCCACCATTAACATCCTGGGGTGTTGCCATTGACCAGAAACTTAACTAGATCAGCCAAATAATTATTGTGACTACAAGAGCAAGTCAGAGGCTGGATATTCTGTGATGGCTAACTCACCTCTGACTCCCCAGAGCCTGTCCACCATCTACAAGGCACAAGTCAGGAGTTTGATGCAATACTCCTCACTTGCCTGGATGAGTGCAGCTCCAACAGCACTCAAGAAGCTCAGCACCATCCAGGACAAAGCAGCTGCTTGATGGGCACCCCTTCCACCACCTTCAACATTCACGCCCTCCACTATGGACGCACATCTACAAGATACACTGCAGCAACTCCCCAAGGCTCCTTCGATAGCACCTTCCAAACCCGTGATCTCTACCACCTAGAAGAACAAGGGAAGTCGATGCATGGGAACAGCACTACTTGCAAGTTCCCCTCCAAGTCACATTTGACTTGCAAATATATCACCGTTCCTTCATTGCCATTGGATCAAAATCCTGGAATTCCCCCATTAACAATACGGTGGATATACCGATACCACATTGATTGCATCAGTTCTAGAAAGTGGCTCACCACCACCTTCTCAAGGGCAATGAGGGATAGGCAACAAATGCTGGCCAAGCCAGTGTTGCAGCATCTCATGAACATTTAAAAAAAGATGAATAGGGCACTTTGAAATTTGTTCTGTAATGTGTGGGCTAGACAATTAAGACAAAATTGATTATGGTTTGTCAATGTAATCTTATTTTTTTACTGTAGTTAAATATGTTCTTGCGCCAATGCATATCGCCAATTAGGAAGCCGCCTCCTGGAGCCCTGTCCAATTAGGGACGGCGGCTGGGTTCCAGCGTTGGGGGGGTTCATTCAGCATGGCGTGTGGAGATGGCTGCCTACTGCCTTCACAGTATGGACAATGCCTGGTCATTAATTGGACCGGTAGTGCATGTTGGAGGCGCCGTCAGTGGGAGGGCAGCAGCTGGCATTGAAGCAGTCAAGCATGAGCAAGGACATCAGCCTCCATGAAGTCGCTGCAAGAGCATGCCTTCTGTTTGGGGATAGATCCCCTTTCTGAATTACTGCCAGCAAGTAAATGTGAGCCTTTGGACATCCCACTGCGAAGCTGACTTCGATCCATTGCCGAGCTCCTGAAACAATGCGGGACCCATGTGGTGAAGGGAAAGTTGGAGCACTGAGGAGCAAATGGCCCTAGATTGGGACCTTAATTGGCTTCATTGCCAGTGGAGCGGGTTACAGATTCCCGTGGCAGCCCGCCTCTGGGAAAGACGCCTGGAGGTGGGATTGCTTCAGGAAGCTTCAGGTTTCCCAATACTTTCTTAGACCCCATCTCTAAACCCATCTCCGGGGCAGGAAAATTCAGCCCAATACATTCCCTAACATCTAATTTTTTCTCAACATAGATTTATACTTCTTAAAATAATATTTGGCAAAGTTATGTGATGAAGTTATGAAGGTGAGGGAAGCTAGTGCTGGAAATAAAACACTTTATCCTATGCCCCAAAGTCTGCCTTGACCCTAATCCCAGAAGACCCCTGCTGTGCCAGTGTGTTTATAGTGGATCAGCAGACTGTCCTTTCAGCTCTGGGATTGCACTGGAATCCAACCTACACTGAGGGTGAACGGTTTCCTTTCTCTGAAAATAATGTCTTTCATATAACGCATGTCAGAACATCTCCAAACACTTCACTCAATGAACTGTCTTTTTTCTGAAGTGCAGTGATTGTTATTATCTAGGCAAGTGTAAAGGATACCAAATTAGACAGGTTTTTGAATACAGTTCTTAGTGGAAAAAGTACACAGTGCAAAGCAGCAGCACAAAATTAGAAAGAGAATACTCCATGTGGGAAAATTCACATTCGTGCAGTAATGGTGAAGGGAACTTTAAGTTAGGTCTAATGCTATTCAGTTGTCCTAGAAGCACTTGATACTGACAGTAGGTGCCAGAAGTTGTGAAATGTTCCCACCTCAACACTGGCATCTTTTATATTGATGAACAAAACAATCACCAATCAAAAGTGAAAGACCCCCCTCTTGCCGATTGTGAAAATTGTCATGTCTTTAGCAAAAAGAAATGAAAATCCTTTAGATCTGACAGGAAATGGATTCATTAATGTCTGATTCATTCCTTGCTTACTGTAGCAGAGTTTTTGATGTGCTCAACTCAATTTTTAAGCGTAAATAAGAATTGCCAGGGGCCCACCCCATGCGTAAGTGTGTGGATCTGGTTTATTTTATCATTAGAGAGGAGTCTACAATAAAACCTATTTATTGCTGAAATCCTAGTTTTACCAAGGCACTGAATTAAGTAGATCATTGAAGAAATGCATATTAATTCCAAATATTTTTACATTTTAACTCAATCTTGTCTTTACTTATTTGAAGCGGAGGTGCGGCTGGTTCACAGTTGAACCATTTGTTTGGTTTCTTTCTGTAACACCAAAATAAACTTGTTTTTGGAATAAAACTGTAAAATAAAGGAAGCTCAAGTTTCTGGACTGGCCCAGTGCCCTACCATATTTGTAGAGAGGGCAATAATAGAGTCACCCTGGGAGATGATTTCTTCTGTCACTATAAAGCAGATTGCATGGATTTGTACTCCCAGTGCATAGCTTTATGAAGGAGCAATGCATATTGGTTCATCGGTATCAGTGGAGTCACCGTGGCTCAGTGGTAGCTCTCTTGCTTCTGAGTCTGAAGGTTGTAAGTTTATAGGCACCTTTCAGAGACTTGGGCACAAAGCTGACACACCAGTGCAATACTGAGGGAATGCTACATTCTGTTGTGTTTTCCAGATACGATGAGAAACTAAGGCTCCGTCTGCCCTCACAATTTACAGTCAATTAGATGTGAAAATTCCATAGCACTATTTTGAAGAAGAGTAGGGGAGTTATCCCCAGTGCCTGGTCAATATTTAGCTCTCAAACATCACCACAAAAACAGATTATTTGCTCACCTTACTGTTTGTGGGAACTTGTTTTGTGCAGATTGGCTGCCACTTTTCCTAAATTACAACAGTGACTACACTTCAGAAGTACTTTATTTTATTGGCTGTAAAGTGTTTTGGGATGTCCTGTGGTTGTGAAAGGCGCTATATAAATGCAAGTCTTTATTTCTTTATGGCACTACTTTGAAGAGCTTGGGGCCTTGGCAGGGATGCACAAGGGGCCAGAATTAGAGGAGCACAGATATCTCAGAGGGTTGTGGGGCTGGAGGAGATTACAGAGATAGGGAGAGCCAAGGCCAGCAAATGGTATATTGGCTTTCATCACAAGGGGTTTTGAGTACAGGAGTAAAAAAGTCTTGCTGCAATTGTATAGCGCCTTGGTGAGACAGCACTTGGAGTATTGTGTACAGTTTTGGCCTCCTCACCTTAGGAAGGATATATTCGCCATAGAGGGAATGCAGCAGAGGTTCAGCAGACTAATTCCTGGGATGGCCGGATTGTTTTATGAGGAAACTGGGCCTGTATTGTCTACAGTTTCAAAGAATGAGAGGTGGCCTCATTGAAACTTACAAAATTCGTACAGGGCATGACAGGGTAGATCTGGATAGAATGTTTATGGCTGGTGAGTCTAGAATCAGGGGACACAGTCTCAGAATAAGGGGCAGGCCATTTAAGACTGAGACGAGGAGGAATTTCTTCACTCAGAATGTGGTGAATCTTTGGAAATCTACACCCCAGAGGGCTGTGGAAGCTCAATCATTGAGAATGTTCAAGACAGAAATCGATAGATATCTGGAAACTAATGAGATCAAGGGATATGGGGATAGCGTGGGAAAGTGGCTTTGAGGTAGATGATCAGCCATGATCTAACTGAATGGCAGAGCAAGCTTTACAGGCTGAATGGCCTACTCCTGCTCCTATGTTCCTAAGAGCAAGGCAGTTATCCTAGTATGCTAACCAATGTTTATCTTGTAATCAACATCACTAAAATAGATTATCTGGTCATTACTGAATTGCAGTCTGTGGGAGTTTGCTGTGTGCTCAATTGGCTGCTGGGTTTTCTACATTACAATGGTGACTACACTTCAAAAGTGCTTCATTGGTTGTAAAGTGCTTTGGGACATCCTGAGGTCATGAAATTCGCTGTGAATGTAAGCTCTTTTTTCTTTTAATTTTCCCAGTGTGTGTTGACAGTAGATAACCTGGCAATCTTTTATAATATGCACCAGTAATTTTTTTTCGAAAGTCATGATGCAAGTCCTCTGAAGGTACCATCCTCATGGTTTTGAAAGGAAAGCTGCATTACAAGTATGAATTGCATTTGCAATTGATTTAAGGGGAAGGATGGGTTGCATTTTTCAGAAAGTCATTGTCTAATTATTAAAGCACCATTCCTGATTCATTTACCTGCTTTGTGCCACAGGTCAGGATGGTTTGGCAGCAGAAGCATCATCAATTAATAAAGGTAAGAGGGTGGTGATGCTTGTGGCATCCAAGGTCACACAGCATCTCAAAAACCACTTCCGAATGGGAAGTGGGCCACCAGAAATAGACCACTGATCCACAGACCACACAAGTGGTATAAAAAATTATGGCTCGTTGTCAATGTGCCCACAATTTCCTTTAATGAACCAAATGCCTTTTGTGAGAGGCTGACACTGTTCAACAATCTACAAAAGTAAAATAAAAATTAAAGAACTTCATTACAAAACCTAATAAAAGGAGACCTAGATGAAGGCTGGAATTCTTTTTTATTCACTGTCTCTGAATTATTAATGGCTGCTGACCTTTTCCCCTTTTCAGTTTCATTCCCATACAGTACTTGACATTTTCCTTTCTCTCCCAACATACAAAGCTTCCTCAACCAAAGCGATATTTCCAGGTCAACTGCCCCATACTCTGCTCAAATATAAAGACGGATTTGTGACTAACAATACATTGCCAACACTCGTCTTGGTCCATTGATTACTGGAGTAGTACAAACCAAGTAGGAAAGTAGCTGGGAGTTTGAATGCAAATGGGATCTGGATCTTTTAATTTTGTAATAGGTTGTTTCTATTGTGAAGGAAGCCATTTCACTTAATAATATTTAGAGTCGGGAAGGTGGTGTAATTTTGACTAAGGTTGAATATAATGGGTGTTATTGGATCAGCCACCTCATTATATATTTCTGTTGATAGAAATGAAAATCGGGCAAGATGTATAACACATGGTTGATCCAATATCATTAAACAATAGCACCTGAAGTTAAGATGACCCTGAACTTTTTTGACTCCTTTATATTCTAGCACTGCAGCTGACTACATACAGCCTTTAGTTCTGCAGCAGAGCTGTGACATAAATGCTAACACTACCGGAAGAGTTGGCCTGCCAAATCGCCTCTTTATACAGCAGTGCCAGCTATGGTAGCTGTTGCAAGTATGAAGCTGCAACTGGCTGCATTTACTTCCTCCCATACAAGGTAGCTGGGATGTTCTCATCATGAACCTTTATCAGTTTGCCCAATAGGAAGGTCTAGCAAGATGAAATGAAGGTAGATTCATGACTTTCAAACATCTGTGAATTAGCAGATTTGCATGTGCACCACTCATTTGTTTGGTGCTTTCTCTGGAGTCCACTTTATAATGTAAATGGAATAGATAGAGATAGATCAAGAACTCTGTACATTTACAAGATCACAAGATAAACAAAGATGAGAAAGACCATTTTGGCTCATTCATCCAGAACAAAGTTACAACTCCCCATCACAACATCCAACTGTTTTTCAAAATGATTACAGAGCTTTTTTTTTTAAAAGAGCCGTTGTGGTATTTGATGCCAAACTCAGTTCCGGGTAGGGTCAGTTTAGGCGCGCTCCCCGCGGATGCGGCGTGCCAGCTGGATGTCTTTGGGCATGATGGTGACTCGCTTGGCATGGATGGCGCACAGGTTGGTGTCCTCAAAGAGCCCCACCAGGTAAGCCTCGCTGGCCTCCTGCAAGGAGCTCTGGAAGCACAGGTCTGTCTTGAAGTCCTGTGCGATCTCCCGCACCAGGCGTTGGAAGGGCAGTTTGCGGATGAGCAGCTCGGTGGCTTTTGCCTCCACTGCCCTCTTCTGGAGACCATTCCAGATATTGATCACACTATGTAAAGAGGTGCTTCCTGACTTGAGTCCTAAATTTGCCTTTTATTATTTTGAACCTGTGCTCCCTTGTCCCACTGAAATAATTTAAATAATCTTTCAAGTTTACAATCAACCGTTTGCTATCTGATTTACTGTAATGAGGTTCATTCTTTCAAGGGTGGAAACCACAAGCTTTCCTAATCTTTCCTCAAAACTTAGTGTTCAGGTACGAGGAATCAGTCCAGTGGGTTCTCTCGTCAGTGCTTCCACAACTGCAACACGCACGGCAACTTGCATTTATATAGCCACTTTAATATAGTAAAACGTCCCAAGGTGCTTCACACAAGCATTATCAACCAAAATTTGAAACCGAGCCACATAACGAGACATTAGAACAGATGATAAAAAGCTTGGCCAAAGGGGAAAATTTTAAGGAGTGTTTTAAAGGAGGAAAGATGGGCAGCAAGGCAGAGATTTTTAGGAAGGGGCTTAGGCAGGCAGCTCGGTAACTGAAGGCATGGCTAACAATGATTAAAATCAGGAATGCTCAAGAGGCCGGAATTGGAAGAGCGCAGGTATGCGGTTTGTAGACATGGAGGAGGTAACAGAGATAAGGAGGGGCGAAGCCATGGAGGGATTTGAAAACAAACAGGGGAATTTTGAAATTGAGGAGTTGCTCTACCGGGAGCCAGCGTAGGTCAGTAATGGGTGCAAGTTAGGACACGGACAGCAGAGTTTTGGATGACCTTACATTTATGGAGGATGGAAGATGGGAGTTTGACCAGCAGTCCCCAAATGTTCCTTTTACCTCTTGTTGAGCATAACTGGATTTAGTACTCAAGTTGTGGTCTAACCAGATTCTCGAACTTGTACTGTTCTGATTTATTTATATAGTTCAGCACTCTATTTGCTTACAGAACTGCTTCTACATGTGTTATGTAAAGGTGTCATTTAAGTTCAAACATGCAGGCATTTTCAAGACTGATTTCCACTACTCCAATAATCAGTGGAGAAAAACATTAAATAAGCAAACACACAACACAATTACACCGCATTGAGGAAGAGGATTTCCGCAAAAGTGAGAAAATAAAATCCATTGACAATTACAACACTGATTTTAAAATGAAGTGTTTAACAGTAAGACAGGAGCATGTATATGATGTAATTATTGATTATTAAAACTGAATCAGGTTCCTTTAAATATGAAACAAGCTAGTCTACAAAGAGTCATGGTAATTCAATGAATTTGTTGGATTCTTTGCACTGACTTTAAGATCCTCCGTAGGATTGTGAGCTCTACATTGTTATTTTTTCAGTTCTAGATTTGGAAAACCTTTGAAGAATGAACTTGTATTTATATAGTGCTGCATCACATTTCTCGGAAACAATGGGTTGGATTTTATCCTGCATTTGGAGATGGGAACGGAAGCGGAGGTGGGGGGGGGGGGAAGCACACAAAATGGCATTGGGTGCTGACAGGCCACGTGCCCATTGCCTTCCTGACACCATAAAATTTAGTCTGAGGGTGGGGAAGGCCAAGGATGGCCTTACAGCCCAGAGGCCAACTGAGGTCCTTAGTAGCCAATTAAGGGCCACTTATGGACAGCTTCCTGCCTCCACTCCCATTTCACCAATGTTGGAGAGGCCCACTGCTGCGTGGAGACACTGCCAGGTGATGTCTGGGGGCCTCCTAGTGGGCTCTGTGTGTGGGGGGGGGGGGGTTCCCTCCTCTGGGGGCAATGCATGGCACCCCAGCAGCGATGGCTGCCCCCGCGGCAAGACCCCATTCCCTCACCCCACTCCCTCACTGGGGCCTGCCCAACTGCAGGCTTCCTGCAGTACTGGCAGTGCTCTTACTGCTGATACTGCTGAGCTGCTGGCCCTCCAATTGGCTTGCAGCTGTGGAGACGGGAGCTTGTTCCTTAAAGGGATGAGGTTCCCAACGGCGGGCAGTTAATTGGCTGCCTGCTGTGGAATTCCACCGGAGGTCCGACAGAGGGCCGAGGTGGGGTCGCCTCCCCGCCTTCCGGCCTCTGTCAGGATACAATTCTGTCAATATTTCACAGGCAATGTACAGTATAATCCCACAAATAGCAATGAGATAAAGACCAAATAATCTGTTGTTCCTTAGTGCTGCTTGTTGCGGGAAAACATTGGCAGGACACAAGGGAGAACTCGCTGTACTTCTTTGAATAGCACATTGGGCTGTGTCTGAGAGGCGAGATGGGGGGGACGGGGCCCCAATTTAATGTTTCATCTGAGAGTGCAGCATTCCCTCAGTAAAGCACTGAAGTGTCAGCCTAGATTATGTGGTCAAGTCTATGCAGTGGTACATGAAGCTATGAACTTGTGTAAGATCCCATTAACAGAAATGATGATTAATCTGTTTCTTTAGTTACATTGGTTGTGGGATAAATGTTGACCAGGACACCAAGTTGAATTCTATTCCAATAATGCCACTGAATCTTTAGGATCCATTTACCTGAACTCTTGGAATAAGCAGAAGGAGGCTCAATTTAACATTTCATCTGACATTACAGCATTCCCTCAGCATTGCCTAGGTTACGTGCGTGAATATTGGAGTATTGCTTGAATACACAACCTTTTAAGAGGGAAGTGCGCTACTGACCAAGCCAAACTGATACATTTAGCCCAAACTTTATTGTTGTAGCATGTAGTCACTGATGCAAATTCCCATCATATTTGCGGTAATTTTCAAAATGTGAAGGTCAAAGGAAGTATTCATTTTCGGAGCAAATATCCTCTTGTTGGAGAGCAAAAAATGCTGAAGTAAATTCCTTCCTGACATTAAAAAAGGGAAAACTCACAGTTTAAAACTGCATTGCTGGTACCTGGATGGAGCACCAATACCAGGTCTATCATTGCAGAGTACTCCAGCATTGATGTGGCCCAGCAAACAAAGCAGAGAGCAGAATGGTGCCATTTACTTTTGTCAGAGCAAATTGCAACTCAAATGTCTTCTTACCTCTGGACGCAAACATAATAAAACTGGTCATAAACTGAAAGACCTTTGTTTTCCTAACATTTAATGGTGCCAATTTCTCTTACAGGCCTCCCCAGGTGACCCCATTTCAAAACTTTAAATGTAAAATTGTCAGTAACTTGTCAGCCAATGCTGCTTTCCTTGGAGTCAGTGGGAATGAACTGTGACACTTGTATCGTTATCTGCTCATTTACACCATGGAATGCGGGAGTTCCAGACTCAACATCAAGGTGTTGAAAGTAACAGTGATGTGGATTTTCACTGAAACAAAAAATTCACAACTATACTCTGCTGCTGTTGCTGGGAGGTGTGTAAGATTGATACTGATCTACCTAATGTAAAGATTCAGTAATTCCACATTTATAACAAGAGAACGTCCAACCCTTAAGTCATTTGACTCTCTTTGTTCCAACAATGGACTTAGAATAAAGCCTTTCAAAAAGTAAGAACTGCTGAAAGATTCTCAATGAGCTCAACTAACAAAATCTTTCAAACATAGATACAGATGTCAACACACGACATCAACAGCTGTCTTGTTTGCATCAAAAATTAAATCATGCTTCTTGCCTAAAATATCAGCACCCTCCAAAATATTTTGTTGAACTGGTTAGCAAAGGTACTCCACGAAATCTCTGTTCACAACTACACTGCTCAGTATGAAACTAAGGGGTAACTGTTCATTTACTGCATGCCTGGTGCAGGACATGCTGGGCACACATGTCAGGAACTTGGCCACAGACGCCCCTCCCCTTGATTTCCATCTATTCATTTGAATGGCTTGAAAATTATGAGGGGAGGAGGGCACATGCCCAAATTCCTAGCATGTCCCATCAACACATAAACCTCTGTGCTGGGCGCACTGTAGTCAAAAGTTTACCCTAAAACCATTCAGACCAGGCCTTTTCCAAAGTTTGATCTCCAGTCTGTACTGAGTTAGGAAAGATGATGATAGAACATCATTAATTGGCCTCAGTGCTTCTGAATTAGGAAAGGGGAAAAACAGCCAGAAGCCTGTACCTGTCTACAGGCTTTAACTGATTTGTGTATTTGGCCTCATAAATCTCATTGCTCTTCTACAGTCCTTAGTTTCCCAACATTTAGGAAATACTCTGATTTATCTTTCTTGGGTCCAAAGTGGATGAACTCATATTTACCACAGTTTCGCCCACTTATTTAATCTATCTATGTCCCTTTTCAATTTCTTGCTACCATGTACACTATTTACTATCCCTCCTAATTTAGTGTTGTCCAGATTCCATATCGGAACAAATTGGATAGGGAATGCTTTCAAAAAAACATTTGAATGAAATGTAATGAATGAAATCTCCAGTGAACCAGCATTTGGTGTCGGCCTTTTGCTGCACAACTATTTATGACATCAAGCTTCCAATAGGGCACGATGTTTACATCTGGTGCTGAATTGTTTTGTAGTACGGAAGTTGCTGTGATCTGTATGACAACAGTGTAAAACCAAAAGACTTAAAGACTATAATGCATGCAAGGCTGGTGTCATATTAATCAGTCTGTCAATTCCACATACAAACAGAACCATATATCATGGCTGAAAGTATAACACATTGTCCCCATATGTGCGTCATATAACACATTCCTACGAGACCACAGATACAGTCACACTTCCTAGCAAGTTGCTTTCTTAACTGTCAAATGGACAGAACAGTTATAGCAATGTTTGAACTGGGTCTTAGTATAAGGGCCCCCACTAACTGCTCTTGTACTATGAGAGACCCATGCCAGCTTTGCAGGTTCCTGCCATGCATGGCTTGTGCGGTCAGCTATGATCTGAAGTTACAACCACTAGCTTTTCCTGGTGGCATGCTTTAGTAAATCTGGCTAGATTACCTTCGGGTTGCAGCTGGTTGGCCCTGTGAGTCTCACATAGTATAAAAGGAGCTCTAGTCAGGAGAAAGAAGAAGCACACTGCAATTCAGTGTCCTCTTTCCTCATTGTACTTCAGCAGTTAGTGCATATCACCCGTGAGGAAGAATGACACTAGTTATTACATCCAGCAATATTGTAAAAACATTCCCGATGGCTTCCTCTGATTAATAATTCCAGTCAGATATTCAGCATACCCCTTTTTAAACACAGATAATTTTTCTAGAAATACATATAAGAGAATTATTTAAAAGATAAAACGCACTTTCGACTAAATAAACCAGAAAAGAAGTTATCCGATAGAGCAAGCTGCCACCATTTTGATTTTTGATGGTGAGGGGCAGAAGATTTCCTGCTGGCACCATGGATAGTAAACTGACTGCAACCTGGCTTGGTAACTGCCCCAAACTAACTTAATTTCTAGACACACCAAGGCTCCCAGTTACTTCAAATCTATCACCCAGAATGTTGCCACGCATTTGTCATACTTATAGTTTTAGTACACTGACATTTGCATTAAGTCACTACTTCATTGTAATGTTAGAAAAATGTCATGGAAAAGAATAGGAAGAAGCCCACCAGCACCTTCTCATAAACCGAGGGATGAGTTCCTCATCACATTGAGGGCTGGGTTCCTCATCATACTGAGGGATGAGTTCCTCAGCACATTGAGGGCTGGGTTCCTCATCATACCGAGGGATGAGTTCCTCAGCACATTGAGGGCTGGGTTCCTCATCATACCGAGGGATGAGTTCCTCATCATACCGAGGGCTGGGTTCCTCATCATACCGAGGGATGAGTTCCTCAAAAATACTGAGGGCTGGGTTCCTCATCATACCCAGGGATGAGTTCCTCATCACATTGAGGGCTGGGTTCCTCATCATACCCAGGGATGAGTTCCTCATCATACCCAGGGATGAGTTCCTCATCACATTGAGGGCTGGGTTCCTCATCATACCCAGGGATGAGTTCCTCATGGCACCGAGGGGTGAGTTCCTCATGGCACCGAGGGGTGTGTTCCTCATGGCACCAAGGGGTGGGTTCCTCATGGCATCAAGGGATGGGTTCCTCATCATACCAAACGGTGAGTTCAGCATGGTACCCAGGGGTGGACACATGTTTGTGGATGATGCAAGGATCTGTGCTGGTGTCACAGTTCTCAATGAGAAAGAAAGATTATCATCTGATCTAGATGCATTGAGGCAATGGGCCTGCAACTGGCTAATGGCATTTAAAGTAGATAATTTTCATGCAATGCATGTTGGTAGGGGTAATGCCAAGCATGTGTATACCAGGCTGGCCTTGGAACTGATGTCAGAAAGAGAGAGGGTGCATGAGACTCTAAAAGTTCACAGCCAATGCCAAAAGGTTATAGATATTACAAATCCTTTTCAAGTATATAACTAATTCCCTTTCAAAAGTTACCATTGAATCTGTTCCCACTACCCTTTCAGGCAGTACACTGCCAATCATAACAACTCACTTTGCGAAAAAAAAGCTCCTCTTCTCCCCTCTGGTTTTTTTGCCAATTACCAAAAAATATGTGTGGTCTGGTTACCAAAACTCTGAGCAGTGGCAATTATTTCTCCATATTTACTGTATCAAAATGCTCCATAATTTCTAACACCTCTACTATATCTCTTCTTAAACGTCTTTGCTCTAAGGAGAACAATCCCAGCTTCTCTATTCACTCCCAGTTTCTCGGGATTTCAAAATGCAGCCCATTATCTTTAAAATGGGCACAAAAATGACTTTTTCTCTAAGAAGCCCACTCTACTGGAAAATAAACTGTCAATGAAAGGAAAACAAAAAGAATCAATTCAGGTTAACATTTCCAATAGTCCAATTCAGATAGAACATAGGCACTGAGCTGGTTACTGAGCTCCATGGAAGAATTGAAGTGTCTTGATTAATGTACTGAAAATAAAAGCAGGCTTATCTCAACTGCTGAGGCCATCAAATTCAGTTACAAACTTGCTGACTGGAAAATAAGACTGAACTCAAGAGAACAAAACAAAAGAAACCTTCAAGATCTGCTCAAGGCAATATATTACAGTGTATTTCTACTATAAGAACCTCATCATTTTGCTGGATGCGACTGTGAAATAAAAATTGTATCAAGTTAAGGAAAAAGAAAACTTCCTAAAATTAAAATCTTGATAAAGAGCCACTTTGTTAATGTGGAGCCTAACAAGAAGATGGAATTTTATTTGCAGGCAGTGTAAAATTAGATTTATAGAGAAACATTAATCCTTTTGTTTCAGTGTTTGTGAATCATTTAATGTCAATTTATTACGTGCACATAATGGCCTGAATATTCCAGCTCTGGGCCAAAAAATTGGGTAGGCTTTGTGGAGCCAACCCCACCCCCAACCCCCCCTGACCCCGGAACAATCCTCCGTTGTTCCAGAGGAGAAGTTTCTGTCACCAGGATCTCCGTCCCTTTAAAGATAGGGATCCCGCCTCCAAGAGCTACCGGCCAATCACAGGGCTAGTACTTCAGAGGGCTCGGAGCTAAGCCCATAATTGGTACCATGGGCCCAAGGCAAGTGAAGTGGAGTCACTGGGGCTAGTCTGGAAGGCCCCAATTGGGATGGGGTGAGGTTGGGAGGGTGGGCATGATGTCCAGGGAGAAGGGGGTCCATGGAGTTGTGGGTTTTGCTGATAGATGTCCTCCGTGGGCCTTAAGTGGCCATTAATTGACCACTAAGGGCCTCAATTGGCCTCTGGGCGGGAAGGCCGTCGTTGGCCTCTCCTGTCCCTGAGAAAAATTGCTTGGAGATAGGGGAGTGACGGGCCCTCCGCGCACCCACCCCCCCCCCCCCCCGCCCATCCCGCCTTCCGTCACAATTCTATGGGTGGGAGGTGGGGGCGGCGGGGGGATGGGAGGGGTGCGACCTTAAAAAGACAAATGATGAGAGAAGACAGGAGTGGAGTGCATTCCTCCATGGAATTTTATCAGCGATGGGAGAGGCCAACAATGGCTTTCCTGCCCAACAGCCAATTGAAGCGCTTAAATAGCATTTTGCCAGTGGTTGGTGGGCCCCTGTCTTGAGGGGAGACCACCCAGTAAACCCTGTGGGCTGGGGTCAGGGGAAAGCCCTTCTGGATCGGGCACTCTGTGGCCCACAGACGGGACCCCTGGCCCACAGAAACACCCTCTCTGCCCTCACCAACAACCACCCACCCTCACCAACACCTCGTTAGGGCCTCGGCGACCCCCGACCTCACTTACCTGGTGGGGAGGCTGGCATCCATTTTTGACAGCTGCAGTCTCAACACTGGCCATGGCTTCCAATGGCACAACTGAGACGGAAGAGCTGCAGGTCCTCCGATTGGCTGGGAACTCTTAGAGGCAGGTTCCCGTTTTTAAAGAAATGGGAACCCCGGTGCCAGGCAGTTAATTGGCTGAGTGATGAAAAATGCAGTCAGGGTTCCCTCAAATGACCAATGCATGATTGTCCCTGCTTTTCTAGCCAGCATCGGGAACCCCACCACGCTGACACAATTCAGTCCTTACACAGAGTTCTCCTTTGTGTCCTGCCAATTAAGAACTGATTTCACCCTCATTTCCAGACTTCCCAGCAAGGGTACTTGTTTTCCAACCTGTCAGCAACTCACCAGGGTCACCGAGATAAGTGCACAGCGGGAAGAACTTGTTCTTTTATCAATAAACTAGAGTTCCAGACATGACCATTGAGAGACTGCTGTTCAAAGCACTTCTTCTCTCAGTGCTTTTGCTGCTTGACAGGTGATTACCGACTTCTTGGAAGGCACTTCACACATCCAGCACGTAACTCACCTGCGGCAGCATTTCCCTAATGCCAGTCTTCACCAAGCTATGGGAGCAGCTTATGTAGTTCCATCTGCCACTTCTGCTGAGGAGCAAGAGCAGAAACCACACCACTGCATATTGCTTCATCAGCAGCAGGAGCAACACCAGCAGGAGCACCAGCAGCCTTCTCCTCAGCTGCATATCCCTCCACAAGGCAGGTTCTACCTGGAGAGAGAGGAATGAGTGGAGTTGCAAGGTGTACAGGAGAATGCTGGGTAAGTTAGAGTGTGGGGCTTGGCACCCGAATGTGTTATGCCACTTACCTGTCATGTCATCCTGTGGTCCTGAGTCTTCTCGGTGCACCGTCTCCAGATTGGAGAGACCAAACCCCTGCTGTTCGCTTCCTCGGTCTGCTTGGTTGGAGAGGTTGTCCTCTCCTCCCTGGGGAAAGATCACCTGACTGCAGCCCCTCAGATCCTGCAGCAGGACCTCCAGGTAAGAGTGAGAGACCCGGGGAGCAGCCTTCCCAGTTCTTCTTTCCATTCCTGTGGTTGCTGAATCCTCAAAAATTCAAGTGCGGGTGAACCCTTGTAACACATCGTCCCTTTTATTCGAAATCCTTCCTTTGTCAGACTGGATGCATCATCCTGCCCACCCTCCCTGATTGATTGGGGAGACTGGAAGCAGGATGTTAATACCGTGGCTGTGTTAAAGAGCCTCTGCAAAGCCAAGCTATTGGGAAATTGAGTTTCCAACCTGAAAATAGTCCCACCATTCTGGCAGGGCCTAAGCCCAGATGATTCTGAGTTGGCATGAAGACGTTCGGCTTATCGAGCATGCTCCAACTGCATTTTCATGTGTGCAATTTTTTACTCCACCAATCAATGCCAAATGAATAGTGTGGCTTCACTACAATGTAAACCCAACTAGCATAGCGTTTAATGTGATCAGTCCTCTACCCAGCTCTCAGACTATCAATTTATACTACTGCTATGTTCTGAGATGCAGTAGGTACTTTGGTCACCCATATATAACTTCATTAAGTCCTGGATCACATACACTGTTACTTTGATGTTGCTTTAACTGTATAATTCTACATTTGTTTGATTATTGTACCATTCAAACACAGGATAAACAGAAATGCCAATCATGAAATGATGAATACAAGAAAATAATTAAATTTGGAAGTACAGTAAAAGATTTTTAATCCGACACTTTACCAACCCAGCAAGCGGAATTTCCAAAATCTGCGAAAGTTCTTCCAGGCCAAGTTTTCCCAAGTGCCATCTCTCACGTACTACATGTATTTTGGTGAACAGACTCAGAGGATTAAGGGAAACTTAAAAATCTGCTTTTCCAAGGTATCCTTCGGTCCTCTGGCAATAACTTTGGGATGGAAGGTCCGATCTCCATGCAGACAATGGCAGGTGATAGGGCTCCGTGAGATGCGGCAGGTAGTGCCCAGTGTCCTGTGGCTGAACCTCTGCCTGGCCAAGAGACAACAGGAAAGCCAGAAACCGCTTTCTGTCTCTTGAATCTGTAAGGCCGAGGCTGACCTTCTCCGTGTGTAGCTTGGTGGTAGCGGGGCTCAAGGGGCATCCACAAGTACCAGAACCAAACTAGTTGGACACTGGAAAGCCCAGTTGGGAAACTGCTCAACCAATCAGGTTGGACCACCAAAACCAATGGGAATTAAGGTTGCCATCTGCAAGTGGAAATGCTACCTTGCCTTGGTCACTATAATGAGATTCCTGGTCCCGGCAGTCAGACGTGTTTTGCTCTGGAATTCTGTGTGCAACTCTTGATCAACTTAAATTTTTGATTGTCTGGCATCTCTCAGATCTGACACACGCCAGATAACAAAGCTTTTACTGTATGTAGCTCATTCATCTCAAGGCCTGACAAGCTATTCTTTTCTCTTATATTATTCAGAGAATTCTTCTTCTTCTTCTTTGGCCTCCTTATCTCGAGAGACAATGGGTAAGCGCCTGGAGGTGGTCAGTGGTTTGTGAAGCAGTGCCTGGAGTGGCTATAAAGGCCAATTCTAGAGTGACAGGCTCTTCCACAGGTGCTGCAGAGAAATTTGTTTGTCGGGGCTGTTACACAGTTGGCTCTCCCCTTGCGCCTCTGTCTTTTATCCTGCCAACTACTAAGTCTCTTCGATTCGCCACACTTTAGCCCCGCCTTTATGGCTGCCCGCCAGCTCTGGCAAACGCTGGCAACTGACTCCCACGACTTGTGATCAATGTCACAGGATTTCATGTCGCGTTTGCAGACGTCTTTAAAGCGGAGACATGGACGGCCGGTGGGTCTGATACCAGTGGCGAGCTCGCTGTACAATGTGTCTTTGGGGATCCTGCCATCTTCCATGCGGCTCCCATGGCCAAGCCATCTCAAGGGCCGCTGACTCAGTAGTGTGTATAAGCTGGGGATGTTGGCCGCCTCGAGGACTTCTGTGTTGGAGATACGGTCCTGCCACCTGATGCCAAGTATTCTCCGGAGGCAGCGAAGATGGAATGAATTGAGACGTCGCTCTTGGCTGACATACATTGTCCAGGCCTCGCTGCCATAGAGCAAGGCACTGAGAATTATTCAGAGAATTATTTCTCTAAAATCACTGCACTTAATCAGTAACTGCATGACTGTTTTCACCCACCCATTCCCTCCCTCCAAAAGATATCCAGGTCCCCCTTAATGCCATCGCCCCACCCCAAACTGGGAGGGACAGTTTTACCAGAACACATTTCTATGGCAACAGTTTACAGGATGCATTGTACTCAGAAAATCTAGAAATAAAGTATGTGTATTTGCAAATTTGTCATGCAAATTATTCAGTAAAAATAATGTAATATAAGAGATGATTTGACAGGTATATAGCAAGAGTGATAAATGTTTAACTGCTCCATATATTTAGCCACGTTAAAATTGAACATATACAGAGTCCTGGGGTGTGAGTGATGCTGGTAAGGTGCCATTTATTGCCCATCACTAGTTGCCCTGAATAGATGGTGGTGGCCTTCTGCATGAACTGCGGCTGTCCTTGTGCTGATGCTTCACCCCCAATGGTGTTAGATAGGGAATTCCAGGATTTTGACTTATTGATCATTTCTCCTGCATTTCATTAAGCAATAAGAAGTAGTGAGGTAGATGTGATGGAAAGCTGGAGAATTCTATCTGACTGTACCATGGAATCAATCTATTCAGCCAGAAAGCTAGCCACAGTCTCCACAGAGACTAAATCCACATCATTTATAAAGGCTTAATTAAAAATGAAGGGTTGCAAAGCACAAAAAGATTTTACAGGTGAATGCTTATCACAAAACATTCTGACGTACAGCTATTGAGGTAAATATTTGCAATCTCCACTCCCACCACACAGTCTGACTCAATGTTAGCATAGATTGGACAATTGACTTTGGAGGTCCCAGCACCTGACTTGTGGCTGTCCCAAATTTCAGGTCATTCATTTTCCATATTGAGACCAGAAGGTCAGAGCATTTAACTGATTTTTCCATTAAATTAAATTCCCTTGTCTTCCCGTTGATTCAACAAGTAATCCAGAAAGTACCTGAGTCATATAGACCAGTAAGATCCCATAATCATTTTCTAATCCATGCTGAGCTAGATAATCTCAGCCAGGATGCTAATAAGGAAGCTACATTTGTGTTTAGGTCCCTCAGATAAGGGAGGAAAATATTAGCCAGAGAACCTGTTCCTCATTGCTACCCAGAGCGATACTGGAAATATGCATATATGGACGTCAGGTGAGGAGTGAGTTGAGCTTGTCTGTGATGTCTCCGCCTCCTTATACAGTTGATTAGCCTGCCAAGACATACAAGTAACGGTCATTTGAACAAGTACCCATGGGACAATGCATCTTCAGGAGAGGAGGGGAAGGAAAAAAAAACAACAGCTATAACTCATAAGAAAAGAGAAAATCAAAGATAGTATCTTATCCCTATCTCTGGAATTATTCAAAGGCTAATATTTTTCTTCAGAATTGAAGGGCCAAGGGGTGTGAAAATGTGATAAACCCTCCACACGGTGATGGAACATTGGATTAGACTCACCCCTTTATAGGTATTACACTCTGCGAAGAACAAGAAATTGTTTTACTGAATCTACAACCTAACCCCATTCTGATTTCACAAGACATTTCCTGGTGTGACCAGCACAGCCTCTCTGCTTCCCGACCTAACGGGTTATAAGGAGCCTCAGCTTGCCATGTTTCAGATACTGGTGCAATAGATCTGAAATTGGGAATAAACGCCTATTAGTGAGATGTAACTCTGCGATATGAGAGAGATGGAATACAAAAGTACACCGTGACCACTTAAAGAAATCAAAGCCAGATGCTTTTATAAGCTGAATGCTCCAGAGATCGTAGCCTTTCAGCAATTTCTCAACAGTCAGCATAAGTTATTTCTCATTCAGATCCATTTCTCTGTGTTCACCTCCTTTCTACTTGCTAACACTATTTCTGCACCAGAACATCCAAAGCTACTGACAGGGACAGAGTTATGGAGTTGCAGACATAAATAATCAAAGGACTGGGCTTTTGAAAGTCCCTGGGCTTTTTTCTTTTTTTGTCATTTTTGAGACTCACATTTTACTGTCATTTTAATGCATTAAGTAGTTTAATCAGCCAACCATGTTGCTAAACACCTTTCTTTTTGCCTGTTCTTTCACTGCTCCATTGCAAATGGCATTCTAAGCATCATTAATGCTTGTTGCTCTTCAAACACATCATTCATAAAGGGAACTGCCCTAAGTTTTCATGGGAATATAAATCTCCATTTATGGGACAATTTTTACAAATCTGAGGGAAAGAACAAGTCACCAGTTAGAAACAGCAATGATTTAATTTGCTCTGCATTGCTGGAAGGACCAGCGGGTATTATTTTACTGATGTCTGTTTCCCCTTTCTGTACAACTTTGTTGAGCAGAAAGTATCTCCAAAAAAATTAAAATAGAGGTGAACAAAGATAATAAAATGCATCCTGCTCAAAACATGGCCATCGCTGGATGCATTCATTTGGTGATTTTCTTCAATACAATACAGTTTGCATCAATACAATAAACTAGGCAGCAAAGAGAAAAGTAGGATAAATATTTCAATAGGTAAAATCTGTAACCTGTTTATCAAAGTATCATGTTAGAGTCATAGAGTTATAGAGTTATACAGCACATAAAAAAGCCCTTTGGCCCATTGTGTCTGTGCCAGCCATCAAGCACCTAACTATTCAAAACCCATTTTCCAGCACTTGGCCTGTAGCCTTGTATGCTATGGCGTTTCAAGTGCTCATCTAAATACTTCTTAAATGTTGTGAGGGTTCCTGCCTCTACCATCTCTTCAGGCAGTGCGTTCCAGATTCCAGCCACCCTCTGGGTGCAGAAATCTTTCCTCAACTCCCCTCTAAACCTCCTGCCCCTTACCTTAAACCCCTGGTTATTGAACCCTCCGCGAAGGGAAAAAGTTTCTTTCTATCTAACCTATCAATGCCCCTCATAATTTCGTATACCTCAATCATGTCCCCCCCCAGCCTTCTCTGCTCTAAAGAAAACAACCCTAACCTTTTCAGTCTCTCTTCATAGCAGAAATGCTCCAGCCCAGGCAACATCCTGGTGAATCTCCTCTGCACCCTCTCCAGTGCAATCACATCCTTTCTATAGTGTGATGCCCAGAACTGTACACAATACTCCAGCTGTGGCCTAACTAGCATTTTATATAGCTCCATCATAAGCTCCCTGCTCTTATATTCTATGCCTCTTATATTCTATGTTCACTTCAGAAGATGCCTTCATCTTCACAGTCAATACTATCTTCAGTTTTAAGACTGCAATATCCATTCAATACGTTCTTGCTTTCACACTGACAGTGGGGAGTGTCTGTCGGAGCACTGGGCTCTGCTTTTACATGGAGCTCCACAGACAGTAAACAGATGAAGCCAGTTCCAAGTTGGTGCACTGCTAAGCCCAGCTCCCTTGTCCAGCTGGGCAGATCCCACAGAAAATCCACAATTCTATGATTCCATTGGGATGAGGGAATCAGGCTTCTTTGCAACGTGTAATGCAGGTCTCTTTCCATTAGCTGCACTCATCACCTTCTTTTATACAGCACTGCTGCAGTGTCAGTGTCACTGTATCTGAATATATAGCTGAGCAGCAACCACATGAAAGCACCCTTTCCAGGTTCACCTTCGATTGGTCACCAGGCTGCCAGCCTTAATAAATTGGGACGTTTGCTTTGGGATTGCCATGGGATGTACCAGGCTCATTTCTCACACCAGCACTCAAAGCTTTATATTGAGAAAGCACCTATAATACAGCTATGATTACAAAACTGGAAGGGACATGGGAGGGGTGGGTGAGCGAACCTGCTAATTGCAGTGGGTTAGCATAAGCGGTTTGCTGTGAGCCCTAGATTTGAATTCCCAACCAAAGCTGAAGAATCCAACTTTAAATGAAGGAAAGGCCGCTACACAAATTCTAGGAGTTTACAGTGTAAGAATGTTTCCAATTTGGCAAACTCACCACAAGACTGTAATGGAGGCAAAAGTTTTCCCACTGGTTCAGTAAAGGGTTTCCTTGGGAACAAGGTCACTGAAGGCACAGTCTTGCATTTACAGGAGAGGGGAACCAAACACCTTCCATCACCTTCCCACCCCCTCAAACCCCAACCGAGCCAATCATAAGAAATAGGAGCAGGAGTAGACCATATGGAGTCTGCTCCACCATTCAATACAATCATAGCTGATCTTCTGCCTCAACTCCACTTTTCCACCCACTCCCCACACCCCTTGATTCCCTGAGAGACCAAAAATCTGTCTATTTCAGCCTTAAATATATTCAATGATTGAGCATCCACAACCCCCTGGGGTAGAGAATTCCAAAGATTCGCAACCCTTTGAGTGAAGAAATTTCTCCTCATCTCAGTCCGAAATGATCTGTCCCTTATCCTGAGACTGTGCCCCCATGTTCTGGATCCCCCAGCCAGCAGAAACAACCTCTCACTGTCTACCCTGTCAAGCCCCTTCAGAATCTTATATGTTTCATCACTCACTCTGCTAAACTTCAGAGAGTGCAGGCCCAATTTACTCAGCTTAGAGGACAATCCTGTCATCCCAGGAACCAATCTAACATAAGAACAACATAACCACATAAGAAATAGGAGCAGGAGTAGGCCATTCAGCCCCTTGAGCCTGCTCTGTCATTCAATAAGATCCTGGCTTATCTGATCATGGCCTCAACTCCACTTTCCTGCCTGCCCCCAAAACCCTTTACTCCCTTGTAGATCAAATATCTATCTAACAGCCTTGAATATATTCAATGACCCAGCCTCCACTGCTCTCTGGGGTAGAGAATTCCAAATATTAATGACCCTCTGAGAGAAGACATTCCTCCTCATTTCTGTCTTAAATGGGAGACCCCTTATTTTGAAACAGTGCCCCCGAGTTCTAAGGGGGAGGTGGTGTAGTGGTACTGCCACTGGATTAGTAACCCAGAGATCCAGGGTATTCCCCTGGGGACAAGGGTTCGAATACCACCATGGCAGAAGGTGCAATTTGAATTCAATTAATAACAAAAAAGCTGGAATTTAAATGCTAGTACAATGATGGCCATGAATCCATTGTCGAACCATCTGGTTCACTAATGTCCTTTAGGGAAGGAAATCTGCTGTCCTTACCTGGTCTGGCCTACATGTGACTCCAGACCCAAAGCAATGTCTTAAAATGGCCTAGCAAGCCAACTCAGTTGTACCTAACTGCTTAAAAAGTCAATAAGGAATGAAACTGGACGGACCACCCGGCATCGGCCTTGGCACTTGAAACGACAACGGCAAACCCAGCTCTGTCGACCCTGCAAAGTCCTCCTTACTAACATCTAGGGCTTGTGGCAAAGTTGGGAGAGCTGTCCCACAGACTAGTCAAGCAGCAGCCTGACATAGTCATACTCACCGAATCATATCTTACAGACAATGTCCCAGACACCACCATCACCATCCCTAGTTATGTCCTATCCCACTGGCATGACAGACACAGCAGAGGTGGCGGCATGGTGGCATACAGTCAGGAGGGAGTTGCCCTGAGAGTTCTCAATATTGACTCCGGACCCCATGAAGTCTCATGGCATCAGGTCAAACATGGGCAAGGTAACCTCCTACTGATTACCACTTACCACACCGCGCCCCCCCCCCCCCCCTCAGCTGATGACTCAGTACTCTTCCATGTTGAACACCACTTGGAGGAAGCACTGAGGGTGGCAAGGGCGCAGAATGTAGTCTGGGTGGGGGACTTCAATATCCATCACCAAGAGTGGCTCGGAGGCACCACTACTGACCGAACTGGCCATGTCCTAAAGGACATAGCTGCTAGACTGGGTCTGCGGCAGGTGGTGAGGGAACCAACAAGAGGGAAAAACATATTTGACCTTGTCCTCACTAATCTACCTGCCGCAGATGCATCTGTCCACGACAGTATTTGTAGGAGTGACCACCACACAGTCCTTGTGGAGACTAAGTCCCACCTTCACAATGAGGATACCCTCCATCGTGTTGTGTGACACTACCACCGTGCTAAATGGGATAGGTTTCGAACAGATCTAGCAATGCAAAACTGGGCATCCATGAGGTGCTGTGGACCATCAGCAGCAGCAGAATTGTCCTCAACTACAATCTGTAACCTCATGGCCCGGCATATCCCCCCACTCTACCACTACCATCAAGCCGGGGAATCATCCCTGGTTCAATGAAGAGTGCAGGAGGGCATGCCAGGAGCAGCACCAGGCATACCTCAAAATGAGGTGTCAACCTGGTGAGGCGACAACTCAGGACTACTTGCATGCCAAACAGCATAAGCAGCATGCGATAGACAGAGCTAAGCGATCCCACAACCAACAGATCAGATCTAAGCTCTGCAGTCCTGTCACCTCCAATTGTGAATGGTGGTGGACAATTAAACAACTAACAGGAGGAGGTGGTTCCACAAACATCACCATCCTCAATAATGGGGGAACACAACACATCAGCGCAAAAGATGAGGCTGAAGTTTTTGCAACAATCTTCAGGCAGAAGTGCTAAATGGATGATCCATCTCAACCTCCTCCTCAAGTCCCCAATGTCACAGATGCCAGACTTCAGCCAATTCGATTCACTCCGCATGATATCAAGAAACGTCTGAAGGCACTGGATACTACAAAGGCTATGGGCGCTGACAACATTCTGGCAATAATACTGAAGACCTGTGCTCCAGAACTTGCCGCACCCCTAGCCAAGCTGTTCCAGTACAGCTACAACACTGGCATCTGCCCTCCAATGTGGAAAACTGCCCGGGTATGTCCTGTACACAAAAAGAAGGACAAGTCCAACCCGATCAATTACAGCCCCATCAGCCTACTCTCAATCATCAGTAAAGTGATGGAAGGTGTCATCGACAGTGCCATCAAGCGGCACTTGCTTAGTAATAACCTGCTCAGTGACGTTCAGTTTGGGTTCCACCAGGGCCACTCAGCTCCTGACCTCATTACAACCTTGGTTCAAACATGGACAAAAGAGCTGAACTCAAGAGGTGAGGTGAGAGAGACTGCCCTTGACATCAAGGCAGCATTTGACCGAGTATGGCATCAAGGAGCCCGAGCAAAACTGGAGTCAATGGGAATCAGGGGGAAAACTCTCCGCTGGTTGGAGTCATATCTAGTGCAAACGAAGACAGTTGTGGTAGTTGGAGGTCAATCATCTGAGCTCCAGGACATCACTGCAGGGGTTCCTCAGGGTAGTGTTCGAGGCCCAACCATCTTCAGCTGCTTCATCAATGACCTTCCTTCAATCATAAGGTCAGAAGTGGGGATGTTCGCTGATGATTGCACAATGTTCAGCACCGTTCGTGACTCCTCAGATACTGAAGCAATCCACGTAGAAATGCAGCAAGACCTGGACAATATCCAAGCTTGGGCTGATAACTGGCAAGTAACATTCACGCCACAGAAGTGCCAGGCAATGACCATCTCCAACAAGAGAGAATCTAACCATCTCCCCTTGACAGTCAACGGCATTACGTTCGCTGAATCCCCCACGATCAACATCCTGGGGGTTACCATTGATCAGAAACTGAACTGGAGTAGCCATATTAATACTGTGGCTACAAAAGCAAGTCAGAGGCTAGGAATCCTGTGGTGTGTAACTCACCTCAATGACTCCTCAAAGCCTGTCCACCATCTACAAGGCACAAGTCAGGAGTGTGATGGAATACTCTCCACTTGCCTGGATGGCTGCAGCTCCAACAACACTCAAGAAGCTCGACACCATCCAGGACAAAGTAGCCTGCTTGATTGGCACCCCATTCACAAACATTCACTCCCTCCACCACTGACGCACAGTGGCAGCAGCATGTACCATCTACAAGATGCACTGCAACAACGTACCAAGGCTACTCAGGCAGCACCTTCCAAAACCTGCGACCTCTACCACCTGGAAGGACAAGGGCAGCAGATGTTTGTGCCTCCAACATCGCAGCACTCCCTCATGCTGCACTGGAGTGCCAGCCTAGATTTCTGTGCTCAAGTCCTTAAGTCGGACTTGAACCCATAACCTCTAACTCAGGTGAAAGTGCTTCCAACTGGGCCATGGCTGACACCAATGAGACTTCTATGGCGTATTTTTCTCAAATCAAAACATTACTATGACACTTTTGCACTGAATAACATGGGACATATATTCTGGCAGTCTGACACTAACTATGCGTATGGGTGACACATTACAGTTGCCAGTTGTGAAGCTCGTGGCATTGAAAATGTAACAGTAATGCTGATGAAGAAGGGCGGAGGGATGGAAGAGCATACAGGATGAATCGTCACCCTCATATTGTTAAGGTGATGAATGTTATCTACTAAAAAAGGACTGTTGTCTTTCTTTAGTTTAATTACAGTTTACTGATTGTTTTCACAATGCATGAACCCATAAGTAGCTGAACCCAATAAGGAATTCAGAAGAATAAAAGCAAAATACTGTGAATGCTGGAAATCTGAAACAAGAACAGAAAACACTGGAATACTCAACAGGTCGGGCAACATCTGTGGAGACAGAAACAGAGTTAACGTTTCAGGTCTGTGACCTTTCATCAGAACTGGCAAAGGTTAGAAATGTAATAGGCTTTGAGCAAGTGAAAGGGGAGAGGAGAAGAAGAACAAAAGGGAAGATGTGTGATGGGGCAGAGGGCAGGAGAGATTAAATTACAGAGATGTCAAGGAACAAAAGGCAAAAGGAAGTGCTAATAGTTGTAGTAAAAGACAAGGCATTAGTCCGCAGAGGGTGTTAATGGCAGAATAATGAACAGTTCTGTCTGAAAGCAAAAACATGAAAAACAAGTTTAGGACGAGCACACGTTTCAAAATTAAAATAAAATAAAATTTAAAAAAATAAACACAATGGCAGTCATGCTATGAAATTGTTGAACTCAATGTTGAGTCCAAAAAGCTGGAGAGTGCCTAATCCGAAGATGAGGTTCTGTTCCCTGAGTTGTCCCCTGAGAAACTCAACGCAAGCTCATTAGCCAGTTCTGACGAAAGGTCACAGACCTAAGAAGTTAACTCTGTTTCTCTCTCCACAGATGCTGCCAGACCTGCTGAGTATTTCCAGCACTTTCTGTTTTTTTTAGGAATTCAGGATAAATGTCTTTACCCAGAGATGGTTAGAATGTGGAACTTTTTTGTCACGAGAATCAGTAGCTGAAAAAAACTGTCTTAATTCTACACATCTTAAGTTATAGATTGTTTGACAACAAAGTAGCTTCTAATAGCACAGTCAGAATATTTTATTGTCTCAGCTATATCAGAAACAATAATGGTCGCAACCATCAAACCTGTTCCTTGAATCAATGGTATTATCTATAATCATGGTGCAGCTATACCACTTTGAAAATTATAGTAAAAAAAGTCAAAAATGTGATAATTCAGTTAGGTCTGACTTAATTTTGAATTTTTTTCTGTAGAAACATAAATTCAATACATGTAATTTATTTATTATATATGCAAATTATGCATTCTACCAGAGACACCTGGCAATTTGCCATGTATTTGGTTTAGAAATGCCAAAATTCCGTCTTGCGGTTCCCAATAGTTTTCATTTTCAGCAAATGTTTTTAAGAAGGCTCCCCAGGTTAAAAAAGGTTGCCGACTCCTGGGCCAACTGGTCTGTTGCTGTGCTGTAAATTCTATGTAAGCAACAATAAAATTCTAAGACATATAAATAAGTCAAATGTCTGAAAAGAATCCCTAGCTGTGACAACATCCAGTAGCTTCTCACCAAACACAGTGACTACTGAAAGGGTTATTTTTCTCAACTTTTATTCCGATCCAGAAGCAGTTTTTTTTAAACAAAATACTCGTGTCTTTTCTCCCTCAGTTCACAAATGGGTCTCTGTTACTATCACACACTAACCTCCACACACATACACATCCCTTCCCCACCCCCAACCCCCAATACCACCAAAAAAAGCCCCAGGGGAGCACTTCCTTTGGAGATGTTGGACAGTTCATTCGAGAAGCCCCTGCTGCATCTTCTACTTAATATAAAGGAGTGCAGTCGCCATGCTGCCCAAGCCAGGCCTGTTCACTAACAATTTCTGGCAGCTTTGATCAGCCTGGTGGCTAATACAAGATTCAGAGACAAAAATATGGTCAGAAACTCTGAAGTACTCCCAGCTGGTTGTCTGCATTACTAAAGCATACCACACACAATCCCACAATATATTACAGTCTTTAGAAATCTCCTCGTTTCCAGTTCATTCAGAAGCACCATTCAATAGACAAAAGAGAAGCAATGGGTCACAGTCAATTCTAACATCCTTCAATTTGTGTTGGGTATTATTGCCACATTCGAATTGCATCGTATGTTATTAAAGGATGTTTCCAGCAGTATCACCACTTTTTAAGTATTCAACACATTTCAGCAGAAACGTGTTCTTTGATTAAACAACTGGAACGTTTTGTGTGTGATATAGGCCTCCCTCCCTATCCCACTGCTTCCTCAACTTTAGCCTGTATGTCGCTCTTTCCTTTGCACTTCTGGTGACTTAGCAGAAAGCAGAGAGAGGAGGAGGAGAGGGGAAAGAGAGGAGAGAGAGAGAAAATGGAGAACAAGGCTGTGGTAGAGAATTAATACTGTGAGAGCTTTCTTCAAGTTCAGTGTTGATCAAGGTCCCAGCTGAAAGCCTTCACTTAATTTCCCACACATTTTCTGACCCCTTTTGTATGTCTTTTCTCAGAGGGATTTTGCCCATTTTATTGCGAACTAAGCAGTAAACTAATTATCTTGTTCAAATCCCTTTGTAACGCCCCTAATCCTATTAGTTGTAAGAATGTGTGAATGGCAATTGTGCATCAGAATATTTCAGACTGGCACGATCCAGGAGTATACTTCAGTTGATTCATTTGACAGAGACTTGAGTGGACACCCAAGGTTACTTGTTTCAAGAACAAGGAAAAAAAGACTCACAAACGTGAAAGAGAAAGACAGCACTGAGTCTTCGGTGACAGTTTCCTGCAGTCATTTACATCTACTCAAGTGTTACAAGCACAATCACAAATAGTTCACAACTCTTTACTTTAAATAGACCCTCCCAACCTTTGACCTCACCACAGCTAAACTGAGCTTTTCTCTTTCCTTTCTATAATGAATGTTCTAATGAAGAGGGTAACAGTATTACAATATGTTAAAGCACAGGAAATGAATAACTGCTAGCAGCAGCCTTTCTGGATCCTTTGAGCCCAATTTCTTTTCTTTGCAGGGTCCTTGATTAAAGTTCCCTCTTGCTCTCTTGAAGATAGAGTGGCAGTTCCCCCCTGCTGCCCAGAACTGAGTGAACTTTAATCACTTTTCCTTTTTTTTCCACACACAAACGTTAGAAGCAGGGCTCCATGCAAAGCCTACAGTCACAGTAGACACTAAAGAGCGTGAAATTCATCTGACTTCCATAAAGGATGGGCCCTTCCCCTCCTATTCCAACCTTTGTGGTGCTGACTGTTCTGGGGACTGCAATGCTCTTATCTAAGAACAAATATTTACTTTGGTTTCAGGCAGATAATGGTTCCTGGGAACATCCAATCTTCCCCTTCTTCCCCATGCTAGAACTAGCCAATGCTTCCTCGGTAAGAAGTTGCGACACTGGTACCTGATGCCCATTCAATAGATGCCTTATGTGTTATTTTTAGACACAAATGTTTCACTTCAAGCTGCACTCTAAGCTGTTGTAAGAGATGTATATTTTAGTGTTTCTGTGGAAACACGTTTTCTGAACAGTATTTCTCATAGAATTAATTAGTACCTTTGTTAGTTTATTTGACAAAAATGTAGGATTTAATTAAAAAAAAGCATACACAAATGGTGGCAGTCCAGCAATAAAAAGGGATTTTTTTCTGACTCCTGGTGGGAAACCTTGACTGCTGGGAGAACATATAGGAAATTCAGGCATGAATAATCTATGATTTTCTGACTATTCGCAAGAGTGAAGCTCGAAAACCTCCCCTTACAGGGTCAGCCTGCAATAGAGTGGTAGGATGAAAGGAAAGTAGAAAATACTGGAAATATACAACAGATCAATGAAGAGAAAATAACCAGGCTTCAGTAAATGCTTATCACAGTTCAGATCAGTACTGGAAATATTTACTAGTCTTTTCACTTTTCAGACACTGATGGACTTGCTGTACATCTCTAGCATTTTCTGCTTGTGTTTTAGATTTCTACAGTTTGCTATTGTCATGCAGGCCCCTACCTGCCAAGAATGAGGCACATTGGTTTTGTCATATGAACATTGATTTTTAACTGTTGCTGGAGTGAGGAAATGACTTGTTGAACAGATCTGCCGTGGCTGGAAAAACATTTGCATACTAACAGACAGTGGTTGTGTAGACAAAAGCCCATTCCCTGACACATTCAACCCTCAATGGATGTTGATCACCAGACAGTGAGGGGGTGGGGAAGCGCATTCCAGGGCCTGCTGGGGTGATGCAATCCACAGGGGCCAGGACGGGTTGGACCAGGACTGGTTGGACCAGCTGGTCACATGATTAACTGGCTATTCCAGGGTTTTTTGAACCAGCCACAGAGAGTTTGAACTCAGAAAGTCTGTTTGCTCCTGGACTGAGAAGATCTCTCTCCTGTCTGCTCCCATCTCTTTCTCACAAGCCTCTGAATCCACTGAAGACACATGAACCCCAAGGGAGAAAAGTCTTCTACAGCGAACAAGGTTTAAGAAGAATAGCGGGCCCCAACGAAAAACAAGATCTACCTACAATCAATGACTCTGCACTGAGCTCGAAGAACCGTAACAAAAACTCTTCAGATATTGCCTCAAACTTTTCCACTTTATTTCTCTTCTGTCTTTATTTGCATGTGTGTATCACATATGCATGCTAGTGTGGGCCCGTCGTGTATTTGTAGGCATCAACCGAATTAGAGTTTAAGTTCAAGTTTAATAAATTTCAACTTTTCTTCTTTAAACCTAAGAAAACCAGTTTGTGCTGATTTCTTTGCCTTATAATTGAAAAATAGTGAACAAGGATACACCAAGGGGGAGCCAAAAACCAAGTGTGTTTAAAAATAAAACCCTGTTATGGTGAGACCAGGTGAAGACTGAGAGGGAACCCTGGGACACCTTTTTCACCTGGTCGTAACACTATTCTTTTTAAATCTGCATGGTGACAGACTCCAGGTTCATGTCTGCAATTCTCTACAGAGCAAGCTCTCAATTACTAGTCATGGCTTCTGTAAGGGCAGTAAAATGAGAACTAGATTCTTCTCAACAGGAAGCTGAAGGGGGAACCCACCAGTGCTGCTCTCACACCTCCCGGTGGCCAAGTTCATTGGTAAAGGCTGGAAAGTACTAATTCACTCTATTTTTTCAGTAAACAGTGCAATGTGGAGTGGAGTGAGACAAGAAACTAAAAGAACAGAAGCAACATATTTGTTATAACCTTTATTAATTGTAGAGTGATCATTTTGTTTAAAAAATACTAACAATTGCAGAAGGTGAGTGACACAAGGACCATCTTTTATAGATGTTTGATGAATTTCATGCTCTATCATCTGTGTATGGCTGGTTACCAAGAGACGGTGTCAGAAGCTTATGTACAGGTTGTCTGTTAACACTTTCGGTTGGGGAAAAGTTTATGGCACACGCCGGGATTGGTGGGGGGGGGGGGGGGGGGTGGGGTTTGGTGGTGGCAGGGTTGGGTGTGGGTTAAGGAAATTAAAGAAGGCTAAAAATTATTTTGAAACTGAGACAGAAAATAAAGTAAATAACCACAAATAACAACTCTTCTTTAAATAGTGAAGAGACAAAAAATTGAAAAACAGCACAGTATGCCATATATTTCATCGTGGCCAAAGGCTTATCTGTATTTTAGAAAATTTAAGAATATTGAGATGTATTGTTTGCCTCTTCAAAGAGCTGCTGCTCTTCAAAATGTTTAAACCTCAAATTAGCTTGTGCCTGAATGAGAAAATACCACTGGTGTATTGAACCATCAATGTGGAATCAGAATTACTTGGACCTTAATCTTATTAGAGAATTATGTATTTTTTTTCCAACTGTCTAAACCATGAGGAAATGAGTATAAATTCATTGGCAGATGGGATTCAACAACATTACAAGTAAAATGAATCACATTTAAAATAATCGAACAGGAACAATAATAGTTCTCATGCCTTTCATCTTTACCAGAAATTAGAAGAAAAGATGCTGTGAAATTACAGACAATTTGTCTTTATAGAAGGGCTATGATTTGAAACAAATCATATGACTATTATAACTCCCTGAAAGCACATCCAAGCAAAATGATCTTTTTTTAAAATTTCCTTTCTGTGAACAGTTTACAAAAAAGTTAAAATCATCTGCTAAATGGGTACAAAATGTGAAGGTTCTTCTCTTAGTGACAATTGCTCCCTGACAGTCTGAATGCCAGAATTTAATCTCCACTGTCATGTCGCTGTTCCATATCCAATCTAATCTTTGATTCACTTTGACAACAGTAATGATGAGGGTAAATTAGAATCATAAGCAGGAGAAATAAAAGGCTGTGCTGTCCCTGCCCTGTGTCAGCTATTTCCAGATGCAAAATTAACAACACAAATGTCCCTGCATTACTACAGCTCACCAAAGAATCAGTAGCACCTGTGGGGAGGCACTCTTTCTTGGGAATGTGAAGCTCGCACTATCTGATTGACCAAGCACAGGATATTGACAGATTAAGTTGCACATGCCAGTGCCTGCACTTCTCTATCTGCCCACCTAGAGGCACTCAAATGCCTTGGAAGAAGTCAACCATTGTGGAGCCAGCCAATCACATGTTGTTGGAGTACCACACATACAGTTTGGCACATTGAGCCTCATGCAGAATTTTTAAAACTTTATATCAGTTTTTTCTTTTCATCTTTTAGAATGAAACACAAGTGAAATGCAATTGATTGGGGTTAGTCAGTGTGAATTGGTTTTCAACCTTGTAATACTCCTATTCTGAAACAACTGTAACATTATTTTTAGCACTGAAAAGCAATGAGGATTAACTAAGCAAACAGATAACCTATTTCTTCAATAACTGCATACATTGGCTCATTTGGCCTTGGTACCTTTTCAGCCACAATTGTTTTCTTTTCATCGTTGGGGCATGGATTAGACCTTCAGTACCTTGTCTCAAAGACCCTGTGTATGTCTAAATGCAAGCTATTCAATCACAGGGAGCATCACAGCCAAGCATGGATATGTCCTCAGTTGGATAGTGATCAACAGCAGGAGCCTTAGCAGAATTTCCCTTCCCAGGGCCTTGAGGTCAATTGTAATCCCTACCGTTGCCTCAATTTAGATCAAGATAATTCATCACAGATTAGGGATCGAACCTGTGATTTTCTTGGTCTGAATAAACTTGCTGAGCAATTGGGGCTGCCACAGCTACAATTCTTAAAAGCATTTGAAGAGCGTACAGGAGTTATTAATTGATGTATAATTAAGAAAAATAAGCAAGTAACTTTAGACAACTGTGTTGGCCATTTTCTTAAAGTAACGGCAGCATGTAACAAACTGCAAAGGGTGGACGATTTTTGAGATTCCCAGGGCTTGGACAGAACTGCGAGAGCGCAAAGACCTTCTCATGTTACACACACTGCCTAATTACATTAGTGCAGTATCATATATTCTGTGTTTATTATCTCCATTAGCAAGACTGTTTCCATTTGCTGCTTTAATTGCATGTGGTGCTAGTTTTGTTGTGGCTACTTAATGCACTATTTGAAATCCTAACAGTTGGACAGTGAGGTGCCAAACAGCTGTGCATTTTCTGAATCCTCATTACTGCGATGCTTAATCCACAACCTCTTGTGCGAAACCCCAGTGGCTACAATCCTTGCTTCTGTATGCTTCCATCATTTTACCTCACATTTAAAAAAAACTAAGGAAATTCAAAAAAGAAAAAAAAACTCTGCCTTTGAATATTTTTCTGCTCTTTAGCCCAGGCTAACCTTAGTTAACAAGCAAACTTCAGACCTGCTGCTTTCCCCCTGTGGCCAACTTCACTTGTTCAAAGGCTCTGGTAATCTTGGAACTCTGCATTAGCTTTCAAAAGAACTGTTGCCTGCAGCTGTTATTAACTAGATTTGGCTCCATGGACTTCCATTGACAAGCACCTCACACACAGAGGTTAAAAAATTGCTAACACATGCTTCCAATTTTTGTTTGCCCAGTGTCAGGCTGGTGGCTCTCCCCTTCAGTAGGACATTGCTACTCCACTTAAACATTCCCACAGACATTCAGAGGCTTGAAAAGGAGTTTACTGAAGCCCTGGCATCATAATTACCAAAGCTACATCACCTTCCAAATGCATTACAACTCCGTGAATTGACGGGAACATAAGGAAATTCCAATTGAGAAATCTCCTCCGACACTAAATGACTGCTTTCATTGTACTTTTGCTCTTTTTTTCAAGCTTTCTTCCAAATATTACACACTGAATAGATGGTTGACCTCAAGCAACCCAGCACTTAAAAACTATCCATTTGCTTTGCAGCTGACTCCAGAACAATTAATGATTATGGCTTCTAAAGCACACAAGAGTTGAAGACATATGACAGCCTTAGAGTGAAGCAAAAATTAAAGATAAATTAAAAACAATCGACAAGGCTCTTGTACTCAGGGCATTTATATGACAGCAAAACTTATCAACTGAATGGTGGGAATTCTCTTCACTCAGACATAACCATAGTTCTTACAAGAACCTCAATTGTGCCATTGCTTTTGTGTGTGCTCTATTACAAGATGATAAAATCCCTATGTGCCAGTTGCCGTATGTGCCAGGCCAAGAGTACAATGCCATTTAATGATTGTATAAGTACTAACAAACATTTACACTGATGACTCATTATTATTGAAGGATTCTTCTAATTATAATTATGACTCAGCCTTTTTCCCAGAAATTGACTATCCAATACCTCTTCCTCACTTGTTCAATTATGCCTCCATGTAACTCCATATCAAGAACACCCCATAACTAATTGACCAGTTAATAAAATTGCCCATTCCTCTGTGCACGCAACTCTCACTGGTGGTTGATTTTGCTCGCAAGCCCCTTTGTCCAATTTTCTCCTCTTTCCCCCTCTGCTTTCTGGCTCTTTTGGGGTAAAATTTCACAGGTATTAGCGGTCCTTCAGTGCCTTGACCAAATAGCCATTCTTCATGTGAAGTCTGCACAGTAATCTGAACCAGACATTTGAATGTGGGACCATTATAGCTGAGCTCAAACCTGTCCTCCTCTGATGCCTGCATGCACATACTTAAAATTGGGGGGGGGGGGGGGGGGTGAGGGAGGGGGCGGGGTGGGGGGAGGGAGGGGGGGTGAGGGAGGGAGTGACGGAGGGAGGGAGGGAGGGGGAGGGGTGGGGGGCTGCTGCGGGTGAAGCTCAATGCAGGGTGGCACAGTGGCTAGCACCGCAGCCTCACAGCTCCAACGACCCAGGTTTGGTTCTGGGTACTGCCTGTGCGGAGTTTGCAAGTTCTCCCTGTGACCGTGTGGGTTTCCTCCGGGTACTCCGGTTTCCTCTCACATGCCAAAGACTTGCGGGTTGATAGGTAAACTGACCACTGTAAAAAAATTGTCCCTAGTGTAGGTAGGTGGTAGGACAATTGAGGGAAGGTGGGGATGTGAGAGGGGAAGAATGAGATTAATATAGGATTAGTATAAATGGGTGGTTGATGGTTGGCACAAAGTCGGTGGGCAGAAGGGCCTGTTTCGTGCTGTATCACTCTAAGAGCAATTGGGAATGACAATATTGACTGAATTTTTCTCCTTATCCAGATCAGGGTCACTGAAGGCAAACTGTATGTGACCTGCACAACCACACCATCAGAGAACAACTCACTCAGAACAGACTGCTGGTTAAACTTAGGATTTTTCTGGCATCTAACCATCTTTATTGAGATTCAGTCAAGCTGGAGAAATTAAATGTTGCAGTATTGTAAATGCTAACTTCACCATGCAAATAAAAACCAAGGGACCAGACCTTCAGGTTATCAAATTTATTGGCAGGTTAATTTGCTTTAGGGTATTAAAAAAAACTTCCAAATCTCTTGCATTCATATATGACATGAAGCTTTGTTTCACAATTATAGAAAACTTGAACCCACTAAATGGGCTGGATTTTGTTCCCAGTCTGATATCAGGCTCCGTGGCAGTGGGGGCCGGAAAATTGGAGCAGCAGCGGCTGCCACGGAACATGATGCCGGGATTGCCGGGCGTGATCTTGCCCCTCCACCGCTCTTCAAGGGACCCAACTTAGCATATTTAAACAACATATTTGCATTAAATAAAATCTAAACCACAGTGATTTTACCTTCAGTTCCCGATCCTCTACACGACATGCGGCACTCATGTACCTTTGTTTTCCGATTCAGGGAAAGCTGGTGCCATCAAGGTGGGAAAGGGGTGAACTCTGCACTCTGATGGGTATGGGGGGGATGGGGTGAACTCTGCACTCTGATGGGTATGGGGGGGGAAGGGGTGAACTCTGCACTCTGGTGGGTATGGGGGGGAAGGGGTGAACTCTGCACTCTGATGGGTATGGGGGGGGAAGGGGTGAACTCTGCACTCTGATGGGTATGGGGGGGGGAAGGGGTGAACTCTGCACTCTGATGGGTATGGGGACGGGAAGGGGTGAACTCTGCACACTGATGGGTATGGGGAGGGGAAGGGGTGAACTCGGCACTCTGATGGGTATGGGGAGGGGAAGGGGTGAACTCTGCGCTCTGATGGGTATGGGGAGGGGAAGGGGTGAACTCTGCACACTGATGGGTATGGGGAGGGGAAGGGGTGAACTCGGCACTCTGATGGGTATGGGGAGGGGAAGGGGTGAACTCGGCACTCTGATGGGTATGGGGAGGGGAAGGGGTGAACTCTGCACACTGATGGGTATGGGGAGGGGAAGGGGTGAACTCGGCACTCTGATGGGTATGGGGAGGGGAAGGGGTGAACTCGGCACTCTGATAGATATGGGGGGGATCAGGTGAACTCTGCACTCTGATGGGTATGGGGGGGATCGGGTGAACTCTGCACTCTGATGGGTATGGGGGGGATCGGGTGAACTCTGCACTCTGATGGGTATGGGGGGGGAAGGGGTGAACTCTGCACTCCTGATGGGTATGGGGGGGAAGGGGTGAACTCTGCACTCTGATGGGTATGGGGGGGATCGGGTGAACTCTGAACTCTGATGGGTATGGGGGGGATCGGGTGAACTCTGCACTCTGATGGGTATGGGGGGGATCGGGTGAACTCTGAACTCTGATGGGTATGGGGGGGATCGGGTGAACTCTGCGCTCTGATGGGAATGGGGGGGAAGGGGTGAACTCTGCACTCCTGATGGGTATGGGGAGGGGAAGGGGTGAACTCTGCACTCTGATGCGTATGGGGGGGATCAGGTGAACTCTGCGCTCTGATGGGTGTGGGGAGGGGAAAGGGTGAACTCTGCACTCTGATGGGTAGGGGGAGGGGAAGGGGTGAACTCTGCACTCTGATGCGTATGGGGGGGATCGGGTGAACTCTGCGCTCTGGGGTGTGGGAGGGGAAGGGGTGAACTCTGCACTCTGATGGGTATGGGGGGGATCGGGTGAACTCTGCACTCTGATGGGTATGGGGGGGATCGGGTGAACTCTGCACTCTGATGGGTATGGGGGGGATCGGGTGAACTCTGCACTCTGATGGGTATGGGGGGGATCGGGTGAACTCTGCACTCTGATGGGTGTGGGAGGGGAAGGGGTGAACTCTGCACTCTGATGGGTATGGGTGGGATCGGGTAAACTCTGTGCTCTGATGGGTGTGGGGAGGGGAAGGGAACTCTGCACTCTGATGGGTTTGGGGAGGGGAAGGGGTGAACTCTGCACTCTGATGGGTATGGGGGGAAGGGGTGAACTCTGCACTCTGATGGGTTTGGGGAGGGGAAGGGGTGAACTCTGCACTCTGATGGGTATGGGGGGAAGGGGTGAACTCTGCACTCTGATGGGTATGGGGGGGATCGGGTGAACTCTGCACTCTGATGGGTATGGGGAGGGGAAGGGGTGAACTCGGCGCTCTGATAGGTATGGGGGGGATCGGGTGAACTCTGCACTCTGATGGGTAAGGGGAGGGGAAGGGGTGAACTCGGCACTCTGATGGGTCTGGGGGAGGGGAAGGGGTGAACTCTGCACTCTGATGGGTATGGGGGGGAAGGGTGAACTCTGCACTCTGATGGGTATGGGGGAGGGGAAGGGGTGAACTCGGCACTCTGATGGGTCTGGGGGAGGGGAAGGGGTGAACTCGGCGCTCTGATGGGTATGGGGGGGGATCGGGTGAACTCTGCACTCTGATGGGTATGGGGGGGGAAGGGGTGAACTCTGCACTCGGGTATGGGGGGGAATGGTTGAACTCTGCACTCTGATGGGTATGGGGGGGATCGGGTGAACTCTGCACTCTGATGGGTATGGGGGGGGGGAAGGGGTGAACTCTGCACTCGGGTATGGGGGGGAAGGGTTGAACTCTGCACTCTGATGGGTATGGGGGGGGATCGGGTGAACTCTGCACTCTGATGGGTATGGGGGGGAAGGGGTGAGCTCTGCACTCTGATGGGTATGGGGGGGAAGGGCTGAGCTCTGCACTCTGATGGGTATGGGGGGGGAAGGGATGAACTTTGCACTCTGATGGGTATGGGGGGGGATCGGGTGAACTCTGCACTCTGATGGGTATGGGGGGAAGCGATGAACTCTGCACTCTGATGGGTATGGGGGGGTTCGGGTGAACTCTGCACTCTGATGGGTATGGGGGGGATCGGGTGAACTCTGCACTCTGATGGGTATGGGGGGGATCGGGTGAACTCTGCACTCTGATGGGTATGGGGGGGATCAGGTGAACTCTGCACACTGATGGGTATGGGGGAGGGGAAGGGGTGAACTCTGCATTTTGATGTACTGTTTGCAGGGCTGGCAGCCTCTTAAAAATGGTGCCAGCGCCTGCCCCTTCAACACGCACAGTGGCGCAGTGGTTAGCACCGTAGCCTCACAGCTCCAGTGACCCGGGTTCAATTCTGGGTACTGCCTGTGTGGAGTTTGCAAGTTCTCCCTGTGTTTGCGTGGGTTTCCTCCAGGTGCCCCGGTTTCCTCCCACAAGCCAAAGACTTGCAGGTTGATAGGTAAATTGGCCATTAGCAATTGCCCCTAGTATAGGTAGGTGGTAGGGAAATATAGGGACAGTTGGGGATGTGGTAGGAATATGGCATTAGTATAAATGGGTGGTTGATGGTCGGCATAGACTCGGTGGGCCGAAGGGCCTGTTTCAGTGCTGTATAACTAAACTAAGCCGCCCCGGCCACGTAATTGGGTGGGGGAGGGGGTAGTCACGGTGAATATGTAAAATAGCGGCCTACCGCATAATTGCATCGGTGCAGGTCCCATGGAGGCGGCCACCATATTCTGCGCCCACTGCCGCTCGCAGCTGTGGGAATACAAAATCCAGCCCAATGTGTGAAATTGCAGAAAACATTCTTTGCAACTCTTGCAGGTAGGCTATCACTTTCAGGTATGGTCATCTTCTGCAATTTTGAAAGGTTTAATGTTTTTGCATATTTTCCGCATTTATTTCAAACTTTTACATTGCTTTATATGAAAAATGGTTACTTTTGGGAGCATTTATAGAGTAGGTTATTTAAATTGAATAAGTTATTTTTCTCCCCTTTCCTCAACACCCCATATATGTTCAGGGATGAATTACAGAAAAGGAGTGGGCGGTTAAAATGATGAGATCAGGAGGGATTTGTATGGATTATGAACTGAAATCAAACTGCCAATTCAGGGTTATAGGGAATATTATTGTTAAATAGATCAACAAGACTAAAAGGTTAAATGCAATACTCTGCAGAGCTGGTAATTGCATAGCTCAAACCAGACTTTTAACTGCGATCAACTCATTTCCTGATTGGGATAGGGTTTAATCAGCCAGACCAGCAGTATATGGATCAGCAACATCATGGGAACATAATAAGACCTTCTGTATTGACACATCATGTAGGGGCCCCTCCTATTTACCTGCAAGTCGATTGATTCTAAGAGAAAGGGAAAAGAAAGACCTGCATTTATACAGCGTTTTCCACAACCACCGGACATCTCAAAGCACTTTACAGCCATTGAAGTACTCTTTAAGTGTGGTCACTATTGTAATGTAGGAAGCTAAACATAATGCTAAACTCAGTACAACATGATGAATAATTCACTACCACCCTGTTTGCCGAGCTCAGGCTGAATTTCTAAGAATGCAACAGATTAGAACAGATATGTGGGATTGACCCTTTAATTGACAGTATTCTTGAGTAATGTTGTTTCATGCTCCTTGAGCAAGAATTAATTATTATTCAGCTGGAGATCATTCACTTTGTGGACAGATAGTTTTTTTAAACTTTATCTGGTTGGCAAGAAATTTACAGCAAAGGTGTATTGTCTTCTGGAAAATTGTCTTGCATGTTTAGTGAACACAGAACACAACGTTATATGCGTGACCAACGGGATATGCAATTAAAGGGAGTGGCACAGCATATAGTGCTTCTCCATAAGGATCGCATGAGGAAGTATTAGCCTTGGCTACCCATGTGCACCTAGGATTTCCAACTCTCCATGAATGTCCTGGAGTTTCCTTAGAACCACAGAACCATAGAAAAATTACAGCACAGAAGGAGGCTATTCGTGTCTGTGCCAGCCGAGATAACTATCTGCCCAATCTAATCCCACCTTCCAGCACCTGGTCCATAGCCTTGCCGGTTACAGCACTTTAGATGCAGGTCTAGATGCCTTTTAAAAGAGTTGAGGGTTTCTGCCTCCACCACTGTTCCTGGCAGTGAATTCCAGACACCCGACACCCACCACCCTCTGGGTGAAAAAGTTTTTCCTCATGTCCCTTCCTGTCCATTCTCGCTAGGCCCTTCATAATTTTATACACCTCTATTAAGTCACCCCTCAGCCTCCTCTGTTCTAAGGAAAACAACCCAAGCCTATCCAACCTTTCTTCATAGCTGCAACTTTCGAGCCCTGGCAACATTCTTGTAAATCTCCTCCGTACTCTCTTCAGAGCAATTATGAATTTAAGATTAATCTCTTGGATACTCCTGCAAACAAACCAAGAAATTCATAGGGTAATGAAAACTAAAATTGTGTTTCTTTTCCATTTTCTTTAAACATTTTCATCATAGAAATATTGGAGATGTGGAAAAAGGCTGTTTGATTGGGCAGGGTAATCGGAGTTGGGAGTCATGTGTTAAAACCTCCTGGAATACGTCCAAACAAAGTTGAGAATGATATTTGCACCTCCTGGTTGGTTCCACAGCAGCATTTAAATAAATTAAAAGTGCCTCAATAAGACATATGTTGCAGCAGGTGCAGCACCTTAAGGTGAACAAATTGTCCTGTTAGAGATCATTGCAGACACTCCCTAGTTTAAGCAACAGAACCTGGTTAAAGACTCTCAAGGGCAGCAAGAACACACCATAAAAAATAGAGCACTCCAAAAGAATTCTGTTGTTTTTACAATTTGGCATAAAGAGCACTTTTATTTATCTAAGACATAACTCTTAGTAATAAATCATATATAAATTCAATATTTAACAGAACTAACAATATTTGGAATTAAGGGTGAAGCAGGTCAGGACAAAAGCAGACAGAACCCAAATGTAACATTCTGTCTTTTCCAATATTGTATTTTGCACCACATTCTTACATGGGATAATTATATTTATTTTCTAAATAAGGATAACAAGATGGTTTATATATGGTTATTGTAAACTGGAATTTATTGAAAAACCACTTAAAACCACATTGGTTTTTTTTCTTAAATTTATCATGAGAGGTTTTTTCTTTTTCATTATGTCTAATAATGCAATATGAGTTGTTAAACAAAAAGTTATGTTTTGTCCTTGCACTAATGCACTCTTCACAATTTCCACTGTCACTGGAACCCTATCTCCAAACTAACCCATTAGAAGCTTGGAGACAATTCCTGCATGTCTCTGATAAATCATGCCTGGTTCTTATCATCTGAGCTAGCACTGATTAGCTTGGTGGCAACAACGATAATGGAACACATTACCTATTCTGGGCACAACCAAGGATTGTCAAAAATAGAAAGAGAGATTCCATCGAGGCCTAGAAAATGCTTAATACCTCCAGTCCTGTGTCTAAGATAACTCTGATAAATATTGTGTTACTAAGTATTTAAGCTGCTCAGCCTTCAGTGCTTTTTCTTGTCTTCATTTTTCAACAGTGATAACAGCAGTCTGCCTTTTATATTTGCTAGTTCTTGCCTTGCAATATTTGACAGTGATGGAGTTTAGCACAGCAAGTTCAGCTGCAGATAAGGTACAGAAATGATAAAGGCCAATTTCCTCAATAAGTAATGCTGACCTTTACACTGAACTTATCATTTACTATTCCAATGCAGTATTAGGGTTGAATCAATCAGTACTATCCCTGATGAATGCAGCAACACCATGGTCACAGTGAACTAGCTAAAAAGTTGGATAGTATGATCGGAAAGCAGGGAGGCAAGGGAAAAGCTCTTCAGAATAGTTTCAAACCCCTACTGCCCTTCGTGAAGGCAGTGCCACTTCCCACTAATATACTGCAAGTCTTGTAGTTTTTGGGTCATTCTCATGGGGCAAATATTCTCTTCAGTTCTCCTGGCGTGTGAAGCTTTGCGGTAGAAATACTGAAGTTAAAAACTAACTCTTGAAATAATAGCTCTTTTGTCGCCTTCCTTTTAGAAGAAAAATAAATCCTTTGCATTTATGACAGAGAAGGAGTATGGGTCATCTCACAGGCCCTAACTGATAGGGCACTTTCTCAGAAAAGAAATGCCTCATGAAATTCAGTTAATCTGAGATATTTTGGAGAAGTACCTTTTGTAATCCCTGGCTGCTGCACTATTCTAGGTTGGGTTGATTGGCCTGCTCTCAGATACTGTAGGATGCAGGATCTGAAAAGTCACCCAAGGACTGATTCCATGTGCCTGTACTCCCACTGCGGAGCCGGGCAAGCGGGTAGTGCATTGTGGCAAATCACCTGTTACTCAGCCCATAACCTTCAGCCTTAATGGATGGATATCAAGAGCTACAATCCTGCAATTTCCTGCAATGCACTCCCTGTGACTAAAACTTCCCACTGGGAGCACTGGATCATGACATCAGTCCAGTAGTGACAAAACAGAGAAGAGAGAGAAAGCTATATAATGTTAGGAAGGAGGGAGAGAGACATGGACACAGAGGGAAGGAGAGCCTGAAACAAGATCTGCTGCTAGAGTGTCTAATTGTATTGAAAATATTGATTTGAGAGAGAAAAATAACTTTATCCAGAACAATAGTCAAGGTTTACTGACAATCACAGAAAAAGAAACACTGCATAGGTCACAAGATCACGTGATAAGTAAGTGAAAGGAAAAACAATGTACAAAACAATTGTAATTCCCTAAAAGTGCAGGTGGACAAATGCTTGAAAATGACCAATAGATTTTTGGATTTTATAAATAAGAGCATAAGGTGCAAGAGTAAAGGTGATAATATTATACAAAACATTAGTTAGAGCACAGTCAAAATACTGTTTGTAATTTTGGGCATCGCATTATAGAAAAGACAGAGACCACTGAGAGTGCACAGTGTAGCATTATTAGGATGATGCAGTGGATGCAAATAGATAGTTATGACAAGAGATATTGGCTATTTCAACTAGAGCAGAGAATGCTAAGAGAAGATTTAACAGATGCTGATTTTAAAATTATGACAATTTTTTTATTGAATCAATACGAAAAGGCTATTTCCTCTGGTTGGAGAACCAGTGATGAGGAGGGTCATCAGTTTAAAATTGAAACGAAGAGTGAGGTGAGAAGTTAGCAGAGATTTCTTTTACACAGAGGGTTGTTGGAGAATGGAATGCTTGCCACAGGGAGTGATTGAGGAAGAGACTATTGTATCTTTAAACGGAAATTGGTTAAATATTTGAAGTAGTGAAAAGTCCAGGCATATGACAATATCTATTTCAGCCCAACAATCAGAGATTAGCTCCCTTTAAATCACTCACTTCAGAGGTCTACAGGAACTAGCCTATCTAAACAAATGCACATTTGTATACAATTTTGTTCTTCAATACCATAACAAATTTACAGTTTAAATTAACCAAAAATATGAAAATATATCTGACTGGACAGTGGTTTTGTTTTCACAGCACCACACACACCTTGCTGTGTGAATAATGCTTTGACTGTCAAGCCTAAAGCTACCAATCAAATTGATGAAAGGCTCCCTGAAATTGATTTTATAAGCTGAAGCTTCCTATTTCATTGTGAGGAATAAAGATGAAATTGACAAAGGAAAATCACACTGTATCACTTGGGCCCAGTTGTCTAATGGAATTTAGACAGTCCATCATGACAAATCTAAACTGTCATCTGCCAACTTTTTGCACCAGCAGGCAATTACTGATGGCAGACAATTAAAACAAATCCAATAATCATTTCTTTAAAGTCCTTTACAGATGTCTTTCTTGATTATTTAATGTTGTATAATGAACCCTACCCCTAAATACTCCAGAACCAAAATGTAGATCTGATACTCCAAAGCTTTCAGCATTCTCCTCCCAATGAACAGGTTGATGCATCTCCTGATTCTGTGAAATCCGAACTCCTAATAATCAATAGAAAAACAGCTCTCTCTTACATGTCAGTTTTGTGAAACTTTTAACCACTGAACAAATTTCATTCAGAAACCACAGGCGTGTATGGAACTGAGCCCTCCAGCGTTGCATACAAATGTCAATTACGATGATAGTCCAGATTTACATTCCTAGTTTTTGCTGAATTAGCTGTTCTCAGCTGATGAGATGAATTGAAATCTACAATTGTATCTAGGTTAGGGAAGGAAGAAAGAAATCTGCCAAAGTTCCTGCTCTTGATCAATAATGGGTGACTTTTGATATAAGTGTATATGTGTGGAGATAGGGCGAGGTAAAACTGGTGGTAAAATAGTTGGGTTGCCATGTTCCTTTAGTATAAGGATATAAAGGGTTAATATTGAAGACAGTGAGAGCAACCCCTCCCACTGTAAGAGTGATGATGTAACAGTCACATGGGATAAGCTTGAGAAAAAGAGATTGCAACACAGATGATGCCAGTTTAGGAGGCTTGTGTTTTTCGTTAATGTAAATAATAGAGTTGTTAGTTGACTATATCTGAAGTATAAGACTTTCTTTAAAAGGCCCTGCAATGCTACTAATTCAACAACAACACACAACATGGTGACAATGGTAAAACAACAATAAAAGTGTGGTGAACAACAGAGAAATTTAAAGATAAATACTGGCCCAGTACAGCAAGAAAACTACTCACATGCAGTAGAGGTTGCGAAGAGCTCCAGAGCTGTGGTGAGTCAGAGCACAGAAACACAGGCTGCACCACAGAAATATGGTGGCCTGCAAGTAGAATCCAGTGATCGGATGAGTCATGGTACCCATGGGTGGGGATCAGGTTAAAAGCCCTTTGAAATGCTTTAAGTAATTTTCTAAAGATATTGTGCTCAGAAAGTGAAAAAAATTGGGGAAAACCCAATTCTTCGCTCAGGCTGAAAGTGAGGGCAAGGAGAGGGAACTCCCAAAAATCACGGGAAACCCCCGCAAACAGCAGGGAGAACTCAATTAAAGCAAACAAGCATGAAAAAGAAACCAAACTGAATTTCTCAAAGGGGAAAACTTCTAAAAAAGCCTATTAAAACAGCAGGGAACTCCCAAAAACAGTTGGGACACTACTATCAAAGCAAGCGAGCCCTGAAAAAAAAACAGAATTTCTTAAAGAAAGGGGAACACCCTAAAAAGTCTATTAAAGCAATATAGATTCAAAATTTGGAAAGCTTCTACAATCAAGCAGGACCCAATCAGGTATAAAACTGGTCCTTATGGAGGAAAAGGTTCCTAAAGTTTAGGATTGCTTCTCAACTCCATACCAAATCAGAAGTGGAACAAGTGAACACCCTTTTATATTCAGTACGTGCGATTGCAGACAGCATAATTGTCCGCCAAGGGATCAACAAGGCTTCCGATAAATTTGAAGAGGTACTCCATTCTTCACAGCAATAAAATCTTGGAAAGAGCCAAATTTAATAAACGAGCACTGAAAATTGGCGAATCCATAGATTCCTATATTAATGGTCCATATAAATTGGCAGAAGGATGTGAATACGGCAGAATTAATTAGAGACAGGATAGTCATCAACATAGCGGATGAATCCTTATCAGACATTTGGTAATTCAAGGAAGCCCTTACACCGGAAAAGGCCATTCAGATTGTAAGACAGGTTGAAGTTCGCAAACAGAATAGAGACATTTTACTAGCTGAAGACAAGCTGTGGATCTGAAGAAGTCCAGTGTCAGTACAGTTTGTGAGGCCAAAGTGAGAGAAACACTTCACGGAAAGAAAAGACATAAAGGTGAGAAGGTGCATGACACAGGGAAACCATGTCAACGTTGTGGAGCCAAGAAGACCCACAGACGGGAGCAATGTCCAGTGAGTAAAGCTGAGTATTTTAATTGTAATAAAACTGGCATTATGGTGCCAGAGCAAAATTTCTTTACTAAAGAGTACAAAGCAGAAGACTTTCATGCAAAGAGCAGTGAATCAAGTACTGCAATATCCAGAAGAGAAAGGACTTGGAGATTTCCTAGGAGAAATTCATAACCCAGATCAACGTTTCTAGACGGCGGACATCTGTGTGAATGGACACCTCACAAACTTTAAACTTGGCACAGCGGCTAGCGTCATGGTACTGTCTGACCAAGAGCCATGGGTGATGAGACATTGCCTACAACCAGCAGATATACAGTTGCATGGTCCAGGCGGGACACAACTGAGCCTAATAGGCAAACGCCAAGCAACTCTTCAGCATAGAGGGAGGTAACTGGTAGAGACCTTATATGTCTTGCATAATAGTTTTCCTTACTGAGTAGGAATGCATGTTTAGAACAGCAGTTGATTAAGAAGATAGACAAAGTCAAGCAAACAAGGGAGAGATGGTGACGTAGTGGCAATGTCCCCAGACTAGTAATCCAGAGCCCAGGCTAATGTTCTGGGGACATGGGTTCAAATCCCATCATGGGCGAAATTTGAATTTAATTAATAAATCTGGAATTAAAAGCTAGTCTAATGGTGACCATGAATCGATTGTTGTAAAACCCATCTGGTACACTCATGTCCTTTAGGGAAGGAAATCTACTGTCCTAACCTGGTCTGTCTTACATGTGACTCCAGACCCACAGCAATGTGGTTGACTCTTTAAAAATGCTCTCTGAAATGGCGTAGCAAGCCACTTAGTTCAAGGGCAATTAGGGATAGGCAATAAATGCTGGTGTAGCCAGTGACGCCCACATCCCACAAACGCATAAAAAAAAAATAAACAATCGCTTTTATGCAGATTACCCAAAGCTTTTTATAGGACTCGGAAGACTCAAGACAGAGGACAGGATCACACTGAAGGAAGGGGCCAGGCCAGTGTGTATCTTCACACCAAGAAGGACACCTCATCCATTGTTGACCAAAGTCCAGTCCAAGAACAATTGGAAAAGATGATAAGAATAGGCATTATCTCTCCGGTGTGTTGTTCAACCATGATTCCTGTCCCAAAGCAAAATGGAACTCTGTATTTGCATGGATTTAACACAGCTCAACAAAGCAGTAGTGCGTGAGATTCACCAAAGTTCACAGTTGATGACAGTCTAGCAAAACTCTCAGGAGTACCATGTTTACAAAACGTAATGCCAATAGTGGGTTTTGGCAGGCACTCCTAGATGAGATCTCAAAATTATTGACCACTTTTTGGGCAGTTTTGTTTCAATAGGTTACTGCTTGGGATAACTTCCACACTAGAGATTTTTCAATGGTCTATGTCCAACATCTTATAAGGGCTCAAAGCAGTTATGTGACATAGAATCATATTTGCAACATACAGCACAAAATTGGCCAGCAAGCACACAGAAGTTGTGACAAATACAACAAGCCCAGATGAGCGACGATGAACGCATTTGAATAAGACAGTATTGTACACAAAGGTGGCCACAAGAAAGTCCTGGAGGGAGAACAATAAAGATGTTCCATGAGTATAGGAAATGCTTTCCCATAATTGACGGCTTACTAGTTTACAATGACAGAATTGTTATTCCTAGTTCAATGTGATCCGAAAGCTTAGATCGCCTACACCAAAGCTGCTTGGGTATAACCAAGTGCAGAGCACAGGCACAATCTTCAGTATGGTGGCCTGGAATATCTAAGGACATCGGGACCGTGATCCAGAACTGTCAGACATGCGTGATACAGAGGCCAGAACAGCGCCAACCTCTGTTAACTACCCAATTTCCAACTAGACCTTGGCAAAGGCTAGACATGGATTTATCCAGGTTTAGTGGGAAGACATATATAATAATCATTGCTTACTTTTCAAGGATAGAAATCTGAAGATTACATTCTGCGACCACTGAAGTAGTTATCAGGATTCTTCAAATCATCTTTGCGACACATGGAATTCCAGATGAATTATTATCAGACAACAGACCACAGTTCACGAATGAATGTTTTACTTGGTTTGTGGTGAAGATGGACTTTCAGCATCTTACAAGCTCACCGACGTGTCCACAGTCCAATGATGAGGCAGAAAGAGGTGTAAGAACCATAAAGTCTTTACTAAAGAAAATTGAAGATCTTCCAATCTCACTCCTAACTTATCATTCAATGCCATTAATGTGTTGATTATCACCAGCAGAATTGCTGATGGGTCGGAAGTTAGAACACAGTTTCCAGTGTTGCCTCAGAAATTGATTCCTGGATTGAAGACTCAAGACTATGAGAAAGTATGAAATAGAGAAAACCCCTATCGAAGGAAACAAACACGGAATTATAACAGAAGATTTCCCTGTGAGAAACATACCTGAATTAAACAATGGTCAAAGAGTATGGATACGTGACCTGAAAAAGGAAAGGTACAGTAATCCATAGACATAAGAACTATCAGTGATCATATGTGATACATATGACTGAAGGAAACATATGAAGAAATCGGAGGAATATCATTTGTATTCCCCAAAAACAACAACCAATAATCCATTTGGAAGATCCAGATAAAGATGAACACCCAAATTAAACAGAAAGCTGCAATCTGTAGTAAAGACCAACCAAGTCAGCAATCCAGACTTACAAAGAAGACTACTGATTGTCCCAGACAGACTACAACCCGATCGGGGAGAGTTATCAAAACTCCTATCAGACTAAATCTGTGAAGTCAGAGACTTGGGGGGACAGCGCGTAGTAGATTATTCATGAATGTATATATGTTTGAGAAAATACTGGATAAAGACTTGGGGGGAGATTTGTATAAGGATGTATTGGATTAATACTGAAGACAGTGAGAGAAACCCCTCCCATTGTAAGAGTGATGATGTAACAGTCACATGGGATAGGCTTGAGAAGAAGAAATAGCAACACAGAGCATGCTAGCTTAGGAGGCTGGTGAAGAGTGTATATAGTAAATGTTAATAACAAAGCGTTGTTAGTTGACTTTATCCAGAGTCTAAGACTTTCTCTAGAATGCCCTGCAATGCTACTAATGCAGCAACAACAGTTCCCATTGTTGAATATCCTGTCAACACTCACTTTCTGGCTCTCCATATGAAAATTGGCCATTTGGTCAAGGTATTGGAGTGGGGGAAAGCTATCACTGATGGATCTATATCCAAACATGTGATGATACCTGGGGGTTCCCTTTAAAAGGAATAATCATTTTGGCAAATGTTACAAACTAAAACAACTAATTAGAAACTCAGATTATGTGAGGAAACCATTCATCAGTTTCGGTGCCACTTGTTAGCATAAGACCCACTTGCCATTTGGGGATATGTTAGAATAAGGAAAGTGTTTGTTAGTCACTTACTGTGTCACTGGACTTGAACATGTGTCTGCTGTTGGATATCTCTTTGTCTGTCAAAACTAGAGAATAAAGATTAAATAACTCCCATCTGGCACAATTTCTTCAGCAGCAGCAACAACCAAGAGTAGGAAGAACGTCTGTGCCTTATGAGAAAGTGACATAACACTATAGTTCAAGAGATTGCATTGTTGGTTGAGGTTTTGTTTCAATCGGCCAACAATCTTGCGAAATGTGTGACTCTGTGCCAAGGGATGCTTTAAGTAGAACATTTGGGTCCAATGATTGGTAATAGAATTAGCCATTGCAAAATACAAAATACAATCAGGTGGTTACTAAGTTGCAGAACAGCACTGCAGCACAAGTTTGTACAATAAACATTGGACATAAAAATTACTTTAAAAAACTGCAAAATGATTCTGAAGAAGAATTGCACCCAAAAAAGTTGTGCTGGCTGCCACAAGACAAACTAATCTTGCAGTTAGAGCCCCAAACAGACAATCAGCCCTTTATTTGCAAATGCAAAGGGTCTAATGCCCGTTTCAGGCATAGTCTCTGCATTTTTTTGGCCTTTACCAATATGACAGCAGCTCATAATGAGCATGTGCTGCTTGCTCACCATATTGCTGGCTTAGGAGGCCAAAAAAAGGACTACAGAATTGGTTACTTTAAAACAGGAATTACATTTACACCCGCGTAAATGGATACGCTGTATACAGCATCATGTAGCTTACACAGGAAGCATATATCATTTCATCAAATATTAAGCAATTATGTACATATTACAATGTACATCCACTTAAATCACAGAAAACTCAGCCAGAAGGATGAGAAAGTTAAACTGGAACAAGGCTTTAATGTCGTCTTCAAAGACAATAAGTACATGCCACTGAATAAGCCATAGGACTTAAATTCCTGCACATCTGTGAAGTATAAGTCCTTAGAAGCCGTGATTTATTATCACTCGAAGGCATGATTATCCTTTTTGTCCTGTTGGGTTCAACAGAGTTGAGCTCCATGCTGGCATAGAGTGCCAGCATGTCATCAGAGGTTTCTTGTTCAGTACTTCACACCTTCTTCAGTTCAGAATCTCACTGTGTGCCACATCTGGCTGTGGTTTGGGCCTTCTCCCTGCAGACCTCTTCATTCAGAACTCTGACTGTTGCACACCTCTTTGAAGTTCCATATGTGTCTCTGGGTACTTTCTCAAAGCCCAGCTGCACTCAGAGTTTAATTGCGAAGATGTTCTGATTACTCCTAATAGTGTCTGTTTGGTTTAGTCCAGGCCTGCTACCGCTATCATTTTAACCTTCAACACTATTCAAGACCTGGTTGGGGGAGGGGAGTGGAGGGGCAGTGATCAAAGACTTCAGAACAATTAAACGTTAAATATGTTTGACTTTAATGGACAGAACAAAGATTGTATATTTTATGCATTAAAGTCTTATCTGTGTGTTTGTAGAGATTTCATAATAAGAATAATCTCTGTGAGCAATCCCCTGCATATTGTGACTGTTCGATAGAAAAGATATATAGGCTGAGTCACTTTCTGAAAAATATCAGACGAGTAGGGAACCTAATTTACCTAATTTTCTTAACTTAAAATGACAACAATGTGATCAAATTAAGAGAACATCTTTATCAACTGCAGCCGTAATTACATTGTTGCTTTGTAAATTAGCTCATCAGTGAATAATTCATTTTACCAGAGTCTCTGGAACTTTTAATTGGGTGCAGGATAGTGGGTAAGGCAGTATGATTTTCTTTAATTGAGTTAGAGTTTGTGGGGGAATGGCTGGGTACGGGGGTGAGGGCAGCAGTGGTTAAAGTCTTATAAATCAGATTACTGACTCAAACCCGTCTCTAACCCACCCACTCTGCCATTAACTTTATGTTGGCTTTTTACAAAGATGCTGCAAAATGCTTGCATTTATTTTCTCAACAATTAAAAATGATATCCTGCTCAACTTTGAAGGTATCCTGTTAAAGTAATATATTTAGTACTTGGGAGTGCTTTTTCACCCAGACCAGGGGTTTACTATTTTTACAATGGGAATTCACAGCAGTGTGTTGGAGAGAATCAAACAAACACACGTACACACATAATATTCACATGTGCTCCTGTTCAGGATATATAGGCAGGTGACTCATGCCTCAACATTACAGGCTTTCAAGTGCCCTCTGCAGTGAGTGCAGGCAGCGAATAACCCTTTGCACATGGGCACTGCCTCATGAAAATTTTACAACACTTAAATTACTCACTTTACCTTTTATCTTTTGATTAATTTATTTTAGTGAATGCGCCAGATTTCAGACACTCCTCTGTTTAATGTGGATTATGAACCGCACACACACGATTCAGGATTGATGTTTTACTGCTAAAACATAAGCTACTGGCCACAATCTGCCACCTGCTCCTGTGGCACTTTTGGGTTTTCAACATGACACCACTCTGCTCATTATTCAGTCGCCAGCTGATCCTCAGCCGTCTCTCCTCCATTTATTTTGACACTGCTGTCACTGCCTAAGTAACTGGATCACTGCTCAGCAGGAATGTCCCGCATACTCTAATTGCTCAGCTTACTGACATTCGTAGTATTTAAAAATGACACAATAAAGCCTCAGGTGTGAACAGAAGTGCCAACACTTTAGGAATCTTCTGCCACTGGAAAAACATTCTTCTCAACCCAGGCCAGGTGAAGCTTCAGGCTTCAAAAAACAAAACAGTGCAACCAGCGCGAGATGGTGGGGAAATTTCCGCTTTCAGGGGACAAGGGATGCCAAATGAAGGCGTGTGAACCAGTTACTGTGGAAACCAAATATGAGTTTTCTAGTTATAAAAACATAAAGTGCTGGAAATGTCCAGCAGGTCAGGCAGCATCTGTGGAAAGAGAATCAAAGTTAATGTTTCAGGTCTGTGAACTTCCGTTTCTCTCTCCACAGATGCTGAGTATTTCCAGCACTTTCTGTTTTTATTTCAGATTTCTAGCATCTGCAGTATTTTGCTTTTCTGACTTTTCTAGTTCAATTTTGACTTCCTCTATCCAAAAAATAACCAGTTTTTGGCTCCACAGTTAGTCAGAAAATAATGGATGAACAAACCAAGTTCAATCAGCCATAACCATGTTCCATCTCATTGCACAGCACTAAATAAAACACTTTTTATGATCTGCAAAACAGTGTATAATTCACAGATAGAAAGTATGAACAAACCTCTGCCTATTTTCTCTAAGTACTTGTATCAGGTTACCTGTACATTGTCAGCAGTAATGGCCATTAAGAACATTTCAAAAACATTTCTATCACCAGAAGCCAACCTGAAGGGCAGGAATATTCACCTTTGAGATTATCCATTGGCCTTACATTAATATTGTAGCATCACCATTAAATAGTCAGTCTACAGACAGTTCCACCAATATTTCCCTTCAGCTCAAGTTCACCTACCTGTAACATGCATACTTTACTTTATATAAGGCTAGTGGTGCCACTTGGGTGACCCTATAACACTGTCAGCTTCGGTTTGTTCATTCCTTTTGGACAAGGGCTGTGGTTTTCAAAGCAATGATTAGGTTCATAGGGCTCCAAATTTCTCTTGTTATCAGGCCCACAGACATTTAAATAATTTGTGTAAAATGGTCCTCCCATTGGTGCATGTTAGAAGAAAAATAAAATTAAATGACTTCCTCTAGAAAGACAAAAATACTCAGCTCCCTTGTACTCTTTTCATTGAAAACCCTAAACAGCATAGCACATATCAATTTTTAAACATCCCCCCAGCTTGGTTCAGTGGTAGCACTCTTGCCACTAAGTCAGAAGATCATGTGCTCAAGCCCTAGTCCGGAATTTGAGAACATAATCTAGGCTGACACTCCAGTATTAACACCGAGGGAGTGCTGCACTATCATGTTTCAGATGCAATGAGTCACATTAACATCGGTATCTCTCCACAGCAGCTACTTTTTGTGATGATGTCTGGTCAATGAGTGTGAATTTTCTGCTTTTAGTGTAGTAAGGAGGAAGGAGACATTGCTGGATCTCATTCTGGGGAATGAGGTGAAGCAAGTGGATCAGGTGTCAGTAGGGGCACATTTAGGGGACAGTGATCATAGTATCTTAAATTTAGATTAGCTATGGAAAAGGACAAGGAGCAATCTAGAGTAAATATACTTAATTGGAGGAGGGCCAATTTAAGTGGGTTGAGAACAGATCTGTCCCGGGTAAATTGGAATCAAAGATTGGCAGACAAAACTGTAATGGGACAATGGGTTGCCTTTAAAGAGGAGATGGTTTGGGTACAGTTGAGGTACATTCCCATGAGGGGGAAAGGCATAACATCCAAAGCCAGAGTTCCCTGGATGATGAAAGAGATAAGATGTAGCAAAAAAAGGGTATGCTGAACAGATGTCAGGTTGGTAGTGCAAGTGAGAACTAGGCTGAATATAGAAAGTTCAGAGGGGAAATGAAAAATGAAATGAGAGGTAAAGAGAGACTATTAGAACAGCTAACACAAAATGGAATCCAAAAGTCTTCTACATAAATAGCAAAAAGGTAGTAAGAGGAGGAGTGGGGCCAATTAGGGACCAAAAAAGGGAATGTATGCATGGAGACAGAGAGCACGGCTGAGGTACTAAATGAGTATTTTGTGTCTGTCTTTACCAAGGAAGAAGATGCTTCTGAAGTCATTGTGAAAGAAGAAATAGTTGAGACATTGGATGGACTAAAAATTGATAAAGATGAGGTATTAGAAATCTGGCTGTACTTAAAATTAATAAATCACTGGGACTAAATGGCTAGTTGGGATGCATCTGAGGATGCTGAGGTAAGTAAGGGAGAAAATTGCAGAGGTACTGGACATAATCATCCAATCTTCTTTAGATACAGGGGTGGTGCCAGAAGACTGGAGAATTACAAAATTTATACTCTTGTTCAAAAAAGGGTGTAAGGATAAACCCAGCAACTACAGGCCAGTCAGTTTAACTTCAGTGGTGGGAAAGCTTTCAGAAACAATAATAGAGACAAAATTAACAGTCACTTGGACAAATGTGGATTAATCAAGGAAACCAGCATAGATTTTTTAAACGTAAATTGCGCTTAACTAACTTGATTGAGTTTTTTGGTGAGGTAACTGAGAGGGTTGATGAGGGGAATGCAGTTGATGTGGTGTATACAGACTTTCAAAAGCCACTTTATAAAGTGCCACACAACAGGATTGTCAGCAAAGTTGAGACCCATGGAATAAAAAGGACAGTGGAATTGTGGGTATGATGTTGACTGAGTGACAGGAAACAGAAAGTAGTGGTGAATGGTTGTTTTTGGACTGGAGGAAGGTATACAGTGAGGTTCCACATGGGCCGGTACTAGGGTCACTGCTTTTCTTGATATATGTTAATGGCCTAGACTTGGGTATACAGGGCACAACTTTGAAATTTGTAAACAATACAAAATTTGGGAGCATTGTGAACTGTGAGGAGGATAGTGTCATGCAGGCCCCCACCTGCCAAGAATGAGACACATTAATTTTGTCATGAACATTGATTTGACACTGTTGCTGGAGCGAGGAAATTATTTGTTAAACAGATCAGCCATGACTGGAAAAGATATTTGCATATTAACAGACTGTGGTTGGAAGGACAAAGGACCATTTCCCAACACATTCAACCCACAATGGACCTTGATCACCAGGTATTGTGTGTAAGAGCAGCATTCCCGAGACTCCTAAGTTGATACAATCCAGGACTGGTTAGACCAGCTGGTCACATGACTAACTGGCTGTTCCAGGGTCTTTTGAAATAGCCTCAGAGAGTTTGAACTGAGAAAGACTGTTTGCTCCTGGACTGAATTTGTGATGACACAAAGATAGGTAGGAAAGTAACTTGTGAAAAGGACATAAGGAGGCTACAAAGGGATATAGATAGGTTAAGTGAGTGGGCAAAGAACTGGCAAATGGAGTATAATGTGGGAAAGTGGGAAATTGTCTACTTTGGCAGGAAGAATAAAAAAGAAACATATTATTTAAATGGTGAGAGATTGCGGAGCTCTGAGACGCAGAGGGACCTGGGTGTCCTAGTGCATGAATCGCAAAAGGTTAGTATGCAGGTACAGCACATAATTAGGAAAGCTAATAGAATGTTATCATTTATTGCAAGGGGAATTGAATACAAAAGTAGGGAGGTTATGCTTCAGCTATACAGGGCATTGGTGAGACCACATCTGGAGCACTGTGTACAGTACTGTTCTCCTTATTTAAGGAAGGATGTAAATGTGTTGAAGGCAGTACAGCGAAGGTTTTCTAGACTAATGCCTGGAATGGGCAGGCTGTCTTACGAGGAAAGGTTGGACAGGCTAGGCTTGTATCCACTGGAATTTAGAAGAGTAAGCAGTGACTTGATTGAAACATATAACGTCCTGAGGGGTCTTGACAGGGTGGATGTGGAAAGGATGTTTCCCCTTGTGGGAGAATCTCGAACGAGGGGCCACTGTTTAAAAATAACGGGTCACCCATTTAAGACAGAGATGAGGAGAAATATTTTCTCTCAGAGGGTCGTGAGTCTTTGGAATTCTCTTCTTCAAAAGGCAGTGGAAGCAGAGCCTTTGAATATTTTTTTAAGGCAGAGGTAGATAGATTCTTGATAAGCAAGGGAGTGGAAGGTTATCGGGGGTAGGTGGAAATATGGAGTAATCAGTTCAGCCATGAATTTATTGAATGGCAGAGCAGGTTCGAGGGGTCGAGTGGCCTACTCCTGCTCCTAATTTGTATGTTCGTATGACTGAGAAGATCTCTTCTGTCTGCTCCCATCTCTTTCTCACAAGCCTCTGAATCTACTGAAGACACATGAAACCCAAGGGAGAAAAGTGTCCTACAGTGAACAAGGTTTAAGAAGAATACTGGGCCCCAAAGAAAAGCAAGATCTACCTACAATCAAGGACTCTGCAGTGAGCTCGAAGAACCGTAACAACAACTCTTCAGATATTGCCTCAAACTTTTCCACTTTATTTTTCTTCTGCTCTTATCTGTCTCTATTTGCATATGTGTATCGCATATGCATGCTAGTGTGGATGCGTCGTGTATCCGTAGGCGTCAACCGAATTAGAGTTTAAGTTCAAGTTTAATAAATTTCAACCTTCTTTTTCTTAAACCTAAGAAAACCTGTTTGTGCTGGTTTTGTTACCTTATAATTGGAAAGTGGTGAACAAGGATTCACCAAGGGGGAGCTAAAAACACAGTGTGTTTAAAATTAAACCTGTTACAGTAAGTAGAGGTGAAGGCTGAGAGGGACCCTAGACCCCTTTCTCACTGGGTCATAACAATAGACTTCAAGAGGACATAGACAGGCTGGTGAAATGGACCAAAATGTGGCAGATGAAATTTAATGTAGAGAGGTGTGAAGTCATTCATTTTTGTAAGAATAATGAAGAGAGTCAATATAAAAGGATGCAATTCTAAAGGTGGTGCAGAAGCACAGCGACCTTTTTCAGCTATGAAGAGAGACTGAAAAGGATAGGATTGTTTTCCTTGGAGGAGAGAAGGCTGAGGGGGGGACATGATTGAGGTGTACAAGATTATGAGGGGCATTGATAGGTTAGATAGGAAGAAACTTTTTCCCTTAGCAGAGGGGTCAAGAACCAGGGGGCACAGATTTAGGGTGATGGGCAGGAGGTTTAGGGGGGATTTGAGGAAAAAAAATTTCACCCAGAGGGTGGTTGGAATCTGGAACACACTGTCTGAAGGGGTGGTAGAGGCAGGAACCCTCACAACATTTAAAAAGTATTTAGATGAGCACTTGAAACGCCATAGCATACAAGGTTACGGGCCAAGTGCAGGAATATGGGATTAGAATAGTTGGGTGCTGGATGGCTGGCACAGGCACAATGGGCTGAAGGGCCTGTTTCTGTGCTGTATAACTCTATGACCTCGAGGGTATATGTGCACAAATTATTGAAGGTGGCAAGGCAGGTTGAGAAAGTGGTTAAAAAGACATACAAAAACATGGGCTTTATAAATAGAGGCATAGAGTACAGAAGCAAGGAAGTTATGGTAAGCCTTTATAAAAGTCTGGTTGAGCCTCAACGGAAGTACTGTGTCCAATTCTGGGCACCACACTTTAGGAAGGATGTGAAGGCTTTAGACAGGGTGCAGAAAAGATTTACGAGAATGATTCCGGGGATGAGGGACTTCAGTTATGTGGATGGATTGGAGAAGCTGGGTCTGTGCCCCTTAGAGAACTTTGAGAGGAAATTTGATAGAGGTTTTCAAAATCATAAGAGGTCTGGACAGAGTAAATACAGATAAACTGTTCCCATTGGCAGAAGTTACGAGAACCAGAAGACACTGATTTAAGGAAAATGGCAAAAGAACCAACAGATACATGAGGAGCAACTTTTTTATGCAGTGAGTAGTTAGGATTGGGAATGGACTGCCTGAGAGTGTGGTGGAGGCAGATTTAATTGCGGTTTCCTGAAGGAAATTGGATAAGCACTTGAAGAGAAGCAATTTGCAGGGCTACAGGGAAAAGACAGGGGAGTGGGACTAACTGAGTTGCTTTTGCAGAGAGCCAGCATGGATACAATGGACCAAATGGTCTTCCTTCTGTGCTCTAGCCATTCTATCATTCTATGATTCTATGCACACCAGAGTGGCTAGCAACAGGTTTCAGACAGAGCCAAATGGAAGTGTTCTGTTTTCACTTGATATTCCAAGGAGTAGACTCAGGGCAGGATTTTGTTCTGCCCTTGGAGGCAGGCACAAAGGCGGGGGTTGCAAACAAAATGACAGGGGCCACCATTCCCGACACAGTTCAGGCCCCCTGCCATTTTGTCCGACACGGAGAACGCCAAGGACAGCCTTCCCATCCCAGGCCAATTGAGGCCCTTGAGTGGCCAATTAATAGCCACTTATAAGGGCCTTTTCCTGCCTCCACCTCAATTTTGTAGAAGGCAGAGGGGCCTGCCACATGAGGAGATTCTGCCAGGTGAAGCCTGGTGGCCTTCTAATGGGGCCGGGTGGGGATGGGGGGCTGGGGGTGGCAGGGTCCCTTCTTTGGGGGCAATCCATGGCCCCCGGAGGGTCATTCCAGCAGCAATTGCCACCCCCCCCGTGAATAGCCCTCACTGAAACTGCCCCTTTCCACCCCACTCCCTGACCCCACTTAGGGGTCTCTGATGCTTTTGGCACTGCAGGGCCTTATGCAGTACCGGCAGTGGCCACTGCTCCCAGTGACGCTGCCAGTACCACTGAGCTGCCGGCACTCTGATTGGCCAGTAGCTCTGGAGGCAGGCGCGCATCCCTTAAAGGGACGCCGTCCCTGATGGTGGGCAGTTAATTGGTTGCCCGTTGTTAATTACCAACAGGGTTCAATGAAGGGTTGGGGCAAGGTCTCCCCACGCCTTCTGGCCAGCCACCAGGACTCCCACTGCCAGAAAAATCAGGCCCTCAAATGGACTCTCAGGGTGGGAGAGAAAAAAACTGCATTTGAATGAAAGTTAAAGTGATGACGAAAACTAAATGGAGATTTAATTGTTAGTAGACATTTTGAAAGCATCATGCTGCTGGAAACTCTGTCTTTGTTTCCCCGCTCTCCAATCCCATAATATTGTGTCAGGCCCCCTGAACAAGGAGACCAATAATCCTGGATTAATAAAAGTTATTTGAGCTCCAGGCTAGACTAAACCCCAGTAGTGGGGTGCACATGAGCCCTTGTGGAAATAGATATGCCTCACCTCCTGTATATAACAATTAGTACAGCAACACTGAGTGTTGATAATTAAATGGCGCACTGGTCAGGAGTGGGATTTTGGTCTTCCCTGGCTAAGGGACATCAGTTGCACGATTAATATCCTCACAGCTGCCTTGTATCAGAATTCATGACAGATCAAACCTGGGACCTTGATGGTCTATTCAGTTCCATACTACACTAAATAATACATTACCCATTGACTCATCAAAAGATCCACTGTCAGGAACATTTTCATGAAGATAGCGTCCCTTTAACAGTAGGTTTTAACCTCATAAATAAAAGCTTTTTGGAAGTCAGTCATTAGTAGAAAGCTCATTAAATGGGGACCATGTGACAGCCTGTTGCACTCATTTTGTCTCGTAAAATATTTCTATGTATTATGACAACCATAATCGTAGGTGCGCTAATAAGTGCACAGGGTTCTGATTTGCTTCTCTTTCAAAAAAAACCATAATTCTTCAATGAGTACAGACATCATTTGACAATTCCTGGAGCCTATTTTCACATTTTGTGCAGCCAGTAAACTGGCAAGTGCGGAACAGCTATGCATTATATGTCAGCCCAAGTTTCCTTTCCACTCACTTCAATGGAACTGAATATCAGGACAGGTATATAATGGGTGACCAAACCACAATTGTCAGTTTACTGCCCGCACTGAATGTGAAAATCACTCCCCGTGTCTCTGGGAGATTCCAGATGAACTCATTATTGTAACCATGCAGAGTGGCCATAGACGAGTAACAATACTGTGGTAAGGTGCAGTAAATTGGTCTGAATAAGTTAAAGGCTCTTTACTGCCGCATGCTGGGGGAGCTGCAGTGATTCATTGCACTCGTCCAGTGCTGGGCGCAGGTTTGGGTGCCCTACTCTAGAAAGGACATTAAAGACATGGAAAACATACAGCGTAGTTTCACCAAGCTGATGCCAGGGATGGGAACTATAATAAACTATAGTTGTGCAAAAAGGCAAGATACTGCACTATTTCCGCAGCAGCAGAGAAGGCTATGAGGAGATTTAATCAATGTGTTTAAAACAATGAAGGGCTTTTTTGGATACTGAGGGAATCAACAGATATGGAGGTGGGGCAGCAAAGAGGAATTGAGGTAGATTATCAGTAATGATCTTATTGAATGGCGGAGCAGGCTTGAGTAACCGTATGCCCTACTCCTGCTCCTAGTTCTTAAGCTCTTATGTTGTTCTTATGTGTTGATAGGTTATTAGGGCAAGACAATTTCCCCTGGTTGTGGAGACAGTGATCAGAATTCATCAATTTAAAACTGTAACTAAGCGAATGCAGAGAAACAAGGTTAAAACATTTCTTTCTGCAGAAGCTTGTTGGAGCGTGGAATGCTTTGTCAGAGGAAGTGATTGAGGCAGAGACAATTGCATCCTTTCAGGGAAAATTGGATAAGTATTTAAAGCAGAAGAATCTATGAGGAAAGCACAGGATAATGGGATTAGTTTTGGATTACTCTGGGAAAGAGCTGGCGCAGACACAAAGTGCCTTAAATGTCTGTGGTCCTGACCACTTTTGACATGATGCCAAGGCATTTGTAAAGCATAAAGTATGTTTACCTTTGGAGCTTCTGAGGTTCAGATTGTGATGTAGGGACATCCTCACTTTCCATGAGTCCAGACCTTAACAATTGGGATCAAAGGGTCTGTTTTAGCAAAATAAAAATGGAGAGCTGGTGCATGGATGTTAATTTCATACAGTCCAAGCTACAGAAGCACCTACAGGTAGTTTCAGGTACCAATGTTCTTCTCTGGCTAATGCAGCAGGCGTAACACATCACCTCCCAGTGTGTGATTTCAAGTATCTCCATGGTGGCAAAAATAACGTAATAATTCTACAAGGATTCTGTTTTCATTCTTGGAAACATAATATTTTAAGGTGTCTGCCCCTCCCTCCCTCCTCTCCTTGCCAACTTGAAATTCATCTTGTCAGCTGGAGGTGAACTTAAACATTCCAGTTTTAAACACCTCAATAATATTCAGTGTTTTCTCCAGGCTCACTCTCGCTTTGTCAGGACTTGTGTCACAAGCACTTGTGAACCCTCCATCTGTCTGTTCCCATCTGCCGGCTACATTCAGTGCATGGTGCCAAAGTTCTGACCCAGCTTCTCAAGAGTCATTCTGAAGATGCTATCGGGCTGAGTTTACACTAGCATTTAGAAACCAAGTTTCCCAAGTGCAAAAATCTAAATGGCAGCACAGCATGACTGCTGCAAGCCATTCTATTGACTCAAGCCAAAACAGACAAAATAAAGTGGGAGTAACTCACTTTTATTACCTGACAGAAACAAAGAAAAAGCTAATTGGCATCAACAATATCTGGTTTACAGAATTTATAGTCATGCACAATTTTGGAGAATCTGAGATGAGAATGGATATTACAGTCTACCACAGAATTTTACAACAATCCCATTTTTTAAAGAAAATGCTGCGGTCGACATGGAAACATTTTACATGAAATGTTCAGCTTTGTAACTATTAGTGTAAAACCGGTGGTGGGCTTGCATATTGGGCAACACATTGCATATGTGCCAAGTTGCTTGCTGTTTGAATTAAGTAATTTTTGGTTTGGCAGCCTGAAATTTCTGACGCTATCACACTTTAAATAAATGGTCATTGCCAGATAAATTGCCAGATAAGGAACGATCTGAAAACAATTCAGCACTATAGCTTCCCACAGCTTCTATTGCAGAGGCTCGCAGGAAATTGTTCTAGGCTCTTAATACAGTCATGCCAAAAGCACAGCATTAGTTTTCACATGTACACTGATGACATCCAGCTCTACCTCACCACCACTTCTCTCGACTCCTCCACATTGCTAAATTATCAGACTACCTATCTGATATCGAGTACTAGATGAGCAGAAATTTCCTCCAATTAAATATTGCAGAGACTGAAGCTATTGTTTTCAGTCCCCACTCCAAGCTCTGTTTCCCAGCTACCGACTCCATCCCTCTCCCTGGCAATGGTCTGAGATTAAGCCAGTCAGTTTTCAACCTTGGTGTCACATTTGACCCCGCGTTGAGCTTCCGACCTCATATTTGCACCATCGATAAGACCGCCTACTTCCACCTCTGTAATATTGTCTGACTTCACCCCTGTCTTAACTCATCTGCTGCTGAAATGCTCAATTACTCCTTTTTTACCTCAAGGCTCGACTATTCCAATGCACTCCTAGCTGGTCTCCCACATGCTACCCTCCATAAACTTGAGGGCCGGAATTTAACGTTGAGATGGTCGCCCCGCCCACTGGTTGAAAAGTCTGGGGAGAGCCCACCTTCGCCAGGCCTGGAAGCCACGCTATTTTGCGTGGCCCAGGCCCTCAATTGGCTTCAGTCAGGATTTCCACCCCTCTGAGGCAGGAAGTCTCGCCTTCAAGAGCTGCAGGCCAATCTGTGACGGCGGGAGAAGGCCCTTAAGTGTCAATTAATTGGCCACTTATGGGCCTCAATTGGCCTGGGGTGGGTGGGCCATTTGCCACCTTAGTTACCGCTGATAGAATAACAATGGGGGTGGGTAGGCGACTGGCATGGTACCTCCCCCTCCACCCCCACCCCCCACACGATTTTACGCCCCATCCTGCTCCTGGGGGCAGGGAGTAGTTAACTCCGAGGCCATCCAAAACTCTGCTGCCCATGCCTTAACTCACATCAAGTCTAGTTGTCCTATACCCGCACACCCGCCCCCACCCTAGCTTGCTGAGTTACATGGGCTCCCAGTCAAGCAACATCTTGATTTCAAAATTCTCATCCTTGTTATCAAATCCCACCTCGTCCCTCCCTATCTCTGCAATCTCCTCCAGCCCCACAACCCTGCAAGATATCTGCACTCCTCTAATTCTGGGCCCTTGAGCATTCCCGATTTTAATCGCTCCACCATTGGTGACTGCGCCTTCAGTTGCCTAGGCCCCAAGCTCTGGAATACCCTCCCTACACCTCTCCGCCTCTCAACCTCACTTTCCTCCTTTAAGACAGTCCTTAAAAACTACCTTTTTGACCAAGCTTTTGGTCATCTGACTTAATATCTCCTTTTGTGCCTCAGTGTCATATTTTGCTTTATAATGCCCTCGTGCCTTGGGATATTGTATTACATTACATTACATTAAAGGTGCTATATAAATATAATTGTTATTGTTGTATACCCTGCAAGGATGCATCTGGAATATTGTTACCTTGATAACATGTTACCTAAAAGAAAAAGTGCATTACCAGTGGTTGAGATCATAGAAACTAATATATTTTGATTTAAATTGCTGTTTTACTAAAATAAATTAAATGTTATATTGTTGAATGTGAAAGCATCAGTCCCCATGCCTCATGAATGTTCAGCACAGCAATAGCTTTTAATGGAATTGCAAATGTTTTAGAGCCCACATTCAATAAAATGATGTTTTGCCATTCACTTACTACATAAACTGGCTGGGCTCCATTCCATTAGTGGCTACATGATTACGCAAGCATTTTACAGAACAGGCCTTGATGTATGAAGGTTTAAATTAAAGTGATCATCTAACATTAAGATTTCCACCCAAACTGACCCAAATTGACTGTGAATTTCCCTTAAAATAATGGGAGTTGATGAAATGTGAGATGGCACAGGTTCATAAGCTGTTATGTGAATGTTTAACTACATCACTATAAGAGGGTAAATATATTGGGACTATTCTTTTCTTCAGCTCTTTCTCATCTTTTACACACACACACACACACACACACACACACACACACACACACACACACACACACACACACACACACACACACACACACACACACACACACACACACCCCCCCCCCCCCCCCCCCCCCCCCCCCCCCGAAGCAATCACATCTTTTGTTTAGGTAATGACAGGCAGATCAGCTTTCATCCTAATTTCGCCAAGCTTTGTAAATATATACGTCTTGCTTGGTCTGCATTTGATGGGGCAAAATCTGTGAAAACAAATCTCTCTACTAACAGCAATTCCTGTCACAACTCTTTTAAATAAAAATCACCATCACTAAAATATAATGATTGGCCCACAATAATTTCCAGGTTGTCTGAGGGAACATCATGTATTCTTAATGGAGGATTAATGTCCTGACACTTGATACCAGTTATTTCTACAAATTAAAGCATTCATGCTAATCCAAGAATTTTGTGAAGTTGTCATTATTAGGTTGTATACCAACGGAGTTCAGAAAGCAAAAAAAAAAATACAAAGAAACCCAAAATCAGGCTGGAACTAATTGGCTGAATGATTGAAAGCTAAAGGTACGAGACTTTTTCTAAATCCACCTCCCCACCCCAATTCTTAGGCCATAAGCAGTCGTATTACGAGCTGCTCTGTGTTGTCTTCACAGTTTTGAACATGTCTCCAGCTCATCTACATACCCACTCAATGGAAGCACACAGCACCCCACAGAGTTCACATGTCAATGATCATCTCAGATGGTTTTGCCCTGGATCAGATGTGCACCAAACTGAACCAGTGTGCTATTATTCCATAAGTAGTTCTAGAGATTCAGGGAGCAATTTTCTTTTCTTAGGATCCTTTCATTAATTTGTTTCTTTTTGACTTTGTTCTTCTTTCCCTCCTGAAGGTGTTACCTCCTTGCAGAGATATTATTCCATAGTCTTCCAGTACTTCACCCAAGTGGCCATTCATCATTGATGAGCCTGGGCAGTAACTGTCAGCAGCTGTTAATATTATTGGACTGTGATCATTGGATACTGATTAGGAACAGGATCTCAGATTTGATTTTTTTACCTTTCGTATAAAAGGAGAAATAGTAAACCATTGATTAACAGGAACAGCCCCTACGACTGAGATCTGCTCATTCAGGTCAGACTAAGCTTCGAACCTAGGATCTTCCTGGTTTGTATGGTCCAGTAACACTACGCCATGCCTTATGCACTAAGCAATTGGCAAAGCAAACAAATGATTTTAAAAAGAATGCATCTTTATTACAAAATGCATTACAGCATCCCAACGAGCCTTCGGCATTGTAGTATTAGAGAATTCATGTTACTCATGAATTCATGTTAATGGTTAACTATTGATGCTTTTGGTTAAAGTTATTTGTAACATCCTCTGAAAAGAACTCTAGCAGGCACGTCTCTCACACAGTGAAAGAATCCTAGAAAATTATTGATGTGGATCCACTTTTTAATCACCCTTAAAAGGCCAGTTCAAACACTTTCCAGTGTATTAGACAAGGTTCTTTTTAGTTTAAAGGGGAGTTGGTTAGCTCAGTTGGCTAGATGGCTACAGTATGATATAGAAAGATACCAACAATGTGAGTTCATTACCCATATCAGCTGTGGTAGTTCATAGAGGCCTGCCTCCTTGCCTTGCCCCATGCTCGAGGAGTGGTGACCCTCAAGCTACACATCACCAATTGTCTATCTCTAATGGGGAGAGATGCCTTTGGGACTATGGCTGGAACAAAAGCAAATTTTAGTTTAAAGAGGCATGACTGATGTTCATGACTAACTCTCTTCACCTTGAACTAAGTCACACTTTCACACTTTACCAGATTACTTAATTATCTGAATATCATAAATTATTGTGTTGTGCTCACAGAGTGAGACAAAAGAAAGGCAAAACAGGAGGCAGTTTATGATTTAGCCTATATGCACACTAACATCATGGGTTTATCTCGCACACAGCACGTGCTGACTTTGTCCGACTTTGGTAACTTACTTTGAACTAATATTGTCTGCTGGGCCTGCAATGACCAGTTGCCACTTTGTTGCAGATGCTTTGCTTCCCACTTCATAAGAAGAGATAGTTTGGGCACAGTCAAGTTATATTCCCTTGAAGAGGAAAGGTAGGGCAAATAAAGGTAGGGAAAATAAAGCCAGAGCTTGCTGGATGACAAAAGAGTTAGACATGAGGATGAAGAAGAAAAGTGTGCTTATGGCTGATGTCAGGTAGATAATACAATGGCGAACCAGGCTGAATACAGAAGGTCCAGCGGGGAAATGAAAAAGCAAATAAGAGACGCAAAGAGAGAATATGAAAAGAGACTGGCAGCTAGCATTAAAGGCAATCCCAAAGTCTTCTACAGAATATAAATAGTGAAAGGTTGGTAAAAGGTGGAGTGGGGCCGATTAGGGACCAAAAAGGGGATTTACACATGGAGGCAGGGGGAATTGTTGAGATATTAAATGAATACTTTGCATCTGTCTTTATCAAGGAAGATGTTACCCAGGCCACAGTGAAACAGGAGGTAATAAATATACTAGAGGGATTTAAAATTGATAAGGAGGAGGTATTAGATAGGCTGTCTATACTTAGAGTTGATAAAACACCAGGATCGGATGAGATGCACCCAAGGATATTGAGGGAAGTGAGAGTAGAAATTGCGGAGGCACTGGCCATAATTTTCCAGTCTTCCTTAGATTCAGGGGTGATGCCAGAGGACTGGAGAATTGCAAATGTTACACCCTTGTTCAAAAAAGGGTGTAAAGATAAGCCCAGAAACTACAGGCCAGTCAGTTTAACTTTGGTGGTGGGGAAACTTCTAGAAACAATAATTCGGGACTAAATTGATAGTCACATGGACAAATACAGGTTAATTAAGGAAAAGCCAGCATGGATTCGCAAAGGGAAAATCAGGTTTAACTAACTTTGTGGAGTTTTTTGAAGGGGTATCGGAGAGGGTTGATGAGGGAAATGCTGTTGATGTGGTGTACATGGACATGTTGCACAACAGACTTGTGAGCAAAACTATAGCTCATGGAATAAAAGGGAGAGTAGCAACATGGATGTGAAATTGGCTGAGTGACAAGAAACATAGAGTAGTGGTTAATGGATGTTTTTCGGGCTGGAGGAAGGTTTGTAGTGGAGTTCCCCAGGGTGTCAGTGTTGGGACCCTGGATCTTCCTGATACATGTTAATGACCTAGACCTTGGTGTACAGGGCACAATTTCAAAATTTGTGGATGATACAAAACTTGGAAACATTGTGAACAGTGAGGAGGATAGTGTAGAACTGCAAAAGGACATAGACAAGTTGGTGGAATGGGCAGACAAGTGGCAGATGAAGTTCAGATGAAGCGGAGAAATGTGAAGTGATTCATTTTGGTCGGAAGAACATAGAGAGACAATATAAAATAAAGGGTACAATTATAAAGGGATGCAGGAGCAGAGGAACCTGGGAGTATACGTGCATAAGTCATTGGAGATGGCAGAACAGGTTGAGAGAGCACTTAATAAAGCATACAGTACTCTGGGCTTTACTAATAGGGGCATAAAGTACAAGAGCAAGGAGGTTATGTTGAGCTTTTATAAGACACTAGTTCGTCCTCAGCTCTGGGGTATTGTGTCCAGTTCTGGGCACCACACTTTAGGAAAGAGGTGAAGGCATTGGAGAGAGTACAGAAAAGATTCACAAGAGTGGTTCCAGGGATGAGGAATTTCAGGTATGAAGATAGACTGGAGAGGTTGGGACTGTGTTCCTTGGAGAAGAAGAGGCTGAGAGATTTGATAGAGGTATTCAAAATCATGAAGGGTCTGGACAGAATGGATAGGGAAAAGAACTGTTCCCACTTGTGAAAGGATTGAGAACAAGAGGGCACAGATTTAAAGTAAATGGCAAAAGAAACAAATGCAACATGAGGAAAAACTTCTTCATGCAGTGAGTGTTGTGTGCTTCTTATTACAGGGAGTGGTTCGGATCTGAATGCACTGCCTGAGAGTGTGGTGGAGGCAGGTTTAATTGAGGCATTCAAAAGGGAATTAGACTGTTATCAGAAAAGGAAGAATGTGCAGGATTACAGGGAGAAGGTGGGGGAATGGCATGGAGTGAACTGCTCATTCGGAGAGCCAGTACGGACATGATGGGCCAAATGGCCTCCTTCTGTGCTGTAACAATTCTGTGATTCTGTGATGTTATATCTACTTATTTTTATCCTGGTAAATTGGATGTTCGAACATAAGCTGCTGCTCGCTAAAATCTGCCCTTTCACATCACATATGGACTCTGAATTCTACAGCATTATTTGTCATAGCATAACATGGCCTCAACCAAGAATTAGGTTTCAAACCAAACCCAATTCAGAGTGTCATGAAGACCCCCACCTGCCAAGAATGAGGCATATTAATTTTGTCATATGATCAGTAATTTTTAAACTGTTGCTGGAGTGAAGAAATTACTTGCTTTACAAGACAGCACCAGACTCTTGGCTGGAAGGACATTTGCATACTAAAAAAGTGCTTGGAGAGACAAGGAACTACTCCCTGGTCCAATTAACCCAAATGGATTTTGATCACCGGACATTGAAAGTGTAAGGAAGCTGGCATTCCAGGGTCTGCTGAGATGATAGAATCCACAAACGCAGAAATGGTTAAATCATCTGGTCACATGATTAACCCGGCTGGTCCAGGCTTTTGAATTAGACACAGGACAGCTTGAATTCAAACTGCAAATTGCAACTGAACCTGAAACAAGACAGCCTCTCTCCTGGCTGGCTCTCTCTCACTTTCTCACAAGCCTCTGGACCCATTGAAGACACGTAAACCTCAAGAGAGAAAAAACTCCTACATCAAAACAAGTTAAAGTGTGCACTGGGCCCCAATGAACAGCAAGATTTACTGGCAACTAAAGACTCAACATCAAGCTCAAAGGACTGTAACTACTACCAGATATTGCCTCAAATTTTTCCCCTTTCTTCCTTCTACTTCTTCTGTCTCTATCTGCGTGTGTGTTTATCGCCTATGCATGCTAGCTGCATGCATCGCATATTCGTAGTAGTTAACCAAATTAGAATTTAAGATTAATAAACTTCTACCTTTCTTGTTTAAATCTAAGAAAACCTGTCTGAATTGATTTCTTTGCTTTACAATTGGAAAGCGGTGAACAAGGATTCACTAATGGGGAGCCAAAACACGGTGTTTCTAAAATTAAATCCTGTTACGGTTAGACCTGGCAAAGGCTGAGAGGGAACCCCTAGACTCCTTCTCACCTGGCCGTAACAAGAGGCAGTACAGAGTAAAACAGCATCTGCACCTGACTGTGTCGCAGCAACCTGCCCCTCACTAGAGTTACATCCTTCATAAGGTCATGCTGATATAGGCTGCACCACCAGAACTATCTACAAGATTGATAATGATGACAAAACAGGAACTTAATAATGGCAGGACTAACTCCCCTGAAGTTGGATTTGAGAACACCATTTTTAAAACTGATTATACACAGGAATGCAGGTGAGGCCTTGTGAACAGCATATTGGAAAAGTGAAGCAACTGTTCCAAAACACAAAGAACAAATTGCATTTATACCGTGCCTTTCACAATCTCAGGATCTCCCAAATACTTCACAATTAAGTATTTTTGAAGTGTAGTCACTGTTGTAATATAATATCTCTGCTTAACAGAGATATCACTAGATTGCTGCTGCTACTGTACCACACTGTTATCCCTTATACAATTCACTGTGCCCCAGTGTATTCCCAGGTGTTACGCCAATGTGCTTTGTTGAATGATGATTTTCTTTAATCCACTGATTGGAGATCTGCATTTATATTTCTTTTAAGAAGACATTTTTAAAAAGGATGATTTTGCTGGCAGTTTAAGTTGGCTACCTAATTTGCAATACTGAACCCGGGTCGCTGAGGAAGGAGATGAAATGTTTGCTAATTCCCCAGCAAGAACCAAGACCCAGGAAGTTTGAAGGAATTGCTTGTTATTTTTGCAAGAGAAATACCGCTGACTGCTATGTTTGTTTCACTGAGAGACTGTCATGTGACAAGGCCCTCCCCATCTGTGGTTTTAAGCTGGTGTTTTCTCTGCAGCAGAGGAGAAGCAACTGGACTCTGGCATGAGCCAGATTTGGGGTATTTCTCTCTCCCAGTCTCTCTCTCCATTCCAGCTTGAAAGTTTTCAAATCCTGCCTGTTGACTGACTACCTTTGCATACTCCGGCTACAATCCGAAACCCCATTGAAGGAAATCATCCACATCGCTATCTCCAAGAGACTCACCAAACCAATCATCTACCTTTTTAAAGTAAAAGCTTCAGGACCACTGAATTCAGCTAGAAGCCAGCCAAATCACCGAACTATACATTTTTTATGGACTCTAACTCAACCAATCTACCTTTCCCCTCTCTGTGACCTATTTGTGTGTGTGTAAACCTCTCGTGTGTGTGTGAGAGTGAAGGTTGGCCCATTGTTTATTATTTTATTAGTTCGGTTTAGGGACAATAAAGTTAATCTCTTTCTTTGTTAACGCAAGAAAACCTGTCCAATTGATTACTTACTTGCTATGATCATAACAAGAACCAAACATCTGCTGAATTTGCCAGTACATTCACTTTAAGAAAGAATTAAACCTGTTGTGGTCAAACAAGGAGAGGGCAAAGAGAGAAGCCCTTTGACCCCTCCTCACTTGATCATAGCACCAGGATATACACAAAACTACACCTTACTGCTGCAGGATTAAAATATTAATTTAGGCAGCATAAACAGTTCCATTAGAGGGACAGTATTGGCTAAATGAGGAGTTTTAGAAAGACAAACACACAGATATTCATATAGTGCCTTTCACATTTGAGGAGTGTGTTGAAGCATGTCACACAAATTAGTTTTGTAGGCAAATGTGGCAGTTGATTTGTACCTAGCTACGTCTCACAAATAGCAATGAGATGAATGACAAGTTAATCTGGTGTAATCTGGGAGAATGCCTTACACTTTTTTTGAATACTACCATGGGTTCTTTAACAACCACCTGAGTAGGTATCCAATTTTTCAGTATACATCACCTGAAGGGCAGGCGCCAGACACTCTTGTAATCACTCATGCTAGATGCAGAGCAAACATTCACGAGATGCTGACAACTATCTGGGTGCTCCTCAATCAGGTCAGTGGATAAATGCAATGGGTGGCATGTACACTGCTTGAGAAGAACTCAAATGTGATTTTGTGCTGAGTTAGCTCAAGGTGGCAGCAGGAGCACTAATCCTTTGGGCAATGAAAGGGTGAATTTATGATAAGGCTTTGCTGCCTTTCAACTAACACCACAAAAACATGCATTTCTTTATTGTTCATGGCATGTTGCTATGTGCAATTTGGCTCCATTGTGTTTGCCTACTGACGGATAAGTAACTTGCACAATATCCATTTCCTATACTAGCACACACACAAGGTCCTTGCCAGAACCATACCTGAGCATAACTCACCATTTCCAGATGAGAAAACAGGGGAACACTGAATGACAGTTGCCACCAATTATATCATCATATTACCCACTGTGATAGCTGTCAGCTTGGTTCAGTGGTAATGCTTTTCTGAGTCAGAAAGTTGTGGGATCAAACTCCGCCCCAGGACTTGAGTGCACAGACTGGGTTAACACTGCCGTGCAGTAGAAGGGGGATGGGGGGGGGGGGTGGGAGGGGGTTATCTTTCAGGTGAGATGTTAATGTATATCTGTTTGTTCCAGTGATTGAGATGGAGTTTCCTCAGGAATCCTATGTACTTAAACTTCAAAGCCTTTTCCGGAAAGTGTACAAATCTTAATATATGAAGTCACATGAAAACATAGTACAGGCTTCAATGTTTCAATCTTTATATTTAGGCAGTAATTTGGCAGGGTCATTTCTATAATGGGCCTATGATCTGTCCCCCTGGTTTACTGCCCAAGTGGTGAAGATGAAAATTACACCCACCATGACTCAGAGTGCTTCATACAATGAATTACTTTGAAACACAATTGTCCAGGCAATTGCAAATGTGGTAGCCAGTTTACACACGCTGGCCGGAATTTTACTTTTGTCGGACGGGAGCCGTCCACCAACTGAAAAGTCGGTGGCAATCCTGCCTCTGCCTGGCCTGGGGATCCAAACCACATTTTACTGTCTCCAGGCTCTTAATTGGTCTGAGGCGGGACTTCCTGCCTCAATGAAAGAAGTCCCGCCTATTGGAGCTGCCGGCCAATCTGCAAGCTGGCAGCTCTTAGACTCAGCAGTGCCACTGGGAGTGGTGGCCATTGCTGGAACTGCTACCAAGCATCAACAAGAAGAGGACGGACACCCTGGGAAAAGGTATGTTTTTGGGGCCTCGCCAGGGGTGATTGTTTGGGCTCCGGCGAGGCAAGGGTGATCGATTGGGGGATGAGGGAGCGTGTTGGGGCATCTGGGCAACACTCCATTGGGCACAGGGTGCCTGATCATGAAGGCCCCCCCCCACCCCAAGCCATCAGAAAGCCGCCTGCTTTTGTCGGGCAGCTTTTCTCAGGCCTGGGCCGCCCGATCGGACAAGGGTAAAATCCCCGTGGTGGCCTTTAAGTGGCCATTAAATGGCCGGTTTTCGCCGCTGGCCCATGTAAAATGGTGGCGGAGGTGGGAGCGGGTTGGGAAGGGCCCTCCGAGCCTCCCACTCCATTTTACGCACCCCCCCACTCCCAGTCCCACCACCACCCCGCTCTTTGGGGGTGTGTAAAATTCTGGCCACTGTCCCACAAATAGCAATGGGCTGATTACCAGTTGATTTGCTTGAAGGAAAATGTTGGCCAGGAATTGTGCAGCTTTTATTTTTAGCACACCCTTTTAGACTTAACACAATATGTTAATGATTGTGTTTTTTTAAATCACTGTAATCTCTGCACTCTTGATAGACAAGTAACTAAGGAATTAACTGGGGGTAATTTTGATTTTGCATGATAGCGCAAACTGGGTAACGGGGATAGAACGAATTAAATAGCTCTTTCAGAGAGCCAGCACAGACACGATGGGCCAAATGGCCTCTGTCTGTGCTCTATGATTCTATTTTGATTCTCTTGTCCATTATACATCTCCCCTGATTTTCATTTCCATTGTGGAAATGATAGTCAGGGGATGTGTATAACAAGCAGCTGAATCAATGTTGCCTGTTCTATACTGTCATCCAGAACTAAAAAGACCTCCAATGTGTGAGGTGCTCTGAGATGTTTCAATTTGGTAAGGCACTACATAAATGCATGTATTCTAAACCACCAGAAACAGACTGTGCCTTTAAACTGGTGTGAGAGGCCTGTTGATGTCTGTTGTGAATACAGGAACTATATACCAAAATCACATTCCCTGTTTAATTAACTGGGATTGCTAATAGATTGGTATTAGTGAATGCCAATAACCTTCTAATTCTCCACCAGATGCCAGGCTCCATGTGATTTACTTCAACCCTTGAACCTATCACTTACACTTTTACAAACAGCTTTCTCAATTTTATAAATAAGTACATTCTTCTTAATTTTTTCTCAATGGTGACCACAAGTGGACAATCTGATTTTCTAATTTATTATTATTTACATCTGTTCTGGCTTTTACCAATGTCATCACTGTAATTAGCCCAGGGAGGCATTTTGAATGATTGGTTCAATATGTTAGAGAAAAATAATAGTTATGTTTTGCAGGCCACTTGTGACAACCAGCTCACAGACATCTTTCACAAATTGCAAAAAAAATGTGTAAGCATTTATCTATGGTGTCTATCGCAAGCTGTGTTGAATCTGAGCAGAAAGCTGATAAGCATATTAACTTCATGTCTTACACAATTTATACCATGTAAACTGACAGCAAATTAGGTGCATTGTCAACTTGTAACATTTAAAGCAGCAGTATCCCTTTGGTGGATTTAACAAGGCTATATTGCACAGTTATCAAAAATTCTATCTGATGGGACTTCCATTACTCAAAATGACTTCATTTTTGGAATGTGTATGCAAGTGGCTTAGAAACTTCTCACTGGAATCTGCTGAAATAGTCGATGGAGGGCAGTTCTGGTTACAGTCAATGGAGGGCGGTTCTGGTTACAGGCAATGGAGGGCGGTTCTGGTTACAGGTGATGGAGGACAGGTCTGGTTATAGGCGATGGAGGACAGGTCTGGTTGCAGTCGATGGAGGGCGGTTCTGGTTACAGTCGATGGAGGGCAGGTATGGTTACAGGCGATGGAGGGCAGTTCTGGTTACAGTTGATGGAGGGCAGGTCTGGTTACAGGCGATGGAGGGCGGTTCTGGTTGCAGTTGATGGAGGGCAGTTCTGGTTACAGTCAATGGAGGGCGGTTCTGGTTACAGGCAATGGAGGGCGGTTCTGGTTACAGGCAATGGAGGGCGGTTCTGGTTACAGGTGATGGAGGACAGGTCTGGTTATAGGCGATGGAGGACAGGTCTGGTTGCAGTCGATGGAGGGCGGTTCTGGTTACAGTCGATGGAGGGCAGGTATGGTTACAGGCGATGGAGGGCAGTTCTGGTTACAGTTGATGGAGGGCAGGTCTGGTTACAGGCGATGGAGGGCGGTTCTGGTTGCAGTTGATGGAGGGCAGTTCTGGTTACAGTTGATGGAGGGCAGGTCTGGTTACAGTCGATGGAGTGCGGTTCTGGTTGCAGGCGATGGAGGGCGGTACTGGTTGTAGGCGATGGAGGGCGGTTCTGGTTGCCGGCGATGGAAGGTGGGTCTTGTTACAGTCAATGGAGGATGGGTCAGGTTATAATCGATGAAGGGTGAAGGGTGGGTCTAGTTGCAGTCGATATGGGGCCTGATTACAATCAATGGAGGGCGAGTCTGGTTACAGTCAATTGGAGGGGGTCTGGTTACAGTCAATGGAGGGTGGGTCTGGTTACAGTCGATTAAGGACAGGTCTGGTTACAGTTGATGGAGGGCAGGTCTGGATACAGTCAATGGAGGACAGGTCTAGTTACAGTCGATGAAGAGCAGGTCTGGTTACAGTTGATGGAGGGCGGGTCTGGTTACTGTTGATGGAGTGTGGGTCCGATTACAGGCGATGAAGGGCGGGTCTGGTTACAGTCGATGGAGTGCGGTTCTGGTTGCAGGCGATGGAGGGCGCTACTGGTTGTAGGCGATGGAGGGCGGTTCTGGTTGCAGGCGATGGAAGGTGGGTCTTGTTACAGTCAATGGAGGATGAGTCAGGTTATAATTGATGAAGGGTGAAGGGTGGGTCTAGTTGCAGTCGATATGGGGCCTGACTACAATCAATGGAGGGCGAGTCTGGTTACAGTCAATTGGAGGGGGTCTGGTTACAGTCAATGGAGGGTGGATCTGGTTACAGTCAATTAAGGACAGGTCTGGTTACAGTTGATGGAGGGCATGTCTGGATACAGTCAATGGAGGACAGGTCTAGTTACAGTCGATGAAGAGCAGGTCTGGTTACAGTTGATGGAGGGTGGGTCCGATTACGGGCGATGAAGGGCGGGTCTGGTTACAGGTGATGCATGATGGGTCTGGTTACAGTCAATGAAGGTGTGTCTGGTTGCAGTTGACGAGAGGTGGGTCTGGTTGCATTCAATGAGTGTGGTTGGTTCCAGTTGATGAAGGGCAGGTCTGGTTACAGTCGATGAAGGGCAGATCTGCTTATAGTCGATGGGGAGAAGGTCTGGTTACAGTCAATGGAGGAGTTGGTTACAGTCAATGGAAGGTGGGTCTAGTTCTAGTCCATGAAGGACAGGTCTGACTACAGTTGATAGACGGCAAGTCGATGGAGATGGGTCTGGTTACAGTCGATGAAGGGTGGGTCTGGTTACAGGCGATGAAGGATGGATCTGGTTACAGGTGATGGATGATGGGTCTGGTTACAGTCAATGAAGGGTGGATCTGGTTCCAGTCGATGAAGGGCAGGCCTGGTTATAGTCGATGGAGGGCAAGTCTGGTGACAGTTGATGGGGGGGCTGGTCTGGTTACAGTCGATGGCGGGTCTATAGTGGATGGAGGGCAGGTCTGGATACAGTCGATGGAGGAAGGTCTGGTTACAGTCGATGGAAGGCGGGTCTGGTTACAGTCGATGAGGGTGGGTCTGGTTACAGTCGATGGAGAGTAGGTCTGGTTACAGTCGAAGGAGAGCAAGTCTGGTTACAGGTGATGGAGAGTGGGTCTGGTTACAGTCGATGAAGGGCAGGTCTGCTTACAGTCGATGAAAGGTGGGTCCGGTTACAGGCAATGAAAGGTGGGTCTGGTTACAGTTGATGGGGGATCTGGTTACAGTCAGTGGAGAGTGTGTCTGGTTGCAGTTGATGGGAGGTGGGTCTGGTTGCATTCAATGAGTGTGGTTGGTTCCAGTCGATGGAGGTTGGTTACTGTCAGTGGGAGGTCTAGTTCCAGTCAATGGGGGCTCTGGGTACAATCAATGAAGGGCGGTTTTGATTACAGTCAATGAAGGGCAGGTCTGGTTCCAGTCGACGAAGGGCGGGTCTGGTTACAGTCGATGGAGGGCAGGTCTGGTTAATGTCAATGGAGGGCAGGTCTGGTTACAGTCAATGGGGGGCAGGTCGGGTTACAGTCGATGGGGGGCAGGTCTGTTTACTGTCGATGGGGATCTTGTTACAGTCGATGGAGGCACTGGTTACTGGCAATGGAAGGTGTGTCTGGTTACAGTCAATGGGGGTTTGGTTACAATCGATGTGGGGGTCTGGTTACAGTCGATCGGGGTGTTGGTTACAGTCAATTGGGGAATAGGCTTGGTTACAGTTGATGGAGAGCAGGTTTAGTTACAGTTGATCGGGGTGGGGGTATGTTTGGTTACAGTCAAGGGCGATTCTGATTACTATCGATTAGGGTGTGGGGGTAGATTTGGTTACAGTCTATGGTGGGGTGTTTGGTTATAGTTGATCAGGAGGTGGAAGATAGGTTTAGTGACAGTTGATCGGGGTGGGGGAGGTTTGGTTACAGTCTATGGTGGGGTGTTTGGTTACAGTAGATCGGAAGGGGGTTTGGGGGTAGGTTTGCTTATAGTAGCTTATTTTTCTCCCATAACTCCTTGCTGAATGTGTCCATGCAGGGTTCCAGCCTTCCAACAGCACCAAAGCAACCCTTACCCAAGCCATGGATGACATTTTCTGTCACTGCGCCCTATCCCTCCTCATCCTTCTCGACCTCTTTACAGCCTCTAACAAGGTCGACCATATCCATCCTCCTCCAATATCTCTCCTCTGTTATCCATTTTGCTCAGTACAACATTTTAGAACATTTGCCGTAGAGGCTTCTCTTCCCATCACAGCACCTTCACCTCAGGCATTCTCCAAGGATCCATCCTTGATGCCCTCCTCTTCTTCATCTATATGCTTCCCATTGATGCCATCCTCTGTAGACATGGGGTTAACTTCCACATGTATGCTGTTGACAGTCTCCATCATCGCTCTCAATCCCTCCATTGCTTCTATGCTACCAAACCACGTATCCAGCACACAACTTGGATGTGTTGCTATTTCCTCCAAATAAGCATGGAAGGACTGAAGCTATTGGGGTGAATTGTAACCCCTCCCAAAAATGGGTAGTTTGGGATCAGATGAAATGTAAAAACGTTTAAAATCTCAAACACAACCCCAATCCACCTTCAATGCGCCCACCTCTGGGGCAGGCAGCCAATCCCCTCCCAGGAGGTGGGTTAATCATTTAGATATTATAATGAGGCGTTGGTGGGACCTCACATTTAACTTTCCTAATAGCTTTCACCCTAGTCAGCCAGATTTCCCAGGCCACAGGAAACCTGGCAACTCAATGTAGTCAAGGAAGGCAAGGACAGCTTCTGGAGTGCTTCTCTCAAACCCCCAAACTTACCTGCTTCCCTAGGATTGGTTCCCCCACCTCCTGGGATCAGAAACACCCTTGGCCAGGGAGGTGGCTCCCCGCACCATCAATGCTCCCAGTTACAGTTATAGGATCGCTACCTCTGGCTGCGGCCTGCTCTGAAATGCTCCCTGCCCGACTGGAAGCCAAGCCTGTCAGTCAGGCTGCTGTATGGGGTATGACTAGATCCTGTCCAAAAAAAGGTACGCATGCTGTGATATCAAAACTTAACTGCATGTGGGGAAACCTCCATCTGAAACTCCACCACCACACCCCTGCCCGCCTCCACCACCCCCCGTCAGAACCCCCGCCCCCAGGCTGGGAAAACCCGTCCCTTGTCAACATTAGGGCCATTGTCTTTGTGCCCCACCCCCGCCCCCACTCCCTCCCCACCACACACACAGAGTTCCATATCCTTGACACTGAATCCATTTCCTTTCTTTTGGTCACTCCTTCTAAAATCTCCTTTTTTGGCTCACTTTTCCTTTGTCCCGTATGCCTTTATGTAGTAACCTGGAACATTTTTCTTGATTGAGGATGCTATATAAATGAAAATTGATGTTGCTCATTATGCAGCATTAGTTCACTCCTTCTCCGTTCTGCTCATAGGCCATCTCTCCTCCCTTGCTGGTTTACCAGATGGATAACAAGTAGATTTACAGCATCAGGCGCAGACATAGAGAGACACCATCTCCCGGTGAATGAAAATTGCTACAACTTTTGACCTGGGGCTCATAATTATAAATTCAGAGTTCATCATTTTCTTAATAAGTGTGTAAATTTTAAAATTTTGATATAGGATTATTACATTAGTCTCAAAATATATTTTCTTACATTTTTTCAACAAGTCTTGTTCTAACTTTCACCATTAGGCAGATAACCGATGGTAATGGATCAACACTCATTATAACCCTGCCCGGTTTTCCTTTTCATAATGTTACTGGCAGTAAAATCTACCCCTACTATTCTTGCACGTAGATGACGTTCACCAAGAAGTGTTCTACTGCACTACCATCCATATATATAGGGGCGGCACAGTGGCGCGGTGGTTAGCACCGCAGCCTCACACAGCTCCAGCGACCCAGGTTCAATTCTGAGTACTGCTTGTGTGGAGTTTGCAAGTTCTCCCTGTGACCGCGTGGGTTTTCGCTGGGTGCTCCGGTTTCCTCCCACAGCCAAAGACTTGCAGGTTGATAGGTAAATTGGCCATTATAAATTGCCCCTAGTATAGGTAGGTGGTAGGGGAATATAGGGAAGGTGGGGATGTGGTAGGTATATAGGATTAGTATAAATGGGTGGTTGATGGTCGACACAGACTTGGTGGGCCGAAGGGCCTGTTTCAGTGCTGTATCTCTAAATAAATAAATAAGATTTTAAAAAAATAAATAAGAGAAGGGAAAAGATGGTGCTGTATTTGGTGAAGAGTTTTAGCAGATAATTTAATGGTTTTTTTTAACTGGACATTTCAAGGTTCATAGCAAGTGAAACTGCAGCCTCAAACAGGGATTGTCCATGCTGACACATTGGAGCGGATTGGCCTGTTCTTGCAAATTTTAGCACAAAAGTAGAGATCAGCAAGAAGTACTGGAATTTTGCATTTTTACTCATTTCTTTGTTTGCTGATATTGGTAAAGACAGAAATTTCAGCATCTTTGTCCCAGAGAAAGTGTAGCTTATTGCCACTGAAATTCTGAGGGAACAGTTTGAGACATTGCAAGGTGCACACAGCAGCTGTGGCATGGGTACTGTTAGAGTGAGTGGGCGAGCTTGGTTCCCAATGCAGTAGTGCCAACAAAAACACCACGGAGTTTACATTAGCATTAAGAGGTTTTGCTGGAAGGAAAAGGGTCAGGCTGCAAGCCATGACAATTTTTCTCAGCAGCATGCACCCAAGCATCTTGTCCTAACTGCTTATAATACATCCCCTAGCATTGTCACCCTCCTCTTTGGCCCTAATGTTTGTGTCCATTACCAAGAACCACCACTATGGTGAAAAGTTTACTTCCCCAGATGCAAGAATATACCAATTGCATAGGTTGCCTTTGTCTTTGTTGCACTGCATTCTTGGGTAGCGCAGATTTCTTTACACCTCTCTGACTTTATTAAATGAAAATTGCTTATCAAACAAATAAGGCCTTGCTTAAGACAGTGAGACACTGACAACAAGGAAAAAAAATGCTGTGGAAAAACTTCAAATAATAAAGGCTCATTCTAACTCTCTGGTCACCGAGCTTATCTCTTTTTCAGGTTAACAAGACAAACATTGACAAGCATCCACAAAAGATTTGTTCTTTCCTTTCTCAAAATTCATCCATGACCCCACTTGTACACAGTTATCCCATTACACCAAGACACTGTCAAACACTTAGTATTTGTGCACAAAAAAGCAGTTACAAACCCTTGAAACTGACACCTGAATAAAAAAATATATTTTTCCACCCCAAACCAAAATCCTACTTTGCTCATTTTAAATCCGTTTTTCTGTCACATGTGGCAGATCAATTGGCCTGGGTTTTTATATGTACTTTTTGCCTCTCCCAGGAAATTACATGGCTTTGGTTGAGGAGTATATATTGTGATGCACAAGGCATCACAGTTGTGTGGGACAAGCTGGACAGATTAGAAGGTTTTTATCCTGTTCAGCATTGTTTGTATGTTCATATATTTACATTGCAGTTTAATAAGATGATTTTTTGTTTTTATTTCTCACTTGCAGCTCTTGTAAAGTTAAATAATCTTCTGATGCATCACATACATTAAAAGAAATATGTCACACATTTCACCACAAACAATTAGAAATTTATTTTTTTCGCTCTCCTCTTGAAGGCATACTCCTGTAATCGGTCCGAGTGGCCATTCTGCATATGTGAACTTAGTTAAAGTATTAACAGGCTACTTGGCCACAGGAAGCACCACTGCTGAGTCTGACCTGTCCTTACCTGCCACGCACCTATGAGCTTTCCATCATCAACCAGTGGATAGCAATCGGAAGTAGTAACCCTGGCTGATTTTTTTGCCATCCTCAACTCAGAGCCATTATGCTGGATTTTATTCTCCTCTAGGTGTCCAGTTCCATAGCGGGGGTAAGGTTGAAGATGGCTCCAGATGAGGCCCTCCATGGACCTCGACATTGGGAGGGCCTGACCTGTTCCTCCCAGCGGTGGCGACGCTCCATAGTAGCCCCACCACCGCTGGGTGACGTAACCACAATTTAAATATTCAAATGAATGAAATTAATAAATTTAAATAGACTTACCTGCGATCTTGAGGGCCCTCCACAATCTTTGGGGCTTTGGCCGGCAGTCCCACACCTTCAGATCGCCGTCCGGGGAAACAAGGTGCCACACTGGTGGGGAGGGGGGAGGAGGTAGGTTTATTAACGCAGGGGCGGGGGTATGGAAATGGGGCCCAATACGCGTAATGGGTGTAGGGGATGATGGGAAGGGTTGAACCTTAAACTTTGTGCAGTTTGAGGGGGCGGGGGGAAGGTCAGATGTAAAAGGTAAGTGTTTTGGGGAGGGGAAGGGCAAACAGTTATTGTAATTGCTATGGGGGGGAAGGGGCGTTAGAAATTTATTTATTTAATTTTGGGGGTCAGACTTTAAAAAATTACATTGAGCAGCAAGGCTGACTGCCCTTTAAAAATGGCGCCAGCGCCTGCACACAGGCAGCTGACTCCATTGCTGGGGACGGTCTGCTCGCCCCCGCCACAAGATTGGAGGGGAGGGGGTGGGGGGCACTGCCCCGGCTATTTGAATGAGATGCCATGCGTAAGATTGCAGCGGCTCTTTGGTGTGCGACCCACACGGGTGGGCCGCCATTTTATGAGCTCGCCGCCATGCCAGCCCATTGAGTTGAATTGTAGGATCCCTGCTGCTACCCCAGCTCAGAGCAACAAACTCAGCACAAAGCAACAATCAAACCTGTCTGGCTCAGCACCACACAAGACGGTGTGCTTCCCACTGCAATTCCAAGAAAGCACAAACTGTGCTTTACATGAGTTTTAAAAAAAAAAATCAGTATCCTCGTGATTACCTTTTTCCTCAAATCGCAATTTAAGCACTTCAATCTGGGAGTGCTTACTGAGTGCTTGCTGGATTAGTAATCCAGAGGCCTGGCCTCATAATCAGAAACTGTTGCTGGAATTTTAGCTTGGGCGGACGGGAGCCAGACTCCGACGTAAATGTCGGTGCCGATCCCGCTCCTGCCCAGCCTGGGGATCCGTCCCATATTTTACGGATCCCCAGGGTTCAATTGGCCCGCAGCGGGACTTCCACCCACTTGAGGGAGGAGGTCCCGCCTCAGTGAGCTGCCGGCCAATCAGCAGGTCGGCAGCTCTTAGTCTCAGCAGCGCCACCGGGAGCGATGGCCACTGCTGGACTGCAGCCCAGCCGACGGAGGAGGACGCAATGGAACCGGGACAGAAGGTAAGTTCGGGCAGCCTCACCAGGGGAATCGGTCATGCCCTGGTGAGGCTAGGGTGGTCGTTTGCGGGGAGGGGGGTGTCTTGGATCCTGGGGTTGGGTTGGGAGGTGGGGGCGGCCCTCAATCGGGCACCTTGTGCCCGATTGCTAGGCTCCCCCCCCCGCCCTCCAGGGTGCAGAAAGGACGACAGCTATAACTGGGTGGCCTTTCACGTACCCGGCACACTGGTTGCCATGGGTTAAATACCCGTGGAGGCGGGCTCGGGCTCTTAAGTGGCCACTTAAGGGTCTTGATTGGCCTTGGGCAGGCGGGCCGCTTCTCAGCCTCCATCGCCCCCCTCCACCGCCGGACCTCCGTAAACTTGGTCGGAGGCGGAATCGGGGCGGTTAGGCCTCCCAGAGCCTGCCGCTCAATTTTACACCGCCCCCACGCCACCATCCGACCCACTGGGGCGGCGTAAAAGTCCTGCCTGTGTTCAAATCCCATCATGGCAGTTTGAGAATTTTGAGTTTAGTTCTTTAAAAAAATCTGTTAAAAAGCTGACACCAGTAAAAGTGACTATGAAATTGTCGCATTGTTGGAAAAACCCGACTGGTTCACTCATGTTCTATAGGGAAGGAAACCTGCGATGCTTATCTGGTCTGGCCTATATGTGAATCCAGTATCATACCAGTGTGGTGCCCAGTAAGCCACTGAGTTACAGCAGCTAAGGATGGGCAATAAATGCTGGCCTTGCGAGCTACATCCACTCCTGAGAGTGAATTTATTAAAGATGCTGCACGGTATGTTAGGTCAACAGGGCTCTCGATGGTTAACTGGTTGATATTGACTTTTAAAAGGTTTGAGAAAACTGGATGAAAGGAAACGCACACATTAAGCTGGAAGCTCTGTCCTCATCATACAAATGGGATTTTCTCATCAATTAAACAGCAGTGAGTCTGAAGCAGGAGGAATGCATTTATGTTACGGTTTTTTAGGTGGGAGGTCTGAGCACCAGTCACACGGCTTGAGCCAAAACAAATACTAGAACAGAACCCAGGCCCGTCCAGAGAAATAGAAATCCGTTCTCACAAAACCACAAATAAATCTTCCAATTTCATTTCACTACACACAGGCAAATCATTTGGCCAGAGCAGATGCCAGTTTATTTCCCCTCTAAAAGCTGCTCAGAGTCAGCAGCTTGCCACAAGGGATATTTTGATTTAAGGAAAGGTTTCTAATCATTTAGCAAAGTGCTACTCAGCCAAGGTTGCCTTTCTGCCATCAAATGTCGTTTCTGCCACTACATCAGACAGATGACTAACTACAGAGGAACCCTAGCCCCCAGATCAAAGGCAGGCAGAATCCATTTATAAGGTTCTGCTTTACAGTGAGGCAAGCATCTAGGCAGCTTGACGCTGAAGCAATAAACACTGTATGGAATGGAATAGAAAATATGAAAACTATATATTGCACTAGTTGTTGAAAGACAGATAAAAGAAATCAAATTCTCTGAAGAAGAGCCAAATCCTTGAGTCAGTGTATCAGTGCAGCAGTTCATAATATCCATCATGATGGCATGGAAATATCCTTACAGAAACATTTCACAAACATTCCCCTTGCCCCTGACCCCATCCCCTTATTTTGTTCATAACAAAAACCAGAATTGCTGGCTCTCAGTTTTATGTCATCATTTCTATCTTTGTTTTCATGATGAACTTTTCCCCTTACAGTCAAGCGGTGTTGCCTAAAAAACCCTGCAGACGTCTTCTACTGTCTGTCCTATGAAACTAGAGTAGACTGAATCAACTTTAAAGACTCTCTGATGTTGCACATCAGTGAATTTAACTATTGCAAAGCAAAAAACCTTCACATTACAAAAGTGAATTAAAACAAGTACAGAGTAAGGAGAATATTTTTTTTGTCAGCTACCAGTCGTAACAGTTACCTCAAAACAATCCTTTCTTTATACACTTCAATATTATGTAACTGCACAGAGATTACAAAGTGGGTCTTGAACATTTGAAATAGTCTCTTCCATTTGTTCTTACATTTGTGTGTGGTATGCATCGACTGAGTTTTCCGAGGGGAAGATTCAATCATGCTGTACTGTAAACAGGTTCTCCTCAGAGACAAGCCACTGAGACAACTGAAAGATCCAACCATCCATCACACAAACCAGCCCCATGCCAACTTGCCTTTTCATCCGCATCTGAGTTGTAGAAAAACATTGCTTGAAGCTTATTTACTCACCTGTTTGTATTACCTGCTGCCTCATATTTCTGAAATATGTACGCAAACACACTTTACATGTAATAATTATCATTCTCAGTTATTTTAAAAATGTTTCATCTGCTTTTAAGCTAATCAAAATACCATGCATAAAGTGGGAAAGAAACAACAAGACAGCAAAGACTCAAAATCAGCTGCAGAAAACCTAGCACAATTTTATTTTGGCCAAGTTCCACCAACAGAGCCATTTGTTTCCTATCATATATTTAAAAATATAAAGGGCAATATTTTGTCCAAATAAAACAGTGGTACTACATTTAGCTACAGATGACTAACCAGTGCCTCATCCTGTGTCTTCACCACTTCATCAGACTATTTTCCTCCCTTCTCCCACTGTTCTCCCTCCCTCCAAATAGAAAAAAAAGCTAGCTGCTTGCTTTGGTTAGAACTTTTATTTGTTTTTGTGAAATTCTGAAGTGTCAAGTCACAAGCATTTTCGTGGGAACGGCTATCAAAATAAAGGGTGAGCAGGAGTAAACTATTCCGTAATTTCATCTTTTCTTGTCATTCAAGTGACTCCCTTTATCATAGAATCATACAACATAGCAGGAGGCCACTTAGTGCATCATATCTCTGCTTGATGGGGTTATCTGTACCAAAAGGGTCTGAAAGGGTTAATGTTTGAGACAGTGTGAGTAACCCCTCCCTCTGTAGTGGTGATGATGTAATAGTCACATGGGTATCAGGCTTGGAAGGAGCTAGAAGCATCATGAGAAGTGTTAGCTGGACATGATGAATGAGATTATAAATAGTTATGTATATAAATTAAATGAGTTACGATTTAGACTCCAAAACATCTCGAACTACATGAACCACAATATACAACATGGTGGCAATGGTAAACAGACCCAGAAATTATTGAAAGACCTCACCTTGTACAGCAGCGCCAAGAAGGCAGCAGAACTCGAAAGGAGACTGCAAAGAGCGCCAGATCTTTGTCGTAACCGTAGGAAGACACGGACAGTCGGTGAGCCAGCCGTGCAGGCATTCAGGCTGCACCACAGAAGCATGGTGGTCTGCGAGCAGAAACCAAGTTCACTGACCAGGCTACAAGTCAGAGTACCAAACGACAGTCGGGGATCGGTTGAGAAACCTTTTAGAAAGGGTATATTTATTGTTTAACGGTGCACTGGGCAGATGAGACAGGAAAATAAAAGTCGATCCCTTGCTAGGGCAAGTCTGGAGCCAGCAGCCATTACTCAAGCAGACCACGCAGGGAAAGCAAGGGAACACCTGAAAAGAGCATGAAACCTCAGAAAAGCAAAGGAACACCCAAAAAGTGGGAAACCTCTATTAAAGCAAAGGAAAATTTCTCAAAAGAAAGTGAAATCCCAAAGAGTTAGGAAAAAATGGATTTGAAATATGCGATTCCTGAAAGCTTCCAGAATTCAGAAGGACCCAATCAGATACAGAACTGGTCTATATGGAGAAAAAGATTTCTAAGATTTAGAATAGCTTCTCAGCTACACACCAAATTTGAGGCTGAGCAAGTTAATACTCTATTATCCTCCAAGAGTGCAATTGCTGATGACGCGATAGTAAGACAAGGCATCAAAGAGGCTTCAGGTAAGTTTGACGATGTGTTACAAGCCTTCAATAAATAAGTTAAGAAGCAATAAGATCCTGGAAAGAGAAAAGGATCCAGAAGTTGGGAGAATCAGTGGATGCTTTCATTAATGATTTGTAGAGATTGGATCAGCGATGTGAGTATGGAGAACTGAAGTCTGAGTTGATCAAGGACCAAATAGTATTGGGAACAGTTAACAAGTCTTTATAAGATCTCTTACAGTCAAAAGAGGATGTCACTCTGGAGAAAGCGATTCAGATGGTATGATAGGCAGAGGTCAGAAGACAAAATAGAGCCATTCTGCGGACTGAAGAGAAGCCTTGGATCAGAAAGTTCCTGAAGCCCAAGACGGAAAAGCAATCTACAGATAAGAAGGTACACTCGGGCAGAAGGTGCAAGGTACTGTGAAACCCTGCCAGCACTGCAGAGCCAGAAAGACCCACGGATGTGAACTATGTCCTGTGAATAAAGCTGAAAGCTTTCATTGCAATAAGACAGGCCATTTCGGAAAGTTCTGCCAAAGTAAGACCTCTTCTCACAAAAATGCCAAGCAAAAAACCTTCATACATAGAGCTCAATTCAATTAATAAATCTGGAATTAAAAACTAGTCTAATGGTGACCATGAAACCATTGTTGATTGTCAAAAAAAAACTTCTGGTTCACTTATGTCCTTTAGGGAAGGAAATCTGCTATCATTACCTCGTCTGACCTACAAGTGATTTCAGAATCACAGCAATGTGATTGACTCTTCAATGCCCTCTGAAATGACCTAACAAGCCACTCAGTTGTAACAAACCTCTACAAAGTGTAAGATAAGGAATGAAACAGGACGGACCACCCGGCATCGACCTAGGCACTGAAAACAACACTGGCAAACGCAGCCCTGTTGACCCTGAAAAGTTCCCCTTACTAACATTTTGGGGGCTTGTGCCAAAATTGGGAGAGCTGTCCCATAGACTAGTCAAGCAACAGCCTGACATAGTCATACTCACGGAATCATATATTCCAGACAATGTCCCTGACACTGCCATCACCATTCCTTGGTATGTCCTGTCCCACCGGTGGGACAGACCCACCAGACGTGGTGGCACAGTGGTATACAGTCGGTATTAACTCCAGTCCCCATGAAGTCTCATGGCATCAGGTCAAACATGGACAAGGAAACCTCCTGCTGATTACCACCTACCGGCCCACATGCACCCCTCTCACCAACGTCAGCTGATGAATCAGTGCTTCTCCATGTTGATCACCATTTGGAAGAAGCACTAAGGGTAGCAAGGGTACAGAATGTATTCTGGGTGGGGGACTTCAATGTCCATCACCTAGAGTGGCTCGGCAGCACCACTACCGACCGAGCTGGCCGAGTCCTGAAGGACATAACTGCTAGACTGGGTCTGCGGCAGGTGGTGAGGGAACCAACAAGAGGGAAAAACCTACTTGACCTCGTCCTCACCAAACTACCTGTCGCAGATGCATCTGTCCATGACAGTACTGATAGGAGCGACCACCGAACAGTCCTTGTGGAGATGAAGTCCCACCTTCACATTGAGGATACCCTCCAGCGTGTTGTGTGGCACTACTACCGTGCTAAATGGATTAGATTTCAAACAGATCTAGCAACTCAAAACTGGGCATCCATGAGGCGTGTGGGCCATCAGCAAAAGCAGAACTGTATTCAACCACAATCTGTAACCTCATGGCCCAGCTTATCCCCCACTCTACCATTACCATCAAGCTGGGGGACCAACCCTGTTTCAATGAAGAGTGCAGGAGGGCATGTCAGGAGCAGCACTAGGCATACTGAGAAATGAGGTGTCAGCCTGGTGAAGCTACAACACAGGACTATTTGCGTGCCAAACAGCGTAAGCAGCATGTGATAGACAAGGCTAAGCGATCCCACAACCAACGGTTCAGATCTAAGCTCTGCAGTCCATTCATCTCCAATCATGAATGGTGGTGGACGATTAAACAACTAACAGGAGGAGGAGGCTCCACAAATATCCCCATCCTCAGTGATAGGGGAGCCCAACACATCAGTGCAAAAGACAAGGCTGAAGCATTTGCATCCATCTTCAGTCAGAAGTGCCGAGTGGATGATCCATCTCGGCCTCCTCCCGAGGTCCCCAGCATCACAGATGCCCGTCTTCAGCCAATCGATTCTTTGCACGTGATATCAAGAAAAGCTGCAGGTACTGGATACTGCAAAAGCTACAGGCCCTAACAACATTCTGGCAATAGTACTGAAGACTTATGCTCCAGAACTAGCCGTGTCCCTAGCCAAGCTGTTCCAGTACAGATACAACACTGACAGCTACCCGGCAATGTGGAAAATTGCCCAAGCATGTCCTGTACACAAAAAACAGGACAAATCCAACCCGGCCAATTACTGCCCCATCAGTCTACTCTCAATCATCAGTAAAGTGATTTAAGGGTTGTCAATAGTGCCATCAAGCAGTACTTACTCAGCAAAAACCTGCTCAGTGACACTCAGTTGGGGTTCTGCCAGGGCCACTCAGCTCCTGACCTCAATTCAGCCTTTGTCCAAACATGGACAAAAGAGCTGAACTCCAGAGATGAGGTGTGAGTGACTGCCCTTGACATCAAGGCAGCATTTGACCGAGTAAGGCATCAAGGAGTCTGAGCAAAACTGGAGTCAATGGGAATCAGGAGAAAACTCTCCACTGGTTGGAATCATACCTAGCACAAAGGAAGATTGTTGTGGTTGTTGGAGGTCAATCATCTCAGTCCCAGGACATCAATGCAGGAGTTCCTCAGGGTAGTGTCCTCAGCTCAACCATCTTCAGCTGCTTCATCAATGACCTTCCCTCCTTCATAAGGTCAGAAGTGGAGATGTTCACTGATGATTGCACAATGTTCAGCACCGTTTGTGACTCCTCAGATACTGAAGCAGTCCATGTAGAAATGCAGCAAGACCTGGACAATATACCGGCTTGGGCTGATAACTGGCAAGTAACATTAGCTTTACACAATGACCATCTAAAACAAGAGAGATTCTAACTATCTCCCCTTGATGTTCAATGGCATTACCATGGCTGAATCCGCCACTATCAACATCCTGGGGGTCACCATTGACCAGAAACTGAACAGGACCAGTCACTAAATACTGTGGCTACAACAGCAGGTCAGAGGCTAGGAATCCTGCGGCGAGTAACTCACCTCCTGACTCCCCACTGCATGTCCACCATCAACAAGGCATCAGGAGTGTGATGGAATAGTGTTCAATTGCCTGGATGGGTGCAGCTCCAACAACACTCAAGAAGCTTGACACCATCCAGGACAAAGCAGCCCGTCTGATTGCCATCCCATCCACCACCTTCATTATTCAATCCCTTTACCACCAATGCACAATGGCAGCAGTGTGTACCATCTACAAGATGCAACTCACCAAGACTCCTTTGGCAGCACCTTCCAAACCCGCAACCTCTGCCACTCAATAGGACAAAGACATGGGAACACCACCATCTACAAGTTCCCCTCCAAGCCACACACACCATCCTGACTTGGAACTATCGCCATTCCTTCACGGTCACCGGATTAAACTCCTGGAACTCCCTTCCTAAATGCACTGTTGGTGTACCTACCCCACATGGACTGCAGCAGTTCAAGAAGGCAGCTCACCACCACCTTCTCAAGGGCAATTAGGGATGGGCAATAAATGCTGTTTTAGCCAGCAACGCCCACATCCCATGATCGAATAAAAAAAAGCTGTAAATGAAGTGGAACAACGTCCATTGGAAGACAAACCAGAGACTTCCCAGGGGAAATTAATGACCCCAATCAGGCATTTTGGATGGCAGACATTTATGTCAATGGACATATTACTAATTTCAAATTGGACACAGGTGCAAGTGTCACAGTGTTGTCACACCAAGAGCCATGGTTGTCGACGCATTGCTTGCAACCAGCAGACACTCAGTTACATGGTCGGGAGGGATTGAACTGACAGCCAAGGGAAAGCTATAAGCAACATTCCAATACAGGGGAAGGTGTGCTTAGGCCTACATTTAATTAAAAAAGTGGATTAAATCAAACAGCCAGAGTCCAACAATCACTTTCAAACAGACATTCTAAAACAATTTTTGGGTCTAGGAAGACTGATCTTATGAAGGAAGGAAGGTCATCGATGAAGCAGCTGAAGGTGGTTGGGCCTTGGACATTACCCTGAGCAACCCCTGCAGTGATGTCCTGGAACTGAGATGATTGACCTCCAACAACCACAACCCATCTTCCTTTGTGCTCGGTATGATTCCAACCAGTGGAGAGTTTTCCCCTGATTCCCATTGACTCCAGTTTTGCTCGGGCTCCTTGATGTCACATTCAGTCAAATGTTACCTTGATAACGTTAAGAGAAGATGCCAGACCGGTATGTATCTTTACGCCAAGAAAGATACCATATCCATTGATGAGCCAAGTTCAACATCAGCTGGAAGAGAACCAAATGGTGCTCTTGTTCTTTCTACATAGCCCTGAAAATATTTCCTTTTCAAATATAATTTAGTAGACATTTCTTACTTGCTGGGTTAAAAATTCCAGCAGTACGCTTTCAGGTCGTCGATATGAACTTACAAACATACGAATTAGGAGCAGGACTGATCTGATTGTGACCTCAACTCTACATTCCCACCTACCCCTGATAACCTTTCACCTCCTTGCTTATCAAGAATCTATCTACCTCTGCCTTAAAAAATATTCAAAGACGCTGCTTCCACAGCCTTTTGAGGAAGAGAGTTTCAAAGACCTTCTGAAAGAAAAAATTTCTCCACATCTCTGTCTTAAATGGGCGACCACTTACTTCTAGATATTCCCACAAGAGGAAACATCTTTTTCACATCCACTCTGTCAAAATCCCTCAGGATCTTATATGTTTCAATCAAGTCGCCTCTTACTCTTCTAAACTCCAGTGGATACAGGCCTAGCCTGTCCAACCTTTCCTCATAAGACAACCCGCCCATTCCAGGTAATAGTCTAGTAAACCTTTTCTGAACTGCCTCCAACGCATTTACATCCTTCCTTAAATAAGGAGACCAATACTGTACACAGTACTCCAGATGTGGTCTCACCAATGCTCTGTATAACTGAAGCATAACCTCCCTACTTTTGCATTCAATTCCCCTCGTGATAAACGACAACATTCTATTAGCTTTCCTAATTACTTGCTGTACCTGCAGACTAACCTTTTGCGATTCATGCACTAGGACACCCAGATCCCTTTGCATCTCAGAGCTCTGCAATCTCTCACCATTTAGACAATATGCTTCTTTTTTATTCTTCCTGCCAAAATGGACAATTTCACATTTTCCCACATTATACTCCATTTGCCAGTTCTTTGCTCACTCACTTAACCTATCTATATCCCATTGTAGCCTCCTTATGTCCTCTTCACAAGTTACTTTCCTACCTATCTTTGTGTCACCAGCAAATTTAGCAACTAGACCTTCATCCAAGTCTTTTACATAAATTGTAAAAAGTTGAGGCCCCAGCAGTGATCCCTGTGACACACCACTCGTTATATCTTGCCAACCAGAAAATGACCCATTTATGCCTACTCTCTGTTTCCTGTCAGCTAGCCAATCTTCTATCCATGCCAAAATGATACCCCCCAAAACCATGAGCTTTTATCTTCTGCAATAACCTCTGATGTGGCTCCTTATCAAATGCCTTCTGGAAATCTACATACAGTACATCCACCAGTTCCCCTTTATCCACAGCACATGTTACTTCTTCAACCAACTCCAATAAATTGGTCAAACATGATTTCCCTTTCACAAAACCATGTTGACTCTGCCTGATTATCTTCAATTTTTCTAAGTGTCCTGCTATAACATCTTTAATAATAGCTTCCAACATTTTCCCTAAGACAGATGTTAAGCTAACTGGCCTGTAGTTTCCTGCTTTCTGCCTCCCTCCCTCTTTGAAAAAAGGAGTTACATGGGCTATTTTCCAATCTAATGGAACCTTTCCCGCACTTAGGGAATTTTGGTAAATTAAAACCAAGGCATCAACTATCTCACTAGCCACTTCTTTTAAAACTCAAGGATGAAGTTCATCAGGGCCCAGGGACCTGTCAGCCCGCAGCTCCAACAAATTGCTCAGCACCACTTCTCTGGTGATTGTAATTTTCTTGAGTTCCTCCTTCCCTTCCATTTCCTGATTTACAGCTATTTCTGGGATGTTACTTGTACCCGCTATAGTGAAGACCGATGCAAAATACCTGTTCAATTCATTTGCCATCTCCTTATTTTCCACTATTAATTCCCCAGTCCCAGTTTCTCATTTTGACCAGTGAGCGGGAGGCAGGAGGCTCCTGAGGACTGTATGAAGTGACTCACCCTCTAACTCAAAGTGCAGAAATTTCTGGGCCTCTGGTGGCCATGTCAGGAGTACACTGTATGGAGCAATGACAATCACAGCACTCGATAACAGAGCATGCTCGTGTGCCACCAAGCCTGCCAAGCTTTTTAATTAAAAAAAAAAATCAGTTACGTTTGTATATAGACATACAAAATTCTTCACATGTTGGTACTTGATACAGTTGATAGAAAATACAGCTGAAATCATGGATTTCGATTACTTGCTCTGAAGACGATGACAATTCTCATTATGTGAATGTCTATTAACAGTAATTGCTGTTCCATACAAAATGGACTATTACAAAAAAGTATTTTAATCATTTTAATGAACAGGCGGTCATTCTCTTCCATTATTTCAAGTTATGGTCTGCAATCATCCTCGCAATCCCCATTTTTTCATTCCACCTTTCTGCTTTGCATTGCACTCCAGCTACAAGAAAACTAACTTCAGCTAAAAAATGAAAAAGGTTAAAATGTCCTTGTTCATAATTTCTTTTAAAGAACGTCAAGCAAAAGAAGGGATTCCTGTTGTTTGGAAAAAGGCACACCTGGCACCAATCCATGCAGGACCCTACTCGTGGATGGAATGACAGAAGTGAACAGAAAAGAAATGAAGCAACAAATTGTCCTCTTGATGATACATGCACAGACTAGTTCCCACAGGGAGTCCCAACAAGTCAACTGGGCTCGTTGGGCTAAAAGGAAATTCAATCCGGAAGCCATCACTACTTTTACAACAATGCACAAAAGGGAGTCTCACAGCCTGTTGGCAGAAGATTATTATGTAGACAGGGACTGCTTTCAGCTGGAACATGCTCAAGGAAACGGGAATATTTTGCAGGAGAACTGTAACTGGTACAAGCAATAACAAGTCGCAAGCTTTGAAAGAAAGCTGCATTTCATTCTTGGCTCAAAACAGCACCTTGCTTTAGCAGACAGGTGTGGCCATTACCCTTTTACTGGACTTGTGTATAGACTAACAAGGACTCTTGTTTCTATGCTGCACAGGCCCAATTTATGCAGAATGCTGCAATTTTATAATATTATTAAGTAACTTCTTATTAAACCCAGCTATTGTTTGCACATAATTCTAATTAAACTGTCATTGCAACACCGGATTAGGCCATGTTGTAGCTATCCCGGAATATCCTGCGACTCGTAAGAAGGAAATGGCCAACAAATACAATTTAACTTTGAACTAACCTTCTGAAATACTGCAATGCGGGCACTGGGATGCAGGCTTATAGAGTGCATGCATCTAGTTAAAAAATCCCCCTTTGGAAGTATTTGTAATAGATCAATCCTGAGCTCCATATCCACAAGAGGCTTTCAGGTTATATTTGCCTGATTTCTACTTTGCACACACACCATAATTGTCAATGTTACATGCAAACAATTAAGGGGTTAATGTGGTGAAAGGATGAAAACAGACACTAAATTGGTGCTGTGCTAATAAAACATGCTTGTTTAAAAGTTTGGTTTTAGTGCACAACAGTGGCATCTACCCGACAATGAGGAAAATTGCCCAGATATGTCCTGCACACAAAAAGCAGGACAAATCCAATCCGGCCAATTACCGCCCCATCTGTCTATTCTCGATCATCAACAAAGTGATGGAAGGTGTCGTTGACTGTGCTATCAAGCAGCACTTACTCAGCAAATACCTGCTCACTGATGCTCAGTTTGGATTCTGCCAGGGACACTCAGCTCCTGACCTCATTGCAGCCTTGGTCCAGGCGAGGTGAGAGTGACTGCCCTTGACATCAACGCAACAATTGACCGAGTATGGCATCAAGAAGCCCGAGCAAAACTGGAGTCAATGGGAATCAGGGGAAAACTCTCCACTGGTTGGAGTCATACCTAGCACAAAGGAAGATAGTTTATAGTTATTGAAGGTCAATCATCTCAGCCCCAGGCCATCACTGCAGGAGTTCCTCAGGGTAGTGTCCTAGGCCCAACCATCTTCAGCTGCTTCATCAATGATCTTCCCTCCATCATAAGGTCAGAAGTGGGAATGCTCGCTGATGATTGCACAATGTTCAGCACCATTCGCGACTCCTCAGATACTGAAGCAATTCGTGTCCATATGCAGCAAGACCTGGAGAACATTCAGGCTTGGGCTGGTAAGTGGCAAGTACATTCATGCCACACAAGTGTCAGGCAAGGACCATCTCAAACAAGAGAGAATCCCTTTGATGTTCAATGGCATCACCATTGCGGAATCCCTCGCTATTAGCATATTATTAAAGTTTCCCACCTACTGGAAATTATGCACTTTATCAACCCCCAGAATAAAATACACCAAATCAGGTGTCTTTAAACAACATCAAATTAACTATTTATTAATAAACTAAAATTAAACAATACTGAGATAAATCTATGTCTGAAAAGACTTTATAACTTCTGATTCCTCCTGACCCTCATGCACACACACATGAGGTGTCCCAGAGTCGAATAGTCAAATGCCACTCGACGTCACCAGGCGAGTTGATGAACAGTCTGTAATGGATAGGCATTCAAGGCACCTCGGCTGCAGTTGGCGTCACACAGATCTTTCGACACGGAGTATAACAACAGGTTTATTTAGATTTTGAATTAGCAGTCTATCAATAGAAATTTTCCTATGTTTCCAGAATTCCCAGAAACACAAAAGACAACAGAAAGTCACTCCTGAGGCATAGACTTCTTAGAGACTGGAAGTAAAAAGGAATTTTCTACCTCCAAATAATGCAAAAAATCCTTTCCAGGTGTCTTTTCCTCTTTAGGCAAAACACAGCCTGTAGGCCAATGTAGATTTTTTGCTGAGAGAGATAAATCCTTCTTTCCTTCCTTCAGGGAGAGCATGCTTCGCTGGTCTGCCAGATCAAACCAATCTTCACACACAGTAAAACATATGGCATGTGACCGCATCTCTCTTGCTGTTGCCGAGGAAACAGGATTGCGGCTCGCATGCACTGTTCCCAGAGGGACACAAAACTCTCAGTCTTAAAGGCACACAGACCCTCTTTAGTTTTTAAACCACAACAAAAAAACACTTCCATGACACTAAAACTCTCGCAAGTGGCAGTTATTCAGCTGGTAGGACTGGCTCTCAGCTGGCATATGCTGTGCAGATATTTCGCTTCATTTTGTCAAGTGAGAATGGAGGAAATCAGGGTTTGACTACAAAAGGAAATCAACCTGTCCCTTTACAACAGAGTCCCGTTGTATAACAACAATTAATGCGCCAGTTTCATTATTAGCAAATGTAGAAGCAATAATGCTACACAGTACGATGCAACTTTGGCTCTCATGTCCAAGACCAATGCATCAAAGTAAAAACTGAACTCTCAATGGGGTAGAAATTCCTCTGTGGCTTATTTCTAACAAATTGGTTTATGCATTCAGGTGAAATTCCTTTGTTGGGTGCTATTTTAACACCTGTATCCATGTTTTCAGCACTGCTAATCTTTGGACTAATATCATGAGCAGAAGCTGTAACCTCATGTGGTAAGCAACTTAGAAAAATAAAGCACAGAGGAAGCCCTACACCACAGCGAATTTTTCAGAGGTTGCCTGTCTATTAGAAAAGAGCTGAAGTTCAAACACAAATTTGTCCTGTCCACTCAGTTTAATAATATGCAGATGCATTGAAGCTTTTCAACCTTCCCCTTCCTTTCTTTTATTCTTAAAAAAATAAATCTCGTGAGCCAAAGCTCAGAACAGTACAAATTGTTTATAGGATCTTATTCTCCTATTTTCTACTAACAAAGTCAATTAAATTTGTCATTCTGTATAGATTTTTTTAAAAATTCATGGGGGGAAAAACTGGATCAGGCCCATTTTTGGATGCAGGGATCGCAATGTGCGATTACCCAGCACCTGGTCCTGATGAAACAGGCAACGGGCAAATTTCATTCTGTCTCCTCATCTAAATGATTTCAGTGTGCAGCCCAGTACAGAATGTGCTGTTGACTGGCTGCACACTTAATGGGGGGCCTAGCAGTGTATATGACTAGCCCAATGTGCAGATAGCCTGTGCCTCGTAAAGGCAACTTCCCCTTTTAAAAGGGAGCTGTACCTTCCAAACCCGCGACCTCCAGCACCTAGAAGGACAAGGGAAGTAAATGCATGGGAACACCACCACCTGCAAGTTCCCCTCCAAGTCACACACCATCCTGACTTGGAACTATATCGCCATTCTTTCACTGTCACTGGGTCAAAATCCTGGAACTCCCTTCCTAACAGCACTGTGGATGTACCTACCTCACATGGACTGCAGCGGTTCAAGAAGGCAGCTCTCCACCACCTTCTCAAGGGCAGTTAGGGATGGGCAACAAATGCTGGCCTAGCGAGCGATGCTCACATCCCATGAATGAATAAAAAAAACTAGTGCAACAGGAGCTGCAGAGGACTGTCTCTGGACCATTTAGCTGGAAGGAAAAGTACAGCAAATGGACCAATAGGCAAGAGAGGGGGTCCCCAGGTTCTCTGGTGTGACACTCGAGGCATTAGTGATGAAGGTGGAAAGGAGGAAAAGCTCCATATTCCTGAAGGTGGCCAGGAGACTCTCAAGGTACACTCTGAGAAAGGAATGGGCGCTGGTGGTCAGGAAAGTCAATTCCCAGAGTCTGGACCAGGGGACCTAGCAGCAGTGCTGCCACCACAACACCAACCTCTAAGGCTGCTCAATGCACCACACCCCCATCACTCACCCATCAGCAATCTCTAGCAATCAGAACTCATGCCTAACATTCAGATACCCCACCTCACCATCACACATCTACCAACACTGCCAGCTTCACACCTAACTCTTGCAGCTTTTAATTATGCCCAGCTATTCATCAATGGCAGGCAGATCACTCAAACACTTTACAACACTGACATACATCCCTCTCTCATCCAGATAAACAGGCCTATAGCTGCAGGCAGCAGCAGAGGATAGGCACACCTTCATTGACTGAGCCCTCTGGAAAAGAGGGTGCTTCGCATCATGAAGCTAGCTGTTACTGAGGCCATTGCAACTGGCATCTCTGTGAACATTCAGGATGATGGTATGTTCCTGCCATATGGCACTTCTCAAATCCCAATTCACCCTCATACTGCTGTCTCACATGGTGCATGCTGCAGATGGTGTGACCAAGAACCTATTGCATTCCAACCCTCTTTCCTTCCCTTCCCTCACTCCTACCCTCCTTTTCTGCATTTTTGCTTTTCGACACACAAGAACTGCCAGCTAGCCAGCCACTGCAGCCTCAGCATGAAGGTCGAGGGCTACACCAGATCTCAGATGAAGAAACACCATCATTTGGTCTGATACTCACAGCCATCAGCTCAGATAATGGCATTGCACAAACATTACAGTATAGAATAGATTTGGGATCAGCATGTGTTGAGTCACTGGGCATGAGTGAAGCATGGAAGAATCTGGTCCAAACTTGGCACAGTGCATCACACAGAGCTTGGAGTCCATCCTTTTCACCATGGAAGTAATTCCATGACAGCACTTGCAGACTTCCCCATGTCTCAGCTTCCATTGCAGCACAAGCAGAAGTCACCCAACATCTCAGTGCTGTAATGGAAGCTCAGACTGCAGACATGACTTGCTGCCATGCAGGCTCAGGCTGCTGCCATCATGGCTGTGGATACCAGTGCTCAAAGGGGTTTGCAGAGTCTCACAGCAGTCCTACAATCTGTCCTCCAACAGATTACTTGGATAGCTGAGATGCCGCCCCAGGGGAATGGCAGTGGCTCTCTCAGAATGATAGCATTTGTGCTCCCACCACTGACACTCTGCCAATGTGTTTGCTGTTGCCTCTCACCCAGCCAGTCCAACCTGCTGCCACCTATACTGAGATGGATGCTGAAGCTCGAGGTCATCCTTCAAAGCCATCTGCAGTCTCCCCCAGTGAAACACAGCGGTTCCACCAGCAATGCTGCAACCACTGGGGTGTCACTGCATAGGTGCACTAGGCCAGACAAAGGTACCCGCAAGACATGCACTGAGGGAGTGCACAAGGGTGATTAGTTCATTTTGTGTGTAATATTGGAAGTGTTGTTGGACAAAGTTGTTATTGAATGATTCTTTTTGGTGGTGGCTTTTATTGCAGGACTTTGGCCAAGAGGACCCTGTGATGATATGTAGAAGCTGGATTGTAAGGTGGGGAATTGTGGAGCAACTGTGATTTTGGGATGACATCTTAGGGGAAGTGGAGTCTGAATATCTGCTCTAAACTTAGTCAAAAGCAGCTCACCTGAAAGTTGGATGGTTAGCCCTTTAATTAACACTTTTGTGCAGGTTCCTCGTGCAGTTGAACGCATGTTCAGCTGGAAGTGATTAAAAGCAAGAATTAACAGGATCTGCACAGTCTAAAATGGCAGCTCATGCGCCAAATCAGTGTTAGAGGCTGTTTGACATCATGATCTGTCCACTCTGTGTGCTTCCAGTGCCTGCTTAGTACAGCTGCGCTAGTGCTTTGTCAGTCACAGTCGGCATGCGAGCCACAGCAGAAGAGACTGGAAGCATTCCAACTGCCATATTTTGAGCTATGGAGCCCAATTGCATGGCCCATGTGTGCAATCCACTCATAAATTGAGGATGACACCATCTGGCCACAGGGACTCATGCAACACCTGCATCCATGTTTTAAGCGTGGTTACCACAAACAGCTGGGACATTGTTGCACACACTGCACCATTCTCAAGCTGTAGCAGGATTTAGGCAGATAATTGGACACTTGAAACAAATCCCAACCAAAATTACAGACAGAAAACTGAAAAACATCCTGGTCAGAAACAAAATCTAAAAAAAAGGCTTCCACCAATCTGACTTGCCTTCCTCAAACGCCACATCATCTACTTCAAGCCATTCAGTTCCCAACACAATCAAAGCAGTTTTAAAGCCAATTATCAATCTATATAAACTGCCATCCAAAAAAAGTTTAATTTTAATTATGCTATATGTTTTCCCTCAATTTTTTTTAAGAGAGGTCTATTTTTTTTAAGCGAGGTAATTTTTGTGTTCACTCCAGAGGAACATGGTGCTATTCCACCTTCCAAAAACTGTCTAACTTATCGCAGGGCAACAGTGCCAGAACATGAGGTGGGTGGACGATAATTGGCTGAAGACTGCAATAATTTTTGGTCACTGTAGAATTATTTTTGTTCTTCCTTTTAGTGACTCAACCCACAACGTAAATGAGATTATTTCACCAGCTTATTCTGAATGACTCAACTGTAATTTGCAAGTGCAGAGGCCTTTAGGATGGCTGATAAGGGAGGTGGAAATACTCACAAGGTAGAGATGAGAAGAGTAGATATTGATTCACAAGAGAGAGACAGGGAGCTTTAATCTACAGCTGCCATGCCTTGTTTCATTCCTTGTGCTGATGTTGCTGTTTTTTTAACCATTCATGGGATGTGGGCATCATTGGCTAGGCCAGCATTTATTGCCTATCCCTAATTGCCCTTGAGGAGGTGGTGGTGAGCCACCTTTTTGAACCACTGCAGTCCATGTGGGGTAGGTACTCCCACAGTGCTGTTAGGAAGGGAGTTCAGGATTTTGACCCAGCGACAGTGAAGGAACGGTGATAAATTTCCAAGTCAGGAAGGTGTGTGGCTTGGACGGGAACTTGAAGGTGATGGTAATAAAAACAAGAAATGCTGGAACCACTCAGCAGGTCTGGCAGCATCTGTGAAAAGAGAAGCAGAGTTAACGTTTCGGGTCAGTGACCCTTCTTCGGACCCGAAAAGTTAACTCTGCTTCTCTTTTCACAGATGCTGCCAGACCTGCTGAGTGGTTCCAGCATTTCTTGTTTTTATTTCAGATTTCCAGCATCCGCAGTATTTTGCTTTTATTGAAGGTCATGGTGTTCACATACATCTGCTGTCCTTGTCCTTCCAGGTGATAGGGGTCGTGGGTTTGGAAGGTGCTGTCTAAGGAGCCTTGATGAGTTGCTGCAGTGCATCTTGTAGATGGTACACACTGCTGCCACTGTGCTTCGGTGGTGGAGGGAGTGAATGTTTGTGGATGGGGTGCCAATCAAGCGGGCTGCTTTGTACCTGGATGGTGTCGAGCTTCTTGGGTGTTGTTGGAGCTGCACCCATCCAGGCAAGTGGAGAGTGATCCTTCACTTCCTTCTGCATTTAAACCTATTTTGACATTTACATTGGCTGTATTATTCTCCGAGTCAATGGGATCCTTTTTGTAAACGATGGAAGGGATTTTAACATGGGGGAGCAGGTGAGATTGGTTGCAGGTGGGGGATTAAATTGCCAAAAAATGGAACTGCGTCAAGAAGACGGCTCCAACCTGTCGACTTCTGGATGTTACTCAGGCGGGAGAGGGGGCAGGGTTGGAATTTTATCTAACTTAATGTTGCGGAAGGCCTCAGATTTAACTTACTTTTCAGGTGTAACTTTGACCGGCAGGGTTTCCCAGCCCAGCAGCTGCAGCAAGGTGATGATAGACTCGGGGTGTACTCCTTGTGGAGGGTAGAGGTGGGGGGGGGGTGCGAAGGGGTGCTGTCAATCAGGCTGAGTTCTAGGCGGAGAACCTATCAGTGCTGTCACATGCATGCTGTGGAGTTAAATTCCTCCCACTGATATATTCAGGTGACTATATTTTAAGATATTGAATTTGAATCATCACTGGAATCATTTTCTTCATTACACAAATGTTAACATGTTTAAGCACCAGACTTCCAAAGATGTAGGTGACATTGAGTGTTCCATTCCAATGGTTCATCAATTTCTTTCCCAAACAGAGTAATTTAAAAATATAAAACACAATTGTTATATGCCTGAGCATTTCACTTTAGGGCAAATGCACCACCCCTCAAAAAAAAATCACAGTATTTTGGCACAGCCAGGTTGAGCAGTCTATCTTGTTCCATAAAAGTATAACTTGCAGAACATTTCGGAACAGCCAGTTGTGGTTCCTTTAAGGATAGCTGCTCAGCCACTGGACAACAGGTCATGCGGATAGATCATGTGTAGTGCTTACTCTGCCTACGTGCACCTCAAAATTGTAATCTGGAGTTCCAATTACAGTATCGCATTCCGGCATGCATAGCACGAAAGCTAACTGCCTGAAACAGGTGAGTGTTGCAGCCGCCCATTGGAAAGTCCCTTTAAAAATAGCAACAGCCAAAGCATGAGAATGAATGAGGCAGTTAATCTCCTGGCCCCTCTTGGACGCCATTACTGCTCCATTAATGCCCGAAACTGGCCAGTGTGAACTTGCAGACCATGAATTCAAACTCCAGGTTGTTGGTGTCAGGTAAGTGGATAGTGTAGAATCAAACTGCCCTGGTTTACTATTGTACCATCAGCTACTGTCATATTAGAGTTGCCTATTTTATTTACACTGCTCCCTACTGACAAAAGAGACAGAGAGTGCATCATAATGAGTACACAATGCTTTTTCAAGATTGTCTTGAAAGCTATTTTCACAAAATCCCTTCTGGCAGCAATATTTGGATGTATGCTGACAGTCACTGGGGACTGGCACAAATGTGCTTTGTTTAGCCATAATGGATTCTCTCTTCTGAGCATTACAGAGTAAGAAGGAAAAAAGCCAAAGTGCTTTGAATCACTCAGGAAGCAGCATCCGTCTTCAGTCAGGGAGGTACTTCCGCACGAATTAGGTTTCCTTCAGAACTGAGGCAAGATTTCAAATTAAATACTTCACCCTTAGTTTCAGGATAGTTTGTTTGTCTGTAATGCCAATACAGTCATTGGTATCTCAGGAAACCCAGTTCAAGCCCCCTGCTGGTGATGGATGAGAAAACATTTATTTCATCCAATCCACTGGATCCCCAATGAATCAAGACAAGGCCACGCATCTTTCAGTAATGGTACTTCTGTGGCAGTGCCATGAGCATTTATTTTCCCGTTTTACAGTATTTGCTACAAATTGGGAATTCTGTTTTCAGATCATAAACTGGGGGATGGGTTGATAGAACAACAATGGTTAGATAGCAATTTCAACTTATACTATAGATAGATATAAAGGGATTGCTATCTAAAACCATAAACCTGAAAAGCACAGACAAACATAATCGTATGTATAAAATATGTATATATGGATAGTTAAAGCAACTTCCAAAAGTATAACCATGGGAAAAACAGAAAAAAAGGCCTTCTTGTTTTTCTTTTACATATCTAACCTCGGTGCTGTCTTTTTTTGTATGTAGGGAACTCCTGTGGGAATGGGAACCTATTACTGCTCAGCCTTTCAACCCCCATACTCTATGGCTGCCTGTTGGAAAATGAATGAATTCCCTCAAGCACAAGATGAAATTCTTCTGAGCTCATGATAAGCAGCCCAATAAGGCCCATGTAGGGCTCAATTCAGTGAGGCCTCAGTCAGATTTAGTGACAATGAAATGTTAATTGTTTGTGACGTGCCTGATCATTAAATATACATTTCTGACATCACTCCCTTTGAGAATAGTCTCAGTGGTGTGTAGCTGAAATCAAAGTGTTGTAATGGTTATAATGCAGAGCAATAGAAGCACGTGGTACTGACCAAACATAAAAGAGTGTTTTCTGATATTACATGATTTCACAATTACATTCTACATGGCTTGCAGTTGTACATCCACTCTGGCCTATGCACATGGGCTGTTGGAGGTCAGAATATAAATGACTAACATGCTAAGAGACTTCAAATGTACAGTCACAGCTGAGACCTCTGGCACCTAATTCCTGCCTTGTTCTCAGTCTTCTAAGCAGATTTGATAAAAATAATACCAGCAATAAGCTTTTAACCTAGAGGTTTACTACAAAGCACAGTGCTTAACCCTGTTGTATTGTGCAGCCAGTTTTGACATTAGCTCTGAGTGGGAGATGGGGTGGGGGTGAGGGAAGGATGTGACACCACATTGTTAAATATTTGTGCAGTTAACCAGATATACCAGTGCAATCCTGGAACAAGACCACAGGGATCTGGACTTCATCTAAATGCTGTTTGAAACTAAATCCCACAAGGGAACACCACATCGTGCAATGCTGCTGTAACCTCATATTTGTCACTCCCATTTTGCTGCTCAAACACTCATGTAATGTTTTCTCCAGGTTTCTAAACATAGAACTATAATTTTATGACCATGATTCAGATACCATGATTCAAATACAATGAATCATACACACTGGTTGACTCCCAAAGCCATCTTGAAAATTAGTATAGGTTGTTCCTAACTAGACTGACAATGATGTCATCGTCAAAAGTGTGGTAAAGGACATTATATAGATCATTTTATAAGCTGCCGCAGCTAACTTGTCATTTTGGATTTAGAGTCATTGCAGCATGGGTCTATGATGTAACAGCTTGCACAACTGCCAGTGACTGGACTCAGGATGTTGGGCCCTCTGACAACCAGCACTCATGGGTCATAAATGTGTAAATATGTATTAGGATACTTCCAAATTGCTCTTTAGATTGTTGTTTTTAAAAACTGTTTTGGTGCAAAAATCCTTCTAAATTATTTACTTACATTGTAGAATCACTTCCTAAAGCTGGATGCCTCGCTTAGCACTGTAAGCAATCCTGATTATATTGCTGGGCAGTTTATAAATATTGTGCAGGCCCTTCTCATCACAAATTTTCTCTCCCTCTTTTCCTGAAGGTGTTGATTGTTTGCTACCACATGGTTCCATGGATATTGATGTTTCCTCGAGTACCTGACCCAAGTAATCAGTCATGTTGCATGAGCCTTGCCACTGACTGACAACACACAAGGTGACCTCTGGCTCTTTTGGTTGAACTGTCTACAAACAGAACTATAATTCCTTAATAAAATGTTCATACCACACTACACGGATCTAGTTTAGTTGCATCAAAATAAATCAAGTTTTAAAATAGATATTAATAATTGGTTTCTGTCAGCAAAAAAAACGATTTACCTAGAACATAACTTGGCCTTTTGAGAATTTCATGTTTTTAGTTTAGTATAGAGATACAGCATCGAAACAGGCCCTTCGGCCCACCAAGTCTGTGCCGACCATCAACCACCCATTGATACTAATCCTACACTAATTCCATATTCTTATCACATCCCCACCTGTCCCTATATTTCCCTACCACCTACCTATACTAGGGGCAATTTATAATGGCCAATTAACCTATCAACCAGCAAGTCTTTGGCTTGTGGGAGGAAACCGGAGCACCCAGAGGAAACCCACGCAGACACAGGGAGAACTTGCAAACTCCACACAGGCAGTACCCAGAACTGAACCCGGGTCGCTGGAGCTGTGAGGCTGCGCCACTGTGCCGCCCTTTTGATTGCTATTACGGAGAAGTGCATCAATAACACCACCTTTGGGACTAAATTCTAGGTGGTCTCTGAATACAGATTCAAGCCAGTGACAACCATTATCACTGCTTACTGTAGACAGCTGGTTCTTCAATTCTTATGGTCCTTAGACAGGTTTCATTTCATTTCATCCAAAATTTAGTACATAAGAGTACACGGCACACAAATGTATTGCTTAATGAAAAACAAGTTGTTCTTAGATGAAATTTCTTAAAAATCTAAGCTCTGAAGTTGCCCTTGTGCTTAAACTGCTCTCTATATTTAGAAGAAGTGCATGAAGGCACGGCATATATACTGTATTTTACAGTAAACAGTCATTAAAAAGTACAATATGTATTCTCACCCCTCCTATGGGTGTTGTGGTTTAATGTCATTCTTTCCAATTAAATTTTTCAACTATTTTCTTCTATCTGTGAGGTCCCTTCCCTTCACCACACCCACCTAAAACTAAGAGAGAGCAGTGCAAACTTCTTACGTACCCGATCAATCCCACCCTGTAAATTATGTGAGTCAAATTTTCTTCCTGATTTTCCTTCTTCCTTCACATTCCCAAAGGATGTTTCTTGTTCTATTAGTTCCTGAGTTATATTTCCCACTTAGTGGCAACTTGTGCAGAATTATGGATAGTTTTGTGGCTTTAACATATATACATACAACCAGACATACACATTTAAGATTCCGAAAAGCCATGAGAGAGAGAGATTGCCATCCCATCTGTCTGCGTTAGATTCAAACCATGTTCCATACGACCATACGAATTAGGAGCCGAAGTAGACCATTTAGCCCGTCAAGCCTGCTCTGCCATTTAATAAGATCATGGCTGATCTGTTTCTGTATCGAATTCCACACTCCCATCTACTCCCAATAATATTTGATTCCCTTGCCTAACAAGAATCTACCTCCATTAAAAATATTCAATGACCCCACCTCCAGCAGCTTCTGAGGCAGAGAATTACTAAGTCAGAGAAAAATATTCTCCTTGTCTCTGTCCTAAAAGGGCGACCCCCAATTTTAAAACAGTGCCCCCTAGTTCTGGACTCACCCACAAGAGGAAACATCCCCTCCACATTCACCCTGTCAAGACCATTCAGGATCTTATAAACTTCAAACAAGTCTCCCCTCACTCTTCTAAACACCAGTGAAAACCAGCCCATTCTGTCCAACCTTTCCTCATAAGACAACCCGCTCATTCCAGCTATCAATCTAGTAAACCTCCTCTGAACCGCCTCCAATGTATTCACATCCTTCCTTAAATAAGGGGACCAAAACTGCACACAGTATTTGAGATGTGGTCTCACCAATATACTGTATAACTGTAGCATAACATCCTCACTTTTATTTTCAATTCCTCTCATAATAAAGGATAGCATTCCATTAGCCTTCTTTATTACTTGCTATACCTGTCTCTCGATGCAGAAATCAACAAGCGCATGGGAAAGGCTTCCACTGCTATGTCCAGACTGGCCAAGAGAGTATGGGAAAATGGCGCACTGACACGGAACACAAAAGTCCGAGTGTATCAAGCCTGTGTCCTCAGTACGTTGCTCTATGGCAGCGAGGCCTGGACAACGTACGTCAGCAAAGAGCGACGTCTCAATTCATTCCATCTTCGCTGCATCCGGAGAATCCTTGGCATCAGGTGGCAGGACCGTATCTCCAACACAGAAGTCCTTGAGGCGGCCAACATCCCCAGCATATACACCTTACTGAACCAGCGGCGTTTGAGATGGCTTGGCCATATGAGCCGCATGGAAGATGGCAGGATCCCCAAGGACACATTGTACAGTGAGCACATCACTGGTATCAGACCCATCGGCCGTCCATGTCTCCGCTTTAAAGACGTCTGCAAATGCGACATGAAGTCCTGTGACATTGATCACAAGTCGTGGGAGTCAGTTGCCAGTGATCGCCAGAGCTGGCGGGCAGCCATAAAGGCGGGGCTAAAGTGTGGCGAGTCAAAGAGACTTAGCAGTTGGCAGGAAAAAAGACAGAAGCGCAAGGGGAGAGCCAACTGTGTAACAGCCCCGACAACCAATTTTATCTGCAGCACCTGTGGAATTCTGTCACTCTAGAATTGGCCTTTATAGCCACTCCAGGCGCTGCTTCACAAACCACTGACCACCTCCAGGTGCTTACCCATTGTCTCTCAAGACAAGGGGGCCAAAGAAGATACCTGCATACTAACCTTTTGTGACTCCTGCACTAGAACACCTAGATCCCTCTGCACCTCAGAATTCAGCAGTTGTTCCCCGTTTAAGAAATACTCTGCTTTTTTATTCTTCCTCCCAAAGTGAACAACTTCACATTTTCCCACATTATATTCCATCTGCCAGATCTTTGCCCACTCACTCAACCTACATCGGTCTGCAACTTCCTTATGTCCTCTTCACAACATACTTTCCTACCTATCTTTGTGTCATCTGAAAATTTAGCTACCATGCCATCGCTCCCCTCATCTAAGTCATTGATATAAATTGTAAAAAGTTGAGGCCCCAAAACAGACCCCTGTGGGACTTCACTCATCACATCCTGCCAGTCAGAAAAGGACCCATTTATGCATACTCTCTGTTTTCTGCCAGCCAACTAATCTTCTATCCATGCTAATACGTTACCCACTACACCATGAGCTCCTACTTTGCGCAATAATCTTTTATTTGGCACCTTGTCAAATGCCTTCTGGAAATCCAAGTACAGTATTTCAACAGGCTCCCCTTTATCCACAGCGCATGTTACTCCTTCAAAGAACTCCTTTCTCACTCTCCCCCCTCTCACTCTCCCCCCCTCACTCTACCCCTCTCACTCTACCCCTCTCACTCTCAACGCCTCTCACTCTCCCCCCTCTCACTCTCAACCCCTCTCACTCTCAACCCTGCACTTTCCCCAAGATTACTGCGCAAAGTAGAAGCTCATGGTGTGGTGGGTAACGTATTAGCATGGATAGAAGATTAAGTTGACTGGCAGAAAACAGAGAGTATGCATAAATGACTGGCAGGATGTGATGCGTGGAGTCCTGCAGAGGTCTGTTTTGGGGCCTCAACTTTTTACAATTTATATCAATTACTTAGATGAGGGGAGCGATGGCATGGTAGCTAAATTTTCAGATGACACAAAGATAGGTAGGAAAGTATGTTGTGAAGAGGACATAAGGAAATTGGTTAAACATGATTTCCCTTTCACAAAACCATGTTGACTATTCCCGCTTACCTTGAGTTTTTCTAAGTGCCCAGCTACAGCCTCCTTAATGATCGATTCTACCATCTTCCCCACGATGGACGTCAAGCTAACTGGTCTAGAGTTACCTGTTTTCCGCCTACCCCACTTCTTGAATAGATGGTTTATATTTGCTACTTTCCAGTCTGATGGAACCTTTCCAGAATCTAACGAATTTTGAAAAATTAACACCAACGCATCTACTACCTCATCAGCTACCTCGTTTAAGACCCTAGGCTGAAGTCCATCAGGACCCGGAGACTTGTCAGCCCGCAGCTCCATTAGTTTGCTTAGCACCGCTTCCCTGGTGATTGTAATTTCACTAAGTTCTTCTCTTCCTTCCACCTCCTGATTTGTAGCTATTACTGGAATATTTATAGTATCCTCTATAATGAAGGCAGAAGCAAAACATTTGTTCATTTCATCCGCCACTTCCTTATTATCTACCATTAACTCCCCATTCTCACTCTCTAGAGGACCAACACTCACTTTACTTACTCTTTTCCTTTTTAAATTTTTGTAGAAACTTTTGATATCCGTATTTACATTTCTATCTAGCTTCCTCTCATACTCTAATATCTTTCTCCTGATTAACCTTTTAGTCATTCACTGCTGTTCTTGATATTCTGACCAATTATCTGACCTGCCACTCATCTTTGCACAATTATATGCTTTTTCCTTAAGTTTAATGCTTTCTTTAACTTCTTTAGTTAATCACGGATGGTGGGTCCTCCCCTTAGAATTTTTCTTTAGAGTAGGAATATACTTACTCTGAATATTCTGAAATATCCCCTTAAATATCTGCCACTACTTCTCTATTGAACTATTTCCAAGCCTAGTAACCCAGTTCACATCAGCTAGCTTAGCTTTCATGCCCACATAGTTGCCCTTATTTAAGTTTAAAATACTAGTCTTAGACCCACTCTTCTCTCTTACAAACTGGATGTAAAATTCATTCATATTGTGGTCGCTGTTACCTAGAGGTACCTTTATTCTGCAATTAATTCAGTCATGTTACACAATACCAAGTCTAATATAACCTGCTCACTGGTTAGTTCCAGAACGTGCTGCTCTAAGAAACTATCTCAAAAGCATTCTATGAACTCCTTATCCAGGCTACTATTGCCAATCTGATTTTTCCAGTTTATTTGTAGATTAAAATCACCCATGATTATTGTCATCCCTTTATCTCAAGCACCCAATATTTCTTCTTGGATACTTTGTCCTACATTGTGGTTACTGTTAAGGGGCCTGTAGACCACTCCCACTAGTGACTTCATTCCCTTAATATTCCTCAGCTCCACCCAAATTGATTCTACATCCTGATCTCCTAAACCAAGGTCATCTCTAACTATTGCACCAATGCCATCCTTGATTAACAGTGCTACCCCTCCACCTTTACCCAGCTTCCTATTGCCCTTGAATGTTGTCATGCAGGCCCCTTCATGTCAAGAATGAGGCACATTAATTTTGCCAAATGGACGTTAAATTTCAAATTGTTGCTGGGAAGAAGAGAAGGCATGTGACAAGGGGTTGGCAGGCCACTGGCTCAAAAGACATTTTTGCATATTAACAGACAGTGCTTAGAACAAAGGAGCTATCCTCTGCTCCAATACAATCCACAAACAGATGAGGTTCAAACCAGTTAGTCACATGACTAACCTGCTTGGCAGTCTGGGTTTTTTTCTGAATTGTACAGTTTTGAACTGAGAGTCTGCAGAAAGCTGTTTGCTCCTGGATTGAAAAAAACTCTCCTGGCTGGCTCGCCACAGCCGCTCCTGTCTGCTCCCATCTCTTTCTCATGGAACTCCAAAATCCACTGAGGACGCATGAATCGCCATGAGAGAAAAGTCTCCTACAGTGAACAAGGTTGAAGAAGAATACTGGGCCCCAACGAAAAGCAAGATCCATCTACAATCAAGGACTCTACCATGAGCTCGAAGCACAGTAACAAAAAACCCTCTTCAGAGATTGCTTCAAACTTTTCCACTTTATTTTTCTTCTGCTCTTTCTGTCCCTACCTGCATGTGTGTATCGTGTATGCATGCTAGCGTGGGCGTGTCATGTATCCATAGGCAGTAACTGAATTAGAGTTTAAGTTCAAGTTCAATAAATTTTGCTTTTCTTCTTTAAACATGAGAAAACCTGTTGTACTGGTTACTTTGCCTCATAATTGAACAAGGATTCACCAAGGGGGAGCTAAAAACACAATGTGTTTAAAATTAAAACCTGTTACAGTAAGAGCAGGTGAAGGCTGAAAGGGAACCCTCGACCTCTTTCTCACCTGGTTGTAACAATGTGAAATACCCCTCAATATTGAGGACCCAATCCTTCTCATGCTGCAGCCATGTCTCCGTAATGGCTATCAGATCGTATTTATTTATTCAATGTGCGCTAATCAGTTTGTATACTTTGTTATGAATGTTACGTGTATTCTGATACAGAGCCTTTAGTTTTGCCTTTTTGTTATCTTTGTAACAACTAGTCTTGACTGTTGGTGTGTTCTTCGGTTTTTTCTCTCTGTCCCTTCCTGCCATTCTCTGCCCTTCATTTCCCATATTACTGTCCTGCTCTCCTGCCTTGACTCTACTCCTTGATTTGCTACATCGACCCAAGCTTGATCCCTCTCCCCCCTTGTTTAGTTTAAAGCCCTCTCTACTTCCCTAGTTATACGGCTTGCTAGAAGCACAGTTCAAGTGCAGATCATCTCAACAGTACGGCCCCCACTTTCCCCAGTACTGGTGCCAGTGCCACACAAACTGAAACCCACTTCTCTCACACCAGTCTTTGAGCCACACACTCATTTCACTAATCTTATGTTCCCTCTGCCAAATGGCATGTGGTTTCGGTAATAATCCAGAGATTATTACCCTTGAGGTTCTTCTCTTCAATTTGTTGCCTAACTCCTCATACTGTCTAAGCAGAACCTCTTTCCTAGTCCTACCAATGTCATTGGTACCTACATGGACCACGACAACTGGATCCTCCCCCTCCCACTCCAAGTTTCTGTCCAGCCCTGAGCAAATATCCTGAACCCTGGCACTGGGCAAGCAAACACAGCCTTCTGGACTCATGCTCTCACCAGGGGTGAAAACTCATCACCACCTTCTCAAGAGTAATTAGGGATGAGCAACAAATCGCCTTGCCAGCGATGCCCACATCCCATGAAATTAATGAAAAATGAAGAACAATGTGCCAACTCATTGTTCAGCCTGAATCCAGCAATCTTACAGATAATTGCAAAAATGAAAGTTATTTGATATAACATTATTGTATGCTGCAGAATTTGCGAGTTATCAGCCAAATGAAGAAGTATGTTATTATAGTAGAATCTATAGTAAAATCTTTACAGCAATTTTCACCTGGTAATGCAAAAGAACTTTGTAAAGAGCTACCAATGGCTTAATGGATAAATGTGCCAAGTGATGTGGCATTAACTCACATGGACCATAATAAAGCTCAGACCTTGCTTATCCGATCTCGGTTGAAGAAGCAATTGTGACACTGCATTTTACTTTGGTACCTCTAATTTTGTGAAGGGAAAATAACATCAAGCCTGGTTACAGGCCCTGTTGGCTAGGCAGAGAGATTCCTGCTGATATTTTCAGTGTAATAATGCCTACAGCGGAGCAGACTAGCCTCAATGCATAAAGATAACTCCTTTCATATGGCAACAAAGGCCTATACTATATCCTGACATGAGGTCCCTTTGAATAAAGAGATGTAATCAGTGAAATGTTTTGGAAAAAAATCTTATGCCGTTGAATAGCATTAATTTATTAATCAATATGTACTGACAATAGATCAGATATTGTGGTCAGCAGCGAAGGAACAATGCTTGCTGTTCATTATGCTTATAGATGCCCACAGAATTTTTATGGGCTTTTGTGCTGGAATTTAGAGGAATTAGAAATCCATTTCAGTGTGGCGCCTGCTACAGGGAATCTCAGAGAGGGCAAGCAACAGTGTGTGTCCTTAAGCAATCAGATTGAAGAATCTTCACTGAGCCATGCAGTGTCTAAACCAGGAAGTATAAATTAGAATATTTAATTCATTGTAAAATCATGTACAGAAAGTGAAATAAAAGGAGGGTAAGAAAGATGGCATTAAGAGAGAGAAATGTAGTATAAGGATGTAACTGAAGACAGTGAGAGCAACCCCTCCCACTGTAAAAGTGAGGATGCCATAGTGGCATGAGGTTAGGCTGGAGAGAAGGAGAAAGAGCAGCACGAGGGATGTGAGCTTAGAAGGCTTGATGAGAGCCTATAAAGTATTATGTAAATAATAAACAGTTCTCAGTTGACCTTATCCTACATCGTTGGATTGAGTGCCGTCGAGACAGACCATAAACCTTTGGTATCTTTGTTAAACGAGAAGGAGATTGCAAAAATGCCTCCATGAATACAATGGTTCCATCTAAAGTTGATGCGGTATACATATGAGACAAGGGAAGTAGCAATCGTCGGCCGATGCGCTTTCTAGAGCGATGGTAGACCATCCAACACAGAAGGTTTGAATTTTGTATGCGAGATAGAACCATATTCCCAACATACAGCAACAAATTGGCCAGTGAGTACACAGGAAATATAGCAATCCCAAAAGAGTGACAAGGACTGTGGTCGCATAAGGCAGTATTGCATACAAGGGTGGCCACAAGAACGTCCAGGTAGGAGAACAATGAAAACGTGTTATGCGTATTGGAAATACTTTACCATTATAGATGACTTGTTAGTATACAACAGCAGACTAGTCATTACTAGTCCACTGAGATCAGAGATTTTAAATCGTTTACACCAAGGGCAATTTGGGTATAATCAAGTGCAGAGCGAGGGCACAATCTTCGGTATGGTAGCCTGGAATACCTACGGATATCGAGAACGTGATCCAAAACTGTCAGATAAGCACGGTATAGAGACCAGAACAATGTGAACCCCTGTTAACCACATAGTTTCTAACCAGACCGTGGCAAAGGCTGGGTATGGATTTATATATGTTCGGTGGGAAGCCACACACGATCATCATCAATTACTTCTCAGGTTGGATAGAAGTCAGAAGATTGCATTCTATGATAACAGTAACAGTCACCAGACATCTTTGTGATACATGGTAACCCTGACGAAATATTGTCAGACAACAGACCACAATTCGCAAATTAATATTTTTCTCACTTTGCGATGAAGTTGGGATTTCGACATCTCACGGGTTCGCCAAGGTACCCACAGTCAAATGGCGAGGCAGAAAGAGGTGTAAGAAACATTGTCATTATTAAAAAAAGAATGAAGATCTTTCAATTTCACTTTTAATTTATAAATCTACGCTGCTGATATGCAGATTATCACCAGCAGAACTACTGATGAGTAGGAAGATAAGAACACAGCTTCCTATATTGCTGAAGGACTTGCTTCCCAGATTGAATATCCAGGCCGAAGAAAAAGTAAGAGACAGGGAAAATTCTTACATAAGGCAACAAACCCAGAATTATAATAGAAGATTTTGAGCAAGAAACCAATCTGAATTTAAAAAAAGGTCAAAGAGTATGGACACGTGACCTGGACAGAGAAGAGACAGTAATCCATAGACATGAGAACTACCAGTGGTCATATGTTATACACACGATTGAAGGAAACGTAAGAAGAAATAGGAGAACTATCATCCCTATTTCTCAAAAGCAACAGTCAGTCGTTCATTTGGAAAATCCAGATGAAGAGGAGCAAACCCAATCTGAACAGAAGGCCACAATCCGTAGTAAAGAACAACCAAGTCAGTGATCCAGACTTATAAGGAAGACTACTGATTGTCCCAGTCAGACTACAACCAGATCAGGGAGAGTTGTCAAACCTCCTAACTAACTAAATCTGTGAAGTCAGAGACTTGGGGGGAGAGAGGGTAGTAAATAAGTCAAGTATGTAAATATGTTTGATATAATGTTGGATAAAGACTTGGGTGGAGATGTAGTATAAGGATCTAAAGGACTAATGTTGAAGACAGTGAGAGCAACCCCTCCCACTGTAAGAGTGATGATGTTATAGTCACATGAGGTTAGGCTGGAGAGAAGAGCGAGCAGCATGAGGGATGGTAGCTTCGGAGGCTTGATGACAGTGTGTCTAGTATTATGTAAATAATAAACAGTTCTTAGTTGATCTTATCCTGAGTCTGAGATTTTCTCCAGAATGTCCCTGTTACACTACCAAATACAACACCACACAAAGAGAGGAAAAAAGAACAGAAAGAAACATTTTTGAAAAATAATTATTATTTTTTCTTTTTAAAGCACCAACAACAATTAAAATCTGAGGAAATGAGACTTCACACTTGTAAAAGTACATTTTCAGTGCCAGAAAGGTTGTTTCACAGTAATTCAGACATAATGCACAAACCCCAACCTTTGCTGGTGTGTTTAATGGGCTAACTAATGGTTAATGCCGCAATGTCATGCCCTTAGATGGGCTTCAATGCCAAATCTCCCAGCGAGGCATCTGTTTAGTGAAGCTTGTGGAAGAGCAAGGTAACTCGGATAGCAAATTCCTGATTTCCACATTTAACTGCTTATGTGCAGATGTTGGAAGTTGTGATCTGATTTACTCCATAATAACAGTTCACACGATTATCCTCATTATTATTCATACTACAAAATCCAGGCCAACGTTGGAGTTAATCTCAATGTCTACTGTTACCCTTGAGGATGAAGATGGTAGTTGATGAAATAACTGCAGCTGGTGCTGAGTAGACGTCAGCTCTTGCAAATAATATCACCAAAGCAGTGTGTGATGAATGATTTCAGTGGTGTGTTTTCCCTCGAAGCACATATTTTACTTTACAAATGGCATGAGCTGAAAATACCCCCGGGAATACATTTCTAAGCAGAAATCCAGCTCACACGATGGTACTTGTTGCCTTACAATATGATGCCCTTAGCACCTTGATAGGTGGTCCGCTTGTGTCTGCCTGGAACACTGCAGCAATTGTTTGCAAAATTTGTTTGGTATAATAGTTTACAATGCAAACTGGGTTAGTCACATTGTTTTAAGGACACTGCTGCCAAAAGCAGCCTGGAGCTGGCCGAGTGGCAAGTATTCACTTTAATATGAATATTTTATCTCCTTGATAATTCTCCATGTAATTGGTTCTGCATGGATTAAGTCAGAAGCTCATTACTTGATGAATTTTGTTAATGTTAAAGCTTTGTGCAGAAATCAAGCTAGAGTTGCAATGTTCAGGAATAGTTTAAACTTTATGCAAATCTTTACTTTAAAGTTATGAAGCGGTTATATTGAATGTGAACAGGAACTGTACTCACATCTAATTTATACTACAAGATAACACTCATTTTAATAAGTGTAGTGCATCGAAAGAGCTATATGCTCAATAAAAGAAACATTCCTTTCATTGTGATATGTCAGAGGTGGTTCCATCATCATCTCAAATCAACTGTCAGTCTGAACCACTTTTCACAATTAATAAATTGTTACCGTATTTCAAAAAAGCCGCCTTCAATCTAGGCCTAGTAATCCTGTGTAACTCAATACCACCATTAGGTCCACAATATATATTGTCACTTGTGTGACCAAAAAATAAGTTCTGGTAGTTCATTAAGCTCCTGCCATTTCTTTTGGGCACTGTGGTTAACTAACATGGCCTAAGGTGCAGATTCTGAGATGAAGAGAGAGACAAAATTATTTTGGCTCAAGTTAGATGCTTTCTTGATATAAACCGGCAACAGTCATACAGTATCTCCTCCTGCAACTGTACACACCCAGTCTGCAAAATAATTGACTGTTTTGAGTTTAAGGTTATGTAAACAAAGCAGAATCACCTTATTTTACTTTTGATGTATCCATTCTATCTTGCTGCAGAATATCTAGTATAATGGCTGAGGATTGTAGAATGGCACATGTGCCATACTTGCAGTGAATCTGGATTTGGAGAGTAATGATCAGTTGAAGAAAGCATTCAAAGTTTTTCTCAACAAGTTCAGATTCCTGCAGATCAACCATCGTGAAATACACATATTTTTGTTCCCTGAGAGAATGGAGCCAGAAAGCATCACCAGTATATATTTCTGAATGTGAAACTAAAAATAGTTTAAGCACAATGCACCAGTAAATTGAGGCATAATTCAATGTCTACTTCTTCCTTCTGTTCAGTACAGTGTAAACTACAGGTAATTGTAAAAAAAAACGAGCGTAAGGATCAAGCAGACCTGTTAAAACAGAAAGAGAAGTGAATTACTTAGACTTCAGTTTATTAAAGGAGAAATTAAGAACCACAACTTTTACATATTCATCAATGGGGTTCATTCCTGTATTAACAACATTCAGTGATACATATGCCCTGAAATTCAGAAACTCCATACCTGTTGAAAACTCTCACTGGACGTGGACATGGGTCAGAAACTTCCCTGCAGAGAGCAGTGCACTTAAGCTCTGAAGTTTTCTCCTGTCCATCAAGACTCTGTGCCAGGAGTGAGACCTCACAATTTCAGGGCTCTAGAATGCCCCTATCACTTATTGTACTTACCCAATTTTTAATAACAAAATTCGCAAGTTTTGAAATTACTCCAAATTTTGGTCTTCAAAGTGGAATCTTTCTTTCTTGTCCTACTGGTGTATTGTTCTCAATAACAACAGGGATCTCTTTGGGAAATGTTATTTTTCTCTTCAACTTTCTCTCTTTTCCTCTCGTGTCAGCCATGACTCAGTTGGTAACACTGTCACCTATGAATCACAAGGTTATGTGTTCAAGTCCCACTCCAGGGCTTGAACACAAAAATTGAGGCTGACGCTCCAGTGCAATCCTGAGCGAGTGCTGCACTGTTGGAGTTACTATCTTTTGGATTAGACGTTAAACCAAGGCCCCATTTGCCCTCTCAGGTGGATGTAAAAGATCCCATGGTACAATTTTGAAGAAGAGCAGGGGAGTTAACCCCAGTGTCCTGATTAATATTTATCCCTCAAGCGACATCACAAAAATAGATTATCTGGTCATGATCACATTGCTGTTTGTGAGAGTTTGCTGTGTGCAAATTAGGTGCCCCGTTTCCTACATTACAATAGTGACTACACCCCAAAAATACTTCATTAGGTGTAAAGTGTTTCAGGACGTCTGATGGCTATGAAAGGTGCTATACAAATACAAGTCTTTCTTTTATTCTTCACAAAGCATTGACTCTTTGCTGGGAGTGTGGTGCTGCAGTGCTCCTCCCAAGTGGCCATTTGTCATGTGTGAGTGCTATTCAGGTCTTTCAATCTTGAGAGGGTTGGTGGAGAGGGGGAGTGGGAGCCTTATCCTGGCTTCACCTGATATCCACCCAGACACACACTTCCAGCAGCTGCTTCTGGATGGTGATTATGGGCAGAGGCCCTAACAAACATACACTTCCTCCAACTTTCCCATCCCTGCCGCCATCTCAGTTAACTCAGCACAGATCAAGGATCAAACCTTGTTTATTCCTGGTCTATATGGCTCAGCCACTTGCTGGATAAGTTTAGTGAGGTATCAGGGAACTTGACAACCATTTTAAGCATCTTATCATAACTTTAGTATATTTTATGGGCTCACAGAAAAATAATTTAGGCCCTTGGAAAATTAAACCATTTTAGAGCAATTTTTCTCCTCCTCTGGTATAAGACACTAATATTATATTTCCATGGCCAGTTTAGACCACAACCCACTGAATAACAATGCAACAGAATATAGATTTTGATGAAGGCCCCTTGGGATAATCTCTTCAATCAACTCATTCTAGATAACAAATTTTTAAAAACTGAGGGTTATTTAAAAAAATCAAAGTCTGATCTTGAAAACTGATCTTCTGCTACTTGTGAGACTACATATAGCTCTTCTACTTTCCTGGACTTTCTGTATATTGAAATAAAATACTCAACTTAAAACTGCATGACAGCATCGTTCAATCAATTTCCTATCTTGTGCAATGTCTTTGTCTCTCAGCCCAGCTCTGCTGCTCTCTAATTTTACTGCATGATTTTCCATTTGAATCTAATCAGGGAAGATTGTACTAATTGTGTGGTGGTTATCAGGCCTTTGGGTATAATCATTGTATGTAAACTGCATTTGCAGTGACTACCAAATTCGCTAGTAAAACAAATCGTCCGTTAAGCCTTTGTGCAGGTACATGTATTTTATAATGTTTCCTTCTCGCTGATAAAACTGGACCAGAAAATCTAAACTCATCAAGAACTGATTTGGAATCTACATTATTGCATACACTTAGCATAAGAACCAATTTCAGCAGATTTCCTAAGTCACATTACTTCTTGAGCTGTATAAGCTGTGTGATATGACTTGATAAATTGACAGTGTCCAGAAGAGAGATCCTCCACTGGGAATAAATGAACTGCATTATACTGAAAAAACATGACAGAAATCTATCACATTATTAAAGCTTGCTGGATTTTTCAATGACGAGGTGACATTTGCTTATAACATCTCATAGCTCTAAAATCGTATTTTTTACACTATATTCTTATCGCAGTCCAGATAAAACCACTTTGGTATCCTTCAGAATTTAAATTCATCCACACCAAAGTCATTTGAAAGAGTCTCTCTTGCATGTTAGACAGATTTTGATTTTACTATTGATTTATTAATTTAAAGTTGATGGTGCAATGTCATGAACTCTGGGGATGTTATACAACGTGGAATTCTTGAGAGATCTCTGCAACTCATAAACAGCAAGAGATTTGCCATAGTGCGACATGCCATGAATTTCACTGATCCCTGCATATTGCACAGTTCGCTATCTTGTATCACAATTTTGCATATAAAGTCCCAGAGGTAGTGAAAATACTGGAATCCAAAGGAATCTGAGAAATAATAAATTGGTTGGGCTAATCATCAAACAGACAGCTGTTGCACTTTTTAATGAAAGAGTAGGTACTAAAATCATCTGTTTGCTCACATTTTAGGGCAGACCTAGTTACATCACTTTTTACAGGGAACTTAAAGACACTGGAACGGGGTCTTCAAAACCATTCTTTTCCTGTTTCCTTCCCTTCAATTATCCCAATTAATTACAGTGGCCGGGTGGCACCACAGACCAATGTGATGATTCAGCCCCTCAGAGTGGTAGAAGTCTGTTTTGATCTTGAGGCACTTCACAAGACACTGAGGTGCCTCTGAGCAGAAATTAGGCCTTTATCCTGTGGGATGGGATAGCCTTTGACTCACGCGGCCCGTTTATTGCATCACCAGCACGACCTGGACGCAGGCCTGTCTGCTCGGCTAAAGATGAGGTTGCAGTACATGAAGCCTTTGTTTGAGGAAACAAAATAGAACCATAGGACCATACTTGAGAAGCGGGAGAACAAACACCATCTTATTACTGAGCTGTTACAATCTCTAGTTGAGAGTCCCTATCTATTTAAATCTGACCATTAAAACATGCCACATATTTTAATATCCTGCTGTTGAGCTAAAGGATTTGCTTGTCCCTTCTGAGTATGTGTGAAATAGTTTCCAATCTTAAGTGCAATTAGATACTCCTTTACACTGAGTGGACTCCCTGCCATATCTCCACCCCTGACTATTCGACTTGACACAAGTCAAATACATAGACTCAACCTTACTATTCTGAATTTGATGGGGTGTTTTGAATACTATCAAACAGCTGCAATTCTGTAATCTTCTCCCTTTGCTGACCCTAAAACAATAATAGTTTTGAGATTCACTAGACCTGGAAAGGTATCGATCCTCTCTTATTACTTCTCTGCAAACAGTGCTGAGCACATTGCTCTCGTATATATCAGGAAAATGCCTGATATGCCAATGAAAAACAGTTTCATGGGTAATAATATACTACTGATTAAATAATTTTTATATAAAGCACAATTCCTGCATTAGCGAATGGCAGTCTACCTCTCTTAGGTTTCATCTGAAGCTCACCGTGATAGAAGAAATAAAGCAAAAAAAAAAGCTCTTTAAATATTTGTCCAGTTCTGGAAAATTATCAATAATTGAAAGGATCCGATGAAATTAATTTAAAGATACTGATAAATAATTAATTCTGAAGGAATCAGCAAGTATAGCTTACAGGCTGGTTCCATTGATTATTTTAAGCATATATCTTTATAATAATTACCCAAATTACATAATGAGTTACTTTTTGAAGTGCAATTACTGTTGATATGGACACAAAGTGTTGGGATAATGGGTCAAACAAACACCTCCCCAATCTGCAAACTGAGGATCCTCACATACTTAGGTCAAGGTTTGGGAAGATGGCTCCAGCAGGCTTGGAATGACAAAATGCCTCAGGACTCAAATCATTTACATACATTCTACTGAGCAACTGCTTTCATTTGTATTTTAAAAAAAATCTTTTCACCATTTTCTAACATTAAGTTATCTCCCAGCTTCAGACATACTGGTATTAAACTGCAAATAATTCTGTAACCATTTGGAACTGATAGAGATACCTATAGAATTTCAGTGAATTATTCTCCACATACCTAAAGTTAGGTAAGCCATGAACTGAAAAATCAGAAGAATGTCAGTTCCAGTCCCAGTCCCTGTAAGAGTACCCTGACAAGGTTTCATTAGTTTTTAACTGGAGAATACACTAGTGGATTAGCGATGAGGCCTCAGGACTCTGTTTTCTTCGAGGTTAGGGAATACCTCCTTAATGCTTTTGGCAGTGGGAGGGAAGTTTGACAAAATAGGATCTTAACTATGATACGTTAAAATGATGAGAGATAAATATTGGACAGGACACACAGAGAAATCCCCTGCTCTTCTTCAAAATAGTGCCGTGAGATCTATTATGCCCATCAGAGAGGGCAGACATTTAACATCTCCTCTGAAAGACAGCACCTTTAACAGTGCAGCATTCAAGATTTTGTTCGCAAGTTTCTGGATTGAGACTATGAATCCACAACCATCTGATACAGAGGCAGGAGTGTTACCATGGAGCCATGGCCAACAATTAAATAATTTAGTTAATTCTTCGCTATGAGCTGCTAGAAAACATTTAAGAAAAAATTGAGTTGTACAATAACATTTTCCTAAAATGTACAACATATATTGGGGCAAGTTTATAATAAATACAAAATAAATGTTACTAAAGGGAAGCAGAGAATCATTTCAGTGTTAAAACACAAGTAAGTAATCATACTGCACAATGCTCACAAACACAATGCGTTATGTACATGAAAGTCTACTCTACAGGATGAATCCTGACACCCTGAAGAGAAGCTACTTTGAAGTGCTGTTGGACGTCAGTTCACATCCAGCCTTCGTGAAGAAACAGCAGCACTTCTAATCCAACTCGTGTTCTGTCCCACTGTGCACCGCTGCATGGCTACAATCAAACCATTCTCTCCACGTACATTCAATAATGCAATGTTTCTGCTATTTTTAACATCATATTGCCCAATAACAAGTAGGAAGGTTATGATCACTGGACCTTGAGAAACTCCCTGCTACAGTGGGACTGAATGCATACCAGGCAGAATAACATCAATCTTTGAACAAGTTCAGTATGCCATTAAAATCAGAAGCTGTAATAGCCCTCAACAAAATCTTGTCTATTATCATTATCTTATTCACTGCATCAACAAAAATAAAAGCAGGGGGAATAAATTGCATATAAAACAAGGCTGAACTTAACGCAAAGTGGAAAATGGAAAATCAAGTTATTTTTGAGATTTGATTGAAATTCCTATTCCCATTAAAACAGCCAAGAACTCTGCACAAAATGACACAAATATGACCCAACCAGACCTGTTGCTTTCTGCATCAATAGCTATTGGTGTTTAGTTGTTAGAATTTCACTTACCTACTTCCATGACCACAAACACTTTCCTGATACACAATGCTCCACTGCTGCCGAAGAAATCGTCCCTGTTGATGATTAAACTTATCTTCCACAATCGCATAAAAATATCACTGAATATTGCAATGGTAATGATTTGATGCCAGGTAGAGGTATTGCTCATGGTGAGTAAAAGAATATGGTTTAAAATGGAGTGTGCTGCAAAGTGCTGTATGATGTTTGAACTGTCTCACAATGACAGTTGGAATAAACACCAGTAGAAATGGATTACCCACCATCTGGAATTAAAGTAAAGAGACAGCGACTTGCTGGGTAAACAATGTTACCGCAGTTCCATTAGTCAGGTAGCAGCATCAGCACCACTAAGTATATTGGCTACTTTTTTGTACCTGATTGGCATTGACCAATCAATCATAAAGTTAGCACGAACCCTAAATTCATTATTGAAAAAAACTTAACAAGATAGCCAGATTGATCACTGATCACAGAATTATAAATTACAGTCCAAAAGTAGACCATTTCGTCCATCAGACCTGTATTAGTATTCATGCTTGAACTGGGACTATTTCATTTCCTCATATTTCTTTGTATCCTTTTACATTCTTCATTTGCAAATAATCATCAAATTCACTTTAAAATTGATGTTATAGTTGGTGCCTCAGTAGCAATTTGTGGTAAAGCATTCACGTTCTAATAGCTCTTCATGTTAAAAAAAACTTCTAAGTATCCCCTTCATTCTTCTGGTGATAATCCTGAGTCTATGGGCTAGACTTTATGTGGTGGCGGCCATAAAAGATGGCGGCCCACACGCATGGCATTCACTTCGCAGAGCCGCCGCAATCTTAAATGCCGCACCCCCCCCCCCTCCCCCCATCCCTCCCCATGACGTGGAGGGAGCGGGTGAGCCGTCCCTTGCAATGGCAACCGGCACCACCTTGCAGGCTCTGGTGCCATTTTTAAAGGGCTCAGAGCCTGAAATGACAAATTAAATTTTCAAAGAAACAGCTAATTTACAATTATTAAAAGTAATTTAAAAAATCTTTCCAGGCCCTCTCCCACCCTCCCGGCAGTGCCGGCTGCCGGGATGAAGATCGCGGTGACACTTCAGGAGGTGACGGGAACTTCATTACTAAAGGTATGTAAATTAATTTGAATATTTAAATGGCAGTCCCATCGCCGAGTGGCAGGGGGGCTGCCACGAGGTCTCGCCACCGCCAGCAAGATCGGGATGGGCCCTGCTGTCATCGAGGTCGGTGGTGGGCCTCGCCTCATCCGGAGCAATCATCATGCCATCCCACCGGCCCCCACCTGCCACCGTTCCCACGTCGAGGGCTCTATAAAATTCAGCCCTATGTGCCTTTTCTATTGGTTTGTCAACCAGTGCCAATAGTCTTTCACTATTTATAATCTCAAAACACTTAAGAAATTTGAACTAAAACTCTATTAGGACCTACTTAACCTTCTCCCTTCAAGAGAAAGGCCACAATTTTTCAAGTGTTTTTGCACAGCTATAACCCCTCATTGTTGGTATAGTTCAAAGGAATCTTTACTACACCTTTCCCAGCACAGTAATATCCTTCCTATAAGGTATGTTCACAATATTGCAACTGTATTCGTGCTTGAAGTGGGACTATTTCAATGTCTAGTACAAATTTAGTGCATCTTTGTTATTATGTTCATTGTCTCATGTATAAAACTCAAGAGACCCATTTGTCTTTTATAGCCGTTTCTATTTGGGTCTCTCATATGTGAGGACAGACAGACCAACGAACGGATGGCAGAACTATTCTCCTTACTTATCTCACTGGTTCCCTAAGCGGATATATTTACCTAGCCATCACCATTTGTGAGTTTAGATAGTTTAGTGCTGGTAAGTTATTAAACAATTGGGATTTAACAGTCAAGCTCAATCCCATCCACATGTGATCACTTTTCAATTCAAATTACTAGGTAATTATGAGGGCTGGAAATTCTGGCCAACTTTTCCCTTCTCTGGATCAGAGATACTAGGACAAATTGTATAGACCCTATTACCATCCTACCTGAAGTCAACTCAATCAGCAAAGTCTGAGGATCAAACATGGCACCTCATAAGTCCATGCATTCGTATAAAGTGAGAAAGATTAACTATGAATGAGATTGAGAACTCATACATGGAAAGTCAGCATCGTACTGCTTTGTAGTGCAATATATTACACACCATATCACTATACTACAGTACCAGCCTTCAAAAGAAGAATGTTTCTGTTTACTACAATTTCTAAATGCCAAAGATTTTCAAGGATTTTAACTAACCTAACCCACCGGGGTTGGGAGGGAGTGTGGGGGATGGTGGGGGTTGTGGGTGGGGGGGGAGGAGAAGATAGTAAGGCACAGGGAACTGGGAAGTCAGGGTTTCCCCACACTCTGTGGGCTGAATTTTGTTCTCTTGTCGGACGCGGGTTCGATGGCGTGGAGGGTGAGGGGTGGGGGCACGGAGAATCTCCACAGAGCTGTCCATGACAAAACCCGACACCGTAATGCAGTGTGCCAATTTTGTCAGGGGTGGGGAGGATGTGCTGCGGCGATACTGACGCCCCAACGTGACGGTATTGTCATTTAAATGTTGTAATTGCTTCTTTAAATAAATTTGAATCTAATTCACTATGATCCAACAAAGGTTTATCAATTTTCTGGCCGACGTGCAGCATTCACATGCCTTCAGTTTCGCGACTTTGAAAAGCTGGCGCCACCAAGGCAAGAGTCCTCGGTGCTGTGAAAGGGAAGGTAACCTAACCAGTGTAGCATAGGGGAAGTGGGGTTTACAGCAGCCATTGCTGCTTTGCTGAGTGTCCAAGGGGCTTGTGTCTGAACGGGGAGAACTCTGCAAGAGGCCTGTGTGTGAACGGAGGGAACTCTGCAAGGGACTTATGTGTAAATGGGGGGAAATTCTGCAAGGGGTTTGTATGTAAATGGGGGAAATTCTGCAAGGGGTTTGTGTATAAATGGGGGGAATTCTGCAAGGGGTTTGTGTGTAAATGGGGAGAATTCTGCAAGGGGTTTGTGTGTAAATGGGGAGAATTCTGCAAGGGGTTTGTGTATAAATGGGGGGAATTCTGCAAGGGGTTTGTGTGTAAATGGGGAGAATTCTGCAAGGGGCTTGTGTGTAAATGGGGGAAATTCTGCAACGGGCTTGTGTGTAAATGGGGGAAATTCTGCAAGGAGCTTGTGTGTAAATTGGGGGAATTCTGCAAGGGGCTTGTGTAAATGGGGGAAATTCTGCAAGGAGCTTGTGTGTAAATTGGGGGAATTCTGCAAGGGGCTTGTGTAAATGGGGGGAATTCTGCAAGGGGCTTGTGTGTAAATGGGGAAAATTCTGCAAGGGGCTTGTGTGTAAATGGGGAAAATTCTGCAACGGGCTTGTGTGTAAATGGGGGGAATTCTGCAACGGGCTTGTGTGTAAATGGGGGAAATTCTGCAACGGGCTTGTGTGTAAATGGGGGAAATTCTGCAACGGGCTTGTGTGTAAATGGGGGAAATTCTGCAAGGGGCTTATGTATAAATGGGGGGAATTCTGCAAGGGGCTTGTGTGTAAATGGGGGAAATTCTGCAAGGGGTTTGTGTATAAATGGGGGGAATTCTGCAAGGGGTTTGTGTGTAAATGGGGGGAATTCTGCAAGGGGCTTATGTATAAATGGGGGGAATTCTGCAAGGGGCTTGTGTGTAAATGGGGGAAATTCTGCAACGGACTTGTGTGTAAATGGGGGGAATTCTGCAAGGGGTTTGTGTGTAAATGGGGGGAATTCTGCAAGGGGCTTGTGTGTAAATGGGGGAAATTCCGCAACGGGCTTGTGTGTAAATGGGGGAAATTCTGCAAGGAGCTTGTGTGTAAATGGGGGGAATTCTGCAAGGGGCTTGTGTGTAAATGGGGGGAATTCTGCAAGGGGCTTGTGTGTAAATGGGGAAAATTCTGCAAGGGGCTTGTGTGTAAATGGGGGAAATTCTGCAACGGGCTTGTGTGTAAATGGGGGAAATTCTGCAACAGGCTTGTGTGTAAATGGGGGAAATTCTGCAAGGGGTTTGTGTGTAAATGGGGGAAATTCTGCAAGGGGCTTGTGTGTAAATGGGGGAAATTCTGCAACGGGCTTGTGTGTAAATGGGGGAAATTCTGCAAGGGGTTTGTGTGTAAATGGGGGAAATTCTGCAACGGGCTTGTGTGTAAATGGGGGAAATTCTGCAACGGACTTGTGTGTAAATGGGGGAAATTCTGCAAGGGGTTTGTGTATAAATGGAGGAAATTCTGCAAGGGGTTTGTGTGTAAATGGAGGAAATTCTGCAAGGGGTTTGTGTATAAATGGGGGGAATTCTGCAAGGGGCTTGTGTGTAAATGGGGGAAATTCTGCAAGGGGCTTATGTGTAAATGGGGGGAGTTTTGCAAGGGGCTTATGTATAAATGGGGGGAATTCTGCAAGGGGCTTATGTATAAATGGGGGGAGTTTTGCAAGGGGCTTATGTATAAATGGGGGGAATTCTGCAAGGAGCTTGTGTATAAATGAGGGTAATTCTGCAAGGGGCTTATGTATAAATGGGGGGAGTTTTGCAAGGGGCTTATGTATAAATGGGGGGAATTCTGCAAGGAGCTTGTGTATAAATGAGGGTAATTCTGCAAGGGGCTTATGTATAAATGGGGGGAGTTTTGCAAGGGGCTTGTGTGTAAATGGGGGGAATTCTGCAAGGGGCTTATGTATAAATGGGGGGAGTTTTGCAAGGGGCTTATGTATAAATGGGGGGAATTCTGCAAGGGGTTTGTGTGCACAGAGAGTAAATGCAGGGCTGGAAGGCTTTTAAAGATGGCGTCAGCACCTGCTCCAACATCAGGTGACACGGTGAATGGCGTCTCCATTGCTGCCCCGCCACATGATTGGGGGGACAGCTGCTGCCATTACGCAAAATGGCTCTCTGCTGCGTAATTGCAGTGGCGCAGCTGCTGACATCACAAGGGGGACTTCTGCCATTTTATGCTCCCGCTGCCGCTCCGAGTGGCAGGATCATAAAATTCAGTCCTGTCGAGTTTTAACTTCACAGCATGTGTGTGACATCACTGAGCCATTCATCACCAGGAAGCCAGACTGATTAACCTGTCAGGGTGGGTTGCGGGGGGTGGGGGGGGAGGGGGAATCAATCGGGGGGTGGCGGAGGAGTTGATTTCAGTGGGGTGATCTTGACGGTGTGGGTGTTGATTTTGATCCGTGAGCGAGGAGGGGCGGTCTATCCCAGGAAGCTGCATTGAAGGTCTGGGAAGAGGATAAGAGGATGGGAAGCCTGGGGAGGGGATTGATGGCAGGGATGGGTGGGGGGGGCAGGGGGGAAAGGTTGGGGGTCTCAGGGAGGATGGGGGAGTGGGGGGCTGGGGGAAGGGCACCTGATCGCAGGGGTTGCCCAAGCAGGCATGCTGGATCTAGCAAGTAGCTGTAAAGACACTCACCTCCTGGCTCTGCCAAGTCTTCTCCTGGATGTAGCTGCCAGGCTCCTTGAAGCTTGGGAAATCTGGCTGACCAAAGTTAAATTCCAAAAATAAAGTAACAACTATTCCAGCCTCACAATAATAAAGTGCTAAACCGCCTCCTTGGTTGCCCACCTACCTTCTCATCTCTGTTAAAGCTGCAAGCTGGCAGGTTGGAGGTGGGTTGGTGTCAGCTTTCTGACTTTTAAGTTTTTAACCACCCCACCTGACCCAAACCTGCCGTTTTTTAAAATTCTCCCCCAAATAGTTCTATAAAAGGTAAAATCATCAGTATAATTGTAAGGTATGTGCTACTGCATTTATAGGCTTGCTGAGTATTTGAGTCAGTGAATCAGCTAATGGGAATGTCCAAGCTTCCTGTTGTGTGGGGACTATGCAGTCAATATTACCAACGGTTCATTTTTATATGAGATGCAGTATTAAGAATATTCTCCAAACCTGGAAAATGATATAAATAAATTATCTTGTTCTCGTAAAGTATAATTACACACAAAGCTAATTTGTGAGGGATCTATATAGGTTCTATGGAAGTATCTCATTACAAAGTCTGTCGTTACATTTGTCCAGATTTGACTATTTCTGGGCAATCTGTTTTGCACAAATAGGTCATCAGCATCATGCATGGCCTAAAAACAGATGCTGCATGGATAACAGAAGTGTGTTGGACCGCCAGATGCAAGGCCTGAGTTTAAATCCAAGTTCTGCTTGATGAACTCGAATTGCCTCAGCAGGCAAGGCTCGCAAGCTGTCAGTTGGGCTGCTACTGAGAAACAAGTTGCTTTATAAATGGGTGGCAAACACTAGCAAAACCAACACTGCAATACCAACTCTGCAATTTACCTGTGTGTCAGACAGCCATGTGAAACCTTGACTCTAGTGTCTTAGCTGAAGGAAGGAAGGAAGGCAAGAACAAGCAGTAGCCACAGCACTGGGGACTCTAATTCGGTGGGGGAAGTGGAAGGGGGGTGGGTGGTGGTGGCAAAGATTGGGAAACACATTATGCTAAAGTACATTATAACCAACTGGAATAATGCATAGAGCACATAATTCTCTAAGCCAGCAGATTGCTTTATATGTTGTAGACAAAAATCTAACCTTGTGAATTAGGTGCAGAAATATTTCTTTAACACCGAGTAAATGAAATAATAATCAAAACAAATATATTTATCTTGGTGGTTTGAAATAATTTCACCCTTTCAAGCGGGGTAGTATTTTGGCTCAGTTACTAAAGCCCACAGAGGAAAACAGTCTTTCCCACCACTTAATGCAAATATTACTCTTGAACTCCTCCAGCTTGTAAAGAGGTTTAAGCCAAAATAAGTTGCAGTGCAACATCCCATGAAATAGACTTTTGCCTGGACTGCTGATGCTAGGAAAAATAAAGCCCGATGAGTTGACAGATTCAATCTAGTGTTTGTTTCATGTGTTTTTCTCATCAAACAGCAATTGGAATCAGTTGATCTGGTGGCCAGATGTTGGCCAGGTGAACATATCAGCAAAGGCCTGTCCTTTCATTTTAACCATTGCTAACAGAAGCCTTTCCTCTTGTCAAATGACCAAGGTAACTGAAAGGTGATTAAACTACTCCATACCACTTTACAAAAACAACAAGAATCCAGATTAGTTCATTTTCCACAATTCCATAAAGCTTCTTTGTAGCTTTACATCAAGTCAGTATCTGACCATTTAGATTTATTATTTTAATGAGCATCATTGTCATGAATTGTTGACTTTTGCTACGAGTAATTAAGCAACTTCATCACATTGCCCAATACATCAGCGAGCAGCAAGACAATCCAAAACTTTTTCATAGAATTATTAAGAACCCATATAAAGATCTTGGGGTGCTAAATTTAACATCGTTGAGCCCATTTTATGGGCCTAAAATGGTCGCAATGATAACCGATCTAGCAGCGCAGAGGCCTATGATCAATCTGCACAACAGTTCAAACCATTGTTATATTGGTCAGGGCCTTTAATAAGGTGGGCCTGATGGCTGCAGAAAATGAGTGTAGTCTCATTTAATTGAAGTACTGAAATGAGGTTCCTGTGCTCCGAAGTTCATTTGCCCTAGTCATTTACAATGTCCAAGTTCCAATTGGGATTTCTGAGTATTAAGTAGCCTAACCAGCAGTCTTTAAATGAACCAGTTGAGCCACAGCTTGCTCAAAAACAAGGAAAACTTGTATGTTTTGGAGTTGGAAGCAGCAGGAATGCTCCACCTGGCTCCACAAAACATCTGCAAGCTACTAACAACTCGCCCTTGTTCTCATACCACCACCCAGATCACCTATCACCCTAACCTAAAGATACCTTCGAAAAGGGCTGGATTCATAAGGTCGAAACAGGCAAGCTGCATATGGGTGTCTGATTGGCGCCCATAATTTGCCTGATTTATCATGTTGAGGCCCAAGATCTCTCCATTCTGCTGCACCACCGGAATCGCATCCAGTTTCAGGTGGTAAGGAACTTAGTCCCCATGCTGTTTAAACACTTCAAAAATCCCATTTTTGAAAAGAAATTCTATGACTGGGTTGGAGAACCTGTTGGCTTTGGTAACAGCTCAGGCTGTTTTACGTGGTTAATGTAATTGATCACCCCACCCTGCAGATATCTTTAATTCAACTGTGGAATATTATTTCCAAAAGATCTTGATAAAAGCAAACAGATTTTTCTTAATGATTTGAAGTATTTAAAATGACAAGCACTTTTTTATTGCTACTATATATAAAAATCTCATAATAGTTCACTAAATTTATTGATTGTTACTACTGCTTGCACAATTATTTCAACCATTTATAAATTAGAGAATATTATACTGAACCACACTGAATCAGCCTCGTCCTTCATTTTAATTTTAAGTGCAGCACTAATGACAATTGATGCATTAGGAAAATGCTGCACTATCATGAAGCATTGAATCATAATCACTGTATACTGTCACGCTCAGCCCCCACCTGCCAAGAATGAGGCACATTCATTTTGTCATGAACATTGATTTTAAGCTGTTACTGGAGTGAAGAAAGGACTCGTTAAACAGATCAGCCGTGGCCAGAAAATACATTTGCATATTAACAGACAGTATTGGGAAGAACAAAGCAGCCATTCCCTGACACATTCAAGCCACAATGGACTTTTGATCACCAGACACTGAAGCTGGGGGAGCTGGCATTCCAGGTTGACTGCTAAGATGGGGCGAATACACAAACGGACATGGCCAAACCGGCTAGTCATATGACTAACCTGCTGGGCAACCTGAGTTTTTTGAATTTGTACAGTTTGGGCAAAAAGCAAAATGCTCCTGGGCTGAGAAGATCTCTCCTGGCTGGCTCGCCACAGTATCGCCTGTCTGTCTGCTCCCATCTCTTTCTCACAAGCCTCTGAAGCCAATGAAGACACATGAACCCCAAGTGAGAAAAGTCTCCTACAGCGAAAAAGGTTTAAAAAGAATACTGGGCCCCAGCGAAAAGCAAGATCTACCTACAAGCAAGGACTCTACAGTGAGCTCGAAGAACTATAACAAAAAACCTCTTCAGATACTGCCTCAAACTTTTCCACTTTATTTTTTCTTCTAGCTCTTTTCCGTCTCTATTTGCATGTGTGTATCACGCATGCTTGCTAGCGTGGGCGCGTCATGTATCCGTAGGTGTTAATCGAATTAAGAGTTTAGGTTTAACTGTAATAAATTTCAACTTTCTTCTTTAAACCTAAGAAAGCTTGTTTGTGCTGGTTTCTTGCCTTATAATTGGAAAGCGGTGAACAAGGGTTCACCAAGGGGGTGCTCAAAACATGGTGTGTTTAAAATTAAACCCTGTTACAGTAGGAGCAGGTGAAGGCTGAAAGGAAACCCTTGACCTCTTTCTCACCTGGTCGTAACAATACCCTAAAAGCTTTTACAGCATAAATCATGAGGTAATGCACAGATGGAAAGCTAGCTTTCAGAGAATTCCATTGCCCAAGAGTTATTTGTACTTCAAGCAAGGATACCATTTATATCAAATTAATTTATTTCCAACATTTTAAAATCAATGACAGGCAAGGAGAAATAGCAGCACCTGTCATCCAAGAAGGCACTCAAGTAAAAGGGTAGCTTGTCATAGCCAAATGCTCCACTGAGTACTTTATGTTTCCCTGTTGCAGCCTATTCTTGCCTTGAGGTTATGAAGCAATAGCAAGACTTTCCCATGGTGACAGCCTTTCACGACCCAACGTGTTGTTCATTTTGTTCACTGCTACAGACTAATTTTAAAGTCATATCTGACTAAAGTAAAGAGAGGAAAGTTAAGAACTCTGCAGCCCACTGGATAGCAGCAGTAATGCAAGTTCATACTTTTCAGTGGCCGAAACGTAGAATCTGTTAAACAGACTCATTGAAGAGGTAGGACCAAGTTCCAAAAGATTTATATGTTTAAAGACTTGTCAGCATGTGCAGAGTAATATTTGTCCAGTCCCATTACATTCCTCAGGAATTATTACAATGTGCGACAGTAAATTGGCTGTTGTAAATTGCCCCTAGTGTAGGTAGGTGGTAGGGAATATGGGATTACTGCAGGGTTAGAATAAATGGGTGGTTGTTGGTCGGCACAGACTTGGTGGGCCGAAGGGCCTGTTTCAGTGCTGTATCTCTTTCAAAAAAAAGACTTGCATTCATGACCACTGGATGTCTCAAAGCGCTTTACAGCCAGTAAAGTACTTTTGGTCTGTGGTCACTGTTGTAAATGTCGGAAATGTGGCAGCCAATTTGCACACAGCAATCTCCCATAAACAGCAATGTGATAATGACCAGATAATCTGTTTTTGATTGGGGAATAATTATTGTCCAGGACACTGGGGATAACTCACCTGCTCTTCTTCAAAATAGTGTCATAGCAGGCAGATAGGGCCTCAGTTTAACATCTCAGCCAAAAGACAGCAACTCCAACAGTGCAACCCTCTCAATACTGCACTGGAGTGTCAGCCCTCTTTTTTGTGCTCAAGCCCTTGAACCTGGAACCTTAAATAACTTAGCAGTAACTGAGCCATGGCTGACAGCATACAACATGCACTACAAACACCCCAACGGCAGAACTAAAGGTACTGGCACACAATTCCAAAAGAAAATCACTCTATCTGAAAATAATTCAGTTTGTAACAGCCCTTATGAAACAGCTGCTGGTCCTTTACTTCATGACTGTTACAAGTTCATAGCATATGTTGCCAACTGGCCATGGATTTCCTTTTTTAAATAAAATGTAGCTGATCTACCTGCCACAAGGCACAATTTTTGAACCTTTTCTAATCTTTGATTCCTCAGTAGGTTTCATAATATTTTCTGTATTCCATCAATTCTAAGTTAGAGAATCACTGTTTTATATTTTAATTCTGCAAGCTCTTGCTGAAGGTAAGAAATGAAATAGACTGTTTTCACTGTGACACTTTCTCTAGATGAATGTAGTCATTTCATTGTAAAACTCTTGCAGCAGCTGACAGCTAGTCAATACTTTGTACGTAGGAGCTTGTGTAAAAGTCGTACTTAAAGACACAAACCTCAGAACGACTTGCAGTGAGGCCCAAAGTCACTCTGGTGTGCGACTTAAACATAAAGCTGAAGGATGTGGATGAGAAATAAATTTTCAACATGAAACAGCAAAGGGATAATGATTTTCTTCATTATTTCATTTCCTTCGGCAGCATTAATGTGCAAACACTAAGAAGTACAAGCTTCAGAATTTAATTTCCTTCTGATAGTCTAGCATTTGTGATTTAGTCCTGCACTGCAGCTTTCACTACAGCTGTGACTTTTATTCAATATCTTCATTTCCAAGCACAGGCCACTCCAAGCCCCTCTTTCCCTGTATGGCTTCAGTAACCATAACTCAGGAAAGCAGCTGACAGGATTGTGTGATGACTTGTTTCAAATGTGAAGCAAAATCAATACACACTCTGTTTGCTTCTAATGACTTTAGTCCAGGGTTCTGTTCCCAACTCAGTCCCTCTTAAATCAATAAATTATTCAGAGTCACCTGACCAAAAATGACTGAGTGAGCAGCAGAGGCTATGGAACCCAAAGACCAGTTGAATTTATTGCCACGATTACTGAGGTGTGATAGCTGTATCTCAAAAGGCTGCATTTGCTGACAACACAACCACCAGGTGGCGCAGTACTTGCACATGTGCAAATACAGCCTCATGCACTGAAACGTCACTGTCTGCGACGTTTTTTTGGCAGCTGCCAGTAGCAAAGATGGCGCTGCTCAATTTATCACAAAAACAAAAACAAATGAAACCAAAAGGCGATCGCTGCCTCGCCGCTTCCTCCTCTCTGCTCTGCATTGTGCTCCCCGCTCCATCCTGCTTCTGGTCCCCACTCCTGTTCCCCGTAATCGTAATGAATTTTATTGACGATTATTTCTGAATGCAAACCTGAATTTTAAACCAGTGAGCATTTTAAAAAGAGATTTCTAACATTGTGGAAGTTGTAACAGATAAATCCTGGGAGTTTGTGTTCAGCATGATTGTGTGTGCAATTCAACAGAATCCATGGCCTTGCCATTTCTTCCCCCTCAGACGCTCACTCCCCGCTCCCTCCCGCTCACAGTCTCCCTCCCCTGCCTATCTTGTCACTCTCTCTCTTCCCCGCTTCCCTCGTGCAAGGAAGAAAGGCAGCGACTGCAGACCAGAAGCGGGAGGGAGTGGGGACCAGAGGCGGGAGGGACCCGAGTGGGGAGAAGTGGTGATGAGTGACGAATGTCGTTTTTGCGTGCATGCATGAATTAGTCCTGGCAAGCCGGGTGTTAACGTTGGCTGCGAATGCGCAGTACCATACTGGCAGCAAGAGTCTGTCCTGCACATGTGCAAATGTGCGAGCGCTCTGATGAGGTTGGCAGGGGGGGCTGCATTGTCAGGAGTCACTTTGAACACAAAAACCATTTCCCCACTGCACTGTATCTGAACTGCGTAATCATAGAAACATAGAAAGGTTAAGGCACAGAAAGAGGCCACTTGACCCATCGTGCCCGTGCTGGCCGAAAAACGAGCCACCTATTCTAATCCCACCTTCCAGCATTTGGTCCTAGCCCTGCAGCTTACGGATCTTGAGGTGCATATCCAGACTCCTTTTGAATGAGAATGTTATCAGGTCCCAGTTGGTGTGCAGTCCTCAATATTTTGCAGACATAGGAAACGTAAAAGATAGGAGCAGGAGTAGGCCATACGGTCCCTTGTACCTGCTGCACCGTTCAATAAAATCATGGCTGATCTGATCGTGGCTTCAACTCCATTTTCCTGCCTATTCCCCATAAACTTTGACTCCCCTATAATTCAAGAATCAGTCTATCTCAGCCTTAAATATATTGAATGACTTGGCCTCCACAGCTCTCTGGGGAAGAGAATTCCAAAGAATAACGACCATCAGAAAGAAGAAATTCATCCTCATCTCTGTCTTAAATGGGAGACCCCTTATTCTGAAACTAAATCACCTAGTTCTAGATTTTCCCATGAGGGGAAACATCCTCTCAGCATCTACCCTGTTAAACCCCCTCAGAATCTTATATCTTTCAATAAGATCACCTCTCATTCTTCTAAACAATGAGTATAGGCCCAATCTGCTCAACCTTTCCCCATAAGACAACCCGTCATCCCAGGAATCCGCCTAGTGAACCTTCTCTGAGCTGCTTCCAATGCAAGTATATCCCTCCTTAAATAAGGAGATCAAAATTGTATGCAGTACACTAGGTGCAGTCTCACTAATGCCCTGTACAGTTGGAGCAAGATGTTCCTACTTTAATTCTCTATCTCTCCCTTACAATAAAAGCCAATATTCCATTTATCGTCCGATGTACTTCCTGTACCTGCATGTTAACTTTGTGGTTCATGTACAAGGACACCCAGATTTCTCTGTACCACAGCATTCTGTAGTCTCCCTCCATTTAAATATTTTGCTTTTCTATTCTTCTTACCAAAGTGGAAAACCTCACATTTTCCCACATCACACCCCCAAATGTTTCCCCACTCTATCCAAATCCCTTTGCAAACTTTTTGGGCTGAATTTTCCCTCCAGGAGTGAAAAACGGAAGTCAGGGCTGTTTTTGGGTGCTGACCCCAGCCCCGGGGTGGGGCGGGGGGTAGGGGGAAACAGTCACGTATTTGTGAATTTCCCCAGACTGGCCAATTAATGAAGCCTGGAGACAGGTTCGCCGGTAGATTAAGATCGGCAGGCTGGCTCTCGAAGCTGGAAAACCAATTAGAGGCTTTCCAATTTGAAAGGAGCAGCACACTAACCTACCTGTGTGTCAGAGCAGACCTGCGGGACTCAGTCTGTAGCAGCTGAGCACCTATAAGTAAAGTCCAGGGATTGGAGTGCGGCCTAACCTACCTGGGAGTCGGAGCGAACCTGCGGGGGACAGTCGGGAGCAGCAGAGCACCTATAAATAGAGCCCGTGGATCAGAGTGCGGCCTAACCTACCTGGGAGTCGGAGCAAACCTGCGGGGGACAGTCACCATTTCAGCTGCTGTGAGCCAGTGCGCGCTCAGTTTGAAGAAACTGAGTGAAAAAACAACTGTGACATGACAGGAAACTAGTAAGTTGATTGGCCGATAAGTGCTTAGTGTAAGGGACAGTGTTTTAATAGCCAGCTTAGGACACCGGGTTAAGGAGGTTCTGGGCGCTGCGCTTTAGGAAGATGTGAAGGCATTGGAGAGAGTGCAGAAAAGATTCACAAGAATGGTCCCAGGGATGAGGAACTTCAGTTGTGACGATAGATTGGAGAAATTGGGACTGTTTCCCTTGGAGAAAAGATGGCTGAGAGGAGATCTGATCAAGGTATTCAAAATCATGAAGTGTCTGGACAGAGTAGATAGAGAGAAACTGTTTCCACTTGTGAAAAGATCGAAAACAAGAGGGCACAGATTTAAAATAATTGGTAAAAGAAGCAAAAGTGCCATGAGGAAAACCTTTTTCGCACAGAGAGTGGTTAAGGTCTGTAGTGCACTGCCTGAGAGTGTGATGGAGGCAGGTTCAACTGAAACATTCAAAAGGGAATTGGATAGTGATATGAAACGGAAGAATGAGCAGGGTTATGGAGAGCTGATGTCGACACGATGGGCCAAATGCCTTCTACACTGTAACAATTCTGTGATTCTGTGTTGGAGTGATGAGACCTCTTCTGCCTTTCAGAGAAACATAAAAGATCCCCTGGCATTATTTTGAAGAGTAGAAGAGTGCATTGCAGTGTCCTAGCCTTTATTTATGCCTCAACTAAACATCACAAAAACAGATTATCGGGTCATTATCACATTGCAGTTTGTAGGAGATAGCTGTTTGCTAATTGGCTGCTGCATTTCCTACATTAGAACAGTGACTATACTTCAAAACTTCACTGGCTATCACTTTGAGATATCTTGAGGTTGTGAAAGGCTCTATATAAATGCAAGTTCTTTCTTTTCCAGTTCCACAGTCATTAATAATTAGAGTCCCCTGCCAAGTGACTGTATTTTTCAGATATAAATATGGCTATGATGCTATAGTTCATCTTCCCCACCCCTTGCCCTGTCTAGTGAGGCTACATTTCCAAAGTCTAGCCCTTGCTGAATTTGTCCTCATGTTTCATGCAGTCTACTAATGTAAGAACTGTATTTCATTCAACATCCTTGGAATAAGCACGTAGGCAGTGAGCTAACACAGCTGAAGTTTTCCTTCAAAATCAGTATAACAACAGACTGACCATTATAAAGTTCTCCCATTGAAAAGAGAAATTAGCATAAACCACAGAATAAACAAATAAATTAAAGCTTGTTCTGTGACCGACAATTGATATTCCAGCTGCCACATTGTTACTTGTTGTGGCCAGTATCAGCAGACAGATAGACGAGGAGCTTTATTAAGGCTGTTGATAGAAGAATACGAATGCAATCCACACTGCAGGCAACTTCCCACAACACTGTTATCAACATATACCTCTGACCTCTGAATGCCATGTCATTTGCTCAAAGCAGAATAATGGAAGAGAGCTGCAGGTAACTTGGCCACAACCACATGTTGAAATTTCAAGGTATCAGAGATACTATTGCAGACAGGCAGTGCTGACAGGAAATCCGAATCTGCTGTGTGTCAGTGTTGACAATCTTCGAGAAGAACAGGAAGAATTTAACTGCCAGTTTAAAATGGTAATTTGGGTCTCAAACTTAAAACTAGACAATATTTGTTTATAGAAATTCCCCTCTATGTTACATTTATCCCCTGGCAAAGACATGTTCCCATTTTGACTGGGACAAATCCATCTTTTGAGGAATTTGTAGCCAATTGTGTTCAAATAGAGTGAAACCATCTTTTTTAGAGTTGGAAGTAATCTTCAGATTTTTTTCTCTCTCACTGAGATTAAAAACAGAACATTACTTGTCAGCCATGATAGCAGTATTTGCTAGTTCCAACTGTTCGATACAATATTACATTTTAACAACTATTTTCCAACTTTTTTCTATTTCTTGAAAGCAATTAATTATACTGGAATATGATATCATGGGTGCCAACAGCCATTTTAGTGTCCCCAGTTTTTTTACCCAAGTGGACATTCATGTGTCAAACAAATTCTTGAGTGTTAGCATATTATTTGACCATTGCTGCTTCACAATTGTGCTCTGGTCCTCAGCTGACATCCACATACGTTTCTAGAAGATTGGATTACACTCCCCACCCATGAACTTTCAGTGCACAATACATTTGAAGCTGGGACCATCTTGGTCTCCGCGGGTGAGCACTAGACAATGTGCTGCATTTACCCACTGAATCAATGAAAGAGTTCAAAGGCAGCCTGGTAACTTAAAGTAGGAATTTAAAGTGAAATGCTAGATGGTAGACCAGGGCACTGTAGGATAATGTCATAAGTCCTATTATGCTTTGTAGATACACATTACTTTTAATGGTGTTTCCATGTACTCAAAAGGACTGATTTTCCTGGCCTATTTGCCTGAGTAGCAGCCAAGTGCAACGTACCCAAAGGGCACTACAAGGTCCCACATGGCAGACTGGTTAAAAAAATAAAAGCCCATGGGATCCCGGGAAATGTAGCAAGCTGGATACAAAAGTGGCTCAGTGGCAGGAAACAAAAGATAATTGTTGATGGGTTGACGGGTGGTTTTATGACAGGAGGGCTGTTTCCAGTGGCATTCTACAGGGCTCAGTACTGGGTCCCCTGCTTTTTGTGGCATATATTAACGATTTGGATGTAAATGTGGGGGACATGCTCAAGAAATTTGCAGACAACACAAAAATTGGCCGTATGGTTGATAGCAAGGAGGATAGCTATAGGCTGCAGAAAGATATTGATGGACTGGTCAGATGGGCAGAAAAGTGGCAAATGGAATTCAACCAGAAAAGTATGAGGTGATGCATTTGGGGAGGTCAAACAAGGTAAAGGGAGAATTAATGGGAGAATACTGGGAGGTGTAGAGGAAGTGAAGGATCTTGGAGTGAATGTCCACAGATCCCTAAAGGTAGCAGGACAGGTCGATAAGGTGGTTAAAAAGGCATATGGAATCCTTTCCTTTCTTAGCCAAGGTATAGAATATAAGAGCAGGAACTGTATAACTCATTGGTTAGGCCACAACTTGAGTACTGTGTGCAGTTCTGGTCACCTCATTACAGAAAGGATGTAATTGCATGAGAGAGGGTGAAGAGGAGATTTATGAGGATGTTGCCGGACTGGAAAAATGCAGCTATGAGGAAAGATTGCATAGGCTGGGGTTGTTCTCCTTGGAACAGAGAAGGCTGAGGGGAGATTTGATTGATATGTACAAAATTGTGAATGGCCTGGATAGAGTGGAGGTGAAGGGCCTATTTACTTTTGCAGAGAGGTCAGTGTGGGGGGCATAGATTTAAAGTGATTGGTAGAAAGATTAGAGGGGAGATGAGGAAAAATCTTTTCATCCAGAGGGTGGTAGGGGCTGGAACTCACTGCCTGAAAGGGTAGTAGAGGCAGAAACCCTCAACTCATGTAAAAGGTCCCTGAATATGCACCTCAAGTGTCGTAACCTCCAAGGCTATGGACCAAATACTGCAAGGTGGGATAAGGCTGGGTGGCTCGTTTTTCAGCCAGCACCGACACAATGAGCCAAGTGGCTTTGTTCTGTGCCGTAAACTTTCTATGATTCTATCCAAGCCTCAGTATACCATGAGAGACTTGCAGTAGCAGCAGTGGCTGCTGTGGCTAGGACTAAGTCAAAAAAGACCAGCCTAAAGTTTTCCAACTGATCCAAGGCCAGATGTCCCTGAAAGGAAGAGAAATGATTAACCTGCAAGGCTTCTGCCTGCCCTTTCTAACCCTCTAATTGGAGAATGGCTGGATGGAAGGCCTTAAAGCCTGCTTCATCTGTGTTTCCCTCCAAAAGGCACAATTGCAGGAGTGGGCACGGAGCCACATAAGGAGATATTAGGATCCGGCAAAGACATATCTTTTAATTAGCATCTTAAAGGAAGGGAGATAAGGAAAGAGGAGGAGAGAGAAGAAAAGAGGCGGAGAGGTTTCGAGAGGGAATTCCAGAGCTCAGAACCCAGGCGGTTGAAGGCATGGCCACCAATGGTGAAGCAATTAAAATTAGGAAGCACCACCCTAGGAAAAGGCCCCAGAAGATATAATGGAAGCAGAAACACAGTAGCATGAGCCATCAATGCTCAGTGTACAAGCATTCCCTGGGTGCTAAAGATGTGGAAACCATCACTGTCATGGTCCATCTGGGAGTCAAGTTCCTTGGCACTACGTGAGTAATTCCATTCTCCTGCATGCAATTAAAATGGTGTTGACTGCTGTTCAGATTTTGTTAATGGACACAGCAGAGGCAGAAAGTTTAAAGACATAGCTATTGCAAGACAAGGTGAAATCAACTTTATTTCCGTTTTGACATGAAAATTATGGGCTTCTCTAAAGCACATTGTGAAGTTGTATGAATCAGAATGGCAATAATACAGGTATTTTCACCTTGAAGGGCTTTTGTTTTAACTTATGATTTTCCTCCATTCAGTTCACACTGTTAATTCCTACAGATTTATGAGTCATCTAGGATATTGATTAGGACAATTAGTTGAAGTACCAGACAAAACGGCCATCAGCCTGTCCCTGGCTCAGGGGAAGTTTAAAAATCATTTTGTCAGTTTTAATCTTACTTAAATAATATAGGTGATTAAAGCGTATAATTGCAATAATCCAGAAATTCTGAGCCCATTGAGGGAAATTTCACCACAAGTGTCAGTTAGTGATGATTTCAATGAGAATATGTGCTGCAACCTGCTTTGGAGAACTCCTGCCTCTCTCAGACTGACTCCTGTCACTGCAGCCGACACATTCAAATGTTGTTTCCACTTATACTATGTGACGTCTCTCCTCTCATAATCTGCAGTTCTGTTAAGAGCCAACTGATGGACAGCAAAGGTATCTGAAATGTGCTGAATCTGAATGAACGATTAGAGGTAGTATGAGTCATAGAGTTATTTCTGGCATAGAAGGAGGCCATTCGGCCCACTGAGTCCTAGTTGGACCCTAATCAGAGCTTTATAAAGGTTCAACATGACTTCCACGCTTTTGTACTCAATGTCACTATTTATGAAGCCCAAGATCCCATATGTTTTATTAATCACTCTCTCAATATGTTCTGCCACCTTCAAAGATCAATGCATATGCACCCCCAGGACCCTCTGTTCCTGTTCACTCTTTAGGACTGCGCCAATAAGTTTATATTGCCTCACCCTATCCCTTCTGCCAAAATGCATCACCTCACAATTCTCTGTATTAAATTCCATCTGCCACTTGTATGTCCATTCTGCTATCCTATCTCTGTCCTGTTGCAGGTGTTTCGTATCATCCTCATTGTCTGCCACTCATCCAAGTTTGGCATCATCAGCAAATTTTGTGGTTCTACTCTGTAGTCCAAGATCCAAGTCATTTAAATATAGCAAAAAAAGCAGTGGTCCCAGCACTGACGCTTGGTGAACACCACTGTCTACCATCGTTCAGTCTGAAAAACAACCATTTACAATGACTTGCTGTTTTCTGTTCTTAAACCAATTCTTTTTCTATCTAATTGGACACCGACTCTCCTATTCCATGAGCCTCAATTCTGTTAACCAGCCTTTTATGTAGTACTTTATCAAACACTTTCTTAAAATCCATATAGGCAATATCCACTACATTCCCTGCTTCAACCTTCTCTGTAACTTCATCAAAAAATTCAATTAGATTAGTCAAGCAAGATCTCCCTTTTACAAATCTGTGCTGGCTATTCTTAATTAACTCAAACCTCTCCAAATACCTGTTGATATTTTCCCTGATTATTGTCTCTAAAACCTTACCCACCACTGATGATAAGCTAACTGGCCTGTAGTTGCTAGGACTGTCCTTACACCTTTTCTTGAATAAGGGTGTCACATTTGCCACTGTCCAATCCTCTGTCACCTCCCCTATATCTAGGGAAGATTGATAGCCCTTCTGCTATCTCCATCCCCACTTCCTTCAGCAACCTGGATGCAAGCCATCCAGACCAGGTAATTTATCTACCCTAAGCATAGCCAACCTTTCCATCACTGGAGGAGTTTATAGAAAAAGGGAGGGGCGAGACCATGGACATTTGAACACAAGGATAAGAATTTTAAATCCAAGGCACTGCTGGACCAGATGCCAATGTAGGTCAATGAATACAGATGTGCGGTGCTTGCTGCAAGTTAGCATAAGGACAGCAGAAGGGCTTTAAGATGTGCAGTGGTCGTGAAAGGCGCTACGTAAATGCAAGTCTTTCTTTCTTCCTTCTAATTTCATTTGAGGCCAAATCATCACTTTACAACAGTGTTCAGACAGTGGACTGGATTTATTGTTTTTTCTTTCCTGTTAGCAGTATTGTAGGATTTGTTCCATCAAGTTTCACTATAAATATCAGGGTAACAGCACAAGTGACAAGTACTGTTCAACAAGTACTTCAGAGCTAATCTTCAGGAAACGTAGCCTTGTGTGCGCAAAACACTCTACAACTGCAAACCACCACCCATCACTTTAGGGAGATTATTATTGAAACAAAATTTTTGTCTTAAGACCGCCAAGTTATATGACTCGGGCCCTACCAAATTCACGGCCATGAAAAATGTGTCATGGACCATAAAATGTCGGGTCCTCCGGGAAATCTTGGGTCCTCTGTGAAATCGGCCTTTTCGTGAACTTTGCACATTTTATTCATTGACACAAGGTTCACCTCGCTGATTGCTGGGCATGTTGTAAACATCATGCATTTTAGTGATTGACACAAGGCTCACCTCGCTGATTGGTAGATGAAGAAGGGCTTCCGGTGCAGTGTTGAGAGAAGTAGTCTCAGCTATTAGCGGACAAGTGAGAATCCCATTAGGAGCAAATCAAAAATGGCCACAACCATTACTGCAGCACATGAAGTGAAAGAATTTGGAAGCCGAATTCTGCATGCCGATGGTGGAATACGGTATTGTACAAGCTGCAATGTTTTGTTGAATCACTCACAGAGGGCAACTATTCAGCGCCACTTAGAATCCGAAAGCCATCGCAGCAGAAAGAGAGCATCCAACACTGCACTGCTGGAAAGTGAACACGCAAAAACACAAACAACGATTTCATATCTTTTTAAAAAGTCGACAGGGAGCTCAGAAGATTATCAGTTGGTTACAATGGTGCTTTTGTAAGCGCCAACATTGGAAAAACTTGATCATCCAAATCTGCAGGTATTCAATGTAATGTGCAAAATGGTGCTTACTTGCCATGTGCAAATAAGCTACAACAGGACTATCTACCAAAGGTTTTTGCTACACATTGTGAGGAGATGTAGTTTCAGATTAATGGATATGAGTTTTTTGCAATTATTTGTGATGAGTCTACCGATGAGCAAGACAACTATGTACTGCATGTTTTGTTTGATTTTATGACTGGAAAGGATGAAGATGTACAGTCAGAAAAGCTAACAACAGTGCTTGCAGACTGCACCCACTTAGAAGCTGCTAATTACACCACAGTTTCCCAACAATATTCAAAACTGTTGCAAAATACAGTGCAGATTTCAACAAAGTGTCTGCTTTCATTAGTTACAATGCAACTTACACGACAAAATCTTTCAAAGCTGTGCTCCAAGGTGTAATGCCTAATGCTGTCCATATTAAACGTAATGTACATATAATTTCTGATCAGTGAACTGTGGAAGAGTGAGTTTAGTAAAGTCGACAAACTGGTCAGCTACATTAAAAAGATCTTCAAACACTGCCCTAGCCGCAAACTTCAATACAGGAAACATGTTGCAAATGTAGCTTAAATGGCTGAAATTGGGGAAAAAACATTGCCCTTCCTCCAGAGCCAGTACAGTATCATGCAGCTCACCTGAAATACTACCCAGACTTCCTCTCAGAAGAGCTCAAACTGACACCGAACATACAGATTTTAACAGATATTTTAACCCTTCTAAACGATGCTCAGCTTAATGAGGAGGTTCAGTTTGTTGCCAAGAATGCAACATGACTGATGAATTTAATCACTTGGTTTCAATCCCGACACGTCAAAATCCAAAAAGCTTACAATAAAGTAATGGATGTGATGCTGTGGGTTGAAACACAGACAAACAAACAACACTCTGATGACGCTGAATCAAATGCCTGTGCTCAACAGGTGTTTTCTTGTATGGCAAAGAAGCTCAAACAATATTACTGCTATGGGGAAGAGGCAAGTGAAGAAAAACTGGCTCAGAGGTTTCAACAACCTTCTGCAGTGTTCCCGAAAGCTGTGTGTATCTTTGACCCTGCACAAATGCACCTGTTGATGGTGGATTTAAACTCATTTGATGTGATTCCTGGCTTTGACAAGAACTGTAGGCTTGAGATTGCTATTTATAAAAGCATTGCAAAAGAAGCAGATTGTACTTTGCCACTGCTGCAGTTTCGGAACTCTGTGGAATGCGGAATCCCCCACCTTGCAAGGCTAGCACAGCACTGTCTGACAATTCCAACAAACTCTGTGGATGCAGAGAGAGCTGTGTCTAAATACACAGGTAGTCACAGCACAGAGTCAAGGAATGAAGGAAGAGACAGCTTCAGGTTGCTTCATGCTCATATTCAACCACTGACTTCAGTAAGCAAAGAGTGTGACCTGTTTATAGTTAGCTTTTTACAATAGGTTTTGAGTTTACAATGAATGCCATTTGAAACCAGCAACCTCCCTTGTCTTTTTTTTTGTGTTAAATAGATCATTTCATGAAATTCACGGTTCTTAAAATGCTGTGACTTTGAAATTTGTAAAGTTTGACTGTGAATTTGGTTAGGCCCTATTCATTATATATAATTTAAGTTCAATTATCATATAGTTATAACTGGCAAATTATGATGTTTAAATAGACGTGATCTATATGGAGGAAAAGATCAATACTTATAAACTTTTCTAAAGTTAGTAAAGATGCTGAGTTGCTGAGTTGGAGAAATTTCTCCCAAATGTTCTCCTCTTTCCTCCTTCCCCTTCAGAAAGGAGTAACTCACTTTGGGGTATGGTTCAATAACCCTTAGCTTCCTCAAAGAGATCACTCTTTATGTTTGTACCTCAACAATGTTTTCTGGCAGACTACTCGATATTGTCACGGTCCTGTAATTTTTTTTCAGAATATGCGGTTTGCCTTTAAGGCTTGCAAGGGATCAGTATTGCTTTAAGAGCCGGCAAGCCTTAGGAGTTATAAGAAGGTGCATTTTCATTGCCTTAGAAGCAGACATTTGGAGATGGCAATTCAAAGGGTGCATTCTCGATACCATGGAAACAGCTGCTGGGAGTGAGTATGATGCGATACATTTGTTTCAATTTAGTTTGAACTGACTTTTAGTGAGACGGTTTGTCCTAACAGAACACACAGACAGAAGACACCAACAGCTGTGGTGTTCAGACACCTGAAAAAGAGCACTCAACCATTTAAACTGAAGGAATAGGAATTTAGTCTGTTTAATTATTATCTCTCAAAATTCTAAAAAGTCAAGCCAAGACAGAGATCTGTGGTAATTTAAATTGAAGAAAGGGAAGTTGGACTGTGACAATCTTTTTTCCTTCAAAAACTCTAAAGTCAGATCGATTCTGTTGAAAGTGTTTGCAAGTCATTAACTGTTGAAATTCGCTGGACTTCAAGCAACATTCGTGGGAGAAGGAAAGCATCAACTACTGCTGAAGTTAGACTATGGACTGTTCTACTGTGGAAAACTTCAAACAACATTCTGCGAGGACTTCAAGCAACATTGGACTGGAACTTTGCAAGGACTCTTTTTTTTCTATTTTAAATGTTGTTTATAGCTTCATTGTGTTTAAGAATTTAGTTTTTCTAATTAAAGAGTTAATTTGTTGATTTAAAGACACTTGGTTTGGTTAGCCTCATTCCGGGGTTAATAGATGGTACAATTTGGCTGGGTATTTCTTTAATCTGGGAAGTTTTTAAATTATATGTTAGGCGATCTGTGGAGCAACGGGTTTGAATTATCAGTGCGTCTCTCCCACCACAGTCAGAATCGTATATTTTGATTGGGGGCTTTGACAGGAGCGGTCAGTCATAACAATGTGAGGGGCATAACATCCAAGCCTGATCCTGCCTTCACCTCATAGCCACATACATGTACTTTTTCCAGCAAGGGTTACCAAATAGTAACCCTCATCGATTATTTTCTCTTTCCTGGAGCATGGATACTGCTCTCAACTGCAGGGCTCCTTTGTCGCCTCAGTTAATTTTGGCTAACTCAATAAATTCAGAGATTGAACATGGGCCTTCCATGTTGGAATAATTTAAGACTATCCCCTGCACCATCAAGGGTACTCAAAGGCAATATGATTGTTTTACTTGGGAGATTTGGAAGAGGACTATTGTCAGAAGAACGATTCTGATGTTCTGGAAATAACATAGAGGAGGAGCATGGTAAATATACACAGGGATTAGGTCACAGTTGCTGTGCACGATTCTGAAGCTGTATAGTTGCTAACTGTAGCATAGACGATGAGCTTTTCCAGCCCTCTTATAGTTTGCTCATTCAGGAGCCAGGGAAACAGCTGATCTGTGAATGGGTGAAGTCATTTTCAAGCTTGATCGGGTTTTAACACTGCAGTTTCTCCACAGCAGATACTCCACAGTTTCACTCCCAACACTTACTTCCTCAAACTGTTGCAGCAAAAATAAAAGCCCCACACAAAAGGTCAGAAACTGACTTCCGGATGCCTGGTGCACATTGGTTCTGAGTTTGTCCATCTGTGTCTCTAGACTTGGTCCTATGTGCTACCTGTACAAAAAGAAAATTTACAGAGCTTCGATCACTAATAATGGTCTCAAAGACCATGATTCCCCGGATTCCAGAAATTGGTGTACCTGCCGTGCTAATTGGCCAATGAGCATACCCATGTACCTGGCCCACAGCATATCCTGGGAACACTTTGCTCATGTCACTTGTTATAAGTCCAGCTACACAGAAAGTAGAGAATCCTGGATGACCCTGCAATATCCTAACCCAGGCTGGGAATCAATGATTAGTGCAGGGTAAACGGTTAGAGCAAAGAGCACAGGGTAGAGATTATTTTAAAAGTCATGGGGCTCCCACTGATTACATGAGCCCTGAAGCCACATTCAGACTTTATAAAGTCTGTGACCTTCTTTCCTACCACTGGTTTTGTTAATTTCTTACTCCCCAAACTCTCCTACCTCCTCCGAACCCAACATCACTCCGCCAGTTCGCACCATGCCTATGCAGACTATGCAAAGATTCTCCCATGCCTGCATTCTAAAGCCCAAACTGAATAGTTGACAATTGCCTGCTTCTCTCCCGGACATCAGCTTTTCCAACCCCCATTTGTATTGTTTGCAGTGAACTGTGGGAGAAAGTCAGCCAACTCTTGACAAACTGCTTTCTCAGTCCCTAAGTGAATGGCACAAATGGGGGCTGGAAAAGTTATTTGGCTGCACAAAGAATGGATAGTTGTCAACTGTGTATAATACTGGGTATAGCTACAGTTTGAATCATGAGGAGTTCATGTCCCACTGCATTCCTCAAGTGATTGCTTCTTTATATCTGTCGTACATAAGGCCATTAGGCTTCACTGAAAAAACACTGAATTGTCAAATATCGATCCAAAAAGCTAACAAAGATTCTGAAATCCAATGCAATAAAAAGAAACTTAATTTAAGTAGTTGCCTTGAAGAAGTGGCCTTGGTCATATGTTTTTATTCATGGTAGTTTTTCTGTTGTACATTGTTCTGAGTTGTTAGCTTTTTTCCAAGCTGTCAGATTTTTTTTGAATTTTGTGCATTGGTTTGCATGAAATCATTTAAGGAGGCTGATAGCTTCAGCCTCCTATAGTCAAATAGTTGATTATTTGACCTGTTAATAAAGTGTACCCAAGACAAAGGATGTATTTTAGGAAAAACTCATTGGATGCATGCGGACTTACTCCTTCTTGCATTCTGGTTACAGTTTTTACAGTGCACAAGGTAAACAGGGAGGACTTTTAAAACACAACCAGGGTCATTTTCAACTTTGCTGCCTGGGCAGTAACCTGGCAGGCACAGTGAAAATTGGATGAGTTACATATGGGGTGGATGGTCAGGTCTGCTCCATCTCTTCTGCTGAACTTGCTCAATTTTCATCCCCGTCACCAGGTCACTGCCCAAGTAGCAAAGTTGAAAATTAGCCCCCAAAGAATGTGGATAAATGAATGGCTCTTTAACAAGTTGATGCTGATTACAATTATTCTCAGCTATTGGCCTATGGCTTGCCTGGCCTATGCATCTGACTGAACTTTCTGTTCCAAAATGCAACTGGAGGGAACCCTGCAGACAAAAGGACAGGAATTGTTCTGGAAGATTTGAACAAATAGCCACATATTACAGTATTCGGAGGATACAGACATTACTTCATTACTCTCCATTACTTTTCGCAGGTAAATGGAGAAACAGAGAAAGCAATTTCTTCTCAACAGCAGCAGTCTATGAAGGTGGCTTTATAGGACAGAGCAGCCCAGCATGAGCAAGGTGCAGTGAGCAGCAGAGGTGTGAATTGTGCAGATTGGAGGCTTCTTCACATAGAAAATGGGATTGCAGAGCAAGATATGTGTTAAATTGGTAGCCACGCACCTGTTGCCATGACTATGTGCAGCTCAAGGTATCAGCTGCTCTCCTCTCCTCTCCTCTGACAAGCAAAATGCAGTGAATGAAAGACAGATTCTGCTTGAGCTCTGTAACGTCATATCAGCCAATTACAGCAACACCAGAATAAAAAGGGAAAAGGGAATGTTTCTGATAGACACCGGATTTCATTCTTCATAGAAAATAAAAGCAAAATACTGCAGATGCTGGAAATCTGAAATAAAAGCAATAAATGCTGGAAATACTCAGCAGGTCTGGCAGCATCTGTGGAGAGTGATAGGATCAACACCTCTTTTGTTATCTCTTGCCCCACCCCCGCTTTATTTGCTTAAAATCTTTTACATTTCAGTTGTCAGTTCTGAAGAACTGTCAGTTCTGTCAGTTTTGTCACTTCTGAAGAAGGGTCACTGACCTGAAACCTTAACTCTGCTTCTCTCTCCACTGTTGCTGCCAGACCTGCTGAGTATTTCCAGCATTTCGTGTTTTTATTTCATTCTTCATGTTATCTGTTAAGTATTTTTAATAAATTCGGTTTTGTCCATTCTGTGCTCAAGCAGGCAGAAGGGTTAGTTTCAGAGAGAAAATGGTAAATAGGTGAGCAGTTCTGCATTCAGAGGAGAGTTTAAAAAAAAAACATGAAATGGGAGTTTATAGAAAATGTGTTTCATTTTAAATGAATAGAACTGAAAGGCCGTAGATACTGAAAACATTAGTGGACGAACTGAAAAAATCTGAGTCTGGCCATTGATTAAAAGTCTGCTTGATCCTGTCTGTATTACAAGCTTGCACTACCCTGGAGCCATTCAATCACTGGCTGTGCACAGATTAGACCTGTCAGGTTGTGCCTGCGAGTTTACAGTGAGTGCTTGCCTGAGTGCCTTTAATCCTGCAAGGTTTTTTCAAATGTCAAAACTATCTTAAGGGAAAGTAGGCTTCCTGCTGGGTCCCACTGACCATAAATTGCTTCATCAGATGGAGCAAGGACAAAAGACTGGAACAAACAGATATTTAACAAGAATTGTTCTCCTCCACAAAATGGACAAAACCAACATAAACCACAACACAATCCTGAACCTAACCTCTTAGCTACCCCAACCTCGTATATAAACCATTTCTACTATAATTGTTATATGGTTTTATGCTGGCATGGAAATATTGGTAAATATAGATCATTGTATTAGAGTACAACATTCATTTCTTGCCAATACTTGTACAATGCCAACTCCAGACCCTCTTAGGCAGTATCTTAATGGACTTGAAGAAAGTACTGAAAACTAATTTCCTACCTTTTAGTCTCACTCTACTTCAGTGGATAGAGTAATTTTGGAAGTGGGTTTAGCATATATCATGTGCAGAAAAGGATTTACTTTGCATGAGTCTGGAGCATGCTCCCAAGAAAAAAAAAATGATTTTGATACTTTATTTGGTCTATTTTCCAGCATTGTTGAATACATATATGTAAATATTTTTATGTATACTCCTTCACATCACAGATTTAAGAAAGAACTTCTGATGACCCAAAGCACTTTCCAGGCAATTAATTCAATTTGAAGTGTTGATACTGTTGTGTAAGGAACCATGGCATTCAATTTGCATATGATAGGTCTCATAAATAGAATTGAGATAAAATCCAGATAATCTATTTTAGTGGTGTTGGTTAAGGGATAAATATTGGCCAGGACACCACGACAATGCACCTACTCTTCTTCAAATAATGCTATGGGATTCTTTACATCCACCAGAGCAGGCAAACAGGGATTGGTTTAATATTTAATATTACATCCAGAAGAAGGCACCACCATCCTTCATTACTGCACTTAAAGAGTCAGCCTGGATCATGTATGCATGTCCTAGAGTACGGATTGAACCCACAACCTGCTAATTTAGAGTTGACATTGCTATAACTGAGCCCCACTGACACTTGCCTCACTAAACTAGACAGATCCAACGACAATGACAAATCATAAATTATGCTAATCTATAATCAGCAAAATAATAGACTTGTTTATCTATTTTTGTTTCAAGTTGTTTTTGCTTCACCATTAAACTTTATTGATCCTAGAAATTACTGTTTCCTATACCAGGAGACAAATTCTTCATTCTTTCACATGATATCCAATATGATACACAGGTATTAAGCAATTTAGTTCAAAAAGATTAATACCTCAATTAAATTAAGAGGCAGGGGAATGCCATACAAATGTACACTGGTTTATCTGCCACACTGAATCACTGATAATATATTAGTATATAGTATAAAAATAATTTAAATAGAGTAGTTGCTACACAGCCTTTTAATCTTCATCATCTTGACCTTATGTCTTGTGCTTTTGAAGCCAGGAATTGCTGGACTCCCCCTTGACATTCAACGGCATTACCATCGCTGAATCCCCCACTATCAACATCCTAGGGGCGACCATTGACCAGAAACTGAACTGGAGTAGCCATATAAACAGCGTGGCTACAAGAGCAGGTAGGAGGCTTGGAATCCTGAGGCGAGTAACTCACCTCCTGACTCCCCAAAGCCTGTCCACCATCTACAAGGCACAAGTCAGGAGTTGATGGAATACTCTCCAATTGCCTGGATGGGTGCAGCTCCAACAACACTCAAGAAGCTCGACACCATCCAGGACAAAGCAGCCCGCTTGATTGGCACCCCATCTACAAACATTCACTCCCTCCACCACTGACGCACAGTGGCAGCAGTGTGTACCATCTACAAGATGCACTGCAGCAATGCACTAAGGCTCCTTAGACAGCACCTTCCAAACCCGTGACCTCTACCAACTAGAAGGACAAGGGCAGCAAATACATGGGAACACCCTCCAAGTTCCCCTCCAAGTCACACACCATCCTGACTTGGAACTATATTGCCGTTCCTTCACTGTCGCTGGGTCAAAATCCTGGAACTCCCTTCCGAACAGCACTGTGGGTGTACCTACCCCACATGGACTGCAGCGATTCAAGAAGGCAGCTCACCACCACCTTCTCAAGGGCAATTAAGGATGGGCAATAAATGCTGGCCTAGCCAGTGACGCCCACATCCCATAAATGAATTTAAAAAAACTAGTTTGGATCCCATAAGGGAAGAGATGGTTCATGAAGTTCTCTAGTTATTTCTCTTCATCCCGCATTATATCATAATCATTCTACTCTTCACAATTGGGGTTCAATAAGAATTAAAAGTGGTTCAATGAGCTCACTGAACAACTCTATACAACTTAATTCAAATAAGGGTCACTATCAAGGGAGCAACCTGAAAAAGAACCTAGAGGTATCAGGGTCTTCAGCCACATCAGTCTATCACACTCCCACCAGAGCAGCAAGAAAGCTCACCAACACCCTGGTAGGTCAATGCAGCAGGCGGTACAGAGGCAGCTGCCCCATACATTTCAATTGTCACATCCCCAGAAGTATGGGATAATGTCATGGGAGGGCCAAAACCGGTAACAGTGGCACACCTAAATGTGTGTAAAAATTTTCAATTATGCCAATGAGGATTAAGCATAATACAGTAATAGAGTCATACAGTTATACAGCACAGAAACAGGCCCTTCAGCCCATTGTGGCTGTGCCAGCCATCAAGCACCTAACTATTCAAAACCCATTTTCCAGCACTTGGCCCGTAGCCTTGTATGCTATGGTGCTAAAGTGCTCATCTAAATTCTTCTTAAATGTTGTGAGGGTTCCTGCCTCTACCACCCCTTCAGGCAGTGCGTTCCAGATTCCAACCACCCTCTGGGTGAAAAAATGTTTCCTCAAATCCCCTCTAAACCTCCTGCCCCTTACCTTAAATCTATGCCACCTGGTTATTGACCCCTCCGCTAAGGGAAAAAGTTTCTTCCTATCTAACCTATCAATGCCCCTCATAATTTTGTATACCTCAATCATATCTCCCCTCAGCCTTCTCTGCTCTAAGGAAAACAACCCTAGCCTTTTCAGTCTTTCTTCATAGCTGAAATGCTCCAGCCCAGGAAACATCCTGGTGAATCTCCTCTGCACCCTCTCCAGTGCAATCACATCCTTCCTATAGTGTGGTGCCCAGAACTGTACACAGTACTCCAGTTGTGGCCTAACTAGCATTTTTTACAACTCCAGCATAACCTCCCTGCTCTTATATTCTATGCCTCGGCTAATAGAGGCAAGTATCTCATATGCCTTCCTAACCACCTTATCTACCAGTGCTGCTGCCTTCAGTGATCAATGGACAAGTACACCAAGGTCCCTCTGACCCTCTGTACTTCCTAGGGTCCTACCATCCATTGTATATTCCCTTGCCTTGTTAGTCCTCCCAAAATGCATCACCTCACACTTCTCAGGATTAAATTCCATTTGCCTCAGCTCCGCCCATCTTACCAGCCCATCTATATCGTCCTGTAATCTAAGGCTTTCCTCCTCACTATTTACGAGACCACCAATTTTCGTGTCATCTGCGAACTTACTGATCATACCTCCTATATTCACGTCTAAATCATTAATGTGCACTACGCTGTAATGTACTGTTTAATCTCCATTCATACCCGAGCCTCCAGAAACATTAAGTGGAAATACTCAGCACCTGATGAATTCAGTGTTTATGGTCTCCAGGCAATGGAAGTGGACCTGATTTGTGGTCTGCATTATTTTCTTCTTTTTTTAAAATTCTTTCATGGAATGTGAGAGTCGCTGGCAAAGCCAGCACTTATTGCCCATCCCTAATTACCCTTGAGAAGCTGGTGGTGAGGTGCTGCAGTCCATGTGGAGTAGGTACACCCACAGTGCTGTTAGGAAGGCAGTTCCAGGTTTTTGACTCAGCAACAGTGAAGGAATAGTGATATAATTCCGAGTCAGAATGGTGTGTGGCTTGGAGGGGACCTTACAACTGGTGGTGTTCTCATGCGTCTGCTGCCCTTGTCCTTTTAGATTGTAGAGGTCGCAGATTTGGAAGCTGCTGTCGAAAGAGGCTTAGCAAGTTGCTGAAGGGCATCTTACACATGGTACACATTGCTGCCACGGTGCGCTGGTGCTGGAAAGAGTGAATACTTAAGGTGGTGGATAGGGCGCCAATCAAATGGGCTGCTTTGTCCTGGATAATGTCGAGCTTCTTCAGTATTGGTGTAACTGTACTCATCCAAGCAAGTGGAGAGTATTTTTTAATTGTTTCATGGACATCACTGGCAAGGTCATTTCAGAGGGCAGTTAAGAGTCAACCACATTGCTATGGGTCTGGAGTCACATATAGGCCAGACCAGGTAATTATGGGAGATTTCTTTCCCTAAAGGACATCAGTGAACCAGATGGGTTTTTACAACAATCGATGATAGTTTCATGGCACCATTACTGAGACTAGTTTTCAACTCCAGATTTTTACTAATTAATTGAATTTATATTCCAGTAGCTGCCATGGTGGGATTTGAACATGTGCCCCCAGGACGCTAGCCTAGGCAATTGGATTACTGGTCCAGTGACAATACCACTACGCCACCATCTCCCCTATTCTACCACAGTCCTGACTTGTGACTTTTAGATGGTGGACAGGCTTTGGGGAGTCAGGAGGTGAGTTACTCGCCACAGAATTCCCAGCATCTGACCTGCTCTTGTAGCCACAGTATTTATATGGCTACTCCATTTACACTTCTGGTCAATGGTAATCCCTAGGATGTTGATGGTGGAAGATTCAGCGATGGTAATGCTGTTGAATGTCAAGGGGAGATGGTTAGATTCTCTCTTGTTGGAGATGGTCATTGTTAGCACTTATGTGGTGCAAATGTAACTTGCCACTTATCAGCCCAAGCCATCAATTTTGTCCAGGTCTTGTTGCATCTAGACATGAGTTGCTTCAGTATCTGAGAAATCGTGGATAGTGCTGAATACTGCAGTCATCAGCAAACACCCCCACTTCCGACCTTATGATGGAAGGAAGGTAATTGATGAAGCAGCTGAAGATGGTTGGGTCTAGGACACTGCCCTGAGGAAATCCTAAAGCTTAGATGTTTGGCCTCCAACAACCACAACTATATTCCTTTGCACTAGGTATGACTCCAACCAGTGGAGAGTTTTCCCCCTGATTCCCATTGACTTCAAATTTGCTAGGGATCCTTGATGCCACACTCAGTCAAATGATCCCTTGCTATCAAGGGGAGTCATTCTCACCTCACGTCTTGAATTCAGCTCTTTTGTCCATATTTGGACCAAGGGTGTAATGAGGTTAGGAGCAGAGTGGCCCTGGCAGAACCCAAACTGAGTGCCAGTGAGCAGGTTATTGTTGTTTAAGTGGCACTTGATAGAACTGTCGACGACCCCTTCCATCACATTGCTGGTGATCAAGAGTAGAATGATGGGGTGGTAATTGGCCTTGTCCTGCTTTTTATGCACAGGACATACCTGGGCAATTTTCCACATTGTCAGGGAGATGCCAGTGTTGTTGCTGTACTGGAATAGCTTGGCTAGGGCCACAGCTAGTTCTGGAGCACAAATCTTCAATACTACTTCCAGGATGTTAACAGGGCCCATAACCTTTGCAGTATCCAGTGCCTTCAAGTGGAGTGAATCGAATTGGCTGAGGACTGGTATCTGTGATGCTGCGAACCTCAGGAGGAGGCAGAGATGGATGATCCACTTAGCACTTCTGGCTGAAGGTGGTTGCAAATGCTTCAGCCTTGTCTTTTGCACTGATTTTATTTAGAGATACAGCACTGAAACAGGCCCTTCGGCCCACCGAATCAGTGCCGACCATCAACCACCCATTTATACTAATCCAACATTAATCCCATATTCCAAACACATCCCCTCAATTCCACTACCACCTACCTACACTAAGGTAAATTGGCCATTGTAAATTGCCCTATCAACCTGCAAGTCTTTGGCTGTGGGAGGAAACTGGAGCACCTGGCGGAAACCCACACGGTCACAGGGAGAACTTGCAAACTCCGCACAGGCAGTGCCCAGAATCGAACCCGGGTCACTGGAGCTGTGAGGCTGAGGTACTAACCACTGCGCCACTGTGCCACCCTGTGCTGGGCTCCACCATCATTGAGCATGGGAAAGTTTGTGGAGCCTTCTCCATAGGTTAGTTGTTTAATTATCACCATCATTCATGACTGGATGTGACAGGACTGCAGAGCTTTGATCTGATCCATTGATTGTGGGATTGCTTAACTTTATCGCACCTCATTATTAGGTATACCTGGTGCTGCTCCTGGTATTCTCTCCTCCATTTCTCATCGAACAGAGGTTGGTCCCCGGCTTGATGGTAATGGTAGAGTGGAGGATATGCCGGGCCATGAGGTTCCAGATTGTGGTTGAATAGAATTCTGCTGCTGCTGATGGCCCACAGTGCCTCATGGATGCCCAGTTTTGAGCTGCTAGATCTGTTCTGAATCCATTCCATTTAGCAGGGCAGTAGTGCCACACAACACAATCAACAGTATCCTTAGTTTGCAGACAGGACTTTGTCTCCACAAAGACTGTGAGATGGTCACTCCTACCAATACTGTCACGGACAGATGCATCTATGACAGGTAGATTGGTGAGGACGAGGTCAAGCAGGTTTTTCCCACTTGTTGGTTCCCTCAACACCTGCCACAGACCCAGTCTAGCAAATATGTCCTTTAGGACTCAGCAGCTTGGTCAGTAGTGGTGCTACCAAGCCACTCTTGGCAATGGCTATTGAAGTCCCCCACCCAGAGTATATTCTGTGCCCTTGCCACCCTCAGTGCTTCCTCCAAGTGGTGTTCAACATGGAGGAGTACTGATTCATCAGCTGAGGGGTGGTGGTAGGTGGTAATCAGCAGGAGGTTTCCTTGTCCATGTTTGTTCTGATGCCATGAGACTTCATGGTGTCCAGAGTTAATGTTGAGAACTCACAGGGCAATTCCCTCCTGACTATATACCACTGTGCTGCCATCTCTGGTGGGTCTGTCCTGTTGGCGAGACAGGACAGACCCATGGATGGTGATGAAGGAGAATCGGACATTGGATATAAGGTATAACTGAATAAGTATGACTATGTCAGGTTGTTGTGTGAGTAGTCTGTGGACAGCTCTCCCAATTTTAGCACCAGTGCCAGATATAAGTGAGCAGGACTCTGCAGGGTATGCCTTCGTTGTTTTCGGTGCCTAGCTTCATGTTGGGTGATCCGTCCGGCCTTATTCTTTTTTGACTTCTCTGTAATGGTTTGATACAACTGAGTGGCTTGCTAGGTCATTTTAAGAGGGCCACATTACTGGCCAGACCGGGTAAGGACAGCACCCTCCCTAAAGGGAAACCAGATGGATTTTGAATGATAATCATTTCACGGTCACTATTACTGGGACTAATTTTTAAATTCCAGATCTATTAATTAAATTTAAATTTCACCAGCTGCCATGGTGGGATTTGAACATTTGTCCCTAGAGCATTTGTCAGGGTCTCTGGATTACTAGTCCAGTAACATTACCACTATGCCATCATCCCCATTGAGCCATGAGGAACCATGAATCAAATGCACTCAATCATCTCCATGACCAGAATTTCCTCCTGCACTCCTGATGTGTGAAGCTCTGCACTGGGAACACTGAATCATAAAAATTTAACCCCGCATTCCCTAATGTATCCTCCACACCATTCCTCCTCCCTCAAATTGCATCACACACTGCTCCTCTCACCGCACTAATAGAATACAATAAACAGATGGCGAGATTATGGTTCATGGGTATATAATGATATAAAGCTTACTGTCACAAGTCTAACTACCTAATAAAGCTACTGAACTGCAATAATCTGCATTCTTTCATTGCACTGCACTTCCACTCTGCCAAGGAGGTGAATTGACTGCAGGTGAGCTCTGGTATACTGCTGGGCAAGGAAACAGATTTATATTTGATCGTTTTGGTTGTCAAGTACTAAATAAGTGCATCTTATAATCAATATATTTACTGCTGTTCCATTGATTTATGCTGAGCAGGCATTTCCTCATTTGACTTCTGCTCTTTATTGGAAATTGTGTTTGAAACATTGGTTTATTAGTAGGACACAACATGGTGACAGGAGTATTAAGCAATTGTACTTTATTTTTTCCCTTCAATTGCTGCCTTCTTCTCTTGAAGTCACCAGCTTGTACTGAAGCAGTTTAACAGGAAGCAGCAGCCCTCTACTACCTCTAATCAGTGTTCATGGTAAGCAGTGGCCTCGATATTAAACCCCAGAGCGGGTGGGAGAGGACCAAGGGAGTTAAAAATTAACAAATGGAGTACGCATTCCCATCCTGCTGCATATGCAACCATAGAGCATATTCTGGCAACAGGTATCGTGTTGTGTGGCCAAGGAAAGGATGGCCATCACTATAACATATTGTTACGACCAGGTGAGAAAGGTGTCTCAGGGTCCCTCTCAGCCTTTACCTGGTCTTACAGTAGCAGGGTTTAATTTTATACACACCGTGTTTTTAGCTCCCCCTTGGTGAATCCTTGTCCTCTGCTTTTCAATCATAAGGCAAACAGATTTTCTTAGGTTTAAAGGAGAAAAGTTGAAATTTATTAAACTTGAACTTAAACTCTAATTCAGTTGACGCCCATGGATACACAACGCGCCCATGCTAGCATGCATACGCGATACACACATGCAAATAAAGACAGAAAAGGGAAGAAAAATAAAATGGAAAAGTTTGAAGCAATATCTGAAGAGTTTTTGTGATGGTTCTTCGAGTTCACTGTAGAGTCCTTGATTGTAGATCTTGCTTTGCATTGGGGCCCAGTATTCTTCTTAAACCTTGTTCGCTGTACGAGACTTTTCTCTCTTGGGGTTCATGTGTCTTCAGTGGATTCAGAGGCTTGTGAGAAAGAGATGGGAGCAGACAGGAGAGATCTTCTCAGTCCAGGAGCAAACAGACACTCTGAGTTCAAACTGTTTGTACAATTCAGAAAAACCCTGATTGCCAAGCAGGTTAGTCATGTGACTAACTGGTCTGACCATTTCTTGGATTGTATCACCTTAGCAGTCTCTGGAATGCTCCTCTTACATACAATACCTGGTGATCAAGGTCCATTGTGGGTTGAATGTGTCAGGGAATGGTCCTTTGTTCTTCCAATCACCGTCTGTTAATATGAAAATGTCTTTTCCCACCACAGCTGATCTGTTTAACAAGTCCTTTCTTCACTCCATTAACAGTTTAAAATCAATGTTCATGACAAAAGTAATGTGCCTCATTCTTGGCAGGTGGGGGCCTAGCATGGCAATATTTAAACCTCGCATCCACAGTGCAATTAGGAGCCTTGTTTAAATTTAACAGTTGCTGTAAGGGTTTCCCGGGGCTTGGGAAACCCAACAGTAAAAGGAAGACGGGAACTACCAACTCAGGAAGGTACCATATAAGCGACCAGGATTTTAAAAGGAAATATTTAGGAAAAATATATTTCAGTTCATGTAAATATTTAATATTTACATTTAACATTATGTGACAAAAACAGCAATGCAGCACACTAAAACAACAATGCAGCATGAAGTTTTACTAATCATAGAAAACCAAAACTTCCTCATCACTGCTGTCAGACTCATTATCACTGGTGTAATGTGAATTGTCACTTTCTACAAATAGGAAGTCACCTTCATTGCCCAAGGGCATTACTGATACCACATTTCTTGAATGACTTCACGATTGTCTCGTGCTTCACTAATTACCAAGAATTTCTCACCCGCTCACACGCCTATGAATTGGTGAGCTGCATCATTCGCCCTGTTGGTGTCAAGTCATGATTTGGAGCCTTCATCCATTCGGTCCATTCCTCATGCATGAATGCTTTAAATGGCTTGGTTATTGAAACATTCAGGTGCTGTAGTTGGCATGTAAGACTGCCTGGACTCACAGCTAAATGTGTCTTCAATTCCACAATCCTCTTTTTGTGACCTCAGTTATATGTGCCCAGAACAAGTTATACACTAATAGAGCTGGATTTTTTTTTAGAAGGCCACGTGGACGCTTCGATCACACTTTCTCCACACTTAATCCCTTCTTCATTCATCCATCCCTTAGCGGCGGCCGTAAAAAATAGTGGCTTGCATGTGCGGGTTATTTAAATGGACCTAATGAAAATTAAATTAATTAAAATTAAAGCGGATCCCCCATTCCCCCGATGAAGTGGAGGGGGTGGGCAGTTCATCCCCGGCAATGATGCCAGGCGCCTTTGCGCAGGTGCCATCGCCATTTTTAAAGGGTGTTGAGCCCTTCAATTTTGTTTGCATATTTAAAGTTATCGGCCTTTTAAATTTTATTGGAAAAATTAACATCATGTTTCTCACCCCTGTCCCACCCCCCCCCCCCCCAATAACCTTACAGTTCATTCTTTGCCCTCTCCTCCCACAAAATACTTATCTTCCGTACCTGACCTTCCCCTCCCCCACCCCCTCAAAGTACATGAACTTTTCACTTCAACCTCTTCCCACCATACCCTAGACCAATCGGATTGCTTTGATCCCACTCCCCCACCCCCAACACTGAAATATTTACCTGCTCCCCCCTCCCCACTAGTGTCCCGCATCGGATTGCTGGACGAAGATCCAAAGGCTTGGGAGTCCCGGCCACCTGCATGAATATCGCACTGGGACTGAAAGCGGGAGCGGGTAAGTATTTAATTCAATACTTTAAATAAATTAACATATTTAAATTTTGAGCCCGCTGCCAAGCAACAGGGGTGTCGCCATGAGGCCACGCCGCCGCCAGCAATATGGGCCATTGAGGCCCATGTCGGGACTCTCCTGGAAGCATTTTCCGCCCCCCCCACCCACGCCCCCCAACATCAGGGACCTGTAAAATCCGCCCTGAACAAAAATTCAATGTAGAATTTCATCTTCTGGTACAGTTTTTCACATAAAGATCAGTAACGGCGGCAGTTCTTTGTCATTAGAACAACACGCCAAAATAACAGTGTTGTGGGTCTTCTCATGGCCAGACATTTTTATTGGTATTGTTTTAGAGTCGATAATATCCACAACCTTGTTTGATGGAACAGCAAAAGTTAGGGAAACTTCCATTTCTCCCATGGTTTATTATCCACTTTTTCACCTGTTCTTCCAGCTGTGGTCATTTTACAGCATGCCCACGAAAAGTGTGCTTGCTCTTTTCCATTTTCATTAGTTCTTCCTCTTGCTTCTTCCATTTCCATATTATTTTCTCAGTTAGAGGATGACCAAAATGTCTTTCAGCTGCTCTATTTCCTTGGTCTTTGGCATACCTTACCACTTCCAGTTTGAATCCTATGGTATAAGAAAACTTTTTTTGTCATGTACCCACTGAGTTTTCACCAGATTTTGCAAATAAAAACAACAAACTAATTTCTGTGCCTACCTCCAAAACATGTGCTAACGATCTGTGCTACTGGTGTAACCTTCGGACCATAAAATAGGTGACTTTTTTCCAGCAAAAAAGTGCACCTTCTGTTCCAGCAAGTACGGCAAGTGATTTCTACATCACTCCTTGTGTGCCAGGAGGAGCAGGGGTCTCTGCCTGGTCTCTCAAGGAAGCCTTCAGCCTCCCCTCTGCTGATTGCAACCTCTCTCTACTCCATTGCCATGGTCATCAAATTTCCCTCCACTCCCACCCCAAGTCCAGATCTCTCGCTCTGCCTCTCCCTCAAAGGCTCTACCCTCCATCTCCAAACCCCGATTTCTCTCTCCTCTCCCCTGTCTCAATTGCCAGGGGCTTTTCCTTCTGTGTAAGCAGCCTTGCCAGGTTTTCCCCACACAACCCTTCCCTACCTGCTCATAAATAGTGAAGTCAGTAAGTTTGACCATGGAGGAGATCACAGCTGAACCCAAACATCTTCTCACCCAGAATCCACACACTGGCACTTCGAACTGGGGTCCCTCAGTAATGATGAACAAGGAAGAATATGGGCTGACTTTTCTGTTCCTTAGCTTGGAACACAGAGGCCATTATAGCACTCCCACTGCCAGCCTAGTTAGATCAAGTAGTTTGATGCAGGCCAGGTATCAAACCTGGGACTCCATATCATGTTGTGCCTTTACTTACTGATCCGTTTAGAGAACTTGTACCTGAATATATGTGAACAGGATCAGTACTGATGCACCCTCCCCCTATGTTTAAATGCCTTGCTGGTATACATAGTCAAGGCTCAAATGTGAACAATAACCCTTTGGGTGAGGTAGTGGAAGGCAACTGTTGCCTATGGAACTGTACTCAGCCTTCAGGAGAGGTGGAGAAACTACTGAAAGAGAAAATTAAAGAGAGGAAAAAAATCAGCATGAAAATAAGTTTCCAGTGCAGTCAGACTGCACAAAGCAATTTACAGCTTGACAATGACGAGCCTATCAGTATGAAAGCATAAATCCAATACAGAGACTATAAGAATAAACCTGCTGGTTACTGTGTAACCAATACATGCACAATTCTCTCAAGCTTACAACCAGCAACCTCTTATTGGAAGCATTGCCTCAAAGATTGATGCATGAAAACAGAATCTTACCTTCCTCCTTAGGCCAGGTTTCAGCTTTTAGGTTTAAATATTTTAAAAGGGGACGAGCTTGTTGGGCATATTAGCATTTCCAGTTCTTAAAAACGGTTATGTTCATGAGGAATTTAGAAGCGGTAGCCCTTTAAATCATCAACTTGCAGAACACTTCATTAAAATCTCTTCGAAACTGGATTCTTAAAACAAAAAGGAAGAAAAAGAAAGAGGCCGACTAAGAAAAGCTTCTGCCTCCTCTGGGCAGCTTAATGGCAGGTCTCGCAATGACCCACCTCCAGACAGTGCCTGCAATGAGATATGATCTGGTGAATAACAGATAGAGTAGTGATGACAGAAACAAGTTTATGTAAAAATGATCCCATCAGAAATGACAAATGGAGAGTCTTGCCTAATAAAACATGAGCTATTACTGACTGACAGCAGCATCCTCAAAGTAAAGGGGACAATGTAATTTCAATAGGATGTATCTCTTCAGTTTGACAAGTAAAACACTGTCTCAAATTACCCTAACAATTACAGACTATTATATGTACTAATTTTATGTTTCACTAAGCCACTTTATTGACACTTTCTAAATCCATCTATAAAATGTGCAGGGCTCAATCAGCCATGACTTTAGACCACGTCCTGGCAGGATTAAGCATAACTCATGGATAAAATCAGCTTAAGGTTCAGCAGTGCTGTTTGGATTGATGTATTGAATCTATCCACACATATTAACAAGCAAAATAAAGTGATGAGTAATTGAAAAATAATTAATATTTCCTATCTGCTCAATCACATTTGATGTCAGTCTTCCATCTTACAGACCTCATTGAAAACAACATTGTAGCTCAGAGCACTGCATTTTTATTGACTACCAGCAACATTTGCCTTTCTGCAGAAACATCCAAGCATATGCATTGAACATTCTGAAGCCAGCCTTCAACTATGGCATAATCCATTTTAAAAACTGTCAATATTTGGGTGCAATACCAGTTATGCCTGTAGATGGTGGTGTGATAAGCCTTTGCAATGTTGAAAGATCTGTATACACTGCATAACCCATTACTGGTACTGTATGTTGGCCCTGGGTGCATACAATTGCTCTATAAAAGTGCTGAACACTACTACAGGAATTCTTTAGCTTTGACCACAATGCATCAGTGTGAGGATGAATTTAAAAATAAATCTAGTGTCCAAAACAAACTTTGAACATATAGGGAATATAGTCCTCACCTCTGCTTGAAAAGTGAAGCTAAATGCAGCCATTGTGTAAGCTCGAATCAGCTGTTGACATGTAACAGTAACCCCTCTGACCCCAATAAGAAATTCTATCTGGTCAAGCTGGTGTCCTAACTCCCACCTCAATATTGTACCTCTCCCCTTTGCTCAATAACTTTATTAATTTCCTTTTAAAATCTCTATCCATTTTTGGATGATATTTGAGCTTTAATTACTCAGTAAGTTTTCTGTGATGAGGCCTCTGGGCCATTCTGGTCATCACTAGCCTCAACTGCATCCATCACTCAAACAGGCTGGGCATCCTGATCCCCAAATGGTTCTACCCTCCCAGTGCTAGCCTACATTTTGAACTCCAGCTGCCTGAATTTCCAGTCCCGATGATGATGAGGTTGCCTGGAACGTTCCTCAACTCTCTCTCTCTCTCTCACCCTCCTGGTTCTACCTTTGGAGGTCCAGTAGCCCTCACGTCAGTCATCCCACTCCCCCAACCCCCATCACACACCACCCCACCTAACCATCCCCACCCGCCACCCCACCCCCCCCACACCCCCACCACCCCATGGTTGAACAGCTTCCAATCCCACAGCAATCTTCCAGGTGTGTTTTCAGGCAAGCATCTTATTTCTCTGCCACCCACAATCAATCTCCATTCCTCCTATCCTGTCACCTGTCTCTCTCCACCACACCCTCTATGCCCCCTTCCCTTTGATCCCTCCCTCCTATGCCCAATTGTGGTCCCCGTCTCCTGCCATCCTTCCCCACCTTGTCATCTCCTCCCTCCTGTCATCATCTTCTATCCTTCCTCACCCATCTACCCTTTCTCCCTCTCCCTGTTCTTCCCCTCCTCTTCTCTCACCCTCCTTTCCACCCTACCTCCTCCTCCTCCCATTTGCTTCCTCCCCCACCCTTGTTCCTTTATCCCATGCCCTCTAATCCTGCTTGGCCTGCATTCTTTACTGTGTCTTGACTTTCTGTTTGGAATGCCACAGAACATCAATTAGCTGAAAATATAATAAATAAACTAGAAACAAATCAATTTTACATTTCCTCTGAAAGCATTGTACTGCACAATCAGAATTCTTTCAGGATTGTCATAAATAAGATCCATAAATGTTATTACAAGCATTCAGTCACGGTTTGCATTATTTATGCATCTGGCAGTATAATTATGAACATATTTAGAAGCTTCTTCAGTATGTTTTGATTGGCACAATTGCTAACTTTATTCAGACCCTTTATTCACTGGTCATTTAGTTACACTGGATATCTGTCAACTATTTCTTATTCCACTTTTCACATCATTTCGAGTCCTTACTTCGCCTGCTTTCTAATTCTGATTTTATAAAAAGATTGCTAGCTTAAATGCAGAGAAACCCCATTGCAACCAGATAAGGTTATCAGGCTCAACTCTGCATTTGCAATAGCAGTGTTCTTACAAGCTTTAGTCAGCATATTGGTACCAAATTACCAGAGAAAAAAACATACTTAGGTCAATATTATTAAAGATGTACCAGGCTTAAAATATTGGACAGAAAATTGGGGCAAGGCCAGGGGCAATGCACATCTGAATTCCTTTTATGCATCTTGGGGGGGTGAAGTTCTACCTAGGAATGCAAATTTATAAAATGGCTCCCCTTATGTGATGGTTTCAATTCTTCACCTACAGTAACAGAGCAGTATCCTCAGAGACAACTTGGGTTTGGAAGGACAATATATACGTGTGGACTGATGGACATTTTTCACAGTTGGAATGAACATTGTGTAAAAAAAAAGTAAAAATCCAGCATTGTTTTACTGAAATCATCGTGACAACACAATTTGTAATAAGCACAAGACATATACAAATAGCCTTTATGCCCACAAACACAAAGGAAAATTAGGCCTCATATTTATTGAAAAATGCATTTCTGGAGAGAAAAAATTGTTATTATCTTTTTCAGGCAGTCATATAGGTATCAGACAAACTGGCAAGCTTCTTCAAAGATCTAGAAACGAATAACGAGTATTCCCTGAAAACTAAACTGTCAAGAAGTTCCTCTGGGTACCACAATTCCAAGCATATAGCTGTTCTCATGAACTGTCTGCTGACAATGATCATAGTGTTAGTTGAGAAACAGATACCTGCACACAGTATCAAGGGAGCAACTAAGCTCTAACTGTAACACTCAAACCACAATTTACAGGAGAATAATAGAACATAAAGAGACATCAGCTGGAAATTGTTCACTGTCTATAGGTCTTCATTAAAAAGGAGTTGAGCTGGCAGATTACTAGCTTGTAAACGAAGACCTTGTTAAAGAACATCCTGAGTCAGAGCAGCATGTTAAATATAATGTAAATGAGCTCTGTAGTTTTACAAAAGCGAATACATCAAACAATGTCACAATTGACATTTCTTTTAGTAGCCAACTGAAGAAAAAGAGATCTCTGAATCAGTTTTAGCACTTCCTGTGGCAGTGAGCTTAGCTTCCCATTGGTACTTTGCAGTATCTAGCTTCTGTCTGCCTGCCTGCTTCTCAATCTCCAGGATTTAAAGCCCTTGTGGGTGGTTAATGTAAATCGAGATCAAGTTGATAACACCCAACTTGTCTTAACTAGTTCTGGGGTTAACTTAAGGCCAATTCAAAGCAGCGCTTAATATCATTCAGAGAGTATGGAATGAGATTGGCCATTTGCCACTTCAAGCCTGTTCCTATCAGGTCGACTCGACTTATTTATTTTCCTGAGGAAAGGTTCTGTTAATTTTACTTGCTCCCAGGAAAGTTGAACGTAACTACAAAATAACTATCTAAGCCTGCATGGTTAACAGTTAATGCTCTACATCCATCACTTCTACACATCTCCCTTTTCTTTTCTCTTCTCTTCACCTAAATGCAATGTGTTGTTCTAAATGCACATAGTTAACAATTAAAGTTTTAAGTTACTTTGGAGATGGGGTGGAAGCATTCCCCCCCCACCCACCCCAGTGGCTTCACAGGAAACACACCGCTTGATATGTTATAAAAGCAAAATACTGCAGATGCTGGAAATCCGAAATAAAAACAAGAAATGCTGAAAATACTCAACAGGTCTGGCAGCATCTGTGGAGAGAGATGCAGAGTTAACGTTTCAGGTCAGAACTTCAGAACTGACAAATATTAGAAATGTAAAAGGTTTTAAGCAAGTAAAGTGGGGGGGGGGGGGACAAGAGATAACAAAAGAGAAGGTGTTGATAGGTCAAGGTCACAGAGAATAACTGACCAGAAGGTCATGGAACAAAGGCAAGCAGTATGTTAATGGTGTGCTGAAAGACAAAGCGTTAGTACAGAGAGGGTGTGAATTGACTGTAAAGCACAAAGCACTCCAAGCACAAACATTAAAAAAAATTTTAAAAATAGAAACAGTGGGTAGTCACAGTAGAAACAAACTAACCAAATTTAAAAAAAACTAAAATAAAATAACCAAATAAAAAATAATTAAAAAAAATAAACATAAAAAGGTTGGGGGGGGGGGGGGGGGCCCGTCATGCTCTGAAATTATTGAATTCAATGTTCAGTCCGGCAGTCTGTAGCGTACCTAATCGGTAAATGAGATGCTGTTCCTCGAGCTTGCGTTGATGTTCGCTGGAACACTGCAGCAATCCCAGGACAGAGATGTGAGCATGAGAGCAGGGGAACATGTTGAAATGGCAAGCAACCGGAAGCTCGGGGTCATGCTTACGGACTGAGTGGAGGTGTTCCGCAAAGCGATCACCCGATCTGCGTTTGATCTCCCCAATGAAGAGGAGACCACATTGTGAGCAGCGAATACAGTATACCAAATTGAAAGAAGTACAAGTAAATCGCTGCTTCACCTGAAAGGAGTGTTTGGGGCCCTGGACAGTGAGGAGAGAGGAGGTAAATGGGCAGGTATTACACCTCCTGCGATTGCAGGGGAAGGTGCCGTGGGAAGGCGACGAGGTTATGTTATGATCCATACAGTCTGGGAAGGTCTCTGGTTTAATCCTTGGTCTGTGCTATTACCAGATATTAGTTAGAGCACAGATGAGAAGTTACAAGTAGCCCAAGTTTGCTGACTTAGGAAGGGGGAAAACTAAATATTACGGTTCTTACTACAGATCGCTGATACACAATAAAATGTTATGAAAAACCTGTAACCATCAGCTGAAGACAGGTTTCAGCTCTGATACCCCTCATGATCCACATCTGTCGATGCTCACTGTCTAGGAGACAATCTGCAAAATAATAACACACACAAAGGCTGCTGGCACTCATCAAGTCCTATCACAACATTACAGTGCTTCAAAAAGTATTACATTGGCTGTAAAGTACTTTGGGACATCCTGAGATTGTGACTGGCACTATAGATATGCAAGTTCTTTCTTTTGTTTTTCCCTTTTTTTCCCAAAAATATACTTTATTCATAAAAATCTGTAAAAAATACATTACAAAACAGTTCAAAACAGCACCAAGTTGACATTCCAAAAAGTGCAAAGGAAATCAGTTTTTTTCAATACAGGAGTGAGTTGCCTCACAACCCTTCCATTTTACATGCCATGTACATTTTACAGCAAACCCATATTTGGTGTATACAGCCCGAGGGCTTTTTTTCTTTAATTTCAAAACAGGATGGTAAAAGGAAAGAAGGAACTTGTATTTATATACCTTTCAGGTGCTTAGGATGCCCAAAGTACCTCACAGTCATTTTTGAAGTGTGGTCATTGTGGTTTGATGGGCAAATACAGCAGTCAATTTTCACTAGCGAGGTCCCATAGACAGAACTGAGATGAATGTCCAAGTGATCTGTTTTTAGTGATGTTAAATGGGCTCTGAGACCGCTGATAAGTCCAATGCATGATCTGTAGTCTCTGCCACGTGAGGGACAGGTGGTACTTGAAGGATCAGGTAGATGAGTAGATTGGAGGCTTGTGCGGTCCCTCCGATGCCTCAACTTCACCTCCGCATGTTCCCAATGAAGTCCCTCGAGGTGTATTATGCCTTCCCGAATGAGGTTGCTCCATCCTAGGACGATCATGAGCCAGGGATTCACACGAGTTGATGGGGATGCTTTGAGAATATCTCTAGAGCGTTTCCACTTTCCTCCTGGGAGTCTCCTGCTGCGACCAGTTCTGAATAGAACAGCTGCTTCAGGAGTCTGGTGTCAGGCATGTGAACAAAATGTCCTGCCCAGCGGAGCTGGTTTTGGGTGATTAGCACCCTGATGCTGGGCAGGTTGGCTTGGGAGAGGACGCTGCTGTTGGACCGTCTTTCTTGCCACTGGATTTGGAGGATCTTTCAGAGATACCTCTGGTGCTACTTCTCCAGTGCTTTGAGGTACCTGCTGTAGGTTGTCCAAGACTCCGAAGCATATAGGAGTGCAGCGATCACTGCTGCCCAGTAAACCATGATCTTTGCCTTGGGTTTGAGATCCACCTGTACAAGCAGACAGGGCCTCAATTTACCATCTCATTTGAATGGTGGCATCTCTGATAATGCTGCAGCCCCTTGAAGTTTCAATCTTGATTATGAGTTTGAGTCCTGAATTAGAGCTTGAACTTATGAACTCCTCTCCCAGAGGCAAAAGTGCTCCCACTGCACTAAAAATGACACAGAAGGGGAAAAAATCTTGGAAAGCTAATTAGTTTTTAAAAATGGCTATCTAACCTTGATTTACTTCCCATGAGTGTGAAGAACTCAGAAGATCCTACAAACGTGGTCTTACTTGGAGGAGGACACCCTCTGTGTGGTATAGACCGTCATAAGGGTTCTCCTCACAAACTGGGTCCAATTATTCACACACATGAAAGGAAAACTCCGGGCCCCTAACAACTTCCATTTGGTACACAGGACACTCCTTTAATATCTGGTTCTGATCACCAGTTCATTTCGTCCTTTCATCTAAAGAGGATGACTTTTCAAAGTGAGCCATTTTCCCCTTGCCCGACAAAAGCTATTAGCCACCCTGCAGAGCTTGTTAGCGGTGCCATTTCTTCAGAAGATGGAAGTCAGGATGCCAGTCATTGCTGCAAGATATTATATGGGAAACTGGGAGGTCCAGGCATTACAAATTACCTCTACCAAAGTGCAAGACAGCTGGCGACATACAGAAAAAGCCTCTTATTACCAGAAAAAAAGATTTATTTGTGAAATTTCCCAATTATAAAATGAACAAAAATCCTCTCATGTTGACATTTCTAGTTTCCTATGTAGCTTTGCCAATTAGGTCATGAAGACTCTTGGCAACACCATATATGAACATTATTGGATTCAAAAATCATTGATTTCATCTTTTCTGGCACTTGATTCAAAAATAAACATTGACAGCAGTTACTGAGCAATAGGACCACTGCAGAACTAAGCAGGCATGGCAGGTTTGTTCAATTGAGACCCAACAAGCAATGGTCAGGTAACAATCTGTTAAGAAATTAACCACATCTGGGACAGGAAATTTCTAGTACTGATTAATGCCAGCATGTATTGTGGAATGCAGCTTTGCAAAGAGGTCAGGCAACATGTGGTGAAACTACAGCAAGGCCATCTTCAATTTGCCAACAGAAAACACGAACATTAACCAGTGACTGATGTTATCGTCTGTGAAGGGAGTAGTTAGAAATTGCATGGAACTTAAAAGTATGTTTGAAAATTAAGCCTTATGAAGGAAATGTATCTGCAGAATTTTTCTTACAATTATGAAAATTTACCAGTAAGATGAAAGCTTACAAGGCAGCTAAGAGAAGTGCAATAAAGCTTATGTTCTCCTAAATTTCAAGATAATAGCATGGCTTTAAAATTGGGCTCAATGCTTTCACATCGGTCAGAACGCCTCTTCTGTTTTCTCTTCCTCTTCTGCCCCAATTTATTGTAGTTTTTCAGTTTCAATTTCATTTCTCCTGAATCCTGATCATTCCCTTTGGCTTTCACCATGCACTGGAATCTCTGTGTCTTTCTAGCCCCAGGTCTTGATCATATTTAAGCAGCTGTGATCGTGTTCACTTTGGCACCAAGATCAGTCGTCCTGACCAGAATCTCATTCACCATTTCTAATTTATTTAATTCCACTGTTCCTAATTTATTTCGGTCCTGTCCTTGCCCTAGCATTCAGTTCCTGATTTCTCTCATTCCTGTGTGGCATATGTGAAGTCAAAGTGAGTCCATCCTGTCCCCACTGGAGCTCTGCAGTTTCAGATTTCCTTCATTCCTGTCCCTGCTCTTATTGCATTGCCCCTAATTTCTCCTAATTCCTGCTCTGCCCAAACATTTTCTTTATTCCTTCCCTGCACAAACTCCTTTTGACTCCACAACGTTTTGGTGCTCCTGTGCAGAAATCTTTGGAAGCTTCTAAGCTATGTTACTGGCACACTGCAACAGCAGCATGCCACCTTTTGACATTTGCTTATACACAATTCAAGCTGAATGTTTCACGCACCAAAATGGAGTTTGAGCATGTCAGAAGACAATGTAGGATTACTGTGTAAGTACTGAAATTCTGACAAATGGCTTATTGTAAAATAAAGGAAACGGAGACAATCTTGCCAACTTTGATGGTTAATGTATAGAAAGGATTCTAAAGGGATTTTGGATTATTGTAAAACTCAGATCAGTGTTATGCAGGAGACAGTAGCTTTCTAATCAACGTAATGGATGCTTTTCACCTGGTAGTGTACAGTAGATGTACTGCAGCATATGTGGTCTGGCTTGATGCAAGTTCCTTTACAGTCCAAGTATGTCCCTGGCTGGCTGTGTGTACATTCAATCCTCCAGCAAAGGCAAGGCATGCCCTCAAGAATTACAGACTGACATTTTGCCAGCCAGCTACAGGATTCTTGGACTTGATGTCTGGAGCAGGCAAATGTATACCATTTCCAGAAACGAGACTGAGCGCCAGAAGACTGCCACTGACTACAAACAGTGGTTGTCAATAGTGAGAGCAGAGTGTTGAGCCTGTAAGACTAGAGGAATCAAAGTTAATGTATGAGGATCAGTGCTGTGCACACAATAAGTAACATGTCAAGCTGCAGGCACCGCCAACCAGCACATAAAGTGCCATAACAAAATTTGTCTTTATGTTCCCGTATTTTCTGGCATACAACACAGAGCAGACATTTTAAAGTGAATCTATTTCAAATGGCACACTCCAGGTATTGAGGAAGGGATCTAGGGAATGGCATACAAGATTCTGAGGCAATCCAGCTTTGTTAAGGATGAGTTTGAATTCTCTGCTGGATTTTTGCACATATACCAAATGCCCAACAATTTTGAGTCAATACAATTTTGAAGAATTTACTCATTGCATTGCCACCAATCTGTAAATTACATTTATCCCCTCTTTAGGTCTCCTTCCAACCCCCCACCCCCCGCCCCCCACACACACACCATTGTCATACTGATAGAAAAAACATGACCTACTCACAGATCAATGCCACTAGTGCTCCACAGCCAGCAATTTTACAGCATTTCATTTTCAATCAGGTTTGCTGCTCATCCCAAACTTCTATAGATACCCAATATTCTCCTTCAAATATTCCACTTGACATTAAGCCCCCTACTTCCATAATATTACTCTCAGTTTATGATAAACAAAATCATAGGAATTAGAGTCAGTAAATAAATTCTGATATTTTCCCCTGTTTTTTTCTTAGATTGATAAGTAATTTGAAGCATAGATGTCGTAAAGAGGCAGTTTATTTACTAAACTAAACAATATTCACCCAAAAAAAATTATTCTGTGTGACACTGTAACTTTCAGCACAATGCTGTTAGCTTTCAACTTCATCTTCACTTCACTTTTGCAGAGAACTAGTTTAAGACAAGACATATAATAATTATTTGAACATTATTTAAAATTCTTATAAATCAAGGGAACCAGGAGTAATACGATGTTCCCTGTAAGATTACACTGCAAACCAAGGGAGCTGCAGACAACCAGCATTGGTATAAGATACTTTAGCTGCAGTAAAAAGACCGACTCTTTCCTCGGGTTTGAATCAGATTTGCAGGTTATTTATTTGGAGGTGATTGATCTGACGACAAGAGGTTATAAATAAATTGAAACATTCCAGCTTCAAAAGAAACTCTCCTAACTAGATCAAAAATCCACTAAAGACTGACTAGTTTGTGTGTGCGTCAAACCAAGTATGACTGCTCATGTGCCCACCTGTGGAAAAGGTGTGAGTATGTCTATGCATCCATATATGTATTTTTTTTATTCATAGGATGTGAGCATCACTGGCAAGACAAGCATTTATTGCCCATCCCTAATTGCCCTTCAGAAGGCGGTGGCGAGCTGCCTTCTTGAACCACTGCAATCCATGTGGTGTAGGTACACCCACAATGCTGTTCGGAGAGAGTTCGAGGATGTCGACGCAGCGACAGTAGGTCGCTGTGCATGTTCACATGCAAGTGATTTTCTTTACTTATATCAAAACAAAGACAGAGTTTGTATTTATATTGTGCTTTTCATGACATCCATAAGCAGTTCACAACCAATAAAATGTAGTCACTATTGTTATGTAGGCAAATACAGCAGCCAATTTGCCCACAGCAAAGTTCCATAAACAGCACTGAGATAAATGGCGAGTTAGTCTATTTTAGTGATGTTAGTTGAGGTACAAATATTGGCCAGGACACCAGACTCCCCTGCTATTCTGCAACTGGCATCATGTTACATTCACCTGAGAGCGCAAACATGCAGCTTAAAAGGCAGTACCTTCAACATTTCAGCTTCGCTCAATAAGTGTCAATCTAGATTGCATGCAATTTCTGAAGTAAGGCTTGAATCCACAACCTTCTGACTCATAGGCAAGAGGACAACCACTCACGTAAGACTGACACCTATGTACTTGTGCATGTATGTGCTTCTAGGGGTGTGTACACATCTGTGTCTGTACATATACATAATTGTGTGTATGTGTGGCTGTGTGTGTGCATATAATCATATCTATTTATGCTTAAATAAAAGCACATAAGGACGAAGGAAGAGGCAAGTAAAAATAACAGACATAGCTGGAAGCCATCCAGAGATCAGACACCCACCTAGTACATTTTCAGATTTGAAACTGTGCAGATGACACAGCTAAGTCTGTAACTGCTGTCGTATTTAATTAGTTCTGAAGTACAGTGCAGAACCTAAAGGGTCTCCTAGGTCTACAGTAGTGTGCAATGCACGCAACAATCCTAAGTCACAATTTGACAATCTGCAATTTGACAATGTGGCTACACTTATCACCAGCAAAATCTGACAGATTAAACACGGCTGCTTCAAATGTTATTGCACTTCATGCTGCTAGAAAGCTTAACATTACAAGTGCTCATGTTGTCAGATAGGTTGTACTGGCCTTTATATATAAAATTACAAGTTTCTAATTTCCTATGTAACCTCACAGGAAAAGTGGGATCACTAATATGGCTCCTCCTCTGATCAGGCCAAGAGCAGCCTCATTTTGAAGTCTTTAAGGGGTCTTCATTCAAAAAAAATGTTTCATATCAGAATTTCAATCTAAATTAACAACGAGAAACCAAACATTTATCCAAACTTACATCAATCATGCACAGAACGATTACATTTAAATTAATGATTTGTGCCTGACCAAATTGTAACTTGCTTCCCACCAGAATCATTGAAGGAATGCTGTTTTGTTGAAACAGTGGAATGGTGTTCACTTCGTAACTGTATGTTCGAGAACTCAAAAAGCCTGATTCATTGTTGCTTAATAAAAGCAGTTGGATTGAGCTAAACACACCAGGGAGGCCCTGGATTCAAGCCTTAATCTATTCAGAGTTACTGGATCTTACCCTGGCCATTAATAGTGGGATACAACAATAGATCTCAGCACCTTTGTGCTAAGAAGGGCAGAGTGGTGGGAGGTGGAATCAATCAACTAACTCACAATGAATGCTAAAAGATGTAAATTTGGACAGTGACTGAAAATAGGATTATACTCAACTGTGATGCCCCCATGGTCAATTAGTAAGACTCACACATGAATCCTGTGCAGGTGCTGGAGGGCTACCTTTACCTTTACCCATGGGGACTATAGCCTAGTTATGTGTACCTTCCTTCAGGAAAGAAGATTAGGGTAAAATAATAGGAAGCTATTTCTAAAAAAGTGACTGTTTCACCAAACAGAATTTTTCCTTACTCTATGTATAGATATGGGCATATCTGTTCAAACAAGTCTGTTCTATTAAAAGAGTTCTAAAATTATCCAGAAATAGAAAGTGTGCTTATATTTGCCATTATGTCATATTTATAAACTCAAATGAAGATCCATTTCACAGAGAGCTTACTCTTTCAGACCATTTCCTAAAACAAATTCCATTGGTCCTTTGTTTTTTTTCCGGCAGCTCAATGTCCCTACCGAGTGCTGAAAGCTGTACACTGAACAGGTGCACAACATTCACAGTTTCCCCACAATAACTGTTAGTGTAACTGTGTTGCCTTAGAATTAGACAGCAATAATTAGCTGAAATAAACCATCTTTAATGAGTGATAAGCAACATGGACCAATTGTTAAGGTGCTATAACCCATGCCCTGTAAACAATGGCACACTATAAAATGGAAGCATTTCCAAGGTCAGATTCTGGATCATCAGAGAAGTGCAAAGGCCATACAGCAACCTCCCAAACCCCCCGCCCCCCACCCCCCCACAATTATCATTGAGAGGTGCTACGCTTTCTGAAATGCATTCAAAAAGTAAACATGAGATATGATCTGTATTATTTTGTTCCAAAGGAAGAGCAGAGAAGGTACAGTCTTGTCATTGTTACTTCCATCTCAATTTGTCAACACAGTAATAAATCAGTGATGGATTTCTTCCAAACTTTGCAGATAAGGCAAAGGGTTTATACGGTGGGTGCGTTAGAGATTGGGGTAGACCTAACTACGTCACTACGTTATATATTGCTTTTTATTTGAAGAATGGCAGTTTCCAAATAATTGATTACTGCTCTAACATTAAAATGGTATATAATTAACTTCATTGTGGTGATGCTTTAGCTTCATATGATGTCCCTATCCTATTGTACATCAGCCATTTTGAAGATCCTTCGGTTGTCCACCTCCTTCTGGAATGTGTCTTTGCAAAGCAGACATACAAGATAATCAGAGGGTTAGATAGGGTGAATAGTGAGAGTCTTTTTCCTCGGATGAGGATGGCAAACACGAGGGGACATAGCTTTAAGTTGAGGGGTGAAAGATATAGGACAGATGTCAGAGGTAGTTTCTTTACGCAGAGAGTAGTAGGGGCGTGGAACGCCCTGCCTGCAACAGTAGTAGACTCGCCAACTTTAAGGGCATTTAAGTGGTCATTGGATAGACATATGGATGTAAATGGAATAGTGTAGGTCAGATGATCGGCGCAACATCGAGGGCCGAAGGGCCTGTACTGCGCTGTAATATTCTAATTCTAAAAAAAAGCAGATGTGGAAAGAGATGCAGTGGTTTTTGTTGAGGTTCATCCCAAGCAGTTCTGTAACACAGGAGGCTGTGCTCTACGGGCTGTTCCCAGGGACGCACACCGAGATAAACATCAACTGCTGCTGGAGGACCATCAATTCGGTGAAAGACGCTCTTTGGTCTGCTCGAAATTTGCTGGTCTTCCAACGCAAAGAGTTATCCACGACCGAGTGTTGCAGACTGGCGCATTCCAAGGTCCAAGACTACGTGCTGAGGGACAGACTAAAGCTTTGGGCAGCCACTGCAAAGGCTCAATGGGGAAAGACCACAGTGTAAGGTCCTCCGACCAAAGTAAACTGAGGGGCTGGACCCATTGAAAACCCCTCAGGCTGTATACACCAAATATGGGTTTGCTGTAAAATGTACATGGCATGTAAAATGGAATGGAAGGGTTGTGAGGCAACTCACTCCTGTATCGAAGAAAACTGATTTCCTTTGCACTTTTTGGAATGTCAACTTGGTGATGTTTTGAACTGTTTTGTAATGCATTTTTTTTTTACAGATTTTTATGAATAAAGTATATTTTTGGGAAAAAATTTTTTTGAAGATCCTTTCATCATGCCTGTTTGAGGAATGTGTCAGAGTTACTCAATTTGTCTCAACCTATTACATAATTCATCCTGCAGCATTCATTCACCAAATCAGATCACTGCATTTATTATTTGTTTCCAATAAATTGCTCCTTTTCAGGCCAAGTGAAATCAGCTTTATTCAGCATATCAGATAACCCTGAAAACAAATGACATACGATGAATTATTGATCAGCAATGTCTAGAACCATGAGGTTCTAATTCTAGGGACTTGTAGCTGTGTTATTGATCAAATTAATTAATGTCAGTCTACATAATACACTGACTTGTGCAATAGTATCATGAATAATTCAGCCACTTCGAGGATATCAAATATTCCTTAGTTGAGTGTACAAAGGGCGGCACAGTGGCGCAGTGGTTAGCACCGCAGCCTCACAGCTCCAGTGACCCGGGTTCAATTCTGGGTATTGCCTGTGTGGAGTTTGCAAGTTCTCCCTGTGTTTGCGTGGGTTTCCTCCGGGTGCTCCGGTTTCCTCCCACATGCCAAAGACTTGCAGGTTGATAGGTAAATTAGCCATTATAAATTGCCCCTAGTATTGGTAGGTGGTAGGGAAATATAGGGACAGGTGGGGATGTGGTAGGAATATGGAATTAGTGTAGGATTAGTATAAATGGGTGGTTGATGGTCGGCACAGACTCGGTGGGCCAAAGGGCCTGTTTCAGTGCTGTATCTCTAAACTAAACTAAACTAAACTAAAAGGTGCGTCAACACAACAACCATAAATGATCACTTAAAATTAACTGTCCTTTGTATGAGCGCAATCAAGATTCTTGATAGTTTTCTAAGAAACTGGGAAAACAGGTTCTTGACATCAGCTCCAAAGATTTCAGCCTGATCTCATCCTCACTTTAAGATGCTGCCTGACAATGCTGTCTGAGCAAGGCACATTCTGACCATAAGCTATCTAGTTTTGTCTATTCTACTCCAGTCTTAAAAAGAGCCAGCCAGCTTGTAAAGATCTCCTATTTACACTTCCCATTTATTTATTTTAGGATGAAATTTAGGGGAGAATTTTCTGAGCTCCCTCTCTATCCCCTCCTTCTCTCCGCCACTCTCTCCACCTTAGAACCTGCCCCTTTCACCAAGCTTTTGGTCACTCCTCCTAATCTCTCTTTCTTTTTAATGAGTTTCTGGTGTCCCCCTGTAAGTAACCTGGTTTTAAATTCCTGAAAACTACTTTAAAAAAATATAGTGAACCATTCACAGGTTTCATTGGCATACAGTGGTCAGTTTTTTTTATTAAATTAAATATTTGTAATGCTTAAAAACTTTTATAACGTACCTACTAGCAGTTGTATGCCCAAGAAAACAAGTTGAATTTGAAAAGTTTCCTCAAACGGTCGCAAACAGTGGAAACTTGCAATTCTTATTATTGCAATCAAGGGGCAAGGCCAGTTTTATGGGGTGGGACCATGTTTGGGCAAAATGATTTTTTAACCCAGTGTTACTGATCTCAGAAGATCAATTCACACTTGATATAACTTACTCTTGAGTTTCTGAGATCTTTTACACTGGTTTATCCGATTTCACCTAGATTGCACTGATAAAACTAGTGCAAACTAGCAGAAACTCTACCCCCAACTTTAGCTAACTAAGGTTTCGAAAGTTACATTAAGTTTTATAAAAGCAGTGGCAGTTCAAATGGACACGGGGATTGTGAAGCATGATTGCCTCGCACCCATTCAGTGTAATGCAGGCAATGTGCCAACTTCGTGCTGGCAGCTCATTATAATGATTTCTGTATGCAGCCGGCGGTAACCCCACTGTTCACTGGCTGCACGCATCGGCAGGGAGCCCAATATCATTAGTAACTTGCACTACCTAAAGCTAGCCTGCACCTCTTAAAGGGAAGGTGCATTATAGTTGCTGGAGGTGCTGAAATCATTGGGAATATTGTGCTATGCAACAAACAACAGAGGATGACCATGGGAGAGAACATGCACCAAGGTTTTTTGGTGGAGGAGGTGGAAAGGAGGAAAGATGTCCTGTATTCATAGGAGGCAGGAGGCCCTCCAAACCCAAGAATAAGAAGGCAGTGGGAACAGACAGCCATGGAGGCCAATGCCAGAGGTTTAGCCCCAAGGACCTGAATGCAGCTATGCAAGAAGTTTAATGAACTCACACGAGTGGTCAAGGTCAGAGAATGCATTTTCAAATGCCATATCCTGCCATCTGCACCACTAGCCTCAGCCTCTGCTCAATTCACCACACCCCATCATTCACCTGCAAACAATCACTATCAATCAGAACTCATACTGAACTTTCACATGCTTCACCTCACCTTCACATACTTAGCACTGCTGCCTCACACTCACACACTACCAGTTATTCAACCATTGCAGCCCCATCATCTAACCATATTGCAAGACAATCACTGACACACTTGCTTCTCTCTTGCAGGAAAAGGTGGCGCATAACCGGAGGCAGCAGCAACTAACTGAAGGGGGAGAGGTGCACCTGCACATTCTAACACACATGGAGGAGACCGGGCTGGCCATTATAGGATGGCCATTACTGAAGCTATGGCCAACAATGGGGCTGAATCCATTGAAGATGAGGATATCCACATACCTTATCTTCCTTCTCGCATTCACTTCTCCCTCATGCCACGATCTCTTCTGACTTACAAGCTGCTGATGGGAAAGCAGACACTTCTTACTTTCCCCTTTCCCCTAACCTTTTCCTTTCAGATACCAAAAAACAACAACCTGACTAGGCAGTGAAGACCAAGCAGACAGTTATGGTGAAGACACACCATTATTCAATTTCACACTCACTGCCATAAACTCAGAGGTGGGATCTGCACATAGGGGGCAAGATTTTACAATCGGCGGTGGCCCCATCCACTGGCCGGAAAGTTAAGGGAAACCCCTACTCTACTGGTTTTGGGAGCCCCGATCAGATTTTACATGCATCAGGCAATTAACTGCCAGGAGTCAGGTCTCCCATCTGTTTAAGGTACCTGATCCTGTCTCCAAGAGCTGCCAGCCAATCAGATTAGTTTAGGTTTGTATGATATTTAGCATGATTTCATTTAAAATTTGGTTTGGAATGTGCATTTTGTGTTGGCTTTTATTTTTGCATTGTGGCCAAGGGGATGTTGTGATGGTCAGCAACAGATAGACGATAAAGGGTGTGAGACTGTTGGTGAGAGGGTAATTGGGGTTCAGGTTACTGTTATTGCAAGTGAATCAGTTCTTCACGTACAGCCCGGGCAGAAGGTGGCTATCTACGTTGCAGCTTCCCTTCCTCTTCCACTTTTTCTGCCTCCTCCTGCTCCTCAGTTGCTCACCGTATAGCTGGTGGTAATGGCTGTCCCTTCATCATGGCGAGATTGTGCAGTATACAGCAGACAACGGCAAATCTTGACCACTCATTCCTGGGATGTGGCTGTCACTGGCTAGGACAGCATTTATTGCCCATCCCTAATTGCCCTTGAGAAAGTGGTGGTGAGCCACCTTCTTAAATTGCTGCAGTCCTTGTGGTGTAGGTACACCCACAGTGCTGTTAGGAAGGGAGTTCCAGGATTTTGACCCAACAACAGTGAAGGAACAGCGATATATTTCCAAGTCAGGATGGTGTGTGACTTGGAGGGAACTTGCAGATGATAGTATTCCATCCACCTGCTGCCCTTGTTCTTCTAGGTGGTAGAGGTTGTGAGTTGGGAAGGAGCCTAAGAAGGTTGCTGCAGTACATCTTGTAGACAGTACACAGTACTGCCACTGCGCTCTGGTGCTGAAGGGAGTGAATGATTAAGGTGGTGGATGGGATGCCAATCAAGCGGGCTGCTTTATCCTGGATAGTGTCGAGCTTCTTGAGTATTGTTGGAGCTGCACCCATCCAGGCAAGTGGAGAATATTCCATCACACTCCTGACTTGTGCCTTGTAAATGGTGGACAGGCTTTCGGGAGTTAGGAAGTGAGTTACCTGCCACAGAATTCCCAGCCTTTGACCTGCTCTTGTAGCCACAGTATTTATATGGCTGCTCCAGTTAAGTTTCTGGTCAATGGTAACCCCCAGGATGTTGATAGTGGGGGAATTCAGTGATGCTCATGTGGTTGAATGTCAAAGGGAGATGGTTACATTCTCCTTTGTTGGAGATGGTCATTGCCTGACATTTGTGTGGCGTGAATGTAACTCGCCACTTATCGGCCCAAGCCTGAATGTTGTCCAGATCTTGCTGCATATTGGCACAGACTGGTTCAGTATCTGAGGAGTCGCGAATGGTGCTGAACATTGTGCAATCATCAGTGAACATCCCCATTTCTGACATGACTGAAGGAAGGTAGCTGAAGATGGTTGGCCTCAGACACTACCCTGAGGAATTCCTGAGTGATGTCCTGGGACTGAGATGATTGACCTCCAGCAACCACAACCATCGTACTTTGTGTTAGGTATGACTCCAACCAGTGGAACATTTTGCACTGATTCTCTGCTCTGTCACATTTCATGTGGCAGCATGGCTCTTATTTTATGCATATTGTATGGGGTTTGTGAACTGGAATCATCAGCCATGTCATCACTAGATAGCTCTTGTTGCTCAGTAGACACCCTTTAGTTTGCTGTGGTGGTTGAAATAAAGTTGGCACAATGGACTGTCGCAGAATGAAAGCATCATGATTGCTGCCAGGATATCTGGTATTCACCTTCATGATTCACTGCCTATGGTCACACACCATCTGGACACTGAAGGAGTGAAATCCCTTTCAGTTCCAGTACATGGCAGAGTTGAAATGGGGTCAGTGACATCCTGCACCCCATGAGGACGTCTGCAAACCTTGCAAACCCTCAAACTTTATCTGCCTTCGTCCCTCTGGCGAAAGGAAATAAAATGAAGTTATCTCTGTTTTAAAAAAGAGCTTCAGTGACCTCATTATGCAACCGTGGACTGCTAAATGCAAGATGTTGCTAATATCACCAGTATCAGTCTGGAAGGAACCAGCATAAAAGTTCATGGTCACAGTTACCTTCACAGCCACTGGCAATACGATCCATTGCCTGCTCTGAAATAGCAGTTGTGGCTGCAGCAGTTGGCAGATTTCAATGATAACCTTCTTACTAAAGTGCAGACGTCTCAAACATTGGTCGTCACTGAAGTTCAGGTAGGAAAATTGCTCTCTGAACACCCTGAACAGATATGGCCTCCTGCTAAGAGCCTTTCTCCCCACCTCCCCCCCCCACACCCCACCACCCCCTCCTCCCCACTCTTCCAGCAGCTTGCCCTGCTCTGTGTGGCCTCTGCTCGATTCCACGAGGAAGGCCTACAAGTGTCCCCATGCCTGGGTTTGTGCAGATGCCCTCATGTCAGCAAGAAGTACTTCAGCTCCTGCCACACAACTCCCTGTACACTTCTGAAACTTGAAACTATGGAAAGTGTAGAATTGTAGCAACAGCCAGAAGAAATAAACCAGTAACTAACTAAGTAATTGATGGTCCCTTTAAATAGCACTGGTAGAGGGTCCTTCATGCTGCTTAATATCGTTCTCAGCTGTGTGAGGTTAAGAGAGGGCATCAGCTGGAGCGTGGAGCTCCGAAATGGCAACACTGGTGTCAAATCAGTATTGCACCCTGATGGACATCATGATCTGTCTGCTCTGCATACTTCTGGCGGATGTTAAGTGCATGTCTGCTAACCCCTTTACCACCTCAGTGACGGCCAATGTTTGATACATCTGCGCTTCACTAAGGAGGTCTGCTAACTGCTGCAGTCACAACTGCAATCTCAGAGCAGGGCAAAGACCATATCTCCAGTGCAATTTAGTAATACAGCATTCAGATCAGATGTGTGCACACTGACTGCAGATGCTATTTTGGTACCCAAAGGTGATCTGTAATCCCCAAAAAACACACGCTATCAAGCCTTATTTCGCCACCAGTATTTCTTTCCTTCAAGCCTCTGAAGGATAAAGCAGTCATATCACTTACACCGGAAACGATAAAATGACTATAAACACAATAAACTTGTGTGCAGGTACTGGCCACTTTAATCCCGAATCAGTCCAAAGCATACAGGTGAAAGAAGAACCAAAAGCAAGGAGAAGAAAGAATGGAGCAAGTCTTTAGGACCTGCACTGGTGCAATTTTTTTTCTACTTTGAAGCACCCAAGCTCCTTGTAGCTGCATTACGGAGTATAAGAAAACTGGGTTCGTGGGGAGTTACTCACTGCAATTGGAATTTGAACATTTTATGCTGTGGAATTATGATGCACTATTGTATGTTGTGATCTCACTTTATCTATGGCAACTTTGCAAAATGGCCTGCTCAGGTCAACCCCTGATGATGGTTGCAACCTGCTCCTGTGTAAGACCAGTCTTCTGCAACTGCCTCACTCACCTTTCGGCTGTGACACAGCCCCTCCCCTGTGAATCTCGCACTGACAAAACACTGTCAATTTATTGTCAATGATCAAATTTCTGCGCTTATTTTTGGAATGGCGGCTCACAGTGAGCTATTTAACGTAAGCATCTGATTGCTGATCTTCAACATCATTCCCTTCATGTTCTGCATATTCCTAGATTTGTGAAAATGGTCGCATAAATCAGGTCACTTAGAAGCTGCGGCTTTGAAGGCAGCCTGAAATTCCAGATATTAGTCATCTGACAGCTAGCAACACTGCCCACTTTCCCCACCATACCCAGTGGCTCAGTGTATTATGTGATGTGCTACTGACCAAACAAAGGAGAATGCTTCCAAATTCAATAATTAATTCCTAGCTGATATTAGCTGGGTGCTGGTGAGGTCCTACAACAGGCCTGAAAGACCATGGACTAGCAATAGGGTTGGCAGTGGGTGGTATCAGTAAAGATTCCTACTCCTGATTGCTGTGCACTGACCTGGCCTGGAAACAGCACATATATGGATGATCGTTGAAGATCAGATGAGAGTCAGCTGTCATGTTCCCCATGATAAATATTTTGTTAACACTCACTAACCAATCTTCCACATGGAGAATGGCCACTTGAGCGGAGGACAGGAATTGAAACCTAACAAGAGCCAGGAGAGGAGGAATGAAAATGTGGGGAGGGGTGGGAGGTGGAGGGGGAGGGAGTTATTTGACAGGACAATAAGTGGCTTTAAGAAGGGATGGTTATCTACTCTCGACTGGCCCAGATTCCAATCTTCACTAACCCTCCCCATGCAATGTCCTTCTGTTGGGTCTGTCTCATTTATTTGTTTGTTTAAGTCAGGGAAGAAGCATTTTCCTTCTGATGTTTTAGCATGGTCATTCCACATTAACTCTCACCCAGATGTGTGTAAATGAACCAGCAACAGTTGGCGTCCTAGCTACCAGTGTTTGATTTGACCTAATTAGGCTGTGCTTTAAGGCACAGTTTAAAGTTTAAAAAGTCTTGTTTAGTTTATTGATGCAAAATGACGTAACATCACACTGCCACAAAGCAAAGCCAGGAAATTATGGCATCAATTGATAAAGGTGGTTCCCAACTGAACAAACATTAAAAATCTAGTGCATCAAGCCCCACTCAGCAATTAGGAGGATTAATTCAAAACAAACTTATATATTGGCCCATTGCTGAGTGCACAAACTTCTACACAAGGGGTAAGCTAAAGCAAATGGAAAATATCCAACTGATCTCTGGCTGTTTTATTGCATGCTAAGAGCACTTGTCTGTTTGCCTGACTTAGATTCACTGAACAAAAATCTGAACATTCCATTGTAATTGTCACAGAATGGCTGAATTTCATGCCTTAACACCACCAACATTTTCAAAGTGGCCAAGATGATGCAGCAGAATGGTTGTAACTAATAAGTGACAGATGGTCTAACTAGTTAAATATATTTACCTTTGTTAATGGGGAAAAAAAATAATAGAACAAAATGTGAACTCTGGAAATAGGGTGGAATACTGTCCCCCATCTTAATTTCCAAAGTGTACACTACAGAGGGGTAGATATTGGTTGGCACTGCACCCATTTTTCAGTCATGAAGCAGCCACGAGGTATACCAATTTAGCAATGAAACAGTCTGCCCCGGTCAACGCAGGCATTGTTCTTACTGTTAAATTTGTGCAGCCTTTCTTTTAGGTTTCTTGGTTTGGCCCCGTGCAGTGCCAAATCAGGCCCCGAAAATGAGCACAGACAAATTTGAACAGACGGCCTTGTGAGAAATGGATCTTCTCAATGTCATTCATTAAACACAGAACCTTAAAGAAACATCCTAGAACAATATGGGTGAGGTGCTGATGAGGAGAATTAGCCTTAATTAGGCTAATCCTGATTTCTTACTCTTTCCAAATTATTTTTTGTTCAGGCAAACTTGGACTTTGGACATTACCATTTCAGCATTCCAGTTTAACAATCTAAAGAATATTATTCAAAGTGAGATCTCAGTATTTCAAGAACCAAAGTATAATATTTTGAATGTGCCACATGTCTCACTGATATAAAATCCTGTGACTCAATGAGTTAAGAGCCAGTCCCACCAGTGGCAGCTCTAAATGAACCAATTTAATGGGTGTTGCATTTCTCATGGCTTTTTATTTCAGAAAGGAGGGCCATCGTGGACGACAGCATCTACAAGATCCATTACTCAGAGCTAAAATTAAAAAGCTCAGATGGACAATCCCTATGCAATTTGTTACATGAATATTCACACGTAAGTTACTGGGTTCAAGAAATGAATTAAGGCCCAAAACTCTTGATCTGATTACAGGATTAGCGTAAGGTGTTTCAACAGGAACACTTCATTTGGACCGCTTGTGACCAAAGTCCTGACACTCTATTACCTATCAGTTTGTGTGCAGTATGATTGCTACAGCCTGAGTGTTGGATTCCAGCAGAAACTTCAGGTTTATTTTTAGACCCAACAGCTCGAAGGTCATGGGATTGTGCTACAAAATACGCCTGATGACAGGCAATTCTGTTCATTAGCTTTCTCCATAGAAGCCACAGCAACATTCACCAGAACCAGCTCGCCATTTCAAAATTGATTACAATTTACCAATTATATCTAAAATGACATTATGTCCAGAAAAGTAATGAGCCATTGTGGCTGTTTAAGGATATTACATCGTCATATACCAGGTAAATGCGGGGCGCTGTTGATTGAAAATGTACATTTAGTGCTCACTGGGAGCTGATAAAATCATTTTTGCAATACAGCACAGTAATGGCTTTTTTCAGAAAGAAATGTTCCTTTTGGTTGACTGTGCCACAGTGCAATCATACAAAGTTGGCAGACACTTTGCTACTGAGGCTTGTTAACTATTACCAAAACTGAGAGGTGATAACTATCAGAATAGGCTGAACAGGCTGGGGCTCTTTTCTCTCGAAAAGAGAAGGCTGAGGAATGACCTGCTAGAAATCCTTTAAGATTATGAAAGAGTTTGATAGGGCAGATGTAGGAAAGATGTTTCCACTATGTGGAATTCTAAAACTAGGGCTGGAATTTTACCCCCCAACCCCCACCTCAAAGAGCGGACTGGTGGCCACTTAAGGGGCTCCGCCCGCCGCCTTGGGGATTTTACGGTTGGCAGGCGGCTGAGGCCTCAGAAAAGCCACCTGATAAAAGTAGGCAGTCTTCTGATGGTCTGGTGTTTGGGGGGGGTCCTCCTGATCGGGCACCCTGCGCCCCATGGAGGGCTGCCCCTGATGCCCTAACTGCCCCCAATGCCCAACATGCCCCCTGCCACCCAACTGATCCCCCCTTTGCCTCACCGGGACCCTTGCCTCACCGGGACCCAAACAATCACCCCTGGCAAGGTCCCAAAACCTTACCTGTTTTCCGGTGCTCCCTGAGATCTTCATTCTTCAACAAGTTGGGTTGCAGTCCCAGCAGTGGCCACCGCTCTCGGTGGCGCTGCTGGGACTAAAGAGCTGTTGCCCTGCTGACTGGCCGGCAGCTCCATTAGGCAGGACTTCCTGCCTCAATGAGGTGGAAGTCCCGCCTAAGACCAATTAAGGGCCTGGGGGTCGTAAAATCCGGTGTGGATCCTCAGGCCCAGTGGAGGCGGGATTGCTACTGACAGTTTAGTCGGTGGATGGCTCCCCTTCACCCACCATTAAATTCTGGCCCTAGGGGTCATAAATATAAGATAAATTCTATAGAGAATTCAGGAGAACTTTTTTTAACCAGAGAGTGGTTAGAATGTAGAACTTACTATTATGTGGACTGCTTGAGGCAAATAGCATAAATCCTTTTAAGGGAATTTGGATAAATACACAAAAGAGAATGGAACAGAAAGGTATACTGATCGGGTTGGATGAAGTAGTGCGGAAGGAGGCTTGTGTGGAGCATATACACTGGCATAGAGAAGCTGAACGGTCCATTTCTGTGCTGTATATTCTATGTACTTCTATGTTCCATTCAGAAGTCTCAGAAAATGTTTAGGAATTTTGGAGCCATTTGTCAGCTGCTCTGGGATGGTTTCTGTGCAAAACAAAAGGTTTAATTTAACTAATACTTAGCAAGAAATTAGTGACTGCGCTGAATTTGTTAATTACAATGTTATCACTAAAATTTACTTCTGTCTCTCAGTTGAAGCATTTTCAGTAACTGGAGGTATAATCGTTCCAGAATACCATCAACCCCTTTCATTTTGCAGTCCAAACATTTCACTTTCTGCCAGCGTACTTGCAATTTAAAATCCCACCATTTCACTCAGGAACCTTTTCTCATTAGTGACAAATCCATAACAGCACATCCCTGCAGTGCAAAATATTTATGAAAACAACCCCTGGCATAGAAAGCACAAAGATTTTTGGGCTGGAATTAAATGAGCAGCAACTGAGACAGATTTCTCACAGGTCAAAATCTTTCCCAGTCACGTGTTGAATGGCTGCTGAATGTTTCCAGGACTGTCAGAGAACTCTGGGGGTCATTCTGGCTTTGTGTAAAATGGGCAATAGCAAATCAGCAGCCCTTTTTACATTTCTCCTGGTATTCTTTCCTACTGATTTCAATGGAAGCAAAGTGGGGAGAGATATAAAATAGGTTGCCGATTCATTGTCACCCATTTTATAATATTGCACAATGTCAAAATGACACCACCCTGTGTAGAGGAAAATATCCTTTAAAAATTTGTTTTATCGGGGACAACGCATCATTCCACACCCCTGACCCATCCCTCACCCCCCCCCAACCCCCTTCCCCAACACTGGTCCAGGTGAGTTCTCTCTTGGTGGATGTGAATAGTCCAACTCAGCAGCAATGGCCAGGTACAGGATCCAAACTGTTTTACAGTCTGAAATAAACATGAAATATTATTTACCAGGCAGCGTCTATTTATTATCAAAATAGGAGTGTGACTGCAATGTCAAAATTTTTCAGCGTTTTGACACTAGATAGAAAGATGTTTTAAATCACACAGCAACATTTTGGTAAATGATTGATCAGAAGCTGGGAACCCGGCTTCAAATTCCAGTTCTGTTAATTTTTCGTGCACATGTTGCTGTGGCAGAAGGCAACACAATGTCAGGGTTTTCATACCATAACAACCTGCAAGCAATTTAAAATGTTCCAATCAATTAACTATAAATTATAAATTGCTCTGGCAAAGTGCATGTTTCATGTTTGAAATGATTGTCTCGTTAAAATGATATAAAAATATGAATTTGCAACTCACACATAGCATAGCTTAGGATTGTAAAACATTAAAATGTTTATGACAGTCAAATGCTTGACTAATCTCTGCTCTCTCAATTCCTACATCAATCGTTCCTTTGGAACTCAGATTCATTCCCTGCTGCCTTGCTTCAACTAGAACAGAAATAGTGTTTTGACAAATTATGTCACTCGTCTAGAATTTTGGGTGCGAAACTTCTTATCGTTGCCAGTCTCTGAGATCCAATTTGAAATTACTTCATATATCAACACTCTAGCACAGCCACCAGCTTTCTTCCGAGAGACCTATAAAGTTTACAGGCTCGTGACTGAGTCCAAAATTGACATTCTGTTGCCAGAAGCTGTTAGGCCAGAGGGAAAAGGCTTTAAACTTAACACCTGTCACTGACAACCACCAACATCCCTCTCCCTCCCCCAACTCCTGCCAACCCCCTAATCGCTGGAGTTTGATGAGAATAGAGAGAGAAGAAGGAGGCCTCACTGCCAAATTATGAACACTTTAAAACAACAAAAAACATTTCAATTTCTCCTGTAATCCATTAGTGGCAAGGTCTTAAAATGATGTAATTTCACAATTACAGCTTCTGCAGCATCACACTGTTTACAACAGTGGTGGGAAACTGCACCATAAGTTTGTTTTGAAAAGCGAGCATTAAAAAGGGAGGCTTTGAAAGTAGGGCGAAGTTTGTGCGAGTTATACCCCATTCAGGTTGTTTTCATTCACTCTCAGAGTTTTTCCTTTATTCTTTTGGAAGACTGCAACATTCTCAGCCATTAGTGGAGCCCAGCTGCAGACAGACTTAGCCATGCTAATCCAGTCAGTTCCCGCCTGACACATCAGCACAAGACATGGAGCTCACTATAATAGCCCGAGAGGACACGGCCACTCCAAACTCATAGTGACTAATAGGGATGGTTACTTCAAACAAAAAAAAACTGAAAGGAGGGGACTGAACATTTACAGACTTAAAAAAAAAGTCAATTAACCAAATTGGAGAAATAGGTCTTGAATATCTTTTTCTAAGAGAGGAGAAATACGTTTTCCAATTGAGACAAACTTTTTTTTTTGATCTACCATGCTTGTTAGAGATTTCATTACATCGCCCTAACTAGAGGCAATGTATTTTAATGTGGTGTATGAATAACAAAGCCCCCTTTTTAAAAAATTCAAAGAAATAGTTGCAAGGTATTATTAACTCGCAACATTCTTGTCTTTATTTTAGCCCTTTATGTGTATTTTTTTCAAAACATTAAATTTAAAGTGTTGAAGAGGCAGAAGTTGGAGTGGCAATCTTCCACTCCAAAAGGGCGCACATGAGGCCTAGATGAGGCCAACGAAAAATAGAGCAAAAATCTTGTATGATTCTCTCAAAGGATGGAAAGGCTACCTCATAAAGGAATCAATTAATTCTTTAGGCCCAGACATAATCTCTAATTGCCTTCAGCAGATGTAGGTCTCACTGGGCCTATTAAGGGTGCGCTGGGAAGAAAAGATGACCAGGCCAGTCACCTGCCACACCCGCAGAGTCATTCTTTGGCTTAAGAAGCCCAGGTCCTGCCCAACTGGCAATCTGTGGGGGACCTTTAGCAGGGCAGAAATTCAGAGGAACCCTATATTGCAGGCACCTTCGCAAAAACTGCACGGGAGCTCTGCCCCCTACTGGCTAAAACTACAATCATGAAGAGTCAGATGAGTGCATGGCATTATTCCCCAAGTTCAGTTAACACATCAGAGGAAGGAGGAAAGAAAAGCAAAAGTAACACTACCAAGAATCAACTTTCCTTTTTTTTCTATAAGAATGCTGCTTTACGTTTGTCACATCTACAGAAAATGAACTCATTTTAGGGCACTACTACTTTAACCAATGCATTTGGGCTTGATGAGAATACAGTATTTGTGTGGTCTCTTCAGAGTCGTCAGCTACTAAGCAAATAAATTCTAATTGTTATTTAAATCCCAAGGTGTGCTTACCCCTAAGGTGCCTACTGCATCTACAAAGTGGTCTAATTGTGAACTTAGAGAAGATTGTAGAGCCGATCTGGTGCTCCAGCAGATGGGAATACTTGAACTATCCACCTGCAAATACCACAGGGCACTTAACATTACTAGGGGTTCTTGCTCCCAACATTTTATTAACTGCAGCATAGCTAAAAGCATACCTGCCATTCAGGTCACTGAGCAAGTGACTACTTGGGATTGAAGTGATGAATAACGAGACACTCACAGTGATAAAAAAAATCATAATTTACAAGTAACTGACAAGCTTGCAAGCCTGATAATCAGGAAAACCTGCTGCACAACATTCGTCATAGCAACTGGGTCACCCATCACTTTAGCTCCTGGGCTGCCTCTTCGCTGACCCTACAGGTGTTCACCATTTGTTTCCCCTGGTTTGGGTGGCTGCTCTCCCGAATACTTTCTGCGCTTCTGCAGCACCCTGTAATCATTCTCCTCTGAAGCAGCTTTCTACCTCAGATCTGTGGCATTAATCTTGTGCTGGTAGCCTGACCCCTTACACCAGGAGTCAAGCACAGGCACACCATTCAACAGTAATCATTGCTTACCAGCACAACCCACTGTCAATGAAGACATTAACTCACGTTCAACACTTCCTCAGTGGCTCTCAACACTACACACTTTTTTTTCTATTTGTGTGTTTGGTAAACCCTCACTATAACGAGTATTACTGCTCTCTTTTCGGCGTCCACTAAACAGATACAGAGAGCTGTTTTCTGTCAGACCAAAATGTAAACAGTGTAAAAATTATGTTAGCAGTAACGTATGAGTGTACAGTGGTTAGAGTCTGTTCAGAATGTTAGCAAAATTGCTTTATTCTAATTGAATGTTGCCACTTTTTACTTAATTCTCACAGAAATATCCAATGATCATCCTTTCACATGAAACAGGACGTCATTAGGGCTCCGAAGAAGGGTCACTGACCCGAAATGTTAACTCTGCTTCTCTCTCCACAGATGCTGCCAGACCTGCTGAGTATTTCCAGCATTTCTTGTTTTTACTTCATTAGGGCTTGATGGGGCCAGTTTAGGAGCTATGTACCTGTGAAAACTAAGATAGTAATTGCTGTGATTTTCATTTTATTTGGTTACCATTTGTGAATGCTGTTGGTGTTGTATTTTGTACATTCAATCTCCGTTGTGATGGCCTTGAAAGTAGAATAGTGTGCCCATACAGTTGTGGCTTACACCTGACAAACAGGTGCTTGGCTGATATACCAGAGTGCATCCAGTGTTTGGGAAATTGTACTGGGTGGGGTAGGGGGGTGGGGGCACAGTGGTGGTTTACAGAATCTCACATCTAACAGGAACCCTCATCTTCCAGGGCACATTATCCAGAGATTGGGCTTGTGTTTCAGCAGGATTTTGCAAACTTGCCAGTATCATGATCCTGTAAGGATACCTCCTATAAATTTGTACCTTTGGAGGAGGTTAAAAAAAAAGAAACAAACATGTTGCAAGAAGCACAACACCAAATATGAATTCACACCAGGACTTATAAAATTGAGAAATTCAGAACTGTGGCAAATGATCTGTGTGCCTGCAGATTACAATGTAGAATATAGCATTCATCAGTGCTCCTGGATTTTTCATATCTTTTATCAAAATGTAGCTTTAAACGTCTTTTCTGTATTTTTCCTTTGTGCTTTCAAAAAACTAAACACATTTTAAAAAATGATGGAAATATTACCAACATGGAGCTATTTTGCTAAATAAAAGCAGTAAATACCAGTTAATCTCAGAGCCGACAGTGTTTAACAGTGTTTGTGTAGCCAACAGTTGTATTTGTAATTTATACTGAAAAGAAGGATTTTCCCAGTCTACACCCATTTGTTGTTCCAACGTCAGGAACGCTCACATCTACCAAAAGAGAATTAAGTTGGACTGATGGTGACTGGACTGCACCCATATACAGCAGGCTTTTAGTATTGAAGAACCTGGGAGCCTTGAAACATCAGCAGAAACACAGCACTCCCTGAAAAGCGCAAGGGAAGAAATCCTGAAAAACATTGTGGAATTATTTTCAAAGATATGTATGTATAAACAGGAATGGACAGAAAATCACAGCACAAAAAAAGTAACAGCATATTTTAAAAATCTGGTTCATTTTATCAAAAAAGGAATGATCTGAACAGGGAAGAACGTATACTAAAATTCAGGTCTCCTGGAAGCGAGACTTTGATAGCAAATTTGTTCTTAACAGGGATTCTGCTAAGTTGGCTCTGCGATTGTACTATAGAAGAGATAAAGTCACGGAAGTCATCAACATGCACAATGCAAAAGTCTGCAGCACTCATAGCAGAAACCCTACTCGTACAGGCGGGACTAACTACAGTCCAGATGGTGTACTGCTCCACACTTGAGAGACTGAGCTAAAAACACATCAAAACAGGCAAAGATCATATTGACATCTGTTCAGACATGTCAATAACAGTCATGAAGCATTCAGTAATGACCCTTAGACAGTTAGAGGAGAGTGAATTAGTGCTGCCTATATAGCAATTGTCCCGAGAGGCTTGATTTGGATTGGGGTGTACAACAGCTATATGGATCTACAGCTGAATCATTTTTCTTTCCCTCTGTTGCCACCTTTTTCAAGTCAGCTATTAGAGTAAAAACCTTTTTTAAAGAACCCTCCCATCAACGTGATCCAGTACGCAACTTGTTCTGCCAGCACATAACTGCATAAGGCACACACTGGCCTTACTACAAAGCCCCACTTTGGTGGGGTGGAGGGGGAGAGGAGGAGGAGGGTGACAAGTATGGGGCGGAGAACTGGTTGTCATGAATTTCAACAGCTTACTCTCCTATCCCCTTTGTATCTGGCTGATGACTCTGTGTGTGAAAGCATTTGAAAGAAAGCAATCGCTGCACTGACTGGTTAAAGAGATGTCAACAGACGAGGCTTTTGTGCGACTTGCTAAACACTTGTGATTATCTATCCCCTCTGTGCACTGGGGCTGCTTGGCAGAACGTGCACCCGTGCAAGGGGGCCAAGTGCATAAAGTGCCCATTATTTAGCTTCGCGGTAAAGAAGAAATAAGACTGTAATCTGGATGTGCAAACCTGGCAGACCCAGTAAAGAACATTTTACATCAATGGTTCAAAAACTGGTTACAAAAAATGCCAGCTTCCATATAGCGTATCATCCACAAGGAGGTGCATATCACTGACTGAACCACACAGGCTGCATTGGAAAGAATGATCTTTGGGATGAAATGATGTTGTGCAGTGTGAGGTGTACGAAGGAATTTCATGAACACATTAACCATTTGTATGCTAGTATTTGTACAGCGTGATTTCACCCCATTTCTTTTTAATAATTGTTTTGGTGAATTGTGTGCTCATCAAGGTAAGATAACTTTGTGCTAGGATTAGGCAACACTTTTCCTTTTCTGGCACCTTGGAGGTTAGGGGTGGGGGGGGGGGAGCAAAGAGAAGAAGGGTGGCTGAAATTCCTTCCATTGAAAACTTTAGTGAAAATGTCAGTATGAGTACAAAATGGCAAATTGTGTTTTGTAGCCATGGCAACTTTTTGTTATACTTACTTGACAAGAGGAAGGTCAATTTTCACAACCATACACCCTCCCCTTACCCACGTCAGCATGAAGTACTCTTCAGGTCATACATTCCGTCATTTCAGTAAAAAGAGTTAATAACTTCATTCTTTGTAGGACTTAACGACCGTCAATCAAAATGACACATGTGCGAAACTTTCCTACCAATGCTTTTGTGACATTCAAATTCATCAGTAAGAACAAGAGAAAGCCTTCCAATACAACGTACGTGTAATAGAGCTGCTTTCAGACCCCTGAAGCAGCTGAATAGCCACTTAACAGGTACAAGTGACCTAAAGTTTAACAATCCATCCATGGCAAATGCAAAACTTGCAGCATGAGTGTGTAAATAGCAAATGAATTTCGATATAGATAAGAGTGAAGTGGTATATTTTGGTAGGAGGAATAAGGAGACCACATACTCCTTAGAAAATAAGAATCTAAATGGGGTAGAGGGGCAAAAGGATCCAGCGAGTATAGATTCACAGATAGTTAAACACAGCAAAGCAGGTTAGCAATGCCATTAAAAAATGCAAACCCAGCACTGGGCTTCATTTCTAGAGGAATGAAATTGATAAACTTACTTCTTCAAAATGCAGATGTTCCCATAAAATCCCCCAAGCAATCAGAGTTCAGTATAGTTGCCTTCTCCTCATCATGGTATGTTCGCCTTTATTACAAAGGTCTTGGAGTATAAGTCATGGAGTCACAGAGTCATTTCCAGCATAGAAGGCAGCCATTCGGCCCATCGAGTCTATGCTGCCTCTTCACAAAGCAATCCAGTCAGTCTCACTCCCCCGCTTGATTCCTATAGTCCTGCAAGTTTATTTCCTTCACGTGGCCATCCAATTTCCTTTTGAAATCATTGATTGTCTCAGCTTCCACCACCCTTGTGGGCAGCGAGTTCCAGGTCATCACCACACTGTATCATCAGTTAGAGGGAATGGGTTTTTTTAGATTAGATTATTAGATTAGATTAGAGATACAGCACTGAAACAGGCCCTTCGGCCCACCGAGTCTGTGCCAAACATCAACCACCCATTTATACTAATCCTACACTAATCCCATATTCCTACCAAACATCCCCACATTTCCCTACCACCTACCTATACTAGTGACAATTTATAATGGCCAATTTACCTATCAACCTGCAAGTCTTTTGGCTTGTGGGAGGAAACCGGAGCACCCGGAGAAAACCCACGCAGACACAGTGAGAACTTGCAAACTCCACACAGGCAGTACCCGGAATCGAAACCGGGTCCCTGGAGCTGTGAGGCTACGGTGCTAACCACTGCGCCACTGTGCCGCCCAAGGTTTTCCTTGTCTAATTTATCTAAGCCTGTCATAATCTTGTACACCTCTATCAAATCTTCCCTCAATCTCCTTTGCTCCAGGGAAAACAAACCCAGCTTTTCCAATCTAACCTCGTAACTAAAATCCTCCATCCCTGGAACCATTCAGGTAAATCTCCTCTGCACCCTCTCAAGGACCCTCACGTCCTTCCGAAAGTATGGTGACCAGAACCAGTGACCAGAAGTGAATAACTCTTACTGCAATTGTATAGGGTCTTGGTTAGACCACACCTGGAATATTGTGTACAGGTTTCATCTCTTTACCTAAGGAAAGAAAAACTTATCGTGAACAAAGTGCAAGGAAGGTTTACTTGACTGATTCCTGGGATGAGGGGCTTGTCCTATGAGGAAATATTGAGTAGACTGGGACTTTATTCTCTAGAATCTAGCAGAAGGAAATGTGATCTCATTGAAACATATAAAATTCTTCGGGGGCTTGATCGGGTAGATGCTGGAAAGCTGTTTCTCCTGGTTGAGGAATCTAGAACACCGGGTCACAGTGCAGTATAAGCAGTGGCCATTTAGGACTGAGAAGAGGAGAAATTACTTCATTCGAAGGGTTGTAGATCTTAGGAATTCTTTACCCCAGAGAGCTGTGTCATCAAGTTTATTCATGACAACAATCGCTAAGCTTTTGGACACGAAGGGGATTAAGGGACGTGGGGATGGTGGGGGAAAGTGGAGTTGAGGTCGAAGATCAGCCATGATCGTATTGAATAAGGGAACAAACAGGCTTGAAGTGCCAAATGGCCTAATTCACTCCTCATTACTATGGCCAGGATTTGTCCCTCGGCAGACGGGAGCAGTCCACCAATTGAAAAGTCAATGGTGAACCCGTTTCCGCCTGGCCTGGGAATCCGACCCGTATTTGGCAGTTCCCCGGCCTTTAGGTGTTCTGAGGCGGGACTTCCACCCACTTCAGGCAGTAAGTCCTGTCGGATAGAGCTGCTGGCCATCAGCGGGCCGGCAGCTCTTACTCCCAGCAGCACCACCAGGAGCGGTGGGCACTGCTGGGACTGCAGCCCAGCTTGAAGATGATGATGTCGGGGTACTCCAGAACGAAGGTAAGTTTTTGTTGCCTTGCCGGGGTTGATCAGTCGGGCTTCGGCGAGGCAAGGGTGGTCGATTGGGGTGATGAGGATGCCTGATCATGAGGGGCCCCCTCCAGGCCGTCAGAGAGCCGCCAGCTTTAGTCAGACGTCTTCTCTTGGGCCTGGGCCACCCGACTAGCCACGGATAAAATCTCTGTGGCGGTGGGTGGAGGCCTTTAAGTGGCCCTTAAAGACCTTGATTGTCCTGCGGCAGGCAGGCCGCCTTTCGCCGCCGCTGCCCTGTGTAAAGTGGCATCAGAGACGGGAGCAGGTCGGGAAGGGCACCCCGAGCCACACGCTCCATTTTACACACCACCCCTCCCTCCACCTTCCTGCTCTTTGGGGGGGCATAAAATTCCAGCCCATGTTTCTTAAGACTTCCCTTCTGCTTCACTGATTTAGCTAATTCAGCTGTTCTTGCTCATATGTGTACTGCACTGAGGCATGCAACCTTTAAAGGTATTTAACCACATTTATACACAATCTGGACAATTTCAAATGCTCGTCTAACATGCTTTACTCATTTATCTGCAGACTGTGTGCAAGCTCTTTTCACATAGACAAGTAGGCCTCGGCTTTATGTGCTTCTTGGATTGGGATATGTCACTAAGAATTACAACACATCACCACAATGATGTCCCTGCTCTCAACTGACTTTCTGGCCATGGAGCCAGTATCATATTTAAGACAGGGTCCCGGGCATTGATCAGTGAACCCCACTGGAAAAGAGGATGGAGCTTTGATATGGTAACCGTGAGGAGCCTCCTACAACCTATGTGCAGCCTGGAACTTTTTTCCCAAATAAATTTCAGAGCTTCTTCTTGGGCCTGTGGATAGAAGCACTCTCTGAAGTTGTACACAGCTCCTGACTATAAGTAAACTTTTTATCCCTAACTCCCTTCCCCCTTCTTCCGACAGTAGATGCTGCTTGCCTGGGTTAATCAGGCGGCCCCTAAATCCAGTGTTAGAAAATGACTGAAAGCATAACGGAGGCTGTGTTTCGTTCACTGAAATGCCATTTGCACATGCATTCACCTGTATATGGCCAGCATAGAAACATAGAAAATAGGAGCAGGAGTAGGCCATTCGGCCCTTCGAACCTGCTCCGCCATTCATTATGATCATGGTCGATCATTCAACTCAGTAACTTGTTCCCGCTTTCCCCCCATATCCTTTGATCCCTTTTGCCCCAAGAGCTATATCTAACTCCTTCTTGAAAATATACAATGTTTTGGCCTCAACTGCTTTCTGTTGCAGCGAATTCCACAGGCTCACCACTCTCTGGGTGAAGTAATTTCTCCTCATCTCAGTTCTGAAAGGTTTACCCCGTATCCTTAGACTATGACCCCTGGTTCTGGACTCCCCCACTATCGGGAACATCCTTCCTGTATCTACCCTGTCAAGAGTCCTGTTAGAATTTTATAGGTTTCTATGAGATCCCCCCTCACTCTTCTGAACTCTAGCGAATATAATCCTAACTGACTCAATCTCTCCTCATACATCAGTCCCGCCATCCCAGGAATCAGTCCGGTAAACCTTCGCTGCACTCCCTCTATAGCAAGAACATCCTTCCTCAGGTAAGGAGACCAAAACCGCACACAATATTCCAGGTGTGGCCTCACCAAGGCCCTGTATAATTGCAGCAAGACATCCCTGCTCCTGTACTTGAATCCTCTCGCTATGAAGGCCAACATATCATTTGCCATTTTTTACCGCCTGTTGCACCTGCATGCTTACCTTCAGTGACTTGTGTATGAGAACACCCAGGTCTTGTTGCATATTCCCCTCTCTCAGTTTATATTTTATGCCACCAAGCTTACTTGCCCGAGAAACGAGAGGGAGGCAGGAACACAGTGGAGTTCATCGTTGGGCTCAGTTCTCCTAACATCCACACCAGATCTATTGAAAATCCAGTGGAACAGGCCCAGAACATTGAATACAATGTGCAAATGGTCACATTCAATGAACACGTGCAGTTATTATTAGGAGCCTTTTATTGCCCATGCCCAAATACTAAGTGCACCTGAGCAAATGAAGTCCATATTGCTTTCTGTTAACAACTATAGAAGCAGTCTGGACAGATTTTGAACCCTGGAGGCTATTACTTAGTCTGGCTGAAGGTTAACAGATAAACAGATTCCAATGCTTGCCGGAAAATTGCTAAATTTATAAGAAATCACTAGTACATACTTAATGGAGAGACCTTTCAGTGCAGTCGGCTAAATAAATGACTTGCAGCAAGTTCCGCTTTGGTTTTGATTTATTAAATGGAGTTGGGATGCTCAGGTCACCCAGGTCAAGGTTGTTTGACTCAGACGTGGGTTCCTTCTGTTCTACATGGCTCAATACCACAACATGTCATAAGGTCACTTTGCTCTCACATCCTAAGATGTACCTTTTAAGTACACTGCACTGCCTCAGAGGTAGATTTACTTTCTCACAGTTAGGGAAATAGATTTCATTATTCATTATGCAATTCACCTCTGAGGGTAAAAGAACTTTGGAAAATATGGAGTTTGAGAAAACAATGAGAAGTGAGGAACAGTAATTGCTGAAAAGGCTGGGCATACACAGCTACCCTGTACACAACTTTAGTTTAGCCAGGGCCTCATGTTCTTAGATCCTGGAGTACCTCTTTCACTCAGTACTTAACTCTTTTCTATAACCTTATACAGCAGCAAATGTGCTCTAAGTGTGCACCTTGTACCTTGTTTTTGAAAACAAGCATTATATTGCTGAGCTGCACTATGCAGAAGTTATTATTCCAGTGTCAGTGAAAAAGTGCATGCCATCTCTAAACAAAATCAGAAAGCATCAGTATAGACAGGCAAACATAATTCTAGGGTGACCACCTTGATTTTAACCCTACTGGTTCTCATCTGCCCAGCTATAAAGCCACCGATTGAAGGATAATCACTACTAGGAATCAACTGAAATGAAGGTTTGCAATCCTACCTCCAGTGAGCTAATAGTTAATGAAAGGGGTATCAAAAATACAGCACATCTCACTCAACAGAATAAAATAACAAAAATTAGGGTAATTCTAGGCAGCTTTCACATAAAGGATGTTGATTTGATGCACACATGTCTTGTCTAGCTTTCAGTTTTCTCCCACACTGGCAGTGCTTTATTGCTGTTACAACCTGCAGAATGAGAACTGTACTCCTCTCAGTTTCATTATGTTGCTGGACTCAGCATCACTTTAAATCCTATATGCTAAATGCAACCAAACTGCCAGCTTACACTCAAAAGGCTTTATTAACACTGTGACATTATGGGAGACTAGGGTTGATTTCAGTTGAGTCTATTAGCACGTCAAACAGATAAAACTCCCTAATAGCTACTGTTGTTTCTGCCTAAGTGATTTTAAATGCACTATTTAACTACATTAAGCTGCATTAAGTTGAGGTTGCCTGGATTGTTTAGCAAATCAGGGTCAGCTTTACTGGTTTTATCCAAATTTATCCAGTGTCCCATCAATATGCTTCAGCACTGAACAGTCCATCTTCAGCTGATCTGCTACTTAGCACCATGCTGTAACATACAGCCTGCACTGTACTTTATTTCCCATTTGCTTTGACAATTCAGTTTTGACCATAGCTATGCCATGTGGGTAAAAACCATGCTACTTTTTATGCTCAACTACCATCTTGAGTCAGTACCTGCTGAGGAGAAAGGCACTGCTCAAATAGAGAGACCTAATTGCTTGACTCCCATCTCTTCATTTAAACCAGGTATTTCAAGTTGCGAGATGTACTGTATCTTTGCACTGTGTAGCCTGACTAGTGATATAATCTGAGGGCTCATCTCACTCCTGAGAACAGTGATATTCAAGAATGTCACACTGATAAATGCAGTATAGAATGAACAGATATTTGGTGCCATACTGGCATCTAAACTAAATGAAAACACAGTTCACTGACACTTCACAGGTTAAAGACAGATCTTCAAGAAACAGGTGCATACAATCAACATGCAAAAGAGCCTATTCTCTCTCACAACTGAAGTTTTGTACTCAGCTGATCATCGAGAAGGGCCCCAAATCCAAGCACTTCCAGCTCGTGGAAGAACAGCTGCAGTTTTTTTCTCCTCTGTCAATTTTCCTCAATTAAGCAATTAAAGTTTTTTTTCTCTCTCTTGTAACCTGAGGAAAAAGTAAAATTGTGAAAGTCTGCTGTGGTGGATTAACTGTATTATTATCAACTCCCTGTTCTGCCTTTCTAATAGTGGAGCGTGTTATTAACATAACTCTAAAAGGGCTTCCAGCTATTTCCCAAACAATCAACAGGAGTTCCTGCTGGTAGCTCTCTCAACCCTGACACTGCAGAATTAGAAAGAGACAGTAACCAGTCCCTCAACTACCAACCCCCAACAAACCCCCCTCATTCTTCAAAGAACACGGTATATCCTTTGCTCCTGTTCACTGTCAAACATTCTCAAAGTCTACATTTCCGCTCTTTTACAAATATGCCAATTGTTCAATGTCTGTTCATGGTGAACTATTTCTGGAGTCCCCTGGTAGCTCTGCAGTAAATAGTCAAGTCATTCAGAATAAGAGAAGCCCAGATTTGATCTTTAGTTTGTTCTGATTTAACCAAGGCAAGAATGTTGCAATTGGTCTCAGTACGTTGAGTGGGAAGTCAAGGTGTATATGTCAGCTGTGGTTCACTTGGTAGCACTCTTGTCCCTCAGACAGAAGGTTGTGGGTTTAAGTCCCACACTCAGACTCAAGCACAAAATCTAGTCTGATGCTCCAGTGCAGTATTGAGGGTGTGCTGCACTATTGGAGGTTCTGTCTTTTGTATGAGTTATCCCAATCTCCTGGCCAACATTTATCCCGCAGTCAACATCTGATGCTTTTGCATACAGATTGTCTGGTCATTATTACATTGCTATTTGTGGGAGCTCGCTGTCTGCAAATTGGCTGCTGCGTTTCATGCATTATATCAGTGACAACATTGGCTGTAAAGTGCTTTGTGACATCCATTGGGCGTGAAGGGTGCTATAAATGCAAGCATTTCTCTTCCTTTTGCAGCCAAGATTGTGGTTTCTGTATGCAATGCAGCAGCTCCTCTGGACATGTGCGAGTGTGGTTATTGGGAGAGGACAGGATTGGACTCAGTTGTAATGTTTCTTCCTAACCCCCACCACCCTGCTCCCCCATCAATGCAGTCAAATACGTGCTGACACAAACTGTCAAGGCCCCTGCATGAATAACGTTCACTTAGACAAGATACTGGAGCATGACCAGCACCTGAATCAATAGCTTTAGGTGAGGTCGGGATGAAGGAAAATTAACAAGGAGCAAATACTATAAAAATTGCTATCCTACCTTCACTTCAAATTTTCTGTTTCTCAGCCTACCTCCTTTTGCTTCTTAGAACGATGCTGCCTCTCTTTTCCAAATTGCGTTAACAGCAGTTGCTGACACTTTATTTGCTAAAGACACACACGTGCCACAATCCCCAGAAGTAGCCAAAACACTGGTCCTTGTTTGGCTTGACCTCCAGATTAATTTTCATTCTGCAGCTCGACCAAGCTTACTTTACTGTTTGTCAAATATCCTAAGCACTACTTCCCAGAGGTGACCTAAAACACATGACAGCATCTAACTGTGCTCAGATAGTTGTCACTCAAGGAGAATATCGAGACTCAAAAGGCAACTTGGGCTTGAATATTATTTTCTGCTTTCTGATTTTCTTCCCTCTTCTAAAGGTGCTAGCTCCTCCTGGGATACGCTTCCACAATAACAGCAGCTACTCAGCACGTCATCCAAGGGAGCAATCTTTATGTGGTAAGCCTGAACAGAGAATGTGAGTAGGTTGCTTGACCATGGGGCATTCAGTTGCGTCTGATCCTTTCTTCACATGACATCCAAAATGAACTCTTTCCAGGAAGAGTCATTGTGTAGCAATCAAGATTTGAAATTGTGCTGATTTTTTCCTTCCAGAGATACTGAGGTGAATTGCCTGATTCCAAGATCAACCAACTCAGAACAGATTGGCAAGAAAGCCTGGGACCTTCCTAGTTTGTCTGGTTCAGATACCACTGCATGCTAGATATTTATCCATTGAGCCATCAGTGGAATCTGAAGTACATGTGTTTAATAAATGAATATCAGTAACATACATAGTACCATTAATTGATCTTACAATCTGGTTCCTTACATTAAGTTTCTAATTGTATTGCACGAAACAAATGACACAGTTGATGCAGTACAGCGGCTCCTTTCCAGCTTTAGGGCAGGTTTGCATTTGTTCTTCTGTATAGTTATCATGGTAATTTTTTTTTAGAACGATCAATAAAAGCCTCCAACATAGATGATAAAAAGCCTGGTGCCTCTGGAAACAGATGACAGCTCCAGTTCTTCTTCGACTATGAAACATAGTATGAAAGGAACATCAGAGAAATAGGGCCATCACACAAGCCTTAGAAACCTTTCATCCCACTACACCATTCCCAAGGATTACTTTGTGCAACCTTTCCTGTGAAACTGTACAGTGCAGCAACAGCAGTAACATACATCTTAAAAAGACCTTGTTTAGTCAGAAGTAGCCTCTTGTAATGATAAGAAGCCAACAAAGAATGCTCAGTGAATACAGATGTGTTAGGTTCATGAAGGCCAAACCCACTCTGGTCACACACAGGTTCTATCTGCCGCCACCATGCAGTACCAACTAACAACTCTCATTTGCTGTTGTCGTAATTTGGCCAGTTGGACACAGCCAAGGGTTAATGCCATGGGAGATGATTGTTTAAAAATTCACATTACTAAAGAGGATTACATTGCATCTACTGAGAGGATCAACAATGTAAGCCTACACTAAGCCATTATTTCAGAAACAAAGCTTTCATTTTTAAGCCTTTGGAAACAAGAATAAATTGCACAAAAGAAAAAATTCTTCTGATGTGAGAACAAGGGCAGACACTAAATGCTTTTCATACAAACTTGGATTTACAGGGCATAAATGACCTCGCGGGCCAGATGGCATCCAGGGAAATTGGTCCCGGATTCTTCCCAGTCAAAGCCCTTAACACGGAATGTTTTTAGTTTCAGCAAATTAACAGCAAAGCTTAAGAAGTCAATAGCTTCAGTTCATTTGGGCTCCCGTCGACACGCTATCTTTTGGTGACTGTATCATACATTTACAGAAGGTAATGATGCAGCTCCCTCCATTGTCTTAAACCTTATACTGGATATGACCCAGATCAATAAGGATCTTGCAATGTCACGAACATGTCTTGCCAAAATGTGGCCATTTCTAAAACCGACGACAATTGTGTCATCTGTTCTTCCTTACTGTGAGAGGCATAACAAGCAAGATATCCCAGAAAGTGGAATAAATATTGTGAAGACTTTAGGCAGACAGCAGGAAAATGCAGGTTAAGTTTTAGGAAGAGTAACAGAATCAACAATATTCTCCTTGAGACTTTCAATTTATTGTTTATCATTCAGAAGCTCAACGGATGACTAGGTGAAGAAATGCATCATGTGCTGTCCTACTTTAGATATATAGACCAAAATGATCCCGTAGCTGAACACTTGCAGAAATTCGATCCACCAGTGTCTGAAGCTGACAAATATAGAAGGCCACTTTAGCAAGGTATCAGGTGGTTCCTGGCACCCATGGAATTATGCTAATGAAAGTCACTGCTGTCAGAAGAGGAGGGAACAAATTATATTTGAAAGGGAGAAATGCATGACAGCAACTAGGATTCCAGCTATAGGTAAGGTTAGCTGTCCATAGTAAACTGGGCAAATCGGTTAATGGTAAAATGACAGAAGATCAGTGGGAGGTGTTCCAAAAGAATTTAGTGCGTTACAGAACCAGTTTATACACTTAAGGGGCAAGAGCTCTGCTTACCAAACAAAGAGCCGTGGATAAGCAAAGATATGAGACAACAAAAAAAAGAAAAAACATGCAAAGGTGCAAAAAAAATACAGATTCTGGCGAATGGGAGGGATGCAAAGAACAGCAAAGGGTAACAAAACAGTTAGAAAGAGCTACAAAAAAGGGAAACTTGCAAGGGATATCAAAATCAATGCAAACATTTTCTACATTATATTAGGAAAAAGAGGGTGGTCAGAAGCAATGTGGACCACTTAAAAATTAATATCAATGATTTTGTCAATGGAAATAAGGAAATGGCAGACATGTTGAATAACTACTTTGCATCAATATTTACAGTAGAGAAAGAGGATAGCATGTGGCCAGCCCCAGGAAACTAATATTGGATCAGGAACGGGGACTCACCAAAATTAACGTAAGCAAAATAACAGTAATGAGAAAATAATGGCAGTAGAGAGTGACAAATCCACAGGATTTTAAAGGAGGTAAATGAGAACACTACAGATGCCCAAACTATAATCTTCCAAAGTTCTCTCGATTCAGGGTATGTTCCTATAGATTGTAAAGTTACGCATGTCACTGTGTTATTTAAGAAAGGTCAGAGAGAGAAGCCAACAAATTATAGACCAGTTAGCCTAACATCTGTTGTCAGGAAATTGTCTATAATTAAGGATAGAGCAACTGAACATGTTAAAAATTTTCAGCTGATCAGAGAGAGCAAGCATGGATTTATGAAGAGTAAGTTATACCTGATGAACCGGATTGAATCTTTTTGAACAGGTGACTAAAGTAGTGGACAGAGGAATGTCTATGGTTGTTATTTATATGGACTTCCAGAAGGCATTTGATAAAGTTCCTCATAAGAGACTATCAGTTAAAGTTAAAGCTCATGAAATTGAAGGCTAATTACTGATCTGGTTAGGAAATTGGATGAGCTGCAGGAGACGGAGAGCAGGGAAAATGGGCAGGTACTCTAATTGGCAGGATGTGACTAGTGGCAAGGATTGGCTTCAACAATTCACTATATTTATGAATGACTTAGATGATGGGATAGAGAGCCACATATCCAAATTTGCTAATGACACAAAGACCGACGACATTGTAAGTAGTGTAGATGGAAGCGTAAAATGACAAAGATATTAATAGACTAAGTACATGGGCAAAATTATGACAAATGGATTTCAATGTTGGCAAATGTGGGGTCATCCACTTTGAACTGAAAAAGGATAGAACACAGTACTTTCTAAATGGGCAAAAGTTAGAAAGCATGGAGGTTCAGAGACTTGGGGTCCAGGTACACAGATCATTAAAATGTCATGAACAGGCACAGAAAAGCCAAAAAGGCTAATAGAATGTTGGACTTTTAATCTAGAGGACTAGAATACAAGAGTGTAGAAGTTATGCTTCAGCTATACAAAACCCTGATAAGACCACACCTGGAGTACTGTGAACAGTTCTGGGCACCACAGCTTAAGAAGGAAATATTGACATTGGAGGGGATACAGAGTAGCTTTGTTAGAATAATACCTGTACTCGGAGGGTTAAATTACAAGGAGAGATTACACAAACTGGGGTTGTATTCCCTGGAATTTAGACAGTTAAGGGATGATTTGATTGAAGTTTTCAAGATATTAAGGGAAACAGATAGGATAGGTAGAGAGAAACTATTCACGCTGGTTGGGGAGTCTAGGACTCGGGAGCATAGTCTAAAAATTAGAGCCAGAGCTTTCAGGAGTGAAATTAGGAAACATTTCTAAACACAGGGTGGTAGAAGTTTGGAACTCTCTTCCGCAAACTACAATTAATGCAAGATCAATTGTAAATCTTAAATCTGTGATTGATAGGATTTTTGTTACCCAAAGATATTAAGAGATGTGGAGCAAAGGCAGATGTGTGGAGTTAGTCAGCAGATCAGCCATGATCTCATTGAATGGCGGAACATGCACAATGGACAAAATGGCTTTCTCCTGTTCCTATGCTCCATTCCCACCTGCCCCGATCCCCCCCTCCCCCACCACCTACCATGTGAGCCATGCTCTGCCAACAATTCTGCAACGACTGTCAATGGTACTTTCCATTAACCAGCTGGTAGAGTCCAAGCAAAACAAGCCACATTAGGTCCATCTCCTACACCCACAGAGACATACAGCAGTATCTTTCTTCTGTGCAGCACTCAATCTCAACTGAGATGGCTGAATTGAAATTAAAGGCAATCCTGGAGTTTCTGAGGCTGGATATTCAAAGGGCTTTGGGGTCGGGACCCGGTGCCGACGTGATTTGAAAATTGCGGTCCGGGAAGTCATCTCTAGAACCCGACGCTGCTGGGACAGTCCGCAATTTTCAATGTGAGGCCTGGGGGGAGGGAACGGGGAAACTGCTCAGCTCCAATTAAGGGCCCATTAAGCCCATGAAGGAGATTGTTAAGGGGCTGTGGGGGCTGGGAGGGGTCCGCACGGCAATTTTCATGGCGATTCTGGCGAGCCCGAACAGTCTGGTGCACATGCACAGCACAGGCTCACAGCGGACAGGGGACAAATTTTATTGCTGCATGATGAAATGTTTTGGGCCCACAGGGATCTTCTGCCGAATCAAGCGCAGGACATTTTTCTTAATTCTCGAAGTGTTGCCTCACCTCTTTATTCCCCTGGTCCTCCATGGAGCTGCCTGCTCTTATCAGCAAGGCAGTGGTAGGGCCCATCATGACTGCTGCCTGCCTTTGCCTGCGGCACAGTGGCGCAGTGGTTAGCACTGCAGCCTCACAGCTCCAGGGACCCGGGTTTGATTCTGGGTACTGCCTGTGTGGAGTTTGCAAGTTCTCCCTGTGTCTGCGTGGGTTTTCTCCGGGTGCTCCGGTTTCCTCCCACAAGCCAAAAGACTTGCAGGTTGATAGGTAAATTGGCCATTATAAATTGTCACTAGTATAGGTAGGTGGTAGGGAAATATAAGGACAGGTGGGGATGTTTGGTAAGAATAGGGGATTAGTGTAGGATTAGTATAAATGGGTGGTTGATGTTTGGCACAGACCGGTGGGCCGAAGGGCCTGTTTCAGTGCTGTATCTCTAATCTAATCTTTGCCGATTGCACTAAGTAGGCAGCTCCCACCTCATGCAGATGCTCGGTGCCACTAATTGGGCACCGAGCTCGACTTCTGCCCAATTCGGGCATTAACATTTGATGATCACATTAGGGACGAAGCTCAGGCATGGGGTCGGGACCCAGAAATCATCCAGGTGTTGGATTCCTGATTTCATTTTGAAAATTGAGCCCCTGGTTTGTAAATCGAATGCTTCAACGACCAAGGCACCCACTCAATTAAAAAAAAAATTGATCATAACTATGAATAGCACAAGTTATACCTCCCCACCAACCCCAGAACAGCATTTAATATTAATTAGTGGATGTCAATGCTAATGTTGTTATGAATCAAGAGCTATTTCCATTTCATGACCTGGGTTTTGAGAGTAGCTGTACCACTCTCCCACAATTAACTGTACAATGTGCAGCTGATCTTCCTGTAAACCAGCTGCACTGAGGTAGTCTGCCATTTCACACATAAGCAGATTTGTAATGACATTTTAGCCAATGCACATTGTCATGAAGACCCCACCTGCCAAGAATGAGGCATATTAATTTCGTCATATGAACATTAATTTTAAACAGTTACTGGAATGAAGAAATGACTTGTTGAAAGAGATCAGCAGTGGCTGGAAAATATTTGCATACTAAGAGACAGTGTCTGATGGCAATTGAATGGCTCCCTGATCCAATTAATCCACATGGATTTTGATCACCAGACATTGAATGTGTAAGAAAGCCAGCATTCCAGGGTGTCTGCTAAGATGGAGAATCCACAAATGCAGGAGTTTGTTAAAACAGCTAGTCACATGACTAACCTGCTGGCCCAGGTTTTGTTTGAACTGCTCACAGCACAGTTTGGGGAGATTGCAACTGAACTTGGAAGAAGAGAGCCTCTCTCCTGGCTAGCTCTCTCTCTTTCTCTGTCACGAATCTCTGGATCTAGTGAAGTCACTTAAACCTCAAGAGAGAAAAGACTCCTACATCGAAACAAAGTTTTAAAGCATGCACTGGGCCCCAACGAAACGGCAAGACTTAGCAGCAATCAAGGACTCTACATCGAACTCAAAGGACCTAAATAAATCCCAGCTATTGCCTCAAACATTTCCCCTTTATTCTTTCTACTTTTCTGTCTCTATCTGTTTGTGTGTTTATTGCGTATGCATGCTAGCATGGTCGCGTTGCGTATTGGTAGTTGTTAACCGAATTAGAGTTTAAGGTTAATAAACTTCCACCTTTCTTGTTTAAATTTAAGAAAACCTGTCTGGTTGATTTCTTTGCCTTACAATTGCAGAGCAGTGAACAAGGATTCACTGAGGTAAGCTAAAAACACGGTGTTTTTAAAAATTAAACCCTGTTACGATTAAACCAGGCAAAGGCTGAAAGGGAACCCCTAGACCCCTTTCTCACCTGGTCGTAACAACAAGCAGAGTAGTGACATCAGTATGGAAAGAATAACAGCGAGTGTGTGTGATGACAGCACCATTAAAACTTCCTGCTACCACAGGAGAAACAGGGTGTACTGGCCACAGGAAAAGGAATGGCAGTTAGGAAAACCCAGTAAAAGTGGGGTTTCCTCTTAAAAAGTCCAAAAAGCTAATTCTGATGCAGTCATTTTAAGCAAGCTGGTCGATGAAGACTGATGTAAAAGCAGCTTAAGTTACAAGGGCCTGGTCTATGCAATGACAAACAAGGTGAAATTTTTTCCCCATACTGTTTGTACACCTCAGCAACACTTATTGAGATGTACAAGTGTGTGTCTGCAATGTAATGACCACAATACAAGATTAATGGCAGAATGTTCAAACAAATTATGCTGAAAAGATTTATTCAAAACAATGCTTTCGAATTCATTATTTCAATGTTTGAGATATCCGAATTAATTTATGAAAGAAAACTTTGGTTTCTAAAAGTCGGCACCTTTAGGCTATCAAGTATATCTATTGTCTATGGACACCACTTTGAGACAATACTCAGGGTTTTCGACACCAGATATCAAATACAATTAACGCAAAAATGTTAAGTATGTATTTTAGAAAAATTAGAAATTCAAACATATTGAACGTAGCATCATTTGTTTAGAGGCATTTGATTTTGATTATTGCAATTACTCTTTGCTTCTGACACATTAACATATATTCCATTGATAACACACAATGTACATGATATATTGTAGTAATAAGTAAGCTTTACTAAGGAAGTGAAGAGAAATACATTTGCCTAAGATGCTGCCAATTATTAATGGCGATAAAGTCTATATTAATTCATCAGAATTATATCTCTACTGTTACTTAGAGCTCTCCATAAATAGACATAAGAATCCCCACTTAGTGAAAACAACTCTAAAATAAGCAGTAAAAGGCAAAGCACATGTCTTTCAATAAATAAAGGAATGGTGACAATCAGGTTAAGCATGTGCCATGTTCAGATACAGCATCATTTCAAGTTTCCTTCTTTGGGAGAGGAAGATAGACTGCTGACCCAGGTTGACATAGGTGCTGAGTTCTGTGCCTCACACACTTCGCACTGCTGAGAATCTTTCAGCATGATTGCTGTATTCAGGCAAAGAATTTCCTTCCTAAAGCATTCCACAGCAACAGACCCCAAAATGTCTCTGGAATGTGTCCAACCCAACCACTTGAAGAGTGTCAGAAATGTTCAGAAGTGGTTCTTCCATGGCAGAAATCTTCACTTTGTTCACTAAGTACAAGGCAGACTGTCCTAACTCAAAACAGCAATTTTGCTAATACAATAAAAATTCAATCAAATGTATTTTGGCTGTTGAATAGAAAAAGGGAATTGGGCCAAAAGATAAACAAATCCAGCTTACCTCAAGTTACTGCCTTGGTGTGAGTAAACCACTACTGTATAATGCCACGCTTCTCCCAGTTAGCCTCAAAATATGCAGTGTGGGGAAATTACATGACATTGTGCCTAACCACACATACCAAGGTTTAACTTAATAAAGATTGAATGTTCCTAATTTTAAAAACCCTTATCAGTCTACTCTTGCCCTTACTTTTGATCCAAAGGTTTATATGACTTCAATTACTTTTATTACTACAATGTAAATGAATTATCTTTGCATTCCAAAACACTGACTCAAATTTAGAAAAACATTCCTTTTTGCCCAAGATTGAAGGTGACAGGTAAAATTGCAAGTAACATCACGCTCGACCCTGGAATGCCAGAAAGCAATGACATGATTTCACATTCTTCTTTTCTTCTTCTTTTGGGCCTCCTTATCTCGAGAGACAATGGATACGCGCCTGGAGGTGGTCAGTGGAGTGACCTCTCCATGGCCACATTCTATGGGCCAAAGACCCAGGCATAAATTTTAGTGAAAAAGTCTGTAGACATCCTTGTGTTGTCCCGCACCAAAGTTTCCACTGAAATTATCAACAGGAGAATCTCACTTCCTCGGTGATTAAACCTTTTCACACCACACGGCACAGTGGTGCAGTGGTTAGCACTGCAGCCTCACAGCTCCAGCGACCCGGGTTCAATTCTGGGTACTGCCTGTGTGGAGTTTGCAAGTTCTCCCTGTGTCTGCGTGGGTTTCCTCCGGGTGCTCCCGTTTCCTCCCACATGCCAAAGACTTGCTGGTTGATAGGTTAATTGGCCTTTATAAATTGCCCCTAGTATAGGTAGGTGATAGGGACATGTGGGGATGTGGTAGTAATGTGGAATTAGTGTAGGGTTAGTATAAAATGGGTGGTTGATGGTTGGCACAGACTTGGTGGGCCGAAGGGCCTGTTTCAGTGCTGTATCTCTAAAACTAAAAAACTAAACCTCATCTCAGTGAACCCAGTATGGAAATACCTGAGTAGATTCTACAAGGGAATGTTTTAAAATGTCTAATATCCAGAAATAAATCAGGGCTGAATGACTTCCACTTATAAATAACACAACCACCACATAGTGGTGAAAGAATGTCGCTATTACACCTGAACCCACTGCATGTTGTTGGCAGGCCATGCTTTGACTCATTACGCAGACTGCAAGTGTCTGAGCTCCAGAATCTGCCGGCACTACCTGAAGTGGGCAGGTAGCCTCTCACTGGTGCTCAAGGCTGCTGACAGATTATCGGCCACTAATTTAACGATAATGTCAAGGAAGAGATTTCCTACATGAAAAGGAAATTCTGGCTGGAATTTTATGCCCCCGGGAGTGGGCTAGGAGGTGTGGGGAGGTTGGGTGTGTAAAATCGAACGGGAGACGGGGGAGGCGGTGCTGTTCCCGTCGCCTACCCACCCCCACTGTTATTTTACTAGCTGTGGGGAGGTGGCAAATAGCCCGCCTGCCCCAGGCTAATTGAGGCCCATATGTGGCCAATTAATTGCCACTCAAAGGCCTCCTCCTGCTGCTGTTGGTATATTACCAGTGGCGGAAGGGCACTTCAGCACCTGAGGAGGCCGCCCAGTAATATCTGGCAGACTCCTTGCATCCTGGGGGGGCCCTCCTAATCGGGCATCCTGTGCCCTAAAGAGGGCCCCACAACAGCATGGACTGCTCCCCCTAAAACAATAACCCCACCCTACATTCCGACTCCCACTCTACTCGCCAGAGCCCAGCTGACTGTCCCTGGCATAGGCCGACCCCCACTCACCTTTTCCAGAGCCTCCTCCATTGTTGCTCCTCTCACTGGGTGCATTCCCAGAAGCAGCCACCACTCTCAGTGGTACTGCTGTGACTGAAGAGCTACCGGTCCTCTGATTGGTCTGCAGCTCTTGGAAACGGGACTTCCTGCCTCAGAGTGGCGGAAGTCTCAATCGAGGCCAATTAAGGGCCTGGGCCACATAAAATTTCTGCTTGGCTTCCAGGCCCGGCAGAGGTGGGCTCGCCCCCAACTGCGTTGCCAGTGGGTGGAGTCGCAAGGTAAAAATCTGGTCTATGATTCACCATTTGTAAAAGCTGGTCCAAACTATCTCAAACTATTTCAAAGATCATTTACCTCACTATAGCTGAAGATGAAAGACTACAAAGCACATGTTGAAAACATCTCCCTGCAAAATATTAACATTTCCTTTTAAAGGCAGGGAACAGGAACATGTGTTCCGTTCCCATTAGGCTAATACCCATGACAGCTTGGGTTTCATATTAAAGGGGCAGACAACAAAAAGCATTAAACAGATTATGTAAGGCTGTCCTTAAAAAAAATTCGGCGTCACAGATTTGCGTGCTCTTCAGCCCCTGTCAAATGTCTGGATTCAGGTTGTCCCGTGTTCCCATACCCAGGCCTCAGAAATCCAAGGATTACTGCATTCAATAAAGACAATGAAGACAAAACTTTCCTAATAAAGCCTACTTCTTAGTCCCAGACAGAAAAAACCTTTTTGATCAAATAATTTTTGGACACAAGCCAATTTTATGTAATGCTGCCACATAAACTTTTAAGTCTCCTCTGATTCTGAATTTGTGTTTACATCTATACTTCAATCCCATCTAAAATTTGTGGTATTTCTTTAAAGAGATGTTCTATATTGAAGTGTCTGCATGCCAAAGATAATTAAAGAAGAAACAGCAACACAAAGACAGACTAGGAATTGTAAAATAACCTATTCGAAAGAGTTCTGAGAGCATGCAGCAGTTTCAGGCTTGCTGCCTGGTTTTCCTTCTGGGGTTTTATTCATTTTTGCTGGTGTTTCTCCAGGATCGACTACTCATTTTACACACCGTGACTGCTCGAAACAGTGGCAAAATCAGAGCCAACATATTCAGGGTCATTTTTGGTTTACTTTTGGTTTACTTAACTACTCCAAAAAAGGCAGCATACTGCTCAGAATGGTGACACATGTCGACACCCTGATTCTAATAACAACCAAAATACTAATAAAGATATTAATTAAAGTGGTGGCCAGCTGCTTTCTAACTTCTATTGTAGCTGGCACTTCAAGAGGAATTGCTGTCATGCTCCCAGAGCAGACATTTGACTGTAGTGTCATAGGATTATTTAACTTCATTAGGTCAAGGACACATACAGTGCAGAAGCTAGACGCTGCTCTGTTGCTAGGTGACAGCTCCAATGCACCCAGAGAGTACCGCAGGAAGTCACCCACGCTTATTACCTGCGGCTGCCCTGCAATCGTTAAGAGTACAATCCAGGCATGTTACCTCGCCAAATTGGGCTTTCCCATTGGCGACGTATGCAGAGAAAGCTTATCACATGACCAGCAGGCAGGGCTGCCTTTGAGAAAGCTGTCAGCCTCTGCAAGACATCTTAAGCAGCTAACATTAATTGTTGAAGGGCAGTTGACATGGAGCTTTATTATCAAGTGTATTAATTATGGTTCAGTTAAACTGACATGCCTGACAGCAATCTCTTCTGCGAAGAGTGTTAACAACAGTATGTCATTCTTTGCACCATTATTATAATTTTTTTGTGTTTAATCTACAAACATCATCTCTCCTGAGATTTGTTCTATTTTTGTTCCATCAGATCAAGAAATTATACTTTTATTAAAGTCTCTTTAACTTAAATTTTTTCAGCAGACAGGATTTGCTGTTGAGTTGCACTGGAGTAGCAGATTAGTTTAAACCATAAATTCACTTAGTAAAGGAATCTCACCAATGATTTGGGGAAAGGGCTGAGTAAATTGGTCTAAGTGGCTGACTCCTTCAGAGAGACAGCACTGTGCAATAGACAAACAGCCTCCTTTTGCACTGTTAAGATTGTATGAAGTGGAGAATTTTATCCATAGAATTCACATTTTTGAGGGTTTAACTGAAGTAGCTCAATAAAATCCCAATGGACAGAACATTCGGAATTGGTATTTGTTTTGATAAAAATGATATGACCATCCAAAACTGGATGACAAAAAAATTCAAGGAAATCAAGCCTGTTCCATTTGGTCGTGGTGCAACTTATGCATGTCATGACCCCCATCTGCCCCTGCTACAAACAGCCACACAATCTCCTGGGAGAGGAAAAAGTATGAAACACTTCAAACTGGAAAACTGAAACTTTAAGGCAGCCTGTGTGTGTTTCTCCATTGTGCTGGAAGCCACTGAGGTGTAGCTCAATGGAGGTTTTTCAGTGGTAATGACACATGCAACCATTGGGATCTGTTCCTTTGTCACAAGTAATCAAACTATATGGCTTTTCAGTGCCAATTATTTAAATTGAGAGAAACAAAGTGGAGAGCAAGCTGGCATAACCCAGATTATTCCATGCAAGCAGTTTACCAGCAATGATTTATAGGTCTGAGTGGCTGTTGCTGGAACTATTTTTGAGCATTATACAGTACATGCCTCAGCAGTCTTCCCACACTGCTGACAGTTACTCTCTTCCTCTATCTCTCTGCCAACTTGTTTCTCTCTCTAAAAGTTATCTGCTTTTCTCCCAAACTTTTCCTCTTTCATGTGCTCTAGTCTGTTTCTCTTGTTCTCTCTTCCCATCTTTCTCCATACTTTAGAGCTCCTTATCATGAACAATGGGTCAGCCGAACGTAAACAGAACCCCATTACCCAAATGATCTCTGATGGGCTGCACCACTACTGTACTAGTTTTTGCATAAACAATTGACATGCTGCAGCATTTTTAAAGAATTACTAAAAATAACTTACTTTCAGTAAATAAACCCCAATGCAGACTTTGTGTGATAGAGACAAAATACTAACCAGTATAACAGTGAATTATGAAAATACGTCCTTTGTGCCAATGGTTATTTCTACTGTTTCCTAGCATGCATCTCTGATTTTATTGTTCGGCAGTAGATCACAATTGTCATTCAATAGATGTTTAATTTTTTTGATAAAGAAAATAAAAATTAATAAATGCACTCTGATTTATTTCAAGCAGATTTGATTTACCTCAGAAATAATTTATAGTCTTAAGTTTTGCTGCATTACTTGTGACTCACCTTGAGACCAAGAGTTTTTAATATTTGTTTAACTCCACAAACAGTATCCCAGTTTGAAGAGTCTTTCAGGATCCTTTTGGTAACCACTAGCAACCAGAAGTCATTGAGATAACAAAAGATGTGCAGTCTATTTTTTGCCCATCCTCTTGCTTACTGTTGGTTGGTCCAGCCTTGTCCATATACATGTCTTTTCCATCTCTTAGGTGACATCCCAGTGTAGTTATGGCAACAACAGAGAATATCCTCCAGCACAAAATAAACCAGTGTTACAGGAAACTGTGTTTGTTTTTATATTTTTTTTCTTCTAGGAAATTCGCAGTAATGTACTTAAGGTTGCCTAAAGGCAGTTGCTGCTATTTACTAAAGGGCTTGGGGTCCTTTGACAAATAAAACAACTGGGGAAAAACTGTTTATTCAGAGGTCAGGATTAGTAAAAGCCCACAAACCTCAAAATAACACCTCTTCTTCAAGACATAACAGACTTGATTAAATAAAACCACATCTGTGAGCAATGTGCAAGGTTCCTTAAAGAATACATGGACTGTTAACAGCGCTTCAGAGTGTGGGCAAAGTCACATGCTCTCTTGCTAAGAGAGAAGAGACTTTAAAGTATTGTCTGTGAAGTGTCTTTGGTCTGTGCTGTTGGATTGTAAGGAGATAAAGTGAGTGTGTGTGTATGTGTACATACAATTGTCTTCCTCAAATAACTCAAGCATAATAAACCACCAGACTGCCCTCAACTAGACAAGCAGTAAATTAAGAGAAACCAGACACACAAATGGCAAGAGCAGAATGAAAACACTCTATGTGGTACAGACTTTTTTATTTAATAAAGTGAAAGGCACAAAGAGACTGATAGTAAGAGATTAACCTACTTTAACTAACACAAGATATAGAGTTAGCAAATGGGTTTCTGCATAATTACAGCAACATTGATTCAGCCTCCTGTTATTCAATTTGCTTGTTTTATCTGTGTGCTATTTTCCCAAGCCACAAAGTCATTTGACTATAAAACCACAGATACACAAGTGGAAAGATGTATTTATAACTAAGGCATGGAGCTGATTTATTCCCTGCTGGCATACTGTGCGATTCTGTGTCATGTCAAGTTTCTGTGGCACAAAATAGTGACTAGGAGACCCCTTCCCCCACCCATGTCCCCAGAACAGACCGGATGGAACGTCTGAATAGCAATTATCTATTTATGTTATGCCTAGTTCCAGGAAAATACACAACCAAAATGGCACCACACCATATTACAAAAGCGAAATACTGCAGATGCTGGAAATCTGAAACAGAAACAGAAAGTGCTGGAAATATGCAGCATCTGTGGAGAGAAAAGCAGAGTTATCAATTTGGATTTTATGCTGCCCTCGTGGAGTGTTTGAAGGAGAGAGCATTTAATCTGGGGGGATGTTGGTGAGTGGGGTCCCTGCCACCTTCCCGCCTCTACCCCAATTAAGTCTGTGGCGGGAAGGCCCATGGACAGCCTTCCTTCCCTGCAGCCGATTGAGGCCCTTAGTAAGAAATTAATAACCAATTAAGGGCCTTTTCCTGCCGCCGTTGCTGGTGTTAGCCCACCGGCATGTGGGCCTGTCGCTGCGTGAGGAGCACAACAAGCAAACCTGCACAGGTTGCTTGCCAGCTCCCGGGCGGGGGTGGGGGGGTAGTGGAGGGGCCTCATTTAAAGGCATTTAGTGCCTGGTCAAGGGATCCGGCATGAAGAAGGGGAGGGCCCACTGAGAGCCACCGTCTGCTCTTGCTGCTGACCCCCCTACAACCCCCTCCCCATGCGACCCCCACCCCACAAAACCCCTCCTGCCATCAGTCACCTGTGGGCTGGGTCCATCAACGATCCTGGGCCTCGGGGGTGGGTGCATTACCGGCAACTGGTAATGGCACTGCTGAGTAAAAGATTGGCCGGCAGCTCTCAGTGGGTTGGACTTCCACCCTTTGGGTCCTTAATCTCGGGGATGTCCCGCTGCTACCCAATTAAGCGCTTGATTGGCACGTGATACGGTGGGCCTTCAAGCAAAGAGGGGATGTGGGGCTCTCGCCGGCTCTTCAGCCAGTGGGTGAGACCATCAGCGAAACCCCCATTGTCTCCATTAAATACCACCCAACGTTTCAGGTTGATGACCTTTTATCAGAACTGCGCCATACTACTTCAGTTAAACTTTTTCTATTTATGATCTAGTGTGGATATACTAAACAAATCCAAAAGTTCTTTGCGAGTAGGCAGGTACAGTAGATAATATTATATAACATTATATCCCTACATCTCAGCCATTATACATAGTTCGGTTGGCTTTCTTTAAGGATGCAAACTCTACTGCTTTCCAAATATCAATTCTCAGAATGTGAGACTTTAGTAGGGTTTAGTGTCTCCTCATCAGGTGATTTATTTTCAATAAGAAGATTCTCAAGCCATTCTTTCAATAGACTAGCTACACAGAGCACCATTTTAAGAAGGGGTACAGAAGATAAGAAATCTGATCGAGGGATCTGGCATCAAGAAGGGGAGGGCCCGCTGAGAGCCACCCTCTACCCTTGCTGCCGAACCCCCTATAACCCCCTCCCCACCACGACAAAACCCCTCCCGCCATCACTCATCTGCGGGTTGGGTCACAATACAAGTCATTTTAAACTGTGAGACTAATTGGTATTCCAACATGCTAGGCCAAGGAATGGTGGGACACAAGGTGCCCCAAATAATGAGATTTCATCATATCTGCAGTGGAAGGTAGCAATTAGTGTAATATTGCAGCTGACATTCGTACCATGTGTTTAGCAGGAACAGGGCGGTAGCACAGTCCACAGCATAGCACAGCACTTACTGCCCCGCAATAGTTTAGGCCTTGGCCCTTGGTCTGCTTCCATCAGGCAGGCAGCTGGCTCAATGGAAGCAGAACACATGAAAATCTACCCACTGCGTCAGACGATCAGACTCCTGCTTACTCCAGGGTGGAATGGAAATGGTCATGCCCTGCCCTCGTCCATTTAAATGTGTGCACAAGGGCTGCTTACTGACCTCCAAATGGCGGTCAGACTTTTGCACTTGTGAAATACTGACATAACAGAGAGCTCTGTTAAATCCCGAGGATACGAATGACAGTGCAGAAGCCAGCAGATTGTGTTTTGCCATCATACAACTGCCACTGCAAAACAAAAGACTGCCGCACTGGCAGTATAAGATTGTCTTAATGGCACCAATGTACCAAATTTGTCAGTGCAGCATTAATGTCTGATATGGAGTATAACAGCAAGAATTGTTTATTCACCAGCTTCCTAAAAATGGGAAGCAGGAAATTAAATCAAATATTAAGATATTAAGGCAATGTTTTAATGTGCTTTACATCAATACATGTGGAATTTGTCCACAACTATGTACCAATCTCCAAATGATTTGCCTTCCTCTGCAGCTCTCTTCCACTTTGCCTACATTCAAGTGACAAGCAGACTGCCTGCTCCCACACCTTTGCTCAGGTCATTCTTAATCCAAGTGCAATGAGGCGATCATAAGCAGGCAGCTTGACTTGTTTTTCTGATTTTCCCTCATTACCTACGGGGAAATACCTGAAATGTACCCTTTATGAGACAGCCAAGATCTGTGTTCTATATTATATAATATTGAATACAATTATTATATAATTATATTGGTGTTCAACAGAGTGCAGGAAAAATTATTCTGCTAAAAGGAAAGAACAACTAAGCACTAATGAGACTCCATGGATGAATGAAAACATAGGGGAACAATTGAGGGTTCGGAAAGAGGCATGTATTAATTACATAGACAGCAGAGGAGTGCTGATAAGAGAGAATACCAAAAGATTAGGAGAGAACTAAAAAAAAATTAGGAAGGCACAGCGGAACTATGAAATTAAATTTTCAATGCACACAAAACAAAATGGTATCATATTTTACAGGCACATCAATTAAAAAAAGGAAGGTTGTGATGGGAAGAGAACCATTAAGGGATTGACAGGATAATACCATAAGGGTGGAATTTTATACTCTCCCCTGTGACGGGTTTGGAGGTGGGGAGAGCATAAAATAGGGTGGGCTGGTGGTTGGAGGGTGGGGGTGGTGGTGGATTGCCGCCACCATCCCGCCTCCACCGAAATTTAGTCCGGGGCCGGATGGCCTGTGAATAGCCTTCTTTCCCTGCTGCTAATTGAGGCCCTTAACTGGATAATTAACCTCCAACTAAGGGTCTCTTCCCTCCGCAGCCGGAGGTGTGGGGGGGGGAGGGGGGAGGAGTTTCCTTTGTTCAAAGGCACTTAGTGCCTGAACGAGGGACCTGGCATTGGGAGGGAGGGAGGGGGGGGGGGGGGGAGCCGCCGAGTCCCACCTCCCTGCCCGTGCTGCCTTGCTGCTGACCCACCTTCCTCCCTGCCCGCCCCCCCCCACCTCCGCAGCCCCCATCCTTCACGACCCCTCCCGCCCTGAGCTACCTGAGGCCTGGTTCCAGCGATGCTCCTCGGCCTCCAGTAGGTGCGCCTGCAGCAGCAGCCACCGCCTCCCTAGGGGTGCTGCTGCTGCTGACCTCTAATTGGCCAGCAGCTTGCAAGGGTGGGATTCCGGCGACGGGGTCCTTGATCCTGTGGAAGGCCTGTTGCTGTCCACTGAAGTGCCTGATTGGCACTAAATTCAGAGGGCCTTCCGGAAAAGAGGTGACACGGGGATCTCAGCAACTGTCTCCTCTGACGTTGAGATCCCTGCTGCTAGCATAAAATTCTGCCCCCCACCCCACCGCCCAGGTAACAATACAGACATGGCAGAAATAATAAATTATTTCACTTTGGTATTTACCAGGGAGTTAGAACACGTAGACATGCAATTGAATGATGAAATGAGTAATGACAAAAGTGCAATTTAAATTTTAAAAAGGATGTATTGAATAAACTAGTCAAACTCAAAGAGGATAAAGTCCCTAGTCCAGACGGATCGCATCCACTCATTTTTAAATAATCCAGGGATATAATAGCAGAGGCATGACTACACATATTTAATCATTTGTTAGAAAAATGTGTAGTGCCAGAGGACTGGCGGATAGTTAACCTAATTCTTATATTTAAGAAGGAGGACAGAACATGCCCAGGGAATTATAGACCAGTCAACTTAACATTGGTGGTAGGAAAAATAATGGAATCTCTACTAAAGGAGAGAATAGACGAACATCTAAAACAGAAAAATATAACACTTTACAGTCAGCATGAATTGTAAAAGGGAAAATCTTATTTGACCAACCTTATTGAAGTTTTTGAGGAGACAATAGAGAGGAGACAATGGTAATGCAGTAGATGTAATTTATCTGGATTTTTGAAAGGCCTTTGATGAGGTGCCCCTTAAACGATCAATGTCTAAAGTCAGAGAATACGGCGCCAGGGGACAAGTGGCAAGATTGCTAGCTGGCTTCAAGACAGAAAACAGAGAGTGGGAGTAAGGGGTAGTTATTCAGAGTGGCAGAATGCAGGAAGTGGTGTTCCACAATGATTAGTGCTGGGACCACTGCTGTTCACAATTTACATTAACGATTTGGACCTTGGAATTAAAAACACAATTTCTAAATTTGTGGACGACACCAAATTTGGGGGGGGGGGGGGGGGTGGTGGAGGAGGATAGTCAATACTGAGAAAAAAAATACTCGAGTACATTAATAAACTTGCAGAATGGGCAAATAATTTGCAAATGAAGTTCAACACAGATAAATGTGAGTAGTACATTTTGGTAGGAAGAATAGGGAGGTTTGTTATTACTTGGAAGGTGCAAGTCTAGGTCGATTAGGGGAACAAAGGGATCTCAGAGCACAAATACACCAATCAGTATAAGTTGTGCCACAGGTTAGCAAGGCCATAAAAAAAGCAAACCAAGCACTCGGCTTTATCTCTAGCTTGTTAGAATTGAAAAGTAGGGAAGTAATGCTAGACCTGTATTGAATCTTTGTTCGACCACACTTAGGGTACTGCATACAGTTCTGGTCGCCATATTATAAAAAGGAGATAGCGGCACTGGATTTACAAGGATAATACCAGAAATGCGTGGATATAATATCAAGAAAGCATGAACAGGCTGGGTCTCTTTTCTCTTGAAAAAAGGCTAAGATGTGACCTAATAAAATGATGAAAGGTTTTGATAGTTTAGATACAGAGAGAATGTGTCTACTTGTGGGAAACAGCGTACCTAGAGGCCATCAATACAAAAAAATTCAATAGGAAATTCAGAAGAAACTTCTTTACCCAAAATGTGGTTCGAATGTGGAACTCGTTACCACAGGGAGTGGTTGAAGCGAATACTATAGATGCATTTAAGGGGAAGCTAGACAAGCATTTGAGGGAGAAGGGAATAGAGGTTTACAATCTAGATTTAGATGAGAAAAGATGGGAGAAGTTTCGACTGAAGCATAAACGCTGCACGGACTGGTTGAGTCAAACGGCCTGTTTCTGTGCCTATATCCTATGTAATCTGATGTAAAGATCTGAAACTGATCATGTTGGGAAGTGTCAGCTTAAGTGCTACCATTTCCGGATATAGTCTCCTTTGTGTTCTACCATTACCACAATCCTCCATGTAGATCATAATATCACCCAATGTTACTAAACAGCAATAGCATTTCAATAAAGCAATATACTTCAGCTAATCCTTAAATGCTGCATTAAATTTTGCTGCTTATGTAACTACTTCATGCTTGTACGTCAATTCATGCAAACTTTAAATTTGAAGCATCAGAATAGTATCTGAGGTCTCCGATTGCATGAAAAATCCGAGATATTTCTGCAGTATAACTCATGTCCATGTCAACAAATCTTGAATCACAGCAGCCTGTAGCCATCAATCCATATTTAGCTCCTGTCTCCTTTTTGTCTTTGTCCTTTGGTAACAGTAATGAGTTGTACTTGTCATCACTTAAAGGGCAGACTTATTCAAACCTCCTTACCATCATCTCCCCTCTTCTCCCTGACATTTTCATTATTCAGACCTATAGATTCCCTGACACTTCTTCTCCGACCTTTGATCCTTCCCTTAGAGGCCACATTCAAACAGAGCAACAAAACACGTTTATTGCCAACTCTGGTTTGTCTGTGATCTCTCATAAATGACCAAAGATCAGAGTTCCCTTTCTCAATCGACTGGCACTAATGAAAGATAAAACCCCCTTTTTCCCTCTAACGACTCCCTTTGCTCGACTTCAATGCAACTATCAGCACAGACTGAGGCGCCCATGGCCAGGGCTCTAGCTGTGCTATACATCCACAGCACCAGTGAGACGCGTCAACATTAGGGTAGTTAAGGTATTTACTTCTGTTAGCTTGCTTGTTGATTTACGTTAAAGGTCTTTCAATTGATCAACAGAATGGTGGAAAAAAGGAAGAATGCTTGTGCTGAGCAACACAAATAGCAGAAGCTAGTGTTTAACAGCACTGTGAAAGATAGGAGCAGTTAATGGGAAGGTTGATCTTTATAGATTTAATCAAGTGACTTTGTATTTGTTAAATACTTAGCATCTATTGCCATTTTTTCCAAGAATTTGTAGAACTAACCAAAAAGTCTGGTTTACATAGAATCTATTGATAATACTATACGTTCAATAAAAATTTGACATGACATTGAACTATCTGAGTGAATCTTGACATGATGAAGGGGTGTTCAGAAAGAGAAATGCCATAAAGTCATTTGATCATCGCTACACTGTATAATTTAACTATTGTACTTATAGCATGGAACTGACAAACACTTTAAAGGTCTCCTGACATTATCTAATGGTTTAATAGACCTACAAACAACAGTTTGGTGAGGAATCTGAACTAATAAAAGCGCAATCATACATTTAATATTCCTTACATAGCATGTTAAATTTAACAGTAAAACAAGATGGAATAAGAGGATTTAAAATCAAGCACTAGATAGAAAATGGAATTGTACTGCAAAATGTTCATCTGGTTCGCCCCTTATGTCATTTCAACAACAATGACAGAAAATATCAAATTAGTAAAATAAAACTATGCCAGCATTCTTGAACACCCTGCTGAAGATTTGGGGCACTTAACTATATCTTTGAGAAAAGATGCTAAAACTTGTAGTCACACTGAATGTAAAGGCATCATGAATTATACAGCTCTAGTTCTGTATATGTGAAACCACAATGCTTTGAACTTACAGAAGGTATTTTTTCGCATACCAGGGGAATACTGTGCAAAGTCTCCAGGCTGAAATTGAGAGATTCTGATGTGCTTTCGGGAAGCTTAATTCCTTTACCTGTTTCCCAGTTCGGCATCATAGAGGAATGCATGCTCATTGAACATAATTAATATTGTATTTTAAAATAACTTTGTGAAAGTAATGTGCTGTTTACAACACTTTAAAGCAAAGCAACACTGTAGATCATCATAGCATAGTGCACCTCTCCTATATGTAATAAGCAATTCAACAATTTGTAAACATTAATAAGTTAAAGATTAAAAAAGGAGTCAATATAGCAAATTACTGTAGTATAACACATTTTCTTGCAAAAAAAATGCTTGACATTTTGAATAATAACTGCTTAGTGCGACTTTACACAGACTAAACGTGAATTTCTTTTATATTGGATGAAGTGGGGTCCTAAGGCCACCAGATCCCGACACTCGGATCTTGTACAAGTGATGGCAAGTACAAAGTAAACTTGCTGTAAGCGTTTGCAACAAGAAGAACACCACTGAACCAAACATAAAAGGAACTTCAGACAATAGTTAACATCTTAGCAGTTTGCCGTAGTTTGAATAAGCTGCTGAATAAAACGATAGGATATTGGTTTTTCTGCACTTAACACTCCATTGTGGGCACAATTTGGCTTTTGATAATCTATGGAGAGAGTATACACTGTGTCACACCATATATTACACTTATTTTCACTAAACAGAAATACATTGGCAAAATAAGCAGTACATGTTGCACACAATCAAATAAACACCAATTTAAAATCATAATTAAGTGTATTCTAGAGATTACTTCACATTCAGCATCATTTGCAGAACAGTTTAGAACCTGCTGCAATTAGCATTCAAAAATGATCTCCCGTAAGAATGATTGGTTGAGACTCATTTAAGTCCCTTTTAATGAGAATGCCCACAGTTTGTTTTGCCATCCTATTTCCCTTTAGTGCAGAACTGCACAATTCTTTTTACAGATCCTTTCAGCTTCCATCAGAGAACTACTGCACTATCTGCAAATGAACTGAAAGGCTCTGGCACATTTCATCCACTAATTAAAGTGATGTTTGCACCCATTGATCCAAATAACTTTTAATAAAAATTGGATTCTGGCTATTTCCTCATGCTTGTGTGATATTCTGCTTCTTTTGAGGCTCATAGCATGTATTATCAGAGCACAGTAGGACTGTTTACCCTGTCAATCACCTGTCAATCCTCAGAGGGCTCTACAAACACTCCCTGTGGCTTGCCACTCTCTCTCAGAATACTGTAATTATCATTTTGGCATCTTCCACTGTCAATTCCACTTCAGAAACCCTTTATCCATTTTGAAACCATCTTCATGCTCCTTGGCTTATTTGTGTAACGATTTTGTCGGTTATATTTTGAATCTGATATGGTGCTAACTGGAAGTGTTAATGTTTCCACTTGGAAAAAAGCTTATCTTAAACAGCCATGGCTCAAAGTGCTAATGCAGGCTTCAAAGCTGCCAGATTACTACACATCCAGCCTCTGGGCTCCAAGTTCGGCGAGCAAACTCCCAGGTGCTGGCACTCAGTGCTGAAGCAGCAATCGACAATTAGTGATAATGCATGTGTTGTTTAGTCATTAGCAATTGCTACCTCCGCCAATGTTTTCCACGTCAGATTGTGGCACTTGGCACTCTCCTTCATGCCTCTGGCTCACTCCTCCAATACATTCGTTTATAAACAGAATAACAGTGTGTTTATTTCCCTTCCACAACCTGGCATGGAACTAAGTGTTGGTGGAAAATATGCAGCTTCTCACCAGGAATCCATAGCGTTCCCTTTTTCCCTTGGTTTTTCAATGGCACAAACATCAATCGCCTTTCTGCACAAAAGGCAAAAGCTGGCAACACTACCCAGCCTTGACTATTATGTCTCATTCTTGGCAGAATTAACTGCTTTGACCAGCTGATGGAACCTACGGTTAAATTTTGGCTGGTTATCTGCGTGAAATGTCTGACATTTGCCAATGTCCAATTAGTAGTTCTGAACTACAATGCTTATGTTTACTGCCATAGAACCAATTTGTCGAGTAATCCCTCTGTCTTTTTCAGGTCAATTTAATACATTTTCTTCAAGTAAAGTGTGATCACTGTATATGCAAACAAACTAAGGGCCAGGACTGTTAATCGGTCTGTATGCTAAAATTACAATCAAGCACTTATGCCATCTCTTATACTCAGGATTGCCTCTGACTGTTAGACTAGCATCAGAGTAAACCCAATAATGTGAATGAACCAATACCCATACTATTAGAGATATCAAAACCCTTCCTCAGCAGGAGTTTTATTGGATGCCTGTAATAGAAATTAGTCATTGGCAAAGCCAAACAGTCACCAACTGTATATTGAAAGACATTGGATAGTGTCACAAATGAGATTTTATTTAATTGTGCAACTGTGGTTTGTAACTTCTGAGCAACAGCTTCCATTGCAAAAGGAACAATAAGGATGTGCATTTCTTATACGGGGAGGAGAAGGCAGCATTTCTGTCACAATGATCACCACAAAATTACTCTTGCCGATAAAAGTGGACTAGCATTTACCTAAACATCTGTATGGCATTCTTTGGTCTCTTATTTAATACAGGTGTAGAATCATTTCAAATAAAGGGGTAAAAATGGTAAAAATAATGGACAGAGGTATGTCACACTGCATGTTAGAGATTCATCTACTATTATTGCCCATGGTCAGGTCTAGCCTTTAACCTCATTCCCTCAGTGCTATATTGAGGGTGTGCTGCACTGACACAGCTACATCCTTTGACTGGACTGTTAAACTAAGGCCCCATCTACTACCTGAGCGGTTCAGATGACCGTTAAAGAGCTCATTGGCACTATTCAAAGAAAAGCAGGGAGTTCTCCTCGGTAACACCCCTCCCTCAGCAAGACATAAAAAAAAACAGATTAACGAGTTGTTCATTGCATTGTTGTTGGTGGAATTATCTGGCATTGCACTACACTTCAAAGTGAAGCATTTTGACGTGATAAGATATAGAATTAATGCAAGTATTTTTTATTGATTATAAGGTGCAAGTGAGGCAGTAATATTATCACAAAGTGTTGTGTTTTGACATTAGCTGCATTCTCTGTCAGGTTCCAGTTTTTGGCGAAGGAGTTGCAAGTTTCCAAAAAGTTTTAAATAGAGAAAACCCCTTTAAAACAGAAGGGGGATAAAATAATTATCGAAGCTCAGAGTGTAGCAGAATGCTGTCCCTTCAGAAACAAATATCCAATTTAAGTGTTCCATTTACAAAAATAAAATTATCCAATAAAAACCCACAACAATTAAATCACAATGGCAATCTGATCAGCATTTCACATTTACAGGTTTTTTTTTCCATATCATGGCTTTATTCATAGTTCGAAGCAGCAGTCAGGTCAGGAGTTTTGAGAATTACTACAGTTTACAGGTTCTTCATGTCTACAATGAGTATTGCCTTAAATTCATCTCATACAGATTATTTTCCTCAAAATGGCTATTGGGTGATACACTCATGTTTTGAAAGAATTTTCCATCAGTAGGAAATATGACATTTGGGGGTTATCCAATAACATCGTTACAAGAGAGAGACAGTTTAAGGAAAGAATATAATTGCATTTATGTCGCTCCTTTCATGACCTTATTATGTCTCAAAGTGCTTCACAGCCAGTGAAGTACTTCAAAGTGCATCACTGTTGTAATGTAGGGAAACATGGCTGCCAATTTGCACACAGCAAGCTCCCACAAACAGCAATGAAACATTATTTTAATGAAAACATAAACATCCTCATTAAAATGGCAGACAAAGGGATTTCATATGAATGCATTATTGTGATTATTATTACCCAGTGCCATTTCAATTCCTAACTGAATATTTCTCACTGTATTATTCTAGTGACATGGAAGATCCTTCAAAAGCGAATGCAGGTTTTTGGTGTTGTTGTGTTGATTTTTACCAAATGCATATTGAAAGAAAACAAAGCAAAATATATGAAAATATAATTCCGATGCACAACAGCACACGCCAATCCTGTTACAAGATGATGGCCAGAATTGACAGAAACCCCACTAACAGCAAGCAGATTTACCAACAAATTAACTAATTTTATCTATGTTATCTATGTTAAATATGTGAGGAGAAAATGCAGACACATTATCAATGTACCCATAATCAGGATAACAGCATTGTGAATTTAATAGAAACAAAACCATTTTCTGCAATATTAGTTAGCAAGAATGTTAACACACAAGTATGAAGTAGCCACTTCTGCTATTCAACAAAAGCATTAACATTTATTAAGCATTAATTTTAAATAAATCAACACCTTCCTTAAAATAAGAGTTCCAAATGTACTTGTTTCTAATATCATGCAGCACAATTTCAAACCCAACATGTTTATGAGTCTAGGTTTATTACTTCAACAATGTCTGGCTCACTATGCAGCCTAACAGTCTCAGGTCTAGATGTTATTTTTGGTGCGTACTGATAGTAGCACGAGCACCATAATGTGCTGCATTAAAACTATGTAACATAGGTGAAAAGACGCAAATCCTGAAAATGGAGGAATTATATTTAGTTCAATGTTTTTAGTTCCATTTCAGTTCTAGTGAAGAGTTGAAGAGTCGCTACCCTAATCCTTAACATCTCTTTTCTCTCTTAGATGCTGACCGGCCTGCTTTGTATTTCCAGAACTTTTTTTCTATCTGAATATTTCTATTTGTATGAATCTGAAAAGTTTCTCATGTTCAATGTTCCAGGTTTTACAAGTTAACTGACAGTGTGCTGTGCAGGGTCCTCCTGGCCTTGAAGACAAGCAGATCATGCTACATGACATCACTTGACACATGCAACACAGCCACACTTGACAATGTGTTAATTTGTACATCTGTTACTCGCCTGTAGCATTTTCGCTATAAAAAATATTGTTTAAAAACACTTTTATAACTCAGGCTTTTCCACGCATCCATTCTTGCAGTTTTGTTTTGTTAAAAGTATATCCTTATACCTTTTCTGAGAGATAAGTACAAAGCATTTCAGATATGTAGCTGCCAGAATGAAGCTGGTGACCGGAAAGATAGGAATCTGTATCTTGGTTTCCACTCCCAAGTTGCAAATGGACAGCTTTCATGGTGCTTAGCACTTACTGCCTGAGTTACTTGCTGGCTCTTGACTGTGCAAGATTGAATTACCATGCAAACAAGTTGCCATTTTGAAATGTCCTCCAGATTTAATTTTAACACTTGACACAGGGAAAATTGATCAGGCAGCCAGAACACACCAGTGGCATTATCCCCGATGAATTGAAGCAACTGCCTCTACTATGGAAAGCCAAACAGTTTCTACCACAACTTGACTTCATGAATTAAGAATCACAATATTTCTGAGGCAAATAAATATCCTTCCTCTCTCGTACCTTCCATTCAATTTCAAAAGTGAATTTCCTTAACGTTAGAATAAATAGCAATTGCTTTCTGCTGATTGGTTGACCATCCACGGGAAGCAGACACTGAAGGTGAATTTTTCATTTTCACTCTGAATGCAAATTTCTTTGAAACTACTGATTTTCCTCAGGTTAATCTTCTCTGTGCATTTCTTCATTACAGTCAAAGTCTAATGGCATCTTCTTAACAACCAGGCAATTCACTTACATGGTGCCTTGCTGCATCTTTTGCCAATTCAGTAAGGAAGCTGTTATGATTAGGTAAGAAAGATGTCTAGAGGTGTCTCTCAGCCTTCATCTGGTTTTACCATAAGAGGGTTTAATTTTAAACGCACCGTGTTTTTAGCTCCCCCTTGGTGAATCCTTGTTCACCACTTTCCAATTATAAGGCAAAGAAACCAGCACAAACAGACTGTCTTAGGTTTAAAGAAGAAAAGTTGAAATTTATTAAACTTGAACTCTAATTCGGTTGTCACCTACGAATACACGACATGCCCACGCGTGCATGCATACATGATACATACATGCAAATAGAGACAGAAAAGAACAGAAGAAGAGTAAAGTCAAAAGGTTTGAGGCACTATCCAAAGAGTTTTTGTTACGGTTCTTCAAGTTCACTATAGAGTCCTTGATTGTAGGTAGATCTTGCTTTTCGTTGGGGCCCAGTATTCTTCTTAAACCTTGTTCGCTGTAGAAGACTTTTCTCTCTTGGGGTTCATGTGTCTTCAGTGGATTCAGGGGCTTGTGAGAAAGAGGTGGGAGCAGACAGGAGAGATCTTCACAGTCCAGGAGCAAACAGACACTCTGAGTTCAAACTGTTTGTACAATTCAGAAAAACCCAGGTTGCCCAGCAGGTTAGTCATGTGACCAGCTGGTTTGACCATGTCCATTTGTGTATTTGGCTATCTTAACAGTCAACCTGGAATGTGAGCTCCCCCACCTTCAACGTCTGGTGATCAAAAGTGCATTGTGGGTTGAATGTGTCAGAGAATGGCTGCTTTGTCCTTCCAAACACTATCTGTTAATATGCAAATGTCTTTTCCAGCCACGGCTGATCTGTTTAACAAGTCCTGTTTTTTTCTGGTTAATGGCAGCCTGAATGCTGAGTCCATCCTATGCAGGTTGGCAATGCAGTTGTTAAATTGAGGAAGATCCAGAGCCAAAAAAGGAATCTGTGATTCATGTATTTTGCACAACTGTGCTTGCAGTTATTTCCCATTGTCACTGGTACTGTGTATGTGACTGGACCATATGCCACAGCACCGGCAGCTCCAGCTTCTACTTGAGGTAGTTCTGTTTTCTCTTTGCTAATTTTGCCCCCTCCTCTTATCTCCCTTGCTCCTCTGCAGACGACATCAACTCCTTGTTCCACTATGTTCCACAGATATTGGTCACCTTCCAGTACCTCCCCAAAGTATCCATTATTCATGGGTGAACCATGACAGTGAGTGTTAGCAGCATTTTTGACTGGGGGGGAGGTGGCACTTCACCGAATTCTGAGCCTGCCCTTCCCTAATGTCCACAGCCGATGCATGTGGAACACACATCAATGAATAGCAATCAGGAGTAAGAACCTTAGTTTTTTTTTACTCTCCTTGATCCAGGAGCAATGAGGCCAATTATAATGTTCAGCTGCCATTCTAGTTGAAATCAGCTAAGTTTTCACAAACTGAGGACAAAGCCTGGCATCTCCTTGAGTGGTGTAGCTCAGCTGCTCACTGGAGAAACTTGCTGAGCCATCAGGAGAGCCTGGTGATTCTAGATGCAAAAGGGGCGGAATAACAATTGATACCATCACAACAAAAGAAAAGATCAGCTAATTCGGCAGATATGGTGGATTGAAGCTGGAACCTTCCTGGTCTGTATTCCTCAGTATTGAACTGCGTGGCACATTCACATATTAAGTCATTAGAGATTCATGCTTTGTTTGTAGTTATCATCACTGCAAGAATTAGAATTAGAACATTACAGCGCAGGACAGGCCCTTTGGCCCTCGATGTTGCGCCGACCTGTGAAACCATCTGACCTACACTATTCCATTTTCATCCATATGTCTATCCAATGACCACTTAAGTGCCCTTAAAGTTGGCGAATCTACGACTGCTGCAGGCAGGGCGTTCCACGCCCTTACTACTCTCTGAGTAAAGAAACTACCTCTCACATCTGTCCTATATCTATCACCCCTCAACTTGAAGCTATGTCCCCTCGTGTTTGCCATCACCATCCGAGGAAAAAGACGCTCACTATCCACCCTATCTAACCCTCTGATTATCTTATATGTCTCTATTAAGTCACCTCTCCTCCTCCTTCTCTCCAACGAAAACAACCTCAAGTCCCTCAGCCTTTCCTCGTAAGACCTTCCCTCCATACCAGGCAACATCCTAGTAAATCTCCTCTGCACCCTTTCCATAGCTTCCACATCCTTCCTATAATGCGGTGACCAGAACTGCACGCAATACTCCAGGTGCGGTCTCACCAGAGTTTTGTACAGCTGCAGCATGACCTCGTGGCTCCGAAACTCGATCCCCCTACTAATAAAAGCTAACACACCATATGCCTTCTTGACAGCCCTATTAACCTGGGTAGCAACCTTCAGGGATTTATGCACCTGGACACCAAGATCTCTCTGTTCATCTACACTACCAAGAATCTTCCCATTAGCCCAGTACTCTGCATTCCTGTTACTCCTTCCAAAGTGAATCACCTCACACTTTTCCGCATTAAACTCCATTTGCCATCTCTCAGCCCAGCTCTGCAGCCTATCTATGTCCCTCTGTACCCTACAACATCCTTCGGCACTATCCACAACTCCACCGACCTTAGTGTCATCTGCAAATTTACTAACCCACCCTTCTACACCCTCTTCCAGGTCATTTATAAAAATGACAAACAGCAGTGGCCCCAAAACAGATCCTTGCGGTACACCACTAGTAACTAAACTCCAGGATGAACATTTGCCATCAACCACCACCCTCTGTCTTCTTTCAGCTAGCCAATTTCTGATCCAAAGCTCTAAATCACCTTCAACCCCATACTTCCGTATTTTCTGCAATAGCCTACCGTGGGGAACCTTATCAAACGCCTTACTGAAATCCATATACACCACATCCACTGCTTTACCCTCATCCACCTGTTTGATCACCTTCTCGAAAAACTCAATAAGGTTTGTGAGGCACGACCTACCCGTCACAAAACCGTGCTGACTATCTCTAATGAACTTACTCTTTTCAAGATGATTATAAATCCTGTCTCTTATAACCTTTTCCAACATTTTACCCACAACCGAAGTAAGGCTCACAGGTCTATAATTACCAGGGCTGTCTCTACTCCCCTTCTTGAACAAGGGGACAACATTTGCTATCCTCCAGTCTTCCGGCACTATTCCTGTCGACAATGACGACATAAAGATCAAGGACAAAGGCTCTGCAATCTCCTCCCTAGCTTCCCAGAGAATCCTAGGATAAATCCCATCTGGCCCAGGGGACTTATCTATTTTCACACTTTCCAAAATTGATAACACCTCCTCCTTGTGAACCTCAATCCCATCTAGCCTAGTAGCCTGAATCTCAGTATTCTCAACAACATTTTCTTTCTCTACTGTAAATTCTGACGCAAAATATTCATTTAACACTTCCCCTATCTCCTCTGATTCCACACACAACTTCCCACTACTATCCTTGATTGGCCCTAATCTAACTCTAGTCATTCTTTTATTCCTGATATACCTATAGAAAGCCTTAGGGTTTTCCCTGATCCTATCCACCAATGACTTCTCGTGTCCTCTCCTTGCTCTTCTTAGCTCTCCCTTTAGATCCTTCCTGGCTAGCTTGTAGCTCTCAAGCGCCCTAACTGAGCCTTCACGTCTCATCCTAACATAAGCCGCCTTCTTCCTCTTGACAAGCGCTTCAACTTCTTTAGTAAACCACGGCTCCCTCGCTCGACAACTTCCTCCCTGCCTCACAGGTACATACTTGTCAAGGACACACAGTAACTGCTCCTTGAATAAGCTCCACATTTCGATTGTTCCCATCCCCTGCAGTTTCCTTCCCCATCCTACGCATCCTAAATCTTGCCTAATCGCATCATAATTCCTTTCCCCCAGCTATAATTCTTGCCCTGCGGTATATACCTGTCCCTGCCCATCGCTAAGGTAAACCTAACCGAATTGTGATCACTATCACCAAAGTGCTCACCTACATCTAAATCTAACACCTGGCCGGGTTCATTTCCCAGTACCAAATCCAATGTGGCATCGCCCCTGGTTGGCCTGTCTACATACTGTGTCAGAAAAGCCTCCTGCACACACTGGACAAAAACTGACCCATCTAAAGTACTCGAACTATAGTATTTCCAGTCGATATTTGGAAAGTTAAAGTCCCCCATAACAACTACCCTGTTACTCTCACCCCTGTCGAGAATCATCTTCGCTATCCTTTCCTCTACATCTCTGGAACTATTCGGAGGTCTATAAAAGACTCCCAACAGGGTAACCTCACCTCTCCTGTTTCTAACCTCGGCCCATACTACCTCAGTAGACGAGTCCTCAAACGTCCTTTCTGTCGCTGTAATACTCTCCTTGATTAGCAATGCCACACCCCCCCCCTCTTTTACCATCTTCTCTGTTCTTACTGAAACATCTAAATCCCTGCAGCTTGTTTTATTATTGCTATTAATAAATGAAAAGAGAAATAGCACCCATGTTATCATACTACAGATCTAAAACAGTCTGTAAACTGTGGAATTAAAGCTAGGAGTGTGTATGCAAACTTTGTATAATCCATCAGAACGCAATCCCAATTCTTACAAGAAAGTTCCATTTCAAGCAATGCAGCTGAATAAAGCAGAACATTTAACCTCCTGGGCAACTCAACAATAAGGGCTATTTATTCCACACACAGTTATTGCTAAGTGTTAATTAAATAACCATTTCAATCTGAAATTGTAGTGCTCTCACCCCGCAGTCTGCGTCAGCTGTCTGCTTCTCTCCAGGACACACAGCATCCAAAAAAAAAGCTACTGCTAACATTTTGTGCAAAGTTCCCACCACCCTCTACAGAAAGCTTTGTTACGTCTTGGGTTAAGCATCTAGGCACAAGACAAAGATGCGGCCAACTCGACTTCCAGTTCAATTTTCCCATCGCCGAGTGACCTAGGTTACATTCTGACCAACACAGAATAAATTGAAT